>NC_092508.1:30600240-31264469 GCF_047511675.1 Marmota flaviventris | reverse complement strand
CATCCATATGATATTCTGACACACATGGCTTTCTCTGTGAAAGAGGAGTTCAGATGAAGGTGGGTGACAATGGATTCTACAGAGCGGAGAACCACAACATACCACAGTGAATTTATGCACATAAACAAGAGCAGTGTGGATGGAGGGTGGTGAGCCAGTAGCCAGCAGAGATTCAGCTGTCAATTTTGTTTGCAGAAGGACAGCAATTGGGCTGGTACAGGCTGAATTCAGGGTTATTTTTTCTAAAGCCATCATTGTCACACTTAAAATGGCTGTTTTCCAGGGTAAGCAGGGTAAGACCTACGCCTAGAGGAAGGTGTCCTGAGACCAGATTCGGCTCTTGTGTTCTGAATAAAAATACACGGATACAGATTTGGGGATTATACTATTAAGATTTATTAATTTATCTTTGTCCTAACTAGGCATAGAACCAAATCTAACAACGGGAAAGCAGGGAATACACTGCCAAATATTGATATTTCCTTCCCTGGAATACTCATGGCTATTTTTAGTTTGTTAATGTAAAATGCTAGTGAGATGAAAAGTGAAGTGGTCCATTTCTAGAAGAAAAAAACAGTCGAATCTTCATTAATAATTCCTCTGGAACGCTCCACGGGCCTTTATCTGACAGCCTGACAAGCTGAACTAAACAACAGAGGCTGTAGGAATGTACAAGACATAATCTCAACACCAAACCTTCTGAAGACCTGGCTGTCATTTCACATTAAAGGCAAGGGGTAAAAACCTCCATCTAAAGACAAAGCTTGCAGCAAGATGATAGCGATAAAATTCAGTGCCGAAGGAAAGGACGACATCAGAGTTAGCAAGTGGGGGTATGAAAGAGTACTGAACAACCAAGCTTTCTTTCCATGCCGAGGTTGGGATTTTGGAAAGGAAAAGATATGATGCAGGTATGATGAGATTCAACTCAAGGATTCTCAGGTCTGCTGACAAATTTTCATTTTCAATAAAGACCGTGGAGCCAATATTGGGCTAGCCATTGTCTAAACACTAACTCCAAGATCTGTTTCTATAACAATTTACATTTCCCAGTGTCTTTTCATATTATAGTGTCTCAACGGATTTCCATGACAATGCCAATGAGGCAGTCAGGATAATCATTTTCATATCACCATGCTGTACTACAAATGAGAAATCATGATTTAGAGACACTATGTTTTGGCCAAAATTAGCATGCTGGTAAATATCTAGGTTGAGACCCAATCCAGTTTTTCTGCCTTTATACCTGTTCTCTTAGTATATTTTATGTAAAAACAAGTGCAAACAGCAAAACTTGGACAATGTAATGTCCACTGAAGGCCAAGGCCACACAAATCCAAGGCCAACTGAGGACAAGATTTGTGGGAAAGAGTTGGAGTGAGCAAGAACAAGAGAAAGCCCAAGAGTAAAGGGCTATGGGAACACATTTGTGTTGCTGCTCCTCAAAGCTGTGTGTCTTTTGGACACAATTTCAGCAGAATTCATATGGGGAGAGGCCTGTTATTGTGGTGTGGTTACTTTCCCCAAGATGGCATAGTAATTAAGATACATACTAACAGTGACTCACCCTTACAAAATCCTTACTGTATGTCAGTACTTGATATATTCTAAGCCCTTTATATTGATTGCTTCATTTGTAAAGTAGGTTTTAATATTATTTAATATTATATATTATAAGGAATCCATGACTTTATCAGCCAGATATCTTGACTGAGAACAATACTTCAATGAGGGTAGGAAGCATTACTGAAGCCTATTCAGGCCAGCCTTTGAAATAGCCCACATACATCTCAACCTAGAGAGAAAGAGAGAGAGGGGGGAATGTGTGTGTGAATGTGTGTGTGTGTGTGTGTGTGTGTGTGGTGTGGGCCCGGGAATTATCTCTCTCTCTCCTTCTCTCTCTCACTTTATCAATATTTCCTGAGCACACCCTGTCATGTGTCCCCTTTGTTAATAACCCTCCAGTGCTCTCAGAGCAAAGGTTGGCCTGCAGCTTTCTCCCCTTCCTGCCGCCTGTCAGGAGAGGAAATCACAGCTTTCAGAGGGACCTGACACAGGGGGAACTGGATAGCACCAAAAGGTCAAGGGTAAGAATGCAGGGAACAGTGAAAAATCCCAGATAGTGTCCAGCCGGTGCTAGGCAGGAAAGGCTCCTTCACATGTGCTTCTCCTGTTTGCTATCTTTCAATCCCATAGGAAAGAAAACCACAGCAGATTTTGCTGTGACCATGCTGTGTACATAGCCATCCAAACTGCCGGAGAACAATGGAGGGTTTGAGGGGAGGCACGATCCTAGATTGTGGGTTTGCCAATGTCTTGTGCACACATAATCCAGGACATTGAACTAAAATTATGTGGCATTTGTTAAATAATACAAATTTGTGTATAATCTATTCTCAGGTCTTATCAATCTAACAACCTGGATGGCAGATCACACTGTGCATGCAGTAGCAATGGTGCACAGTGAAAACACTTCATAAGCAGGGCACATTCCCCCTGTAAATTCATCAGACAGAGTCTGATCAGTGCATCTTATACGAGACTGGGTTGCTGATGCCGCTAAGGAAGGGGGTGCAAGATGTACACCTCCCCTTCTTCTCCATCAATCTTGGCTGCTTCTGCCCTCCCACGAAGACTTGGCCTTCAAGGAGGACACCCCTTGTCCATAAAGGTCGGTGTGTCCTGACGTCAACCTCTTCTCAGCCCATTTTGCTCAGGGTTCATTCAGGTCTCCTGAGTTATGAAATGATGTCCAGATACAGGCAGCCAAATGACAGAGAAGGAGGTCCCAGGTTAAAGGTTTGAGCATCGATTGTTTTGCTAGTGATGTTTCTAATTCCCATTAACTTTCATTAAGAATTATGTGCATGGGGCATGAGGAGGAGGCCCACTTATTAACCGAGTCTGTCTCTCCTACTGGCAGTGAATACTGCCATTTATTAATGAAGCTGCATGTTCCCAAAGCATGTAATTGTAAAGATCATAGAATTTTAAACCTAAAACGAGCATTAGAGATCATTTAGTCAATGCTCCCACTTTGAAAAAGAGGAAACAGGTCTTTCAAGGCTAATCACTTAATCCAGGAATGTCATTTAGTTGGTGGCAGAGGCAGGGCTACACCCATAGTTTCTTACTCCAACCCCACCTATGTTACACTCACAAGTTATCAAGTATTAAATAGCCTAACACCTCAGAAGCCAGAATGTCATGTCAAATCTGTATTGCCTTGAGTGTGTATGGAATTTGAAGAATATTTAGTGGCCAGAGGCTATCTTTTTAAAATGCAAATTGCCATCTACTAAATAAAATGAGTATAAGTTTGAGGAAGTTAGTTCAGCTGGAGCTAATAGGCAATAGTGTTAATTAGTCCAAGGGCATAGGTCCAATTTCCACAAGGGCCAATTAACTTTGCACAATGGAAAAAAAAATACTGTTTCCTAGACTTGGACCAGACCCCAACCCAGACAGCCCTGTCCTGGGGGAAGCCAGGTGAGAGAGTGAAGATGACACCGCAGAGAACACTCCCCTGCTGGGAAAACAACCCAAGGTATTTCTCTGTGCAGTCACCTAACTACATTTAGGGCAGATGTTCTGTGAAAAGGTTTTATTAAGGTTGAAGATGGGGCTTTATTGCAGCACATTTTCATGCCCATTCTCTTCACCTCATTGTAAAATATTAGCAACTGGGATTTTTATTTCAGTTTTGCAAATTAGGACTTAAGACCCATAAAGGTAAAATTATCCTTTTTATCCAATATCAGGCAATGATATTGATTTAAGAATATGGATTTAAGACCTAAACCCAAATCCCCTGGATTTTGTGCTAACCTAGGTGACACAGCTTCATATAAGCACAGAGCTCGGGTTTTACTGATGCAAAGAGGAAAATAAAGACATTGTAGGTTGCATCTATGTGCCTGGTTGTTGCCCAGCAGAGGGCCTATTGGGCCAAAGATAAAAAAGGAACATGTTCACAATTCAATGTAAGTGTTCTTTCGTAAAATATAAACGGATTAGAGGTCTCCCATAGTCTCAACTGAGAAGGCCCCAGTCCTGTTTTACAAGTCAAAATCTGAGACACATTCTTGAGGACAGAGGGAAAGAAAGAGTGGGCACAGCTGAGAAACAAAAGGAATACGTAACAATGAATCTCACTGTTATGTGTCATTATAATACACTGATTAAAAAAAGAAAGAAACTTGAAAACGTTCAAGTGAAGACAAATCATGTAATACTTCCATCTCTGCATGACCCCTTTTTGGTTAACCATTGTCTTTTTCCAGGACACACTCATTGTGCCTTGGTGTCCTACTTATCCAGGGAGGCTCTGCCTTTATAGAAATAACTAAGAAGTTGTCAACAGCAAACAAAAACCAGTCAAAAAGAGACCCTGGGTGGCCACAGACATTAAGTGGAACTGAACAACTAAGCAGTAATCTTAGATCTCCAGGAGAAATAAGGCCAAGGCACTTCCAACATCTCCCCTATAAAGCAGACTTCAAGCATCATAACAGAGAGAACACCTCATCTTAACTGTGTTTTTTTTTTTCACAACTCATATTAACCATGGTTCAAAAAGATTTTTATACGTCACTACTCAATTAAGTCAGCATTCAGATTGAATTGTATTTAATCCAAGAATTCCTGGCCCTAATGCAGAGAGTTTGGGCAGCTTCTCTTACCTAACATATTTTATTAAGTGCTTATGGTTTCTGTGAGACTCGACTCATATTCGTAACTGAGCAGAAAGCAGCCAAGACAAGCAGGAATAACTTCTCAATGGATCCGTTGAGACAAATCTACCCATTCCTCTTCCCAGTGACCCGTGTCCATTAGGGTGGCAGTTCTACAGTAGGCTGGCAGGTTTCTCCCTTTGGGCCCATACCAGAGGCCTGGTCTCATCTGATTGTTTGGTGCTAGCATGGTAAGGTTGGGAATTACAATTGACAACCTATTGACATCTGGCTGTTTGACACTAGCTGAAGTGGTAAAGGAAGAAGTTGCTGGAATAGTCTCAGGTATCATCTGAGTTAGCCCTCAATCTGGCCTTCTGATCTCTCTTTTACATCTCTATTTATAGAAAATGTGTTCTTCTCCAATGAAGCCCATTCCAGTTTTGGCCAGTTCTAATTGCAATAATGTTGTCACCATAAAATGCAGAGACATCTGTTTCTCACTGCTTCTGGTTGACTTTGAAACTTTGGTTCTGGTTCTGCCCTCTACAACCTCTCTTTTACCTAGAGCCTATTAAGTATTAAAATCTAGTTTTCTTTGACTTATGGATTTATTTATTAATTTATTCCATTTGCAATGTATGGCATGTGGGTCATATCCAGCGTTGACTAGGCCTGTCTCATCACCTAAGGAGTCTTCAGTTCATCTATGTTCATGTCTCCTCTTCAAAATAAAATCCCTGTGATCTCTTCACTTGTCCTCAAACACAGAAGCCTCTGCAATCTGATTCTCCTCCTCTAGACTTACAATGAAAACCTTTCACTAATGAGAGTTATTGAGAAACCAGTATGTATTAGATCCTGGGCTAGATCCTATTCTTGACTACCCCGCAAGATAGGAGTTATTAATCCTGTGTAGCCATGAGGAATTGTTGTTCACAGGAATAAAGCAACTGAGATTGATTCACACAGCTAATAGTGGTGATGGGGTTGGGGGAGGGGGTGCGGGCAACTGAACAAAGTCTAACTCCAAAAGCTCCTGTGCTGTGTATTCCTTTTAAAGAGACAGCATTTGGACTTGGAGGCAATGCTTACTACCTGCCTTGTCCACAGTAGAGAATACCATCTTCTTCCTCATATAACTCATATATACTGCATATAACTCTTGGCAGTAACCCTTCTCTTTGGACACTTCAGTACATCATATAAAACATAGTAAAGTACATTGTTAGCTCACATGAAATGCATTTTCCACCATAAATTTTTTGAAAGGATTTTAAAAAAAATCATTTGCTTTAAAAAAAAGTTTTTATCTGAGAGTAACCCATTTAATTTATGATTGGCAATGATTTCTTGGCAAGCATCGTGCATGCTCAGGAATTCTTACAAAATGAGAAAATCTAACCTACAAATTGTTTTCAAGTGTAATGAAATTTTATGAACACTGAATATAACAAATAATGAAGTTGACATCGTGTTACATTTTGTAGATGTTTAATTAAACATTTATTAATTTCAATTTATCAGTTTTATATTTTGGAAACAGTAAATCTTTTGAGGCCTTAAAACATTTTTATGGGCTTTGAAGAGAACACAGGCTCTAAGTGCTGCATTGTTAGTGACTAAATAACACTGGGTCTTTCACATTCTTTGCCTGTGACAGAATTGCCACTATAGCTGTGGTGTAGCTTACGGTGGCTAGAGCTCCTTTTGAAGGCCGCCTTGTTGACTTTTTTTTTTTTGCTGTTGCTGTCTGCCCATTTTCTACACGCTGGAAATCAGATGAAAGGGTTAGATCAACACCTTGTGAATTTCAGCTCCTTGGATGGCTTCCATCTTTCTCTTTCTTGGTCAGCACCCAACCATGCGGAGGTGTTCCCTCTTGGAGCTAATTAGAAGAACTACTACTTCTGATCTTGAATGAAGAGTCACTAGGATGCATCTGATCTCTTGAGTGGCCACCAAGGGACTGGATAACGCAACCTGAAAGTAAGGAGGGACTTTCCCTTGGATCTTGCCCAATAGAAAACAGGACAAAGGAAGGAGCTGGACACACTCACCATCTTTCTCCCTTCTTGTGTTGTTTTCAGAGAAGTCTTGTTGGCCGAGCCGATATGTCTGCTTGTGCTTCTTAGTAACTTGTGAGGCCCGGCCAGCACGGGAAAGAGTCACGTGATGTTGGTTTACATCTTTCTTTACCTTCCATCCCTTTTCCTTCGTTTCCAAGTCCCTGATCTTTTCTACTTCAATTCTTGCCCCTGGCTTTACCTCCTAGAGAACCCAGTTAAGAGAAGGCCAAATGCCATATTAGCCATTCCCAGATGCCGTACTGCGTTTTCTTTGTTCTTTTAACCATGCTCTGGCCCCTTTTCCAGCTAGTGACTTTTGTCTTTTGTTTTTCTCTTGGCTGTTGTTCTCAGCTCATCCTTTAATATCGCTTTTGGTAGGGAAGATCTAGAAATTGAACTTCCTATTGACTAACCATCAAAGGCTGCTAAGCTAGGTTTCTCTTCTTGCCTCTACATGGTTAGAGTTTTGAGCCCAATCACAAGATCTTTTATTTATTCCAGTTAAATCTGATCAGTTTAGTCAGCTCATTATTGCTCTTGCCTGTCAAAAACATTTAAAATCCTGATATAGTCATTTTCCATATTCCTCGTTTCTTTGTGTCATCCATAAATTGGATGAGCCTTTTAACGTTCCCTTCATTCACGATGGTAGTTTATACAGGCTGTGAGAATGAGAGAACCAAGGGTAATCTCTAGAAACCTTCCAAGCCCTGGTTCTCAGGTAGAGGCATAGCTATTTCCTTACTAATTCAGTTGTAATTTGCCTCCAGGTGACTCAATTCGGTTCCATAATTGGTTCTATATTCAGTGAGTTCTTAGTTTGGGCAAACGACACTGTTAAATGTCTCTTCTTGGGACACAAGGATAAATAAGATGTTAAAGAGTTTTTATTGGTGAGGGTTCCTTTTCTTTAAAGGAATGTAGCTTGTGGCAGAGATATTGCAGAAGAAATCTGCCTCTTGGGCACCTCTCAAATCACAGAGTGAATGGGTGGCTACCTGCTTCTTCTCCCTGGAATGTTGGCTCCCATCAGAGAAAAAGAGATGCAGTTTAGGAGTGCTCTAAGAAGCTAAACTAGTGAAAGAATCACTTTCTCCCACTGGAAATTGAGTTTACAAAGAAGGTGTGAATTTAGAAACTAAAATAGCCTCTTTCCTAAGCACCTATTGGTGGTGACAAAAATTCTTTGCCAATTCGCAAAGTCCTATCGTGGTTGCAAATTACTCTGTCACAATAATTGTTTCCTGTTAACTTTTAAGGCAAAAGTGAGAGGTTTATTGAATGGCAAGAAGAGCATTTGGCATTTCTGGTTTCATATCTAGAATTTCAGTAAATGTCAAACACACATTTCTTAGAAGGAAAAAGGGAAAAAAAGTCAATGGGGAAAGAAAACTGAAAGAGTAAAACCACTGGAAAATAATAGTACCTCTGTATTCTCAGAAAAACACAAGAACTTTTTTTTTCTTCTTTCTCTTTCTCTTTTTCCTCACAGGGCTGGCAATCAAAGAACTTTTCTTAAAGTCATCATTACCCTTTAAAAATGAACTTTCACTGTGGTACAAGACAGATTACTTCTAAGAAATTGGTGCAGCTGACATAAGGGGTGAAAACAGGACAAAATACAAATCTATGCAAATGAAATAGGAATAAAAATGATAGATTCAATCACCTGAATAATCTAGTAGGTACCTCTGTGAAATGCACAGAAAGTAATACGCCTGAAAACACAATATAATGTACAAGTAAGTCAAAGACTATCTTTAAGGAAAAGCGGGTGAGTCAGTTCCAAAGAAAGCCATTGGTTAATGACCATCAGGAGGCCCCCCAAACAGTGGGAGAGTCTTTTTTTTTTTTTTGTAATTTAAAGGGCTCTGAACACCCAGACATGGCTCCCTCCCCTTTTGTCTCTTTCTTCTTATTTTAATTGTTTCAGTCTTATAGAATATTGCTACTTCAAATCCTTATTAAAAGTAGGCAACATAACTACATAAGCACATATGCACACGCGCGCACACACACACACACACACACACACACAGTATTTCATTAATAATCTGTTAGACATTGAAAGCCCAGCTCTCTTGATGACGTATGGACCATGACAGAACTGAGCCGGAGAGATGAGCCTCTGTAGGACTTGGGGGAGGTGGAGGGGTCGTACATCTGGTCTCAGCAGCTGCCCAGTAGCTTCCTGGCAGTGGTCTCGTGGGTGGCAACTCAGCAGCCTATTCTACCATAGGGAATGGGAGAGGAGGAAAACAGGAAAAATTACACTGTTTGCAACCCAAATAAATCCCAAAGGATTTATGACTTCATCTTAGTGCAGTATCACTGAACGAAACACAATCCAGTTAACTGAAAGTAATTTAAAAAGCAATTTTAATCTTTACTTGCTCTCTCAAGGAACATTAAAGGCGATCCGATTCATAAACTACAGACATACATGGAAAAATCCCCTTTCTTCTCCTTTGCAATTTGTTCACCCACACAACACCCCACACCCCAGGTCTCTGGAGCATCTCTTTCCCTAAACCCCTCACTCAACCCTCCAGCCCCCTAACTCCCAGAAACAACACCTGCACAAGCTCTGTCTTCTTTCCCTTGGGCACCCAGATACACCTGGATGAGGATGCTGGAGACCCTGCAACTCCCTGCCAAGGAAACCAGTGCTTCTCTCCCTGACTCTCCCCATCATCCCTTTTTAGTTCCCTTTGCAACACATTTGCATGAAATACAGGACAACCTTTTACATTTGAGTCTCAGATGAACCAGAAATAATTTTTCAAAACACATTCCCCCCACCCTATGTCACTGGTCATACATATATTTATAATGAAAAGTTTTTCATTATTGATCTAAAATTCAAGTTTAAGTGGATGTCTAGTATTTTTATTTTCTGAATCTGAATATGGCAACTACATCGTTTGGAGAATGTTATTCACCAAAACTTTTTGTTCCCTTCAGGGAAACAAATGAAATATCTTTTTAGATACTTCTACCCAACTCTCTGGGAGGAAAGTGAAGTGGCCTAGAATTCCTACTGAATGAGACAAAGAATATTATTTGTGTCATGATCATTGGCCTTAGCCACTTTACCCATAAGAAAAAAAAAGGCATGACCAAAATTAATTTGCATGTAAATTAACTATATTTACATACTTGCTGTCTAGAAGTTTAGGATGTGTTCAGAATAGTACTTGGTACACAATAGGTGGTACAAAGTAGATCTTTATAAATGTAATTAAAAGATTAAGTTGTTGTCTGGAAAATACAATGTACCTAAAACATATGGAGAGTATTAGATACATGTTAAATTTCACGAGACTGATTTTTATCTTAACATAAATGTATCTACAGCCATGCAAATTAATGGTCTTTTTTTCCAGGAGTCACCTTGGAAGGTGATATATTTATTCCAAAGATGTTGTTCAAACATGTCGGAGTCCTCTCAAGTTGCTTCCAGCCCCCATTTATGGGCTGTACACAAGAATCACTCTTCTTGTTTTATGATCTCTCTTTGTTTTGTCCTTAGACTCTATTACCCAGCTGGATCTCCCGCTTTCCCACCCTGCTTGGTTCTAAATGACTTTTGGCTAGCTCCAAAAGGTCACATCTATCCTCCAAGGAGGAAGATTCACAACCATCGGGAATACAGTGACATCTCAATTAACAAATCCTCTGGGAGCAAAGCTCTTTTATAATAAAGTGCCCATATTAAAAATGAGATTAACTCCTTATAAATCATACAAAGCATCATGGCTTGGGTGTACTAACTGGACAAAAATGTCTTGTGAAAGTGCTTCTGTTTGTCCTTGTCCTGTTCAAAGCAAAACCAACAAAACAAAAACAAAAACAATAACAACAACAAAAACATAACATCACAACAAACCTGATTTCATACCAAACTGCAACTCATCTAGCTCCACCCCTTCCCTGCTGGGGGCCTTTCCCAACCTTGCCTCAGTAGCAATATTCTGCCCCTTGCCCCACCACCTTGCTTTCAGGTACATGATGCTTAAAATCAGGAATAATTTATACTCTCTGATTATATTTTCCTAGAAATGCATTTATTCGTTCACTTATTCAAAAATATTTATTTAGAGAAGGTTTCAGTTAAGTGTTACTTTAATCAGCAACTCGATGAATTATGGCTTATGTTAAAATCTTTCTCCCTTGATACAGGAAAGTTGAGAATCACTAGGTATATGTTGATACAGTTTAGGAATTGAAAGTGCATCTAAAATTACTGTCTAAGTCTGAGTTATCGATCTGATTTGAGAGGGAGCAGAAAGAGGGCCACAGTGTTACCTTTGACACTTCAGTGGTTCCTGATGTCTTCCAGAGAGGGAGGAGGGTGGGCCAGGTTGAGTTTGCTGGAAGCATTTCTCGAGGTATCTAGGAGGACAGCAGCCTGTTAGAGTCTCTGTAATTATGTTCTCTGAGGACTTCACTTAGCATTTTATAGTGTCAAAAAAGTAAATGCTCCAACATGGT
Source organism: Marmota flaviventris (assembly GCF_047511675.1). Classification (NCBI taxonomy): domain Eukaryota; kingdom Metazoa; phylum Chordata; class Mammalia; order Rodentia; family Sciuridae; genus Marmota; species Marmota flaviventris. The sequence continues at coordinate 31,253,233 of NC_092508.1, read as the reverse complement.
AGAGGGGGAAAAAAAAAAGCCTATGAATTTTAGTGAACATGCTAATAGCTGCTTTTCTTCAAACCCAGTAAGGTTTTCCTCAAAAGTTACATCACTGACATCATTAAAGCCAACCATATACTTTAATATCAACACCATGTATTTATATTCTTTTTCATATTTCTTAACCAAATTTGGGACATCAATATGGAAGTTTTGCTACACAATTACCTTAATTCTTTTCCTTTAAAAAAAGTAAACTTCTAGTTAGTACATTACTGAGAAACTTCAGCATTTAGAGGTTCCAGAAAGTGACATGTGGGGGTGATGGTAGATACCTAAATATGGCTCATTCTTCCATATTCAGGGGGAAGTGGAGGTGTTCCGACCCTATTTGTGTGTCTCTCTTGGTCATGAAAGCAAGGATAGGCAAAGGATGATGCATTGTGATGATGAATAATGATAAAGCAAGACAGCAATAACTGTCTTCAGATGCAATGGCAGGTTCTTAGCCTTTTTAAATGCAGATGAAAATAGGATTTTTATAGCAAATCTGCTTTCAGGCCTAAATGGCCTCCTACACTTTATACCCACTCACAAACACACACGTAGGGATTGGGAAGGTGACTTCAAAATTAAGCTGTCAGAGATGATGTAAAATTGGTTTTATACTTCTTGAGAAATTATCCTGATAATTTTAGTTGGACATATCTATGTAATTGTTGGTAATAGGCATTTACTGAGTAGCAAACATGATCTGTGTTAAAATTGTGGGAAACTAGAATACAATAGTCAAAAGACTATTCTTGATGAATAGAAATGAGATAAAAATAGAAATGAAAAAGCAAACACCTACGAACAGAACAAATGACATCTTTGTTCATCCTAAAGGCAAGAAAGAAATTACAGTGTTCCAACAGAGCAGTATGTAGATCGGGTTTGCACAGGATCTTAATTTTTATCTAAACCATTTATTCATTCAAGTTTCTTTAGAACTGCTGGGATATATATTCTGCACAGACATTTCTAAAAGTTCTCTCTCAATATATTGTAATAACTTGGAGATGGGACTAAGACCTCAACTCCTTTTTCTGAGGGTCTCTCCTATAGAATTTTAAAGTTTTGCCTCCAAAGAATTTTCACTCAATTGGTAACCATTTCTCTTGTGATTTTATGCTTATTAAACATAATAAACATTATTAAATGAAGATTATTCTAGAAAATTTTAGCTTTCATGAAAATTATCATCAAAGTGACAGTATCCCCTATTTTGATTTTTTAATTGATTAGCCAAGACAGTAAGAAAAAGTGATTTCTGCAGGTCATGTGGCTTGCAATTCTAGAAGTGTAAGATGCTCTGGGAGGTGATGTCTGATATGGGAATGACATTAAAAAATAAATTTTGTGGGCTGGGGATGTGGCTCAAGTGATAACGCGCTTGCCTGGCATGCGCGGGGCACTGGGTTTGACACTCAGCACCAAATAAAATAAAAAATAAAGATGTTGTGTCCACTGAAAACTGAAAACTAAATATTAAAAAATTCTCTCTCTCTCTTTAAAAAAATAAATTTTGTAAAGTAATAACTGATTTGGATTCATTTAAATAGATATCTAAAGGAAAAAAAAGGAATGATCAAAGACTATTAACATAACATCTTTTATAACATCTTTTTCTATAGAAAAAGCATTAAAGTTTTAAACATGGATTTTTAGATCTGCTAATATTTGTCCTAAGAAGAGGACCAGCGGAATAGGACTGCAGCTGTACTAGAAGCAAGGTAACCAAGAAGGCAGCATGATAAGAAAAAACATGACTCTGGGGAAACTGAACAACAGTGAGAGAACTTGTGTAAGGATTCATGGAGAAAGTGTAAAAGTCAGGAAAAAATGAGGGGGAAGGATTCGGTTGAGAAGCTGACCAGAGAGTTATAGCCATAGGAAATGGAAATTTGTGAGTCCAGGAATATAATATTGGAATTAGTGCAGCTGTTAATGGTTTATATGCCTTGAGATCTTTTCCCACAAGAATCAGGTGGGGGGCTGGGGATGTGGCTCCAGTGGTAGCGTGCTCGCCTGGCTTGCGTGCGGCCTGGGTTCGATCCTCAGCACCACATACAAACAAAGATGTTGTGTCCACCGAAAACTAAAAAATAAATATTAAAGAATTCTCACTCTCTCTCTCTCAATACTTTCTCTCTCTCTCTCTCTCACTCTCTCTTTAAAAAAAAAAAAAAAGAATCAGGTGGTTTTCTTGTTTGTTTATTGCCTGTTTCCAAATAGTATCCAGAATAGGTGTCATGTGGCCCACCAGTGAATCTGAGTGTATAGTCTTTGGGAGGTAGTATTCCATATTTACTGCAGGGTCACTAGGAAATATTGATGCTGGGAGTTATCTTGTACCTCTGATAATTCTAAAGTCCCTTATGGAAGCCTGGTTTCTGGTCCTGGTTGCACCACTGATTTGCCACATGGCCTTAGGCAATTTGCTTAAACCCTTTAGGATCTTGGTCTCCTTGTCAAGTGGTTTTCCTACTATGCTCACAGTGCTCTAGAGTGCTGAGTAGGTGCCTCTGGGTCATTTAGCAGGAAGGAAGTAGGAGCGAGGCTCCATGTTGACCCTTCCATGCCTACACATTAACCATCTTGACTCCATTTTATATAGTAGGGGTCTGGATATGATTTCCTGCTATAAAAGTCCTGCTTTAAAATATTTGAAAACTGCTACTGTACAGAGTTTCTAAAAGCTCTTTTTGCTATAAATTTGTACTATTCTATGTGAATCATTCCCACAAAACATTTTTTGTTGCCCCTTGTGCCAAAAAAAAAAAAAAAAAAAGAAAAGAAAAAACCCACAAAAAATAAAAATCACTGAGGTGTGGGGAAACATCAAAGATCCATGGCCACAAAAATTCTGAGTAACAACCGCACAGCCTGAAGCTATAAAAAGAGAAGCTCATGTATCTGTAGCTGGAGATTTAGGCTCAGGACTGGGCATGGCGTGGTCAGGCCTCTTATGGCAGTCAGCTGGGGACTCAGTATTTTGAACTCAGCTGCAAATGTGCTGGCTGTTGGCTGGGCAGCCTGGCTCTCCTCCACATGTCCCTCACATTCCTCCAGCAGGCTAGCCTGGTCGTATTCTTATGGTGATGACAGGGGCTACTGGGAGTGGAAAAGCACAAGAGGTTTTTCAATCTCTGTTTGTGTCAAGGTTGCTATTGTTCTATTGGCCAAAGCAAGTTACATGGCCTAGCCTCATGTCAGCGAGGGAGGGAACTTCCAAAGGATGTGGATACAAGGAGGCCATTAACACATTTAGTCTGGTGACCTGTCCCAGTGCGAGATGGGAATCTGCCCATGTTTGAATGGTGATTTTGACAATGAGCACTTTTGGCCTCTCCTGCTGACTTTAGAATCTTGTTTAAGATAAAAAGTCTGCCAAGAATTCCTGACAGCAAAGTTTGTGATTGAACTTGGGAAAGACTGCAGTAATGTCATTGATCTGCCATCATTTTAACATTAGACCGCAGGCAGGTAGCTCTCTGTCAATCCTGATTCACCCTTGGAGGTGAAAGCTAGAATCTTCCTGCTCAGTGATTCCTTTAAGCTGCACCTGAATTGTGGATCCAGGCTGAGCAGGGCCTCAGTGTGTGACCCTGGATGATCTTTTATAATGTTTAATTAAAAAAATAAAGCCCCAACACAACTGTTCACATTGATGCCCACCTTCAACTTTATTAACTTAACAGGCTAATTTGGGGTCACTGTCCAACAGTGGGTCAAGAGCAATATTACAAAGACTGAAGAGAACTTGATCGTGTATGTGGCTCAAGTGTTGTTTCAGGTAGTGCATAAATGAAAATAGTTATTTCTCTAGATGGGTGTCTGTCAAGCTTTCTCCCCAAGAAATGTCATTTGGGGTGTCACATCCAATTCCAGAGATGTCAGTTAACAGCCTGTAAAATGTTCCTAGGATAACCCCTCTCAATAAGAAAAGTGTGTCCCAGCCACTGTGACGAGTATGACCTTGTCATAGACACATACCAAGGCAGCCAGTCAACAACAGCATCCATTTCTGCTTCTCTTTAGAGTTTCTGAGTGACAACTATGGTCAGATGAAGGTGGAAAGGGAACAAAAACACGAACACAGTGATTTCCAATACATTTTTTTTCCCTTGTCTTGGGGCAAAAAATTACACCATTATGTCATTTTCGTGATGTGCTCATCAACAGGAGTGAAAACCTCATTTGTCATCTTTTGGTCTGATAGAAAATCAGAGTTTAGGGAATTCAGTGTGACTGTCAGCATTCTTTGCTGTCAAGAATAACAGCTGAAGGAAAGCAGCAGGAATATAGGCCGACAAGAGGTGCTGGGCTCTGAAGCCCATTCCCCACCATTAAAATCCACAGCAAGGTCCTCCATTGCTCAGCGCTCCAATCCAATTTGCTGACACTGTTCCCACACAGACAGGATGTAAATATGCCACTTAAATCTGCAAATACCATAATGAGAACTGATATTTGTAATTGTATCTCTGTGGTCCCACTGACTCAAAACTAAATGGATTTCCAACCCAATATTGTTAAATGAATTCTTGAAAATGTGAGGCCCATTACCGTGGAAGAGTAGCATCACTTCTCACATCCTGACACGACAGGAACATCTCTGTCATTGTTCATGATTGAAATATTTTTGTCTACTTCCTGAAATTGCCTTGCCATAGCTTAAACCCCATCTTTTGTGCTGGAAGAGTACAGCTGCCTTCTTGCCATTTGGTCTGCTCTGGGGGACGTTGTTGTATCATCCCAAACAGAGGTTGCAGATCGGGAGGGAGACTCTTGGATACCCCACCGCCAATGAAGTCCACAATCCAAGCCTCTCCCTATGAGGGCCTTCACAAAGCTTGCTCTTATTGTAAAGGTTTGAAGCCTCCTGCCACTTATTGTCAAATGATGGGAATTTGGGGGTTCTCACACCTTCTCACCCTAGTTCCGTGCGGTGCCCTGATCCCAGAAATATCATTCCAGCAACAAAAGCCATTGAAACACAGAAATCTTTCCCATGCAGTCTCTTAAGTGGTTAGCTGGGTGAATACATTCTGAATGACTAACAAAGCTCTGAACCTTCCATTTCATTATTCCTATTGTCAGGTTTCTTTCCCCACTGCAAATTCCTTGGGACTCTTCCTTTGTCTCAGGCCACATAGACCCTCGGTCTTCTCTATTCTTTCCTTTTGGACTGCGCTCTTAATTATGTACAGTGACTTTTCCTTCTCACTCCCCACGATCTGCAATGCCTGAGAGCCTGGACACCTGGGGAAGGTAGGGTCAGTGCCCTTCTCCTTGGATACAGCAGGGAGGAAGAATGAGAATGGTGAAAATCTGTAACTTAGTTCTTTTTTTTTCCCCTCAAAAATCTCCATCATACTCCTGAGTCTCAGCTTCCTGTCTGTAGAGTACAACAGCAAGAAGCCCCTCATCTAAGGGTTAATTAGCAGGAATCAGTGAAAGTGATCATGGGAAGTCCTTACTGCAGTCTGGAGCAAAGCAGAACTATACAGTAAAGCTTATCTCTTCCCCCCTGCTCCCAGGGACATTTCAAAAATGTTCATCTTCTATCATGATAACTCTTTTTCCCATGAAGGAAGATTATTGTTGTACTTGCTTTAGATTATTTTCTAATGTAATTAACAGCCCTTAACTCATGTTATAGTAAACTATCAAATACCTTTACCATTTTGAGGGAAGGGACAATATTCTTCCCTTTCTTCAATTTTCTATAGCACTCATCCAAATGCTCTAAATATATTTAGCATTCAGTAAGTTGGACTGAGCTGCACTGGTTTATGATATGGACTGGATCTCCACCTACTTCCTAGATGTACTTGTTATAGATTTAGCATTACTCCTCTGGAGGAAAAGGCTTCACTTTTACCTATTTTTTTTTCAGCAACAAATATACGTATTGTTTCTAAGCATTCAATACCATAGTGAAACTTGGCAAAGATTTTTGTGATAGCTTATAAAATATAAATGATTCAGACCAGAATAAAATGTTAATTCCCTTTAGAAGAAGTTTTTGCCCAGCATAGTTATATGTTCCTTTTTGACAAGTTGAACTTTGATAGTAGTTTTACCCATGTAGCTCTCCCTCTGCCTGTTGAAACCTCACAGTTCCCAAGTAAACGAAGGATTCCAATTCATGAGTCTGGTTTGAGAGTAGCATTGACTTTCAGAGTTTCGTGAAATTAGTCCTTTTGGTGCCTGCATCTATCATACACTTGCTTTTCTCTTTGAATATGAAAAATGTGCTTTGGCAAACTTTGCTCTAACGTCAATATGTTATCATTCTGTATTGGGTTTTCCTCCCCTGTAACCTTCAAAAATAGAAGAGATGTTTTAAAAATTCAGAATCTTCTCTGAACTTTTGATTTCCTTTCTTTTCCAGCCGTTACTTCTCATGTTGTTATCGTTTTCTTTTTCTAAAGACAAAAACGCAACCGCAAACCTCCCCATAATTAAATGGTGAATCCTCACAACATAATGTGTCACATCTTGGGTTTCAGATGTAACCATCACCAGAAAAATTCCATTCTCCTGAAGCCCTCTTGGCCTCTATTGTTAGAGAGGAAAGTGAGAGGTAACCAGTCCACACTTTATCTTGATCTGCACCCCCCAAAATGAGAGTGAAATAGACAAACCCCTGTAAAATCTCTAAAGCAAGTTGGCAGATCCTTCCACAAATGTAAGTGAGAATATACTTTCTCTGGATGTCTCTTCCAACTACTTCTCTTAATCGGCAAAATAACAACAACAACAATAATAAATTTCTGATTTCCAAGATAATCTGTTTAGGAAAAAGTATCCTATGTAAAGAAAACTGTGTTACATGTTTACATAGTTTTACATATAATTTTCTAATAATACAAGTAATGATCAAGATTTAAAAAATGGATAAATACAGAAGAAAATCATTTTAATTTCAATATCTAGAATCCCTCATTAACTTTGACATACCTTTTTTTATGTCATGTTTGCACGTGCATACATACTTGCTTATATTTAGCATTAACTTTAATTTGATTAAATTTTCATCTTCATGTAAACAAACAAGCACACTGTTTGAAATTACCTTGCCATCTTCCCCCTACTACAGTCCTCACTGTGCTAAAGAGAAACGATTTTATAACTGGATGCAAAGAGAGCTTTGAAGGCATATTTTCAGCAAACTAGTAATTGTAGAGCTTCTCACAGCCAGAATTTTTGAATGGTAAGAAACAAAAAAAGAACAGAAGGCAGCGAAGGGTAGAGAAAATGGTTGAATAATCAGCTGTGGAGTTGAAGCGGGTGGAGGAAAGAAAGAGGGAGCCCATCACATCTGAGCCTTATTCAAAGGCAAGCGGTCTCCGCTTGATGGGCAGGATGCCAGGAAGCTGTAATAAAGGAGCCATGTAGGGCTGCAACATGGTACTCTAGAAATACATTTTCCAATTAGTCATAAGTGTTTATTCATCAAGGCATACCACAATGCTTTGGGTAACTGAGTTGTACAAGCAGCTGTAATTGCCAATCAAGAAGCATCAATGCAAATGTTTTGATGTCTAATCCTGAAATTGTTCGTGCTCCACATTTCCACTAAATGGCCTCTCTGTCCTGGAGTGGTATTGGTGGACTGCCTGGGACTACAGATTTGGGCCTTTTAGAGTCATCACCCAGTAAATAAAGTCATCTTGCAGATTGAGCCCTTTTTCCTGATGTTTGGAAAAAGTTGACATGGCTTGCAAAAGGTGTAAAAGGAGTCTTGAGAGGGTGACCAAATTTAATGTGTTTTTCCAGATCTTCAGAAATAAAATAGTGGAAAAGAGTATCAAAAGCCCTCGCTCCTTCCAGGTGGCAACAAGAATTGGACATGCCACAAATAACCAGGCTGGCCTGCACAAAACCCTGCCACAACTCCTGATAGCTATGTTTCTGTTATGTATCACATTTACCTTCTGGCCATTAATCTAGAACACATTTCAAGCTAGATAAAAAGCTCTGGTGAAAAGAAGAATCCCACAGGATATTTTGTGACCTTTAAAAATAAAACCATTAGGACGGACAGGCTATCAAACTTTTTAAAAATATTATTTTCTTTTTACGCTTTTCAGTAGCATAGAGCTGCTGACTTAAAATGACTTAAAAGGGTTTTCTCCTTTATTCTCCAAAGTTTTCAGGTATTTAGTGTAAAAAGCTTGTGACAATTAAATCAATTTCCACTGGAGTCCCTAGAGGTAGGGCTTGCACAGCTTCCTCAAGGAGACTTCTTAAGACTAATAAGAAACCAGCGACTTACTTGTGAGGATGCTGAAAAGTGGAAAAAATAGGATTTCAGGTCAAGAAAAAACTTTGTAGCAGAATTACCATGTCTCACAGACTGAAAGTCAAGTTTTTAAAGACAGAGTCTTATTTATAAAGGGAAGAGGAGTGCAGCCAAAATTAGGTTTTGAAAATAGCTTTCTGATAGCAGTATTTGGCTCTTGAAAAAAGAGCTGTCATTAAAAAGAAATTTACTTCGTTCATACTTTTCATTTCCAGAAGCAAAAAAGAGCCACAATTCTGGTACATAAAGCTCACAGTACATAAAGAGTTATAGATACAATAACCCAAGCATTCCATTTACAATATGAAAGCAAAAGCTAAATCATTGCCCCATTGCCTTCGCCAGTGTTTAATCCAAGTAATTAAAATGTGAAACTCCTTGGAGGCCACAGACCACTCGAATGTGCCATGACACTGAAGTGCAGCCCAACAAAGGATCCCAGTGTCCATCTGCACCAACAGGCTGCCTAATCCAACAGGTAAAGGCCACTCAGTCCCTTCACAAGCATTATTGAGTACCTTTTATGTGCTTAGCATATGCAGCCAGGAAGAACCCGGTAGAACTCAAAAACCAAAGGGTTAGAAGGTTAGGCATGTGAATTCCTTGTGGCTTGCAGACTGGCCAAGAAACTGATCAGAAAGAACCAGAGCCTCCTGCCCAGGTCATTAGGCTACTGTCCTATAAGCACCAGGGCAGGATGCATCTCTCTTGGGTAAGACACAGTGAGAACAGATGGGTGGCTGAGAGGATACTGCATCTGGGCATCTAACACAATTGGAACCCAGTTGGACTGTGGCAAAAGTGGGGTTTTGAAAGCCAGGGAAAGTTCTCAGAGGCTGTTAGTCTGAGCACTTTGCAGTTCTCCTGATGTCTTTGAAGGCAACATGTTCTAGCCCAATGCCTGGGTTAGCATTGCTCTAGCATGACTGGATTTCCAGCATCCTCATCAGTTCAGGCCACTCATTTGCAAAATACTTGTTGGTAGGGTGATGTTCTTTGCATGCAGTGGGATACACACTCCTTGGAGACTTTAAGCTGGGCTGGTTTCAGGAGTATGAAACATGAACACAGGGCTCCATGTCAGAAAGGTCCCAACCTTGTTTTAATGTTCTGCTATTGACATTTTGAAATTCTTAATAATTTTTGAGAAAGGGGACTCTCATTTTCATTTGGCACTGGGCCTGTTAATTATGGAGTCAGTCCCTGAATCCAAGCCTGCATCTCAGGCTAACAGTTCATCTGCCCCTCCTAGAAGATGACTGCCCTCTTCTCATGGGGAGGGGACTGCTAGATTTAAATGAAGCCAGAAGTTCTTCTTGAAATACCCAGAGTAACTATCAAAACCTAGTGTTGGGTTTTCTTGAGATGTGGCCAGGAAGCTTTCACAGAACAGGGAAAAACAAATAAAAGCTGCTCATCATGATAATTGGTATCCATCGATTCAAAGGTTAAGCCAGGTGCCTTTCTAATTAATTGGGTAAATGTTGTTCTTTTCTCCTCCATATGGATCTAGACTTTATTCTCACAGGGTAAATCAAGGTTTGTCCTTGGGAAGTGTGTTAGCAAGCTTTCTGTTACTAAAACAAATACCCAAGATAATCAACTTATAAAGAGAAAAGTTTTGTTTGGGCTCACAGTTTTGGGGGCTCCAGTGCATGATCATTGACCCTGTTGCTTTTGGACCTGTGGTGAGTTGGCACATCATGGTAGGAACATGTGTTAGAGCCAAACCACTCACTTCATGGCCAGGAAGCAAAAGAGAGTGGTGGGGTAGGGCTGGGGGTTCCCATAATCCTCTTTGAGGGCTTGGCCCCAGTGACCTGAAGAGCTCCCACCAGGCCCCATCTCTTAAAGGCTCTACATCTCCCACCCCGGGACCAAGCCTTTAACCCATGGGCCTTTGGGAGACATTTAATATCTAAACTATGGCAGGAAGTAAGTTTATTTAATCGGTCAACCAGTAAGTGGCCAGCAGGCTTGTGGGCATATTGAAAAGCAATCAAGGAAACACATTGAACCAGGTCCTTAACTCAGGAATCTAGAGAACCCCCAAAGCCACAAAAGTGGATAGTAATAGCAGCAATTCCTCAAGGAAAACCTGAGGCACAATTCAGCATAGGGCCCGTGGTATCAGGCTAGGAACACTGTTTAGGGGTAGGACTAGGTGGTTCAGAGATTTTAAATAGGTGGCTGCCTTGAGGAGATTCAGGGAAAGACCAGGTTAACTAACATGTTGTCCTTTGGCATTCCTATATCGTTATTGCTTTCTAAAATTGTCCTTGCTATGTTCATTAGAAAGTCGACATGGGCCTGAACTATCTGTTCTATAGTTTCATGAAGACGGGGCATGCAGGGAGTGGGGAGGGAGTCATGCTGAGGGGACATTCTATCCCCATCTCTTTCTGCCTTTGACAGAATTGAGTGTCCATCCGTCCAGGGAATCATCCTTGAAGCTCCAAGATATGATGATGCCCTTGGGTGTGCTCCAGGAGATGAATCAGTGGTACCCCAGTATTTTAGCTAGAGACTTCTGCACCCTAAGTGGTGAGGGGGAACCTGTTGAACTTCTGGATTATATAACTTATCTAATAGGACTAAAATTCCTCACCAACCTTCTTATTTGTATAACTTGTAAGCCAACACCTTTACTTTTAGAAAATACCAAATATTATATATGCTACAGATACGTTATGTATAACAACATAATAGCTACATTTGCTATAATAGTTATAGATGTTGGTCACATATTAGAATAATTTAGTGAATTCAGCAAAACAAGGTGACGTTCTAATATTTAACAACATTTACAATCATTATTGTGCTGTATTGGTGGAGCATACGTAGCAAGGGGTTCACACGTGAGGGTTAATATTGCTTTCACAAAGTCAAATCATATATGTGTAGCTTTCTTCTTTCCCTTGGGTCATTCATTAGTGTTTCTAATCAAGGGAGCTGGGATTTTTGTTTGGCCCCCAGACTTGCCCGTTTTGGTCATACCCTGAGTCTGAAGCTGACCCCTCTGGGTTTCATCATCAGGGCTCCTTTGCAGACTGGTTCCTGGTTGGCTTTGGTCGATGCAAAGCACTAGCAGAAGGTGAATGGGCAGAAAAGAGAAAGGAATTTTTTTCTTGATGAATCTCACCCTCATCTGTGTCTTAGTAGCTGATCTCTCAGTGAGCACAGTGGCTAGTGGCCACTCCTTCAAGGCTCCAGGTTTTAATGGGCCTTAGTCACCCTATTTCCTTCTATGGACCTTTCTTCCCAGTTCTCTAATGACTGTTGCTGACAGCCCCCTGGGGCCTGGCTAGCTTTGCTTCCTTCCTTCCTTCACCCTGCTTGCCCTTGCAATTGTCCTTTCTTAAAGTTCCTCCCTGGGAACCCACCTGGATCTTGGCTATGCACCAGGAAATGCACAAGCAAATTTCATCATGTTGAATGCTGGCTTATCCTCATCTGTCCCCCTCTCTTGGTGGCATGCACACCACAGTGGTGAATCTCCTGGCATTCTACCTGACCAGTGCCCTGGGTTCTCCTTCTTCCTTACCTTGTCTGCAGGAATGCATGCACATATTCATGAGGTCTTCTCAAAACTTTCTTCCACCTCTGAATACTCTCCCTTTCATCTCATTCCAGTTATACTCTTTTCCACATTTTAAGATCTCTGACCATCATGCTGTAGGCCTAATTATAGTACAAAGGGCTGAGGACAGGGATGAGGAAGGATCTATGTGATCCTGACTAGACCTGGGAGAAAGTAGTGATGGTCTCCCTCTGGACTTTCATACTATCACACCTCCTGGAAATAGACCCCAGGCTAGGACAGCAGGAAGGACTCAGGTTTGCAGCTCCCCAGAGCTCTGCATGGACTTCTCCAACCTCCACCTTTGCACTTACCACAGTCTGTGTTCACCTTTGTTGTATCCATCACGAGAGACCTTCTTTGGCATAGGAAACTTGCCTTTCACATCTCTGTCTCCAATATCCAGCAATGGTACTTCACTCACAATGCTTGTTAATTGTTAAAACAGATTTTCCTTCAAGATTTTTAATGATTAGTTTGAGAGAAGAGAGATTACCATTTTCCTCCCAGGGATGGGGAGTTCAACACTAAACGTGAAAGAGATGAACAAAGAAAGGGGAGGGATTGGGGACCATCAAACACAGCCTTCTACATCCTTTACTTCACGTACCTGTAACTCATCAAAGGAAAAGTGGGTAGGGAATTATTACAGATTTTGAATAGCTCTGCATCTGTGTGGTGGAGAGGGAGTACTGCATATGATGTGCTTAAGCCTTTAATATAGCTGGCAGTCTGTGGCCAGTGCCATGGAACGTGGCAGGGGAAATGCAAGCTTCAGACCACAAGTCACAAGGCCTGGCTTGCTCCTGGTCTGCCACCCTCCAGCCATCTGATTTGAGACAATATCACCTTTTGATTTTAACCTATTGGACAGTGATTATAAACTTACATTGCTTTCTTTCCAGGGCTGCTGGGAAAGTCATATGAGATCATGCAGGTACCAGATCTTTGCCAAATGAAACGTGTAAATAAAGATGAAGCTCCAGTATGAGGCACTAACAACCTCATTCTCTGAGGCCAGGAGAGGCCTGGGCCCAGATCTTCTTCTGGAAGATCATGTGAACTGCAAGGAGGCAGGTGTGCTGACTTCTTTCCAGGAGTTAATTGTGTGAGCTCTGGAGGCCCCTGACAGTTCCCAGCTCCACTTTGTGGGGGGTGGGGGGGTGGGGGATGGGTGATTGACTAGGGAACCTGCCTTCCTGCCCATGCAGATTCCCTCTTGCTCCCCAGAGCTGTTCCTCCCTGGCTTTGCTTCAGTGTGATTACTCACTAATCCTTTCCCTTCTCATACTTCCTTCTGAACAGATCCATGTGTTAGACTTCAGAATGACTGGGTGCAGGCCTGAGCTTGACACGTTTAGTGGTAAAGTCACCTAAGGTTTCTACCATGAGGGATTCTTCAGATTCCCAAATACATCCTCCTTTCTTTTCTTTTCTTTTTTTTTTTTTTTTTTTTTTGGTACTGGGGATTGAACTCAGGGGCACTTGACCACTGAGCCACATCCTCAGCCCTATTTTGTATTTTATTTAGAGACAGGGTCTCACTGAGTTGCTTAGTGCCTCGCTTTTGCTGAGGCTGACTTTGAACTTGCAATCCTCCTGTCTCAGCCTCCTGAACCACCTAGATTACAGGTGTGTGCCACTGAGCCCGGCCCCAAATACATCCTCTTGAACATCAAAATGTCATAGGTCAGATTATTTTCATATTGAGGCTCTGTGTGTATGTGGTATGTGTTTTTGTGTGCATGTGCGTGTGTGTGTGTATGTGTGTGTGCATGCATGTGTGTGTGTTGGTGGTATCTAGTGGAAAGAAGGCTCATGGGTCAAAAACCTATTTGAGTTTGTTTGGATGGGTAAGAAATGATGGGAATTCAGAGTGCACAAGATTATAAATATTACAGAGGTTATTCAAAATCTCATTTTAGTCTCACTGCCTCTTTACTCTACATATTTAAATTCCATTTGCAGCCACCGACCCTGATACTCTTAAAGAAAATAACAACAAACAAGCTACTGCTAAGGGAAATGTAAATTGGTTTGTTTGCTTCTTTACACTCTTGGGCAGTGAAAACACAAGCAATTTTTATGCCAAGGGTCTCATTGAATATACAAGATCTTTGTCTTTTTTAGGAGTTGCTTTAAAGGTTAACTGCTTTCTAAAGAGTCCTTTGTGTCTAGAAACCAATTTGAGGCTCTTTTTGTCCAGTTCCAAAGTTCTTAGAAACTTGTTAAAGTTTCCCACACAAACACATTCACACTCAGTTTGGAGAAAATGGTTTGCTTCAGGAAATTTTGTTTGTTGTTCTTTGACATTTGCAAAGTCCTGCTGGTGAGCTGGGAGCTGCATGCAACTTCTAGAAGCAGAACTTCTCTGGAGACATTTGTGTTCTGGAGGACAGGGGACAAGATTCTTCTAGACTAGCACTCTGGGCCTGGGCTAGAGTCAGCACACACAACAGCTATGACGGCAGCAGGAATCTGTGCTCAAGATGTGGATTCATCTCACCAAATTCCCAGGCCCCAAGGCCCTTCCTTCCTGGATAATATTTTCCAGCAGCTTGTTGCATGAACTCACTTAGAAATATCCCCTCCTGTGTAAATTCCTATTCACCCTGTACTCACCTTTTACCATAAATGATTAAGTGCAAGCCAAGATGGTGTGCTCCAGTCATGCCTTCTAATAATGCCATCAAAGGGAAATAATAGTGCTCAGTGCCTTCAATTTAGGTGAGGACCACAACATGAACATTAGCTCAGCAATGTAGACATCATCTCTCTTCCTCTCAGGATGAAGAAAATATGTATAGAATTCCAAACAAAAAAATTCAGTATTTTCATACATATGGATTATATGAATCATTACATGCATGTTGAAAATGGCATTAAACATGTAGAAATTTCATTTAAGAATGTGCAAAGGTACACTTCTTTCACAATGTTTCAATGCACATACAAGCCTTGTACTAGGTAGTTACCAGGCCTTTCCTAAGCACCAATGGTTCAGACCTTAGATTTGGATTCACCTTTTTAAAATTCTATTTCTCAAAAAGGAATTCTCCTTTGCCTCACACAATGCAGACCCTTTCTATTTAATCATAATATAGACACTTTCTTTTGCTCTAACAATTTATCAGCCTTTCTTTATAAGATCTAAAATGAGTGTACTTGGACATATTGTCTGTTTCATAGGAAACTGTTATGTGATACCAATGTATCACTGCTCAATGATACAAACTGCAATTGTAATTATAGCCCATATAGGATGCAGTTTTTCCACAAAGTGTTACTTGACCAGGTCAAACAGAATTTGAAGGCCATGACAGCAAAGCAGATTGGGCTGATGCTGCAGCACTAACTCACCTGCTAATTGGAAGCCAGGTGGGGGTATAGATGAAGAATCCATCTTGGCCTAGATGAAAGGCAAGGTGATATAATTAGCTAGAGATCATGAACACAAAGGGCTGATGCTGGAAGACCCACGTGCCAAGACAATGCCTTGATGTCTGCTCCTGGCTATGCCTCGACCCATTGAAGGACTTCAAACAAAACAAGATGTAAGTGTAAACCAACTATGGCTTTGATTCCTGGTAATCTGAAGATGTGAAATTGGCAAAGGCAGGGACATACGCAGGTGTAGGTGCCTTAAGTAACAAATTTATTAGGTCATCCTTCAGGAAAAAAACTTCAGAATCTTCCCAAGAATGGTTTGAAACCAACTTTTCAAAAAATGGACATAAGCAGAAAACAGTTCACCTGGTCAGTGACATTTTGACATCACAACCTCAAAATCCCATGCACAGAACTTTACCCCCTTAAGAGAAACATGTCACCTATGAAAAGGCATGATGATATTTTATACCTGCTTAAAAGAACCCTAAAATTTCTTCTTCTTACAATCCAATCAATAAGCAGTTTCTCCCCTCTCCTTTCCTCTAACTCCCCTGCTACCAACCAATCCAGGAGGCAAATCTGAACTCTTTTCAACTCCTGGCTTCCTTGCTGGTTGACAGCATAATAATTATTTTTCCTTTTGCAAAACTCTGGTGCCATAGTAGTAGTATTGGCTTCTATGTGCCTTAGGCAGTGAGCTCTTGCTACACATGAACAGTGTTTTTTCCCTTACAAAGGAAGTTGGAGGTGCACCAAATATACTAATTCTCCAAAAACAGCCACGGAACGAAAAAAACTCTCACCCATGCAATTCAGAATGATCATGCATGGCCATCCTCACTAGTTAGGATGTATTTGGCCCCTTCTTATTTCTCTTGGAACCTCAATTAGAAGTATCAGGTCTTCACTCCCTAAGGCAAGAAGAAAGAGGGGATGAGACATTGAGAATGTTTTCCACAACTCTTCCCCTTATTGCATTTGCTAGGATGGGGTCACATGATGATTCCCTAAACCAGTAATTGAAAAGGGGAAGAACTTCTGCCGTAGGCTTAGATCAATCATTGTTCATCTTGGAAGTCACAGGCAGGGGAGACCTGGGATGTCACTTTCCTGGAAAGCGTTGCCAATGTTATCTGAATGTAATTAGGGTGCTAAGTTTTATGCAGTTCTAAAAGGATACAAAAGAATAATCACAAGCTACCAAAAACATTGCCTCTAAAACCCAACTGAAGCAATCTAACCTGATAGATAAATGCTAAATTGGAGAGTTGCTGCTGTGAGTTGCTTTGTCAAATGACTCACTCCCTGCCATGCGTCCTTGGGCAGTTCTCAAAGGATCCAAGCCCCAGTTTGTGCTTCTATCAAAGGAGAATAGTGTCATTTACCACATCCTAGTCTCACAGTTGGGTTGTATGATGATTAAAAGGAGCCTCATAAAGCTTATGAATTTCTCAGATTAAAGAATAAAGTACTGACTTTTCTTTGGATGACACAAATGTCAAATTGCTCAGCACAAAATCAGCATCAGTTTGTCTCTGAAAGGGGCTTGGAAATTATAAGTCACCCTCCATTTCTCAGCTTTTCTGCTGCACTTGGGATCTTATTTCTGTTCCATAACCCTCCCCCAAAACTTGGAGCACTGAGAATGAGTGTAGGTCAAGGCCAGGGGTGAGAGCCTGGTGAGAGTCAAGGAGTAGGGGAAGGAGGAAAGCAAAATCTATTCTGGTTCCTTCCCCAAATAGCAAACTCACTATTCTAGCACTTGAATCTGTATGTTAAATGATTATATGATGCCCCAAACTGGCACACTGTGGTCTCTGGATGGTAGAGTTCTGTGTTAGGGTTTCAAGCTAATACAGCCTGGTTTGGAAGCCACCCCTGCTGATGGTGGTGTGCTAGCTACTTTCCAACAGAGCAGAGAGCACCAGCAAGCTGTTCTGTCTCCTGCGTGCCAGCCCTTGAATTTTTAGGCATTCCAGTTAAAGATACAACCCAGTGCAAACAAAAACCATAGCTGCTATGTTTATTTTTACTTATTCCTAGAAACAAAGGGAAGGGGACTTCATTTAAAGATATGGAAAATAGAAGTTTAAAACAATAGAAAGAGAGCTTAGAAATAATTTAAAGCAAATATATATCCAATGATGAGCCTAAAACAAAACAGAATGAGTATAAAAATCCACACCTTAAGTAAAATGAAAACCTGATGGGTTATATAATTTCTTTAAGTTTATGTGTTTAATATTTCTTCTTCTTCTTCTCTGTTTGCCTTTTTGGAAGACACTTAATTTTTTTTTTAAACCTGGAAAGTTAAACTGTTATCTGTTATTAAATTCTAAAAGAAACTTAGCCATCTATTTTATCTTGAATTTTCTTGGGATAAGTTATATCATGTTACTTCTTACTGAAGGAACATTGTAGAAGACTTTAACTGGTTTTGCAGAATATATACAATAATGCTATTTCTTAATTAAATGCTCCTTCAAGCAGTTTTTTTTTTTAAACAGATGACATATCATCTTATTAGGACTGGAGGAAAATATTTCCATAGGAGGCTAAGCTAAGAAAGAGTAACAGTTACAATATTCAAAACTTACTTCAGTTTGTATTTCTATTCCTAATGTTTACTGTTCATCTACAGAATTCCCCAGTCTGCTTTTGAACATCATGCTTATCAGTTAGCCAAATCCAGCACTTCTCCTTTCTCCATTTGTAAGCAAGACTCCTATGGCTGATTTTGGTGGGGAGCCTCTTCTTCAGCCATGGAAGTGACATGACATATTGGAAAGAAGAGGCTCTGGGATCAGATGGGCACATGCTCAAATCCTGCTCCTTCTACTTAGCTGCAGGAGGAAAGCAAGATCTATTCTGAGCAAATTAGTTGGCATTTCTTAGCCTTCTATCCTAGCAAAACAGAGGAAATCCTACCTTCTGGCTACTTTGTGGTCTCCTTTCCCCCAGCCATAACACCAAGTCCTATGGACCAGGACCCCAACATGGCCCCAAATCTGCCCCCCCCCCCCCCCGCCATTCCTTCCTGCCTCTCCTTGAATTCAGCCTGCTACAATCTCTCACTTGATTACCACACAGCCTTTACTGACATCTCCTTGCTTTTGTTCTTACCCTTCTCCAATCCATTCTCCATATTGTGGTCAAAGAGAGGTTGTTTGAAAACAAACCAAACTGTGTTAGTACTAACCCACTAAATGCTCTTTACTGACTTGTCATTGCCCTGGGTCGAGGTACAAACCCCTTCACTTGGCTCATAGACCCCTCTTCATAGGGCTCTGCCTATTTTGTCCTTCCCCCTCCCGTCTCTCTCTCATGATCCTCCCCAGGGAACTCTCTTCTCTTCAGGGAACATGTCAGGTGGGGTCTCTAATCCCACTTGGCCCAGATTTCTCCCTGCTTGGAACACTCTTCTCCCTGGTCCTGTGCTGAACTCTCAGCATTCCTTAAATACCCCACCCCCACACCCCAGATGTCCCTTTCGTCCATAGACCAACCCTCGATTCCCCATCCCCAACCCCAAATGCCCATGAGATTTTTTTCTCCAGTGAGCTTCCTTAGCTAGCCCTCTACATTGTGAGAGCTTATTTACTTCATATCTCTTCATCAGTCATGAGTTCCATGAAGGAGTGACCACATTTAAAAAAAAAAAAAATTTTACCATCTCAATATCTCCCAGGCTCAATTCAGTGCCTCACAGAAATTTGCTTTAAAGTATAAAATGAGGGGCTGGGGCTATAGCTCAGTGACTTGCCTTGCAAGTGTGAGGCACTGGGTTCCATCCTCAGTACCACATAAAGAATAAATAAATAAATATTGTGTCCATCTAAAACTAAAAAAATATTTCAAAAAAATGTGAAGTGAAAACATGAATTAGCAAAGATCACTCAAGATTTTTGTGTGGACTAAATGAGATAAAATAGGAAAGGCACTTGCAATCACTCAACAAATGATCTTCTGTGTTATTGTTATTGTTATTATTACCGCTACTACTGTACTATTAATAAGACCGCGTACTATTATAATGCCTTTAGATGTGATTCTGCTTTCTACCTATAGAATAAACCCATGGGCAAATATCTCAAGGGCTTTTGACATGTTTAACTCCAGAAATATGATTAAAAACTGCCAGAGGCGACAGTTTCGTAGGGTCTTTGTAAAAATGTGCTCTTACCTCCACCTCCTTTATTTTCTGGTTCGAGTACCTCTTGCAACCTTTTACAAATAAGTGGGCTTATTCATTCTCACATGCACTTTCGCCAGTTGGTTCTCTTCTGTGTAACCCCTTCCGTCCCTATTCAACAGAGGCTAGTAATTACCATAGCAACCGCAGCATGTGGTGCCTGCACTGTCTCAGAAACAAAGCACTGGCTTTGAAAAAATTACACACACACACACACACACACACATTAATTTGTAACATGAAATTCTATTTCATGGTATTTATGAAGGGGAACCGTGCCTCTGAGTAATCGACTTCCCTTCCTCACTAGACTTGGGGCTCACACTGTTGTTCCACTCTTTCCCCCACCCCCATGGCACTCTCCATGCACATATTGATTCATTTTAAAAATGAAATTTTTGTGCAATGGGAGGAAAAAAAAATGGGAAGGATTCAGTTTCAGTGGGAAGGTACAAAGGTCAGTGAGAGGGTGCATAGCCCCGTGTAGCAGTTGTTCCCGTCTGAGTAATGATTATACTACCAAGGGGATTCATTAAAATGGAGCCTATTGCTGTTACACTGAATGAGCCTCTCCATAAATTCTGCTGTGAGCCTGTCAGTGGCTAAGCCCGTATGTAATGCTTAAACACCACGACTGTATCTGCTTGCTGGTGTCTGCATCCCCACCCATGTGTGCCACCCCAACGCAGGGTGCATATACATACTTGTTCCGGCCCAATCAAGAACCCAGGCCCTGAAATCCTATGCATGCCCAGAAATCAAGAATTCCCATTCTCACCCATGGTGTGTGCACGTGCTTCCAGCAAGGCATTAAGTTTTCGGATGTGACAGAATCATGAGGATACCACTTGTTCTGGGTTCCAACCTAGTGGGGGGTGCAGGAAAGGGAAAAAAAGACTTTGGTCAGAGCAATTTGAGGCCACACAGTACCGTGACCTCCTCATGCTGTACACTTAAAAATCAGGAGGAGGCAGCCTGAGCCTGGAAGCCTTCAAGGTACCGTCACTCTCAGTGTCATTAGCCATAATCAAAGGGCAGGCAACAGAGGGTGAACCCGTTCTGTCCTGCCTCCATAAGTCACCTGGAGAGCGAAGAAATCCTGGGGAGAAACTCTGTTTCAACTAGACCTTTTTTCAGTTGTTGTTTAAACCCAGTCAGTTGGAAGCCTCTTTATGAGTTCTCTTGTCGAAACTCTGATTTAGAAAAAAAATTGCTTTGGTCTGAGGAAAAAATAATACATTCCAGTCAAAGGCTTTGCAATCTGAACCGTTCACTCTGTTCTGCAGGAATTGGGTTAGACAGCCTTCTGTAATAATGCCAGGACATTCTCTCAGGAAATGGAGCTCAGGAAGGGCAGGGTCAGGGGGCGAGTGGATGGGTGTGTGTATGGGGGGTGAAGGTGGCAGGAGTATGCTCACCAAGCAGTTGATCAAACACTCTAAATTTACTCTTAAATAGGAATTCTAGTTATTAATTATTATTTCCCTGCTTGGACTGAGGGGCTCCTGACCCAGGCGTGAGATAACTGATAATGAAATGGGAACTAAAAGTCCTTCATTAGCAATGTGGAAAAGCCAACTAAAAACACTGCAGTCCTCTTGGAAGCCACTGTCATTGACCTTTGTGGCCGGGCGTTTCCAAAGCCAGGTAAAGGACAAGGCTCTTTGTTCAGGTGGCCTACAGTCTGCCCGCCTCTGCAGCCGCCTTGCAGAAAGCGGTCACTAGATGGCGCCTTTGGCCTGGCGATGGCTCTCAGTACTCAACGTGTTTCAGAGGAGAGCACATTTAGCTGAGAAGCAGGGAAGTCGGTGACGTGGGGAATTATTATGCACAGTTCATTTCCTTGTAATTTAACTCTCAGAGTAACAAAAGCATAATGTATAGCCTAGTTTTCGGGTCTGATTTACAACAATTTAAACCAAAAGATGATTTCTGCCTCACCCCACCCCCTTCTCATCACTTCTGCTGATATCAGCAGCTGAGAATTTGGTTTCATCATGCCCCTGCACCTCCTGAAGTCACAGATCAGAGAAGAGGAAAATGTAAAACAGGGGATCCGGCAAAAAGAGATGGAGACAAATTTCACTTTCTGCTTCAAATTCCATTATAGCCATGTTGTCAGTTTTTAAAAACTTTATGTCTCTATTCCAGTGGTTTGGCTAGCATTCCCCACTGCTTTTAGATATCATGAATTCCAAATGGAGCAAAACATTTCTTTCCTCAAAGGATTTATGGTGTCAGTTTCAAATCAGAGGTGAACTGACTGAGCTGGTGCCCTCCCAGAGGTCCCCCTCTGACCTGTCCTCTAAGGGCTGCCCCCACCCCCTTCTTCCCAGCCCCTCCATGTAGATTCCAGCCCACTTTGATCTTGCCTTCTCTGGCTCCTTCCTTAGGCACTTAGGGACTCTACCAGCAATTTAACATTTTGTATCTATTCTATTGTCTTGTTCACTAATTGCTTCATATGTGCATGTGTTTCTCCCCAGGGAAAAGGAACTAACTTTTTTTTTTTTTTTTTTTTTTTGAGTGCCTACTCTGTCTAAGGCTCCTTGCTAAGGGTTTTACATGCAATTTCCTTTAATCCTTTTAACAACCTTTGCTTTAGATGCGATTGATTTCATTTTACAGATGAGGACACTGAGTCAGAGGTTAAAAAACCTACATGAGGTTCCACTGAAAATTGAAGGCAGGGTTCAAACACAAGCATTTTTTTCCATTATATCATTCTGGTGCCACCTTGATTGAAAACCCAGATGAGTTTCAGACTTTTCAGCACCAAGCACAGAGTGAGAGGTGTGGACACATGAGCACATGCATATACATACACTCACACTCCTTACAAAATATTTAAGGTGCTGTCTGGGTTAACCTCTGTGTCATGGTAGGAGGATCAGAATTGTCTCCATTTTAAAAATGAAGTAGCTTGCTAAACATTAGCCAAATTCCTAGCCTCCTTATACAGGGCTTTGCTGCCACATACTTAGTAGATACTTAGTGACTGTGACTTATTACAGTCCCATTTCCTGGGATCTATGCTGCTTGTTTTACTTTTTCTTACTTGTGACTTTGCATTGGGGCCATGGAAGGGGGCAGTTATTCTAAAACACCGGATCCAGAGTCCCATCAAATTAATGGAGTGACTGGAGCTGGTGAGAACACTGGTCTCTAACTCCCAGCCCAACGTCCTCACCACGGCATTTATTATGTTGATTCCCCTTTATGCTGCTTGACTAAGATAGGTTTATTTTACCTTGTATTTGGATTTTCTCGGATCTCAGACCTGCCCCACTTCACCCAAAATATTGGAGGGAAGATCAGTCTGGAGGAAGAAAGTGGATATGTTTTTGGTAGTGGGGAAAAAAAAGAAAAAAAAAAAGACTGCTTGGGAATATGGAGGGTTCAATACATTTCAGAGGCTCTGAGGCTTACACTCTAATATGTTTGTGAATAGCAAGTTGCAGAAGAAGACTGAGCCAAAGTATGAAATGACATAAAAGGACAGAAAAAGCCGCTTACTGGGGTGTTCCAAATTCCTTCCATCTGTTGATTGGAATCAGCCAGTGAGTAATCAGGGAGCACTCATAAAGCAACAGTGGATTTTTACAAATATCTGGCACCTCCCAGAACTTTCAGGGCGCTGGAGCCCTACAAAATCATTCAAGCTACTTAACAAGGTAAAAATGAATACAGTCAGAGAGGAGGTGGTCTCTAATGGCCTAACCAGGATGCTAGCTCTCATCTCCCCTTGATGCTGAACTTGAAGAAGCAAGGGAAATGGGAGACAGAGGAATGTTGATTCCCAACCTCTGAGACCACATTAGCAAAACATATGGAATGGATAAAGAAATTACTGTGGTCCCTGAAGGGTGGTATTAAGAACTAAGAATTTCACAACATTTGGGGACTAAATGTGATAAAAATGTTGCTTATCTTGGGGATTTAATTTTTATTTTATCTTTAATTTAAAATATTTTCCAGCTTTATCAAGGTATAGTTGACAAAATTGTACACATGTAAGATGTAGAATGAGAAGTTTTGATATGTATATATATTGTGATATAATTATTGCACTAAAGCTAATCAACATATCCATCACCTCATATAGTTATCTTTTTTCTTTTGTGGTGAGAACATTTAAGATCTATTCTCTTACCAATTTTCAAGTATTCATTTTTGTTATAATCACTTGCTGTGCAATAGATTCCAGAACTTATTCCTCCTGTCTGATGGAAACATTTTATCTTTGGCCAACACCTCTCCATTTCCCCCTACTTCTAACCCCTAACAACCAAGAGTCTATTCTCTGCTGCTATAAATTCAACTGTTTCAAATCCCACATAGAAGTGAGATCATGTAGTATTTATCTTTCTGTGCCTGACTTATTTCTCTTAGCACACAGTGACCTACAGGTTCATCTATGTTGTTGCAAATGACATGATTTCTTTCTTTTTGAGACTCTTTGTGTGTATCACATTTTCTTTATCCATTCCTCTGTCAGTAGATACATAGGCTGATTCCAATTCTTTACTAGCATTGTGGATAATGCTGCAATGAGCATGGAATGCGGATATCTCTTTGACATACTGATTTCCTTTCCTTTAGATATTCACTCAGTAGTGGAATTGCTGGATCACATGGTAGTTTTATATCTAGTTTTTTGAGGAACGTCTATACTATTTTCCACAATGACTGTATCAGTTTGAATCCCCCCCCAATAGTACACAAAGTTTCCCTTTCCTCCACATCCTTGCCAACACTTCTCTTTAGCCTTTTTGACAACAGCCATTCTAACTGGTGTGAGGTGATATTTCATGGTGGTTTTAATTTGCATTTCCTTGATAATTAGTAACATTGAACATTTTAAAATATACTTGTTGGCCATTTGTATGTCTTCTTTTGAGAAATGTCTATTTGGGTCCTTTGAACATTCTTAATCAGATTGTTTTCTTGCCATTGAGTTGCCTGTGTTTCTTATATATTTTAGATATTAACCCTTATCACATGTGTGGTTTGCAAATATTTTCTCCTCTTCCATAGGCTGTCATTTCACTCTATTGATTGCTTTCCTTGTTGTGCAGAAGCTTTTCAGTTGGATAAAATCAAAATCAACATCAACATACAAACATCAGTAGCATTTCTAAACACACTGAGAGATCTGAAAAAGAAATTTAAAAAAAATCCCATTTACATTAGCATCAACTAATCCTTAGGGGTAAAATTAACTAAGGAGGTAAAAGATCTGTGTACTGGAAACTAGAAGACATTAATGAAAAAAAATGAAGAGGATACAGGTAAATGGAAGGCTAGGCACTGGTTATAGATTGGAAGAACTGATATTGTTAAAATATCCATATCAATCTGTGGTTCAATGCAATCCCTATGGAAATTCTAATAGCATTTTTCACAGAAATAGAAAAACAATCCTAACATTCACATGGAAGCTACGAGGTACCAAATAGCCAAACCAGGACTGAGGAAAATAATGAAGCTGGAGGCATCACACTACCTGATTTCAAAATACACTACAAAGCCATCGTAATCAAAACAGTATAGTATTGGTATAAAAATAGACCAACAGGATGGAATTGAGAGCCCAGGAATAAATCCATACATTTATGATCTGTCGATCTTCAACAAGGGCACCAAGAACACACAATAGGGAAAGGATAATTTCTTCAATAAATTGTGCAGAGAAAATCAGATATCCACACGAAGAAGGCAATTGGACCTTTGTCTCGTACCATACATATAAAAATCAACTTGAAAAAAAAAATCAACTGGAAATGAATTAAAGACTTAAAGGTAAGACCTGAAACTGTACAACTACTAGAAGAAAACACAAAGGAAAAGCTTCTTGATATTGATCCAGGTGATGATTTTTTGGTCAGGATACCAAACCTACAGGCAATAAAAGCAAAAATTGACAAATTGGGTTAAATTGAACGTATCTTGGGGCCTTTGATAATAGTTGAGATTACCAAGATGCTAATTTGTTGTCTACTTTAAGGGGCATTCCCAGGATGCAGGATCACAGCACTCTGTCCAGCTTTTGATGTGGGTCTCTGGCTCTTTGTATCATTTTCAAGTGTAAAGTTCAGAATGGAGTCAAAGGAAAATGCTAGGCCCTGCCTCTATCTTGTATCTACTCTGGGACCTTGGGCCTGTGACTATACTTGTCTGTATCAATTTTCTTAGGTATAGAATGGGAATAACGAATAATACCTAGGTCCCTTAAAGTTATCATAAGCATTAGAAAACAACAACCTTACCTGCCTGTTGAGGAATCTACTGTCTCTTAACATTTTTAAGACTAGTAAGATGTGATGTGACTTCATGTTTATTATTCTTGGTTTATTACCAAGAATAAAAAGAACCTGCTTTCAATTAACTCTGCTTTTCATCAATTGTAAGGTACACCTCAATATTAAAGATACTGAAATGGGAAAAAAGTTCATCTTAATAAAAATTCTTAAAATTAATGCATTATGATTCTTCTCCTACCTTACCTGGCTGTTACAAATCCCCTAGGGAAAATCATTTCCACAGCAAAGGTCCAAATCCAACAGACTGGGAGGGAGGTGCTTGGGATAGGAGGCTAAAAGAAATCATAGCGTGAGCTGTAAATGGGGTGAGGCATGGTTGGGGGGTGGCTCTAGGAGCCCCTGAAATAAAACTTTTTTAAAGAGGACAAAAGAGACCTGGGGTCAGAGAGATATGCTGATTTAAAAAACAGCAACTTTGTGGGTATTTTCTGAAATCACTCTGATCCAGTCCTTCTAGAGCAAAATGAGTATCCTTAGCAGAAAAGTGCTGCAGTCCGGCTGAGCAAATAACCGGGAGGTGACAAGCAACTTGAAGGTTCAAGCGGGAACTACTTTATTCCGAGTGAACTCAGCAGGAACTGAGCGAGAACTCAAAGTAGCGGGCACCCGAGGTAGCAGGAGCCGCCTCTCTACCGGACAGCAGAGGTATATATACCTAACTAATTACACACAGCTTGACTCAGTTAACATCATCTAGATACAGGAGTCAGCCAATAAGGAATCCTCATCATCTTAATGGTTCACTGGCGTTGCTTCACAAACCACTCCTCCTGGCAAACTGCCAGGCACCATCTTGACTTGATTTGCATCCCCAACAGAAAAGGTACAACTGAAAAAGAGGAGAAGGTTCACCAACCCAAAAATGTGGGTCCAGTCTTCTTGCTGAGGACCCTCTAACCAGGCTAGTGCAGAGAGGAGGGTGCTGTGGTCCATCACCCTTCATGCTAGATTGTGGATATTGGGGACTCTCAGGGATAAAAAATAAGAGAGCCACCCATTACTCCCAGGTCCCCAGAAGCAAGCAGAAGCAGCAGTGGTGACCAATGACTGGCATGGCAGAGGCCATAGCAATAGGAGAGAGCGGCAGCTGGAGCTGCTCAGGGAAGCCATAGCAGGTGGATGCCTAGAGTGTGTAGGTAACAGCTTCCACCCTCCACTCCCATCCCCCTCCATGTTTGGCAGGACAAGGAGACCTTGGAAGTGAGTTGGGAATTCTAAATGTGCTGGAGAGGCCAGAAAACCAGAGAGCCCAGATCACTCAGGTTAATGGGATCTGATTTGTATTCACAAGCTGCTGAGGCTGAGGGGCCTTTGAGTAACCTTTTAAACACCTATTGCAGAATTATCACTAGGTAACTGCTAGCTTTCTTTCTTTTCCTTTCCTTCTCTAGAAGGTTTATATTTGGGGACCTCATCCTAATAGCAATGAAATATTAAGACTAAGTCCATCTATCATTTTTTTTTTATAAACCTTACTAGGCAAAGGTAGAGTCATTTAAGTATTAAAAAATCATTTCCCAAAGTGTCGATTCAAACACAATTCTCTCTTCCCAGTTCTACTTCTCTCACCTCTGTGATAATCCACCGTGAATTCAAGTTGATGAAGTTTTGGAAAACATACCAGCAACTCCTGTCTCAGGGCTGTGGCACCTGGTTTCCCTCATCTTTGAGAAGACTGATCTGACTGTCTATGTTTTGCTCTCTTGGGGTCGTTGCTTGGAGGTCACTTTTGTAGTGAGATCTTCTAGGTCATCTTAATTAACATTGCAACCCTCTACCAGCCCTCTCTTCATCCTCCTTTGTTTTATTGCTCCTTTGCATCCCTTACCACAGATGCACCTTTTTACTTATCATTCATTGATTGTCTGCCTCCTGCACTAGAAGGACAGAGATTTTTTTTTCCCAGTCCTGTAAACTTGTGTATCTTAGATCCTGGAAGAGTGTTTGGCACATAACAGGCCTTTAAATATTTGTGAGAAGCTTATTAAAATGTCACACCTTTCATTAATATTTCTGTCATTCAATATTGCTTGGCTTGAAAGCAACATTTTATTTCCTTAGCATCTTTCTTAATGTATCTAAGAATTCTTTCTTGTGACATTTAACTCTGGATAAAGGGAAAAGGATGCATAAAGGAATAAGAAAAATGCTCTATAGAAAAGCAAATGAAGGCACACAAAGCTAGCGTGGGATCAAAACCAAAGGAAGATAATTCAGTCCTGGAAAGCTAAAGGCTCCATGCCATGTGATAATGTAACAATAACAATAATAATAGTGATAGTGGAGCAGTGAGTGGGTACCACCTGCAGGCGAGTCCATCATTTTCCAGACGTGTAATTAGTATCATAGAATTGTCTTTCAGGGACTTAGAATTCCTGTGACCTTACTGGGGCAGGGGGTGGGGAACCACTGAGAAACTGACATGAAGATACATAATATCAGGAAGTAGGAGTATCCAAAGGAGAAGGAGGAGGAGGAGAAGGAGGAGGAAAGAAAAGGGAACAGGCCAATGTCCCTGGCTGTTTGCCCCTGCTGCTGCCCCCTTCCAGCGTCAACCCAGGCTTAGATGGGGCTCTTTCCCCTCAATATGTCAAATATTTAACCATCACCCCCACCCCCGGCACTTCTCCCTGGGGAGTTAGTGACATGAGGCATTTTTATTTATTTTTTAGTTGCTGAAGACACTTTGCTAGAATATTTTAAAATTGTGAGGACCCCAGCTCAGTTTGCAAAGCTCCTGACTCCCTCGAAATAGAGAAGCTTCTGGAACCCTCCACCTTGGAAGGAAGAACTATATCAGGGTTTGAAAACTGAGCCTCATGCAGCTGGCAGGAATGTACACAGGGAATTAAGGGCAAAGTGAATGTGGGAACCGAGCCTCAGCAGTTTGTGGCACACATGAGCTCACAAGCAGGCCCCTGACTTCCTTCCTTCTGGCACATTGTGCAAAGCCAAAAGCATCCAGTTGGAGAAATATACCCAGAATCTAGGCACAACTAAAATGCCATCCTGTCCATTTTCAATCCAAATGAAACAATGGTCTGGATTTGGAACTGAGAAACCACAGCAAGGAGTCGGAGAGCCAAGAGAGAGAGGCAAAACTCTCAACTTCTGTTTATGAAGGGCTTATCCCCAGGAGGAGCACAGTGACATAGATTAGTGCCACTGCTCTCGTTTCCAATGGAGAAATTACGCCAGGAGGGAGAGTTACCGTGATTTGCTTCATATTGCACAGGTGGAACAGAGTTTTTAATAATTACTGGCTGGCAGCAGTCGTGTTTTTAACACCATGGCAACGATCAACTCCTGGTTTATTGAGTTGATAAAATTATCCAGGCCACAAAGACATTATTAAAAACAAAACAAAAATGTCTGTTCTGTGGCTTTAAGTCACTGCTTTTCAAATTCTACCCTGCTTCAGAGTCACCAAGGGCTGCCACCCAGCAATGCTCAGACTTCACCTCTGAGATTCTAGAACACAAGCTTTGAAGGTGAAACCCAGGAATCTGCATTGAGAAGCCTTCAAAGTGGTTCGGATGCAGGTAGTCCACTGATCACACTTTGTGAGATGCTGCATTAGATAGATTATGGCCAAGAGTGAGTTGCACATCAAAGCTGCACCTGTCAATCTTCACTGGCTAGTCTGGAAGAAAGCCACCAGCCACATGTGGCCCTACAGCACTAGAAATATGGACAGTCCAAACTGTGATGAGATGTAAATGTAAAATACACTAGATTCTCAAAATAGTATATATATTAAAAACAGTGTAACATTTCTTATTTAAACATTTTCATAGTGATTATGTGTTGAAATGATATTTTGCTGTATTACACTACATAAAATATATAACTAATGTTAACTTTGCTGTTTTCGTTTTACATTTTTAACGTGGCCACTAGGAGATTTGAAGTTATAGAAGAGATTCACATTAAATTTCTAGAGTTGCTGTAGACACAGGGGTTTCAGATCATATAACAGATCACAGAAACTTTCTAGACAAGGAATAGTTCTAGTTTTGTTCTTCCTCTGTACCTTAAAAAGAAATGGAGGTTTATTTCACCTAGCATGATTTTCTTTATTTCCATCCATTTACTTGAAAATGCCATTATTTCATTCTTCTTCATGACTGAGTAAAATCCATTGTGAATATATACCACATTAAATACTACATGTAAATATAATGCTTTAATAAATTTTTTTTAAAAAAAAAGACAAGAAAAAGAAATGGGGGTAATTGTAGCTAGTCAGGCCTGAATGGCAGATGTTGAACACAAGTCTCCTTCCAGTTCAATCAAATCTGTACAGATGTTAGTTACATCTACAAAATGTTGGCTCACACAGTGTTTTCCAAAAAAATATTTTATTTCTGTCACTTAAAATTCAGCCATATAAAAAGCATAGCTGAATAGGTATCTTTTCATTTTGTTGTCATTGTTCTATTTGTTTTCATAAAGGTGTATTTGTCAAGGTAGGAGGGTAGAACATATGTTTTCTTATATTTTGTTAACTTGATTTATGACTTTGAAATCTTTAGACATATGATGTGTGGATTTCCATTTTTATACTTAATGCATACCCATTAAAATGTAGGGGCAGGCCTGGTGCTGGGTACCTAAATCAAAAACAATAAATGTCTGTTGATTGTTTGGTTTGGAACTAGAACAAGGGCAGGAGGATTTTTAAAAAAAATTCATGGAAAAGTGGATGCTACTTCACAAAATTTATTTTGCTTTATAATATATGTTAAATACTTATGTCTAATAGCTTATATTCTATCATAAATAGAATAGATAACAAACAATACAAAAATCAATTTTAAAAATATATATTATATATAAGGAATTAGCCACTGTTTTCTCTAGCTATGATTATTACATATTATATATATATATACATGTGTGATATCAGTTATCTGTTTGTAAAGTTGGAAATAAAATAATAAGACCTGAAAAAAAGTGATTAATAATTTTTAACTTCCTTACATACCTTGCTTATTTTGATCTTAAGACATTTATTTGGGTAGCATTGCCCTGATGGTGATAGACAGGTGCAGCTAGCTGATATGAGAACACAGGTAACATGTAATTCACATGAGCAGAAAGCATATGACAAAATCCTCCATGCCAAACCTCTCTAGGATCTCATTGCTAGTCCTGTGGATTTCTACCCACTACTTTAAGAAGTGTGTTGCTAATTACTAATTATTTTATATTCCATATTAAGGAACATAGAAAGCCCCTGGTCCTGTCATCTCAAGAGAAAGTCAAAACTTATTTTCTACATTTAATCTTTCTCTATATAAATTGCAATTGGAGATGGATATTATTAGATAGATAACAAAGATATATTGACTGAATGTTTTGGGCTGAGTGTTATTAGGCTCTATGTAAGCACTTTGGAAGAAGAAAATATTCTAGCAAAGGAGACCTAGCACAGTGAGCATTTGACATTGTGCAGGATGCTATCATTCTATATACCTTAAAAAGAAATGGAGGTTTACTATTGGAGGAAGACTCTTGTGTCAAACCACATGGTGACATACAGCCATATGCATTTAAAATCACCCTTATCTTTCTGTGGTTCTACTGGGACAGCTCTGTCTCAGCTGTGGGTCTGTGAGTCAGCAGGGCGGCTCTTCTCTTCAGATGTTCATGTGATCCAGGCTGAAGGGGACAGTCTTTCCCATGACATGTCCTTCTCATGGTAACTGGGAGCACAGAGAGCAAGGCCCACCATTCGGGCTCACTTCAAGCTTTTGCTTAAATCACTCCTGATGAAAAGGCATTAGCCAAAGCAAGTCACATGGTCAAACCATGCTGGGAAGGATAAAAAGGGGAATATTGTGGAGTAAGGACTTAAATGATCCCAACCCCCCTACAGTCAGTGGGTTCAGGGCTCTTCACTTCTCTCTTTAAAAGATTAAAAAGGTAAGACAACCCACCCTGTCCTGATTTGGCCAAATGGACAGTGCAGGTGGGATGGATCAAGGAAGGAGGAACAAGGAAGGAGAGAATGCTCAGGAAGAGCTTGGGTGGAATCCAATGATCAGGGTGGTCAGATCCTCAGTAGCTTTGTCACCAGAATGTTCCTGGGGCAAGACCATAACTATGTTCTTCTCTTTCTAATCTTCCCAGGGTCCTTCTGGTTTTCTGAGGCTGATTCTACAGCTTTCATGACTCTATTACTTGACTCGGGTAACTCCTTTCTCCTTCCTAGCCAAAGATAGTTTTGGTTGTTTGCTACCAAGAAGGCTGCCTAGTGCCAGAGATCACAAGATTTGGCTCTTGAAAAAATATTCTATAGCTTGAGGAACCAACATTCTCAAACAAACAGATGAAAAAAAAACCCTTGTGCATGTATCATGATGATATTCCAGGAAGTGAAATTATGAAACATAGGGCCTGGGAGCTATTATCTCAAATCTCAGCTCTGATGCTGCCTTCCTGCTTGAACTTTGGTGTCTGACTTGGCTTCTTTGAGCTTTGGTTTCCACATCTGTCAACAGAAATGCTCTTATCTTAGCAGGTCTTTGCAAGGATAAAACAAGAACATATTTAAATCTCCTAGCATAGTCTCTAGTATGCAGTAGACCTTTAATAACTATCATTTCTTACTTTTATCATGGAAAGTTATTATTTGGAAAAGGGTAAGATCCTGAAGGAAAGGAGTTTTATTGAACTTAAAGACAATTGGAAGCAAGGACTGATGAAGGGAAATAGAGGAGCATTCCAGAAAAGAAGGGTATGTGTAAAAAGCCAAAGTGCCTTGGCGGGACTCAACACATTGTATTTAAGAGACATAAAGGAGGGCTGGAGATGTGGCTCAAGGGGTAGCGTGCTCGCCTGGCATGCGTGCGGCCCAGGTTTGATCCTCAGCACCACATACAAACAAAGATGTTGTGTCCGCCAATAACTAAAAATAAATAAATAAATATTAAAAAAAATTCTCTCTCTCTCTCTCTCTCTCTCTCTTTTAAAAAAAAAAGAGACATAAAGGAGATTGGTTTGGCTTCTCCTCTTGTGGGAAGGAAAAAAGAAGGTTTTAAGTCAAGAGAGAATGTGATGCTAAATAGGGGTTTTAAGCAGTAAGCAGGTTTTAAATTCAATAATTTGGTATTAGGGAGCACTTACAGGTTTTTAGGGTGATAGAGAATAATGCATATGCAGAAGAAAAGGTTGCATGTATATTAGAAATATTGTGGGGGTTATGTATAGGGCACTTTATAGTGGAAATGGAGTCCAATTAGAAAGCAATTGCAGTAAACCAATTTGGGGTGATTAAGAACTGGGCTGGGGTGATGGTTGTGGAATTGGAAGCCTCTGGAAGAGCCCCATTGAGGGATACAGTGGGCCCAGTAACTCTTTAGAAGTAAGAGTACTGAGAGGAGTGTGAGGTCACCTCTTTTGGAAAGCGACTGGATTTATAAGCTAGAATAATTGCACATTTCTTCCTCTTCTCCTTCTCCTCCTCCTCCTCCTCCTCCTCCTCCTCCTCCTCCTCCTCCTCCTCCTCCTCCTCCTCCTCCTCCTTTTCCCCACCTTCCTCCTCCTTTTTACTAATAGAAAGCTCATATACCACATATTTTGCCATTTTAAAATATGCAATGTAGTAGCTTTTAGTATATTCACAAAGTTGCACAACTCTCACCATTATCTAATTCCAGAACATTTTCATCACCTCCCCACCCCCACCAAAGAAACCTCATATCCATTAGCAGTCACTCCCTTTCCTTTGCCTTGCAGCCCCTGGAAACCACTAATCTACTTTCCATTTCTATAGATTTTCTTATTCTGGATTTTTCTTATGGGTGGGAATATAATAATATGTGATCTTTTGTGCCCAACTTCTTTCAGAAAGTGTAATGATTGCATGGCTTATCCATGTTGTAGCATGTTTTAGTAGCTCACTTCCTTTTTATGGCTGCATAATGTTTCACTGAACAGATATACCACTATTTTTTTCCATGCATCAGTTGATGGACATTTGGGTTGTTCTCTTTTTTCAGCTATTAGGAATGATTGATGCTATGAACATTCGCAGACAAGTTTTTTATGAACATGTTTCTAATTCTCTTAGGTAAATACCTAGCAGTGAGATCGCTGGGCCATATGATAGCTCCATGTCTTACAATTTGAGGGACTATTGAGCTGTTTTCTGTAGCAGCTTTATCATTTCACATTTCCACCAGCAGCATATGATGGTTCCAATTTGCAGTCATTCTCAATGACACTTTTTTAAAATACAGACATTTTAATGGTCATAAAGGGGTACCTCATTGTCATTTTGAGTTGTATTTCTTTAATGATTAATGATGATCATTTTTGTATGTGTTCATTAGCTGTTTGTATATCTTTATCAAAGAAATGTCTGTCCAAATTCTTTGTCCATAATAATGAGATTTTGGCCATGTCTTATGACTTACTCTAACTCCACCAAATGCCACACATGATAGCTCTTTAGGATATAATTTATGCAACAAAATCATACTATTCTGAGGTTTTCAAGGTTTTAAGGAACTACAATGATGCCTTTTCCACTCTGTTTGGTCTGCAAGTATGTGATCAAGAAATTTAAATGGCACTAGGGAGGTATTTCTCTACTCATTCTTTCTTCCTCATTATTGTTCAAGTTCCTGGAAAGTAATTGATATTAACACTTGGATTTATTTTTTAACCTCCTTTCATCTGATATCAAGAATAAACCAAATAGAGTTCTTTACAAGAGTTAATTAATTTAACTTTATTTGAACCTTCT
This sequence comes from Marmota flaviventris, assembly GCF_047511675.1. Classification (NCBI taxonomy): domain Eukaryota; kingdom Metazoa; phylum Chordata; class Mammalia; order Rodentia; family Sciuridae; genus Marmota; species Marmota flaviventris. The sequence goes on along the minus strand of NC_092508.1, from coordinate 31,218,655 downwards.
CCCAAATGGAACTTGGTACTTCCAAATTGGCAATATATAAATAAACTACATGAGAATTTTGTTTAATTAGCTGTCAGATAAAAAGGTTGAGCTAAATTATCTCAAAAAAATTTTTTTTTCATCTTAATATTCTGGGATTCTAACATGGCTGGTAAACTAAAATAGGCTGTGACCCCAGGAATGCTAACTTAAGCCCCTTCCCTGGTCAAGATGCCATTCTTCTCTGATGAAGTAACATTTGCAAAATGAGTCTTAACTGGTCCCTTGGAGGCTAAAAACTCTGGAAACATGAGGAATAGGTCATGGAAGGAAAGGTTTGGAAACTAATGTATGCACTTAAGAGAGTGGTCATAGTAATTATTTTGTGGGTGAACTGTACTTATAGATAAAAGTCATGGTTAAAAAATGCAAAGCAGATGGTGTCTAGGCTGGAGGGTGAAATTGTTCTTTGTAAACCAATGGGATTTGGACAGACATTTCTGAGAAGTCCAAAATGTTAATGGAACTTCAACATTAGATTTAAAAAGAAGTGTGTGGAAAATATGATCCATTTGTAAACTTCTCCCATCTAGTTAGTAGAAAAGGGTCAGATAAACCTTAAAATAGAATCCGGAGGAAATAGAAGCTACTATAGTGCTATATGGGTTGGAGGTAAAATGGGTTTTGTAGCCATTAAAAAAAAATTATGTACCTTAAAAGTGAGGTTTGCTCTGCTTTAAATGCATTTCTACCTTTCTCTTGGAAATATTTGAAAGAGAAGGGCCAAGGAATACTTTGAATTTGAATCAATGGATACATTCTGTGCTTAGCACTTAGATTCCTTGGACAATCTGAAGGAGCTTAAAATCTTCTTTCTATATGAAACCTTTTACTAACAGGATAAAGCAGTGTATAATTGAATGCTAAAATGTAAATTATGTAAATTATATCTAATAGGAAATCAAAGAACAGTGATCAATCCCGGTTAGAGAAATCAAGTCAGGTCACTTGATTTCTGGACATGGGCTTGAAAAATGACTGAAATTCCGTTAAGGGGAGTGGAGAAAGGAGGGCTCTCTACAGGAAGGACTTGTGTGAGTGAAGATTTGGTGTTGGGGATGGCAAGGCTGTTCAGGGAGCAGAACCTAGGCTTCTCTGACCAGGGTGGAACATCTTATTACAAGTGAGAAGGCTGCAAAGCTAATTATCTCAAGTCAGGTCAGATCACATTGCACCTTAGATATGAGATGTGAAAGCCCTTGTTATTAAAATAGTGAAGTAGCAAGGCCTGTTTCCTGGATGCTCACTCTATAAAGGACAAAGGCCTCAGGAAAAGAGAAGATGTTATCTGGAAAGAATCAGCATTACAAATATTTTAAAAATGTAGCACCCAATCTTACCTTCATCTTATTTCTTGATAGACTCATGGTATCACAATTTATGCAGTTTGGAAAAAAGCCCTAGACTAGAATGCAAAGATCGGAACAAAACTTAAAACCACCAAATTCATTCTTCCTACTACATATGAGAGAACTTAAAAGTCAAAGGGAAAAAATGACTTGTTCAAGGTCACACAATTGTCAATTATCCTGGACCTTGGCTTCTCTGCCACAGACAAATACTTTGTTTAAGTTTCAATTTTGATTTGCTGAGATCCTAATCTTTTAAGGTAACATTCAAATTAGGCAAGGATTTGTACAACCTTTCTCTAGTATCTTTGTAGGAAAAACCTCATTGTATGTCAAAGAGTCTAGAACCAGGTGCCTCAAAGTGTGGTTCATACATCAAAATGTTCCTGAACCTATTCTCAGAAATAGTGCATTAGAATTTCTGGGGTTGGGGCCAAAGGATCGCATTTTAACCAAGAATCTATGTGATTTTATATGCTAAAGTTTGTAAATCACTGCTGTAAAGCAAAATAGAATTCATCAAGACTGTGTTACTTTGTATTTGAGCCTCAGGTAGATTATGAAACAAAATCAGTTTAAGAATTCACAAGTGTGTTATTTATATGGATTGCAGAACTAGAGATTCTGCATTTTTATTGTTGATACGTAATGCTCACTCATTCGATCACTGGAATTCTATGGGGGAAACATAAAAATGTCAGTTATTTTTTACTCACACAGCTGCAAGCTGAAAGAGGACACATGTCTGCAGTGTGTGTGTGTGTGTGTGTGTGCGTGTGTGTGTGAACAGTACTGTAGCACTGTAGACCATATTCAGTGAAGAAATTAAATTGATAATCCATGATCTCCTTTTGTTGCTCACAGCCCCTGACTCAGATGTTTTCACAGGTGAGAATTATCAAATTTTCAAGGACCAGATCATCTTACGTGTGTTGTTTCAGAAGGAAAAAAAAGTTATACAAATAACTTTATAGATCTAATATAACTCTGACATAAAAATCGAATAATAGTGCAAGAAAAGAAAAAGAACCAGAGTTATTTAACTTATAAAACACATGCAGAAATCTTAAAATATGAAGTTAACAAATCTAATTAAGTCCCCCCAAATATTATGATCAGGAAGGCTTATTCTAGGAATAAAATGATAGCTTAACATCAGAAACTCACCACATTAATGGACAGTGGAAGAAAATCATTGAGTATCTTAATAGCCATAGAAAAAGCATTTTATATAGTTCAATGATGTAATAACAAAGTCAGATTATAACAATTCATCCAGAGCAAACAGCATATCTATATGTAAATCTATATATAAACCTATATATAGATGTATATCTATTTTCTATCTAGATCTATATTTATATCTATCTCTATATAACTATATACCTATATATCAATTATCTAATTAGATATAATGTTATATATAATATTATAATTATATATAATTAATCAGACTAGTTTTTAATACAACCTTTTATCAAATGAAGGCCAAAAGGAAATATCCTTAACTTAATAACTGTTACATGATTAAAACCTACAGCAAATATCATATTAGAAGAAAATCTCTGGATTTATCACAGTTAATACCAGGTGCAAAGTAAAAATATCTATTATTATCAATACCTGTTAATATAGCACTGACATCCTGACCAATTGTATAAGAATAAAAGAAAGCTTTGGAAAAGAAGCGATAAATTTTAATGCTTAACTGATAATACAATTGTCTCCATTGAAAATTCAATCTAATTGAATTAACAAACTATTAGAAATTTTGAGTTCTGCAAAACTGATGGATACAAAATCATTTAACAAAAATCAATGTTTCTGTCTAGCAGCAGAAAAAACAAAACAAAACAAAAAATAAAATAAAATAGAAAATATCATTAAATCTAAAATGCTATTCAGAGTAGCTTTAGGAACTGGTGAATATACTGTGGGATGAATTTGGCCCATTACCTGTTTTTAAAGTAAAGGTTTATTAGAACACAGTCATGTCTATTTATTTACATAAATGCAAGCAAGCAAGCATGAAAACCAAATGGAAAAATGAACACAAAAGATAAATTGGCAATTTACAGAATAGGAAGTCCCCTCCCCAATAGCTGGATGTAAAGTAATGTTAAAATTAGTTTAATAATCAGAAAACTTTAATTTAAAATAACAAATAATTAAAACTTCACAATAACTAGACTGGCCAAAGTTAAAAACTTAAGTAGTATCAAGTGTTGGTGAGGATATAGGGAGAGGAAACCTTGTCTGGGGGTGGAAGTGGGCTAGGTGGGTGTTGGTAGTATCTGGTGAATTAAGATGTATGTATATACTATAACCTAGTGATACTAATCTAGTCTTTTAAAAACATCTTGTAAAGATCCATAAAGGAACTTGTGCAGGGATGTTTATAAATACATTGTTTGCTCAGGTGAGAAGACGTAGATAACGTAGTGTTCCCTCAACAGAAGAACATATATATGATGATGCACACTCTAGAACTCTGCAAAATGCAGAAGGAATATACTTGATATATATACATACATACATACGCTCACACACACTATATATATATATATATATATATATATATATATATATATATATATATATATATACATGTATATATTCACTCATAATATATGTGTGTGTGTGTGTTGATACCAAAACAGTCTTAAGAAAAGATGGAAACACTAGCATTTATATAACATTTATAAAAATTTATATTGTTTTTATAAATTAAACAAACATACATATAAACAACAACATTAAGATTCTATAAGAAAAAAACACATGTAAAATTAAAATTTCAGATCATTTGATTGGGTATTTGCAGGGTGGAGGGAAGAAAACAGAGAAATGCAAATGAAGAGAGGGGAGAGGTGGAAAGAGGCTTTCACTGACAAGACTTGGAGAACTGGAAAGTGGAATTAACTTAACTGTGCACTCGAGGTTTAAAAAATACATATTGGCAAACTTTCAGTCAAATCTTGAAATAATGAGATTAGCAATGTTCATAGGGTGCACATGTGTTTTTAAAATTCATCAACCTTATGTATAGGTACTTACAGAAATTCTCTTCATTGGTGGGTGTTTCCTAGCTCAGTCAGAAAGCTGAGTTTATGAACATTTGGAGGAACTGAAGGTTGAGAGGGTTTTGCTCTGCCGTTGCTCAGAATGTAATATTCAACCGGGCAATCTGTGTGGCTATCAGCAGCATTAGCTCTCTGGTGAATCAGGATCCTATAGACTGTGGATTAGCATTTAAATGTAATAGAATCATTTTGAATACTGCTGCAGAGGAGAGACCAAGCCATTCAATCCTGGTCTCCTGCTCAGACCAACTGAAAATTTCTTATTTATTCCTAATAGTTTTAACACAGAGTCAGGCACATATTAGATATGCTTAAAAGATATCTAGTTGAATGGATGCGTAAAAAGAAAGGAAAACAAAGCAATAAACTCCCTTGCCTCAAACCTATGAATGAGTAATGTACTAACAAAAATTCTACCAATAAAGCATGCAATAATTGCAGACCTTGGAAAATTTGCAAAAGATATTTAATGAAAAATGGAGCTCAATTTTGGTACTTCTTGAATAACCCTTTGTGGGGTCCATCTGTCCCTCTGTTCAGTGACTGGTGATGCACCAGATGATGGTTTAAACTTAAGTGCCAAGCCTGGAATTATCAGACTGAGGGGGAAATCTGAGCTAACCCAACTACAAATGACTAGAGAACAGGGGAAGGGTAGCAAGCTGTTCTGTTACAGCTACTGAGCAAGGCAGGGTATGCCATCCTTAGAGTTAGGAGCATGATGTGGAACTTCAACCTCAGCTAAAAGGCAGCTCTTCTGTCTTGATATAGAATGTCAAATGGAACTTGGAACAAGGCAACTAGCATTTTTAAGAAAATCTGTGAGCTAAGTGCTTTTCAAATATTATTGTCCTTACTCTTTACAATTTTATGAGGTGGCTGAGGCAGGAATTCTTCATTTCAGATGGGATTGCTTAAGACACAGAGATCTTGAGTGTCTTGTTAAGGTCAGGTCCATGGTAGAAGTAAAACATGAACCCACATTCTTTGGCTCCAAGGCATTAGCTATTTTCTTCATACCACAGTCTCTTCTTTATCTTAAACTGCAAGTGAGTGCAGATGAAGGAGAAAATACAAATTTGTAATAGCCAAAAGAGAAAGATCTGAGTTCAAATGCGTTGGCCTCAAATGCTGGAAGCCTGAAAATATTCACAGGTGATAGTGCCATGAAAGTGCTTATTTCCTAAATTTCACTGAAATTGGCATTGGGTCTACTCTGTGTACTTGGAGCTACCACTTATGTAGACTTCTTAGGATTCGCAAATCGTCCAATTTTTTATGCCTGTTATGTATAGGATACTCCATGAGTTACTGGACCAAGGATGGAGCAAGGATTCAAAGGAACATTCCTCACTCTCAAGAAGTAACTGGAAAGACAGGACAGATGAAAAGGGGATGACACAAGATAAGTGTATGAAGCAGACAAAGGTTAGGAGACTACAAAGACAAGGGTGATAACTGCAGAGTAATTAGCATGAGAAAATTCCAAGGAGATGATAGTGAGATTTAAGAAAGAAACAAAAAGATAAGAAAGGCTTACATCAGTAGTTCTCAAAATATGGTAAGAAGACTCCTGAGATGGAGGGTCCTGGAGACCCTTTTGAGAACTCTGGGAAATAGAAATTATCCTTATAACATAAGAGTACCTTTTCCATGTGTTGACCTTTCTGTTAATAATGCAAAACCAAAATATCCATAATCATTTGAAAAGGTATTAAAGTACTCTTTTTCCCTAAATACATATTTATATGAAATATAATTTAATTCATCCTATTGAACCAAAACAAAATTCAGCATCAGAAACAAAGATGAGAATTCCAGTGTCTTTTGTTAAGTCATATATCAAAGACATTTACAAAAATGTTAAACAAATGTTTTTCATAAAAACATATTGCTTATGTCAACATGTAATGAAATTATTATTTTAATTGATTTTACATAAATACTTTCTTTTCCTTACTTTAGTTTCTAATACAATGAATACTAACAGATACAATACATATAAGCAAGAACTCTTTGGGTTTATCAATAATTTTTAAAAGTTAAAAGGTGTCCTGAAACCAAACTCTTTGGGAACCACAGATGTGTGTGTGTGTGTGTGTGTGTGTGTGTGTAGGTTTTATGTTGTTTTTCTTTTTAAAGTTAGATTTAATAAGATAGAATTTACAAATAAGACAAACCACTCATTTTTGTGCAGTTATGAGTCTGTACAAATGCATAGTTATGTGCCTACCACCATGTTCAAGTTATACAACATTTTTATCACCTCCAGATATCCCCTCATGCCCTTTGGTACTCAGATTTAATCCATCTTCCCTTCTTAGCCCTCTAGTAATCCCAGAACTGATTCCTGTTCTTATTGTCTTTACTAGAATATCATATAAATGGAATCATACAGTCTTGTTCCAGTTCATTTAGCATAATGCACTTGGAATTCTATTCACACTGTTGAGTATTTCATGGGTTGTTCCTTTTTATTATTGAGTACTATTTCATTGTAAGGACATATCCACAATTTATCTATTCATCAGTTAAGGACATGAGGGTTGTTTCCAGTTTGGAAGTTATGAATAAGCATTAATATACAGGTTTCTGTGTGAGCATCAGATTTCTTTTTGTGTGTATGGGGAGGGATAAACACCTATGAGTTATAAGATGGTTCAGATATTTGAAGATAAAAAAGGGGAACATTCTCTATAGAAGAATAATATGGGCAAACTACCTTGCCTTTTTGCCCTAATTTTCCCCCAGAGGTTTAGGTGCATAAAACCTTATGGAAATTATTGCATAAGGTAAGAAATCTGCTTATAGAGGAGATATCAGGCACACATTATGTCCCCCTAATACTATTCTGTGCTGATGACCCCAGGCCCTCAGTCAGGATCTTATTCCTCAGCTGTTACCTACACTCAACAATGACACTTGGATCTGAGATTTTTTGCTGCTTAAGGCTAAACAGTCACTTTCCCTGGAACCAAGAAAAGTCAATACATTAAAGAATTGGAGCAAGTTTGTTGTTTCAGTTTTTTTAAAAAAATGAAGTTATCTTTTCAAAATATAAGTAATTCACAGTTACAGAAATTTTAAAAATATATAGTTCAAAAATACTTGGCCAAATAAAATAACTGGTTGCATTTACATCTAATATTTTTCTATTCTTATTTTTACATAATTATGAAAATGTGCTTTATATTATTTTGTATCTCATTTTCCACTAATATTCTATCACAGCCATTTTCTCCTTATAAAACTCTTCATAAAACTAATGTATGCATGAGAGTCCATCATATAGCTCTAATAAAATTTACTGAGTCCTTTCTTGATTGCTGAGAAATTGTTTTGTTTCTGTTTTATCACCCAAATAAGTAATTCTGTGGGTGAACATTTTTCTTCATAAAGAATTCTTCTAAATTGAATTTTTTCTTCCTTTTATTTCCAATAACAAAATCATATTTGAAACTTCAAATAAATTATAAAATTACAAAGAGTAACATCTTGAATGACCCTAAGAGAAGTTTATTTAATTTTCTTTCTTTTTTCTCCAGTCTAGCAGCATTGGATGCCTACCATCTGCTGATTTCTGTACTAGGCATGGAAATAAAGTGTCTGAAAGAAAGGTGGCTGGAGGTTCAGATTCTCAGTATCCAATTCAATCGAGTATATATTGGCTGTCTATTCCACCCAGTGTTATGCCGGGCCTTGGGATGCTGTGTATCTTAATAGCAACAGTCTCTAATGAGGCTGTGCAGAGATGATTTGATTTTCTCTCCACACCAACCTGCAATGCACATGTTACTAATATCACTTAATAAATAAGGAAATAGAGGCCTGGAGACAAACTGACTTGTTGAAGATCATACAACTTATAAAAACAGAGCCAGGACTTGAACCCAGTGTGGGACACTATCTGCCCTCAAAGGAACTTGTGGTTGGCAGAAGAAAATGTCCATAGCATCTGGTATTCCAAGTGATCTCTCTGTTGGTGCTTATGTTCCAAGATCAGGGTTATGGGGACTAAGAGACATAAGGTCCCTGGATTTAAGCTGCTAAGAGGAAGGTCAGTACTGATTCCACCATCAGGGCTTTTTGACATTAAGTAAATTAAACAGGTCCTGGTCACCAGAAAGTTTGCTGCTAACACAATATGTATAGTGCGCACACACATACACACACACACACACGGAAGCAACTAAGTCTAAAGTGCAGACAAGAAGGCAGAAGAAAGCTGCATTCCTAAGGAAAAATGTGTGGATTGGACCTGACTTCCATTTTCCAAGTGGTATTTTGGGTAAGAGTGATACCACGGGTTATCTGTGACGGTTACCAGTGCCGAGTTCTGCTCCCTCACATGTTGAAGTATAATATTAGAGAAGCATGCTGAGGCAAGCGTATAAGGCAGGGTTTATTTAAAAAGGGGTAACATAGACTTCTCCCAAGAGAGAGAAGGGGATGTTCTGCCTTTTTATACATCCTAGGCTTCCTTTGTTCTCCTGCTCCCTTCCCCCTTATCTCTCTCCTTCCTGCCTAGGTGATTAGGCCTAGGCAATACTTGGTGGGATGGCCAAAAGGTGGGAAACAGGTGGGCTGGAGGGGCGAGGTAGGAGGGATCCAGGCAGGAAGGAGGCCCAGGTGAATTAACTGCCAACTTTTACAACTCCCTGTAGGGAGGGACAATTTCTGGGAAAGGTTACCTTAGCAACAGGTGGGAGTAGGGGCAAGTTCTTGATAAGGGTGGGGGAAGGGCTCTGAAGGAATTAATATTTTAATTCCTCCATTCTCTGGATACCACCCTTGTCTATTTGCCCATGTAATTCAGACTTCAAGAGTTTCACAGGTCGTGTGTCCGGTGGCACTCCTGTACTCCCAACAGCTCCATAGGCTGAGACTAGGAAGGTTTCCAGTTCAAAGCCAGCCTTAGCAACAGCGAGACCCTAAGCAACTCAGAGAGACCCATCTCTAATAAAATACAAAACTGGGCTGGGGATGTGGCTCGGTGGTTGAGTGCCCCTGAGTTCAATTCCTGATACCTGCCCCTACCCCACCCTAAAAAAGTTTCACTGGTCAGCTAAATTTAGGATAATCTGCAGGTTTTTTGTTGTTATTGTTTACTTTTCCTTTAGAGATTTAGTAATCAAATTAAGTCATTTTAAGCTCTGAGAAATCCTGTAGTGAAGCAACCTGTTTAAATTTATTTAATCCAGAATTTTTCAAACAGTTTTGTCCAGAGAATTTTCCTCAGGTGAGCTCAATGTGCATCCCACCCATGTGGGATGCCAATTGCACAGTAATTCTTAGGTTGCTTCTGAGAGCAGGAGCCAGGCATCATTAGTCCATGGGTTCCTAGAAGTGGCTGAGGAGGTGGCCAGGTTTGGTGAGTGTTTGTTCTCCTTCATCATGTCTCACCAAGGGGGTAAAACAGTGCAGTGAAACATGACTATTCCCACCGAACAGGCTAATTCTCACATTCTGACTCATTTCCCTTACACTTTTGAAAACTCTGGAGGTCAAAGGGAGCGGTGCTTACAAAGCAGAGGAAGGCCTCTTTTCCACATTTTGTGTGACACTTGGTTCAAGAGTGTCACGTTACAGGGAACACCTGCTGCCCGCTTGGCAGCCCAGTCCTCTCAGCCAACTCGCCCAGCTGGTCCTTGCTCCTAGCACGTGAGCCATTTCAGGGTGGTGTGATGAAGACTTTGATTCAGCCCCAAACTGTCTTCTCCTCTAACCTCCTTTGGCCATTGTTTGGATGGAGGTGGTGATTGAATTAACAAAGCTGCTGAAAGGAGGAAGGGGACCAAAGGAAAGGGCTTCTGAGCCTCAAACTGCAGATCTGTTTGCTCGCCACTCTGGAGTGAAAATGTATGCTGCACTTCAGTGGTACCTGGTGATTATAGTATTAGCAGGGCATTGCTCTTCAATGGCTGTCATTCATTGCCGCTGCACAGACGTCTGAGCCAGGGGAGCTGGCAAGAGGCTGGGGACGATCCACAGCCCTATAATTATGAGACTAATTCCAAAAAGGTCAGAACTCCTTAATCAAACGTTAATCAAAGCGTCTTATAAATGATGCGGATTCTATCCAGAGTGGGAGACGGAGCTGTCAAGGGGCCAAGGGCAGTGGCCCTGAGTCCTTGTGAAACAGAGTGGGTTTTAAGGATAAGTGTTGGTAAAGCAAATAGGTTTGCTTGAGGGAAAAAAAAATCAGTTAGTAGGAGTTTTTATTTTTTAAGTGCAAAATGACATCATTTTCTATGATGTCCTTTTACATTGAAGAACCATCTTAAAGGACCCATGAATGGGTGACAGTCCAAATATGTAGGTATTTCTCCCTGCACCCTTTCTAAAAGCCTGCCTTGATAATACTTAAATGTGTAGAGTCTGCTGCAGTTGACAAAACACCTCCGTCAGCACTGTTTTGTAGGCTCCTTGTAGCAACTTCATAAAAATGATTTAACCCATCACTGAGAAGAGCAAACTGAGGGCAGAGATTTGGATGTTTTCCGTTAGCTAGTTGGTAATGGAGCCAAGACTGAAATAAACTGTTTTGATCCAAAATGCATTGTTCTTTGTATATCCACTTGCTCCTATTATAGACGATATCGGGCTCGTTGACCTTATCACCAATAATCAGGGCTTTGCCAACCTGCTTCCCTCAATCCCACCCTAATTTTGAATCTATGGTTCTTCATTGTAGACCACCCATTTACAAATAAAGAAATACACAAAACAAACAAAAGATCCTGCACCTTTTCAAATTCTCAGTGATTTTAGAGAGATTTAAAAGACACACTTTCACATACTCATGCATGAGTGAGTGCACGTGTGCACGTGCACACACACACACACACAGTTCCTTACATATTGAAAAGTATGTATAGTTGAAGACTGGCCCCCATAAATGAGCATAATCTCATCCACTAGATCACTTGAGTCTCATTACACTTTTCAAAAAGGTTTTGAACCATCTTTGGTGCATATAGTTTTTTTTTTTTTTTTTTTTGACATTGCTGACCCACTGAAATCAAGCTGATAGTAAATTTCTGGAAGCTCTGATTATGCAGCTGGTCTTGGTCATCCTTCTGGGCAAAGTGGATTTCATTGTGTGCACTGGTTTGAAAACTCAAGGCAGAACACGTTGGCAACAGCCTCCTTTTCCAAACCTCATTTTCTCTCCTTCCCGGGGTGTGAGCTCCCCAAAGTGTGATTAATCCATCTATTGATCGCCTCCTGCCATAGCAAGGGTGAGATATGGCTAGCAATCGGTGCCAGGCCGCCTATGTGACCAGACTGCTAAGCCGAGGTGAGAACAGACAAGTGCTAGCCTGTGCTCGTCAACCCTGCACACAGACAGGGGGCACAATCGCTGTGCTTCCCAGACGCCTTGCAAAATGATCCCTCTCATCAAAATGCAGCTGATTCCTTTTCAAATGAATTATAATGTATACTCCCTGCTATCTCAATTGGCTTCACAAAGGTCTAATAAAAGTTTATGGGGAAAGGGAAAGAAGAGGATGAAAAAAAAAATAACAAGACAGAAATCTCCTGGAAATAGAGCCAAACAAGAATGTGCTGCTTTGATTAAAGTGGCCTGGGTGGATATAATGGATGACCAAAAGCTTGCCAGCAAAAGGGATTAGAAGAAAAAGAAGCATTTACCTAATATTCAGAGGCACTGTCATGGGGAAAAGGTACGGAGAAGATAAGCTGAAAGGGAGGCAAAGACCTCAGAAAGAAATGCTTCTACCTGTAAATAAATAGAGAAAATGAGAAATATTGACACTAAACTCTTTCCTCAGGCTGGTTTTAGCCAGTAAACTGAGAAAAGAAAAATTGGCTAGCCAAGAATTGGTAAAAATCTTTTTTGTCTCCTCTCCTGCCCATAAGAAAATCAAGTATGCCTATCCTCAGCCGCAGATGCCACATTTGCTTCCATTCTGCCCCTGATTTAGAAGAACCTCTCATCCACAAAGTTACACTACTCTTTTCATTTCAGGAACCCCGATTGTGTACAGGAAGTCACCTGGAATTACGTAGCGCTTTCCATTTCCTGTGGAATTGATTTTCAATGCACACAGCTAGAAAATAAACATGTTGCTAGGTTGACCAGTGGTCTAAAACCCAGCAGCCTTCTGCAGCAGGGGGAGAGGCTGTGTCAATTTTGGGGCTGCCAGACCTCCACATTGAAACTGTCATGCCTCTGACTCATGTTGGTTTTCTGGCAAGGCTGTTCCAGATGTGCATAAAGCCCAGGGAACATCCGCAGACATTGGGGAAAGAAACACAGAACTTGTAGTTCACAAGGAAACAATTTGGATCAGGTTTTTTATTTTGTTTTGTTCTTTTTGGTTTTTGCTCAGAATGAAGTGGGATCCATGCCCAATCATTGACTCTAGTCTTGGTGATGCTTTCTCAAGGTTCCTAGAGGTAAGACTGAGAACTAGAACCTGACTCATAGAAGCTTGCCATATTACAAAGGAGGCAAGTGGAAGGGAGGGGAGGAAGTGGACAGCACCTAAGATTATTCTAGAATGAAAGACCATCATCCATAGGCCTGGACTTGAGAGAACAGGACATATTTGGCTAACTGCAACTATCAGACATGATAGAGCTTAGGCTCTGAGAAAGAGGGACAAACTATGAGGCTAGAGAGTCAAATGAGGGCTCTATAGAAAGTATAAAAGTGTCTATACTTCCTTCTTAGGGCATTTACAGAGCCATGGAAGGAATTAAATAGTGTAGTGATAAGATCAGTTTTGAAGATACCAAGAATGAAACAGGAAGGGGTAATAGTAAGGCAGGAAGACCAATTAGGAGAGGTGTCCCTACTCCAGATGCTCTGATCGTGGGTGGTAGAAATGGGGATGGGTTAAAAAAAAGGGAGGTGACAGCTGATTCCCAGGGAGAAAACATACCCATTAAGAATTTAGCTAGATAACATATATACCTTATTGGCTTATTGTATTATATTGTAAGATATATATATGTATATTTTATATATAATATATATTTTATAATATATATCTTTTTATAAATGGGTTCCTGTAAGAGCCCAATTCTTCATAGATGCTCAATAAATTAACAAAAAGCCTTAAGTAAGCACTTGTTCTTTCCAGCAGGTTTTACAAGTTCAGCAACTCTATGAAAAAAAAATAGATAAGCTAGACTCATATCTGCCTAGAGATTAGTCTCAAATATAGGAGGAAAACTGGTAAAATCCAAGAGGAAAATGGAGATGTGAGCCATGTGCAAGGAACCAGTCATGCCTAATTGACTCAAATGAAGCCACTTCAGTAGTCCTAACCACTAGCTGATGAAGGCAAGGTTGCTTGTGCCTGGTGATGAGCAAACCATTTTTCACAAAGGCAGTGTTTAAATATTTTGCTTGGCATCAAAATAAAATTGGACTGGAGAAGAATGTGGTTTGGAAATAGGCTGAGGATTAATAAATGAAAGGTCCATGAGAAGTGCCATCGTTTCCAAATACAGAGCATAGTCTCCGATAGAAATATTATTTCTTAGTGTCTTTATTAATAAATTGGAAAGAGGAATTCTCTTATTGATGCAAATTGCAGATGCTTCTAAATAAGGCAGCATTGTCAACACCCGGCTGATCACAATGTCCCCAAAGAGGTTAGAAATGAGGGGCAGGAAATGATAAAACAAAGTTAAATTTGGCTAGATAGAAACTACATCTGGGGAAAAATAATTCAAAAAGCAGATATCCATTGGGCCAAAGAAATCTGGACCACACTGGTGCCAAAGAGACCCAGGTGCAATACCGGACAGCAAATTAGGTTGGAGTTTAAAATATGCTAGGGCAGCCCAAAGCCCATTCAATCCTGGCCTGCCTCATCCGAGGAAGAAACACCCTACCAAAGGAAAAGATCTGGTCTGCTTCAGCCGTCCTTGTTTGCTGGCCATTCACAGAGGAAATTCAGTCCATTCATTGCTTTGGTTTTAGTTAGTAGGGATAAAACAAAAATCATCTACCAGAACTATAAGGCCTTTATTATTATGTCAAGTTCATGGTCAGTGCTTTTAGGGGAAGAAATAAAGCCACAATGATTTGCATATAGAAGCTTCAATCATTGTAACTTAAGATGTGTCACTACTGTTCTTTCATTATTCCCTCATTGTTGTCTCATTATAGCAGTCTTCCAGGTAAAGTGGCTAGCTAGTCATATGGTCTATCCATGTTTTACATATTAAGCAGCTGGGGTCTGGTTACCAAGGGCATTCACAAATGCCAGTCATTGGGCTCTCTGTCTGGTGCTTTGTTCATCACAAGGACATCTTCCTTCTAAATGATTTAGGTTTTAAGAGGATTGAAAGGGAATTGGAGAATTGTCAATGCCACCACAGATTTAAGGGGCATGATCAGATGGCTCACTATGAAGGTGAAATGTGTGGATTTTGGTACCAAAGTTTAAAAATTAATTGATACATAAATATCAACAAATAATCTGAACTTGGCTGGTCACTCCCTTAGTGCACATTTTATTATTAATATTATGAATTATGAAAGGCACTATCAATCAGGAATGACCATAATAATTTCAATATGAAAGATTTCTAAAGGTCTATCTCCAGTCCACCTAGAATGCTGGACAAAAAGAAAGAAAGTGGAAGTAAATACTGTCATTGCAAAGACAGTTACTTCATTATTTCTTCAATTTGCTTTCATGACTTGTCAATTGCATGCAGAGGATATAAATGCTTCTTCTAGAACAAAATCACATGATTTTACCCAACTGTCATGGCTCAGTTGTAAACAAACCCATTGGTCACGTATGTGCTTGGGCGAAGCCGAGGACCATTACTGATGTGCATGCTCAGAAGCTCTTCCCAGAACTATGATTGCATTTTGACCTTGACTGAGTCTGAGCACTGTGGTTTTGTCAGGCTTTGTTTTCAGTCAGATTCATTTCAGTAGTATTGTCTGAATGACAACTTATTATTGCAATTCAAGCAAGGGATAGTTTGTGATTTGGGTTTTAGTGAGGGATAGTAAATTTTATAGTGTATATAATTTGGAACATGTCTGTGTTTCAGCCCATATGTGGAAATCTGCCCGGGTGCTTATTATTATGCTTATCTGCAAATGACCAGATGGCCTTCCCCAAATGTAGAGAACCATTTAGTGCCATTTTAAACCATTAAGGCTATTAACTCTGACTTGAGATAATCCTGTGCCCAAAGGGAACTAGTTTTGCTGTCCCTCAAAGTCATCAAATGTAATTAAATGCCATATTGAGGAGTAGGCATTAATGGATTAAGGAGACAGGACTGTCAACCAGTTAGGGGTCAACCAAGCAGAGGGAAAACAGGAATAGATGAAAAAGATGATGTATTAGGCGAAGTATTGGCTAAGCTGCTGTAACAAAGAATACCAAGTGTTTGGAGTTATCTCACCAATGCTTCTACATTCTAGTTAGCTGGAAAGAAAAATGAGAAAAACTGGAGGACAAACACATTTAAGGAATCGATGGCACAATTTCACACATCACTTTTGCCACTTCTATTTACAATTCCCCTTCCAAGAACTTAACTTAGTTATTTGATCATCATTAATTGCAGGGAAAGTTGGAAAGTGAGGTCTCTAACTGGATGCCCATGTGCTCTGTTACAACTCAGCAGAGTGGGAAGTTCTTTTTAAAAATATTAAAAGAGAGAATAAGGGAATGAATTCTGAAGCTGCTTCTGCCACAGTTTTGTTCCAGAAGATATAAAATCCAGAAATTAAAATTGAGCATCTTCCATTTAAAGAAGTAAGCAGCTCCAAGAAAGTCCATAGCTAAGAAAAGATGGTGAATGGTCAATGCCAAGAAGTAAAAACCAGAGAGTTGACTATATCATGGAGACTGCAAGATTCCTCATATACATTAAATCATTTAATTGCACAGCAATTCTAGAAATAATATTAGTAAAAATCCTCTGGGAAGATACTACCCAAACAGAATTAAATGTGAAAGAATTATTAGGGAAAATGTCTGCAAGAGAAAATGAGAAGGGAGTGAAGGGAGGCTGGGGGAGCAGATCTGACACCAAACGAAGGACAGAAGGAAGGCAGGGTTGGGTCAAAACTTTTTCACTGCAGTGATGTCCTAAGGAAGGCTTGGAAGGACCATCAGTAAGTTAGTTTCCATGCCAGGTTTTTCAACCAAAGGGGATCCACATCTTCTGTGTCTTACAATAATAGACTTTAGCTACTCATATTTTGCAAATCTCAGTCATGGGCTGAGAAGAGTCTTTGGGGAATGTGGCTTCACTGTGAAGTTGGTACTTGAACTCCAAGGGCAGCACCTGGGGCCAAGGTCAACCATATTCCCTGCAGTTAGAGATTTGAGAGGCTCATTTTCATGTCTACCACAGAGAGCAAACCAGCCTGCCTGCCTGCCTTCCTCCCTCATAAAAAGGTTGACATATGTCCAAATTTAATGGCAGAGATGAAACTGAATCCACAGCCTGTCTTTAACGTAATCAATACACATACTGCCTGCTAAGCTTATTAAGACCTTATGGTACATAGGCTCAAATAAAAGTGGCCAGATGAACACAAGCATGTATAATGTCCCCAAACCAAAGGCTTAAAAGTAAGAAAACTCCTCCTTCAGGCTGCCTACTTTGGCAAAAATCCATGCTAGGATTCCTGGAAAGTAAGGGTAACAAGGTTTCACAGAGGATTCAGTCATTTACACGGGATCTCTATGACTCCTGCCTCAAGCAGTCTGGGGAGTCAAAACCATCCTCACAAGGCCTGGCTCTAAGCCTTGGATGGAATTTTTCCTCCTTTCTAGGCTTTTCTTGCACCATTAGCCTCTCCTAAAATGAGTTCCTTGGCCATCAGACACTGGATAGTGAAGGGTCTGTCAGGAACAAAGAGGGGTTCTTTTACTCAAATGTTGTAGGTTAGACATAACCACCTAGAACTTCGAGTGAATTGGATAAAGGCGCCCCCTAGAGGCAGATGCAGAAGCTCCAGGGTGAATCGTTTGCAAGAGCATCTGGATTCAAATTCTACTCATCTCCTCTGCCTATTTATTTAGAGTACAACCATACACAGCAGCACTGCTTATTTCTCTGAAATCCATCAGGCCTAGAAACCTACAGAAACCCCTAGACTCTTAACATGGAAACTAAACAATGCTCATTTCCTGGAAATCTTTAGGGTCAGAGTGCTCATGTTGACTCGTGTACCTAGTCAGCCTGTACTCATTTCTTGCAGTCTGTATTCTGCTTGGCCTGTTCCTTCCTGATTTGAAGCCATCTTACGTCCACAGTCTCCCTACTCAGCTTTTCAATTTTGGTTGAATCTACTTCCTGGTTAGCTAATAACTAAACCCTCCTATTGATTCATGAGCATATTTTCGATAAATTCACATAACAGTTTTCTTTTTTATTAGAATATTATAGTAATATTGCAGTTGGGTTCATTTTGAAAAAGTCATGCTGAACAGTTTTTAACTGAACAACAACAACTAGGTGCTGGGAATATAAAGATGAACACAATTTAGACCCTATTCTCAAGAGTCTTGGGAGAGATCTGCTATTACAGAAGTTTACTTATGTAGGGACTATAGAGAAGGGACATGTCCCTTTCAACTTCTGATGGACTGGTTCTGTAGGTTGTTTAGTCTAAGCCCAAGTAACATTAGATTCATTGATAAAAATCATCTTCTATTCTCATTGCTTTTAAAAGGGTTTGTTGAGTCAATTTCAAAAGAGCCTTGATCAGCAATATATATTGTAAAGAATACTTTAATTTGCATAGATTTTTATTGTTTGCAAAACAACTAACCTATATTGGTTCATATAATCTCTACAGAAATATTGTGACATCAGTTAATATTATCCATCCCCATTTGATAGATAATGACATAGAAAATGGGTTAAATGACATGTCGAAGGTCACAAACCAGTAAAAGGATAAGCAGAAACTTGTAAACAGAACTTTTGACTTCAAAACCAATGCTTTGGCCACTAGAGAAGGCTGTCTCTAAAACTAATTACTTGTTTATATCCTCCTTTAATCTTCTCTGGGCTTAAGGCTTTCTTTCAAAATACTTTAAAAAATGTAGACAAGGAAACACACATACTAGGAAAACAATGTAAAAAAAAGTTAGAAGTCAAGATTCCCACTTATTAATTAAAGTTAGCCTGAAAATTGAGGCAGCTAGAGCAAGAGAAGAAAATGGGCTTCATATTATCCAGAAGGGAAGGACAGGACACATCTCAAGGGAAGCAAACTTTTCTTGGCACTCAGATACAAAAGAATTTCCTCCCGTGGGTCCTTTACTTTGAAGATTTTGAATGATATGGTTTGTAAATTCCCCAACAACATTCCTGCCAAGAGAACCGAAGTGGAGAGATGTGGAGCTATTTCTTACAGATACTCCCAATATATACCAAGAGCAAGCACTAACCCTGCTCTTTACAATCTTGTTCACTTGTGCCATTTTTCAGTAATAGGTGTGTTCATGTGTAATTTTTCAAAGATGAATCTTTTAAGAAATTGTTTTGGGAAAAGAGAGGTTCCTGCCTGAAGGAGCCACTGAAGTTTCTCCCCTTGGGAAAATCTATGGAAATGTCTCCCCAGTTTTTCAAAGCCAGCCTTGATTGGCCCCCTCCTGGAGTATGTGCCCAAGGCAAAACTCAATACCAAAGAAATCCATTCTCTTTATTAATGACTACACCCCAGAGGATAAAGATAACACATTTTTATAAGCTTCCAATGTGAATTTTCTTATAAGGAAGGAAGACATTTCTCCATAAAATTAGCAGTTGGCTACAACTGTAGCTATTAATATATGACTTTTTGATCCTCATTTTTCTTCTGGAAGAATTTAGTTCCATGCATCTCGCCCTGTCCATAATTATTGGAGCCTAAGGATTATTGGAGCCTAAGTTCCTTCAAAGAGTTAGCAGAGATGATGACAGGGAAAACCAGAAAGTCCCCATACTTGGTGATTGCTGTGTTTTTCCTTCTTGGAATTTGTATTTACACACCTTGTTTTCATCATGCTGTTGGTGAAGCTCTGCCCCAGTCCTGGTTGGTTTGGGGGACCCGGGTGCTCTTCCAGTTTCCCTCTTCACAGACAGTGTCCTCAGTGGAAGGGGTTTCTCCAAGCCCTCCTGGATGGCAGTGACAAAGAAACTTGATGATTTAATCACACATTCACCAAGCTGCTGAAGAGGCAGCTGGCTAGGACTAAGATGCAATCTGTGGCTGTGGATCAGAGCCAAGTTAACTGGGGTTGAACCCATGACCTTGGCCTCCTGGGCATGAACTCTCAATCAATTGCACTAACTGGCCACATGTATGGGAAGGCTGTTAGGTATGATAGTAATTGTGAGGATTTGCATTTACAGAGCACTTACTGTCAGTCTCCTGTTGAGCACCGTTATGAGGATTATCTCCTCTGAGTCAACTCCCTATGAAGAATGCCTGTTTTCATTTCACAAGTAATAAAGAGGAAGTTTGGGCAGTCTACGTAACTTTTTCAGGTTGCAGCTAATATGAAGTGAAAACAAGATTCAAATAGCTAATTTGATTCTAGAGCTCATGTCTGTAATTGCCATCTTGTACTAGCCCTGCAAGGATTTCAGACTGGTCAAGGAATACAAAGAAACTGTGTCATAAGAGTAAACTAGCTAGTTAGCATGAGACTCATAGTTTTCAATATAAGACTCTAATTTATTAAAATTAGAGGGATTTTTTCTAATTTATTTTTAGGTATAGTTGGACACAATACCTTTATTTTATTTATTTATTTTTATGTGGTGCTGAGTATTGAACCCAGCGCCTCACAAGTGCTAGGTGAGCACTCTACCGCTGAGCCACAACCCCAGTCCCAGAATTATTGTTTTTTTCTAATATCTTAGAATCTCATTTTTGGTTCTGGCTAATGACACGTCCAGGCTGGCATTAAATGTACCCATCTAATCAGAGTCTCAGAAAATATTTTGTGAAAACTGGACTTTCCAAAGTATATTCTATCATCACTGCATTGCTCAGATAATTCTAGTAGGATGATCAATTGGTAGAACTTTTTCTGGAAGGTGATTTGGAAATGATATATCAAAAAATTTAATTGAGGGGGTACATATTTGAACCAGGCAATCACTTTGGAAAATTTCTTCTAAGGAAATAATTTTGAAAAAAATATATATAAAATGATGAAATCATATAAGGATTTTAGTCACACTATTGTTTGCAAAAAGTAAGACATTAAAAATAATCTAACAGTCCCTCCATTGATGGATTGAAAACATTTTAAGTCCTTACCCTAGAATTCTACTTAGGCATTTGAAATGGTTTTGTGAACCTATATTCGTGGTATTGATATACTGAGAAATTCAATATACCTGTGATATGTTGATAAGTAAAAAAAGAGGTCATAAAGTCATCTCAATAATAGGATATGTTTGTTTCTCAGAACTGCCATAACAGATTTCAGTACACAGAGTGGCATTTAAAAGAAAAGAAGAAGAAAAAAAGAAAGATAGAAAAAGAAAAGCAAGCTTTATTCTCTCACAGCTCTGGAAGCCAGAAATGTGAAATCAAGGTGCCAATAGGGTTGATTCCTTCTGGAGACAGTAAGGGACAATCTTCTCCTTGTCCCTCTCCTAGCTTCTGGTGGTTTCTGGTGATCCTCCATGTTCCTTGGCTTGCAATGCATAACTCCAAACTCCCATCTGCACATGACCTTGACCACCCCTGAGTCTCTGTGTCTTCTCCTTTTCTCTTATGAAGATCCTAATCATTGGATTTAGGGCTCTTTAATCCAGGATGATGTCAACTCAAGATCCTTTCTTAAATTATATCTACAGAGTCCTATTTCAAATAAAACCACATTCTGAGGTTCCAGATAGACATGACTTTGGATATAGGCACAGCTTTTGATTCCCATCCACCCTGACTACATGACAAGCAAATTATATGAGCTTTTGGAGCCTGTTTTCTTATAAGGGATAATTCTTACTAATATCTTAGGTAGCTGACAGTACTTCATAAGATTCTTTTTAAGGTTTGTAAGAAAATAATACACGTAGGTTAGCAATGTTCCTGACTCACTAAAAGTTCTCAATAAATAGTAGTTATGATAAATTAAAAACAAAATCTTTAGAGGGATATCACAAAATATTAATAGCAATTACTTAATATAAGGATTAATTATTAGCTTTTTTCCTTTATTTTTAATTTCTATATTTTATAAAAATTTTTACTCACACACATATTAACATTTTTTAAAACTGGGAAAATAAACAATAAAGCCATTCCTTTTTGGGGAGAGAATAACAATAGATTATTAGATTCTGCATCCCCTTATATGTACACATGGATAATATAAACAGTGTAGATTAAATTAGCCATGTGATAATATTTTTTAAAAAATTCTCTCTTAGCCTTGAGAACTCCTCTTCTATCTCTCACTCCACATTTTCATGTGCAAAATTTGCGTTGGCGTCACTTACATTTTTCAGTGCCAAAGTCACAGTATGCTGACAAACATTTAAAAATAACAGCCCTTCTTGAAAGTCCACAGTGCAGAGGGTGATGCACGGCATGTCTCAAAAGACAGGTTTCCAATGGGGAAGATTTGCGGCCTCAGAGGGAGACGGTAAAAACAGTGAAGGAATTCTGTCAGAAGCTTGCTTTGGAGGAGGGGAGGAGAAAGCAAAGTTGAAATGAGAGATTAGGTCAGATGTGGAATTGTCTGGTGGGTTTGTGTATTATTCGCATATACAGCTTTAGGGTCGTCTGTCATCTGAGAAAGAGAATATCTTGTCTGAAAAACAGATATTTAAATTTATGTGTGTGTGTGTGTGTTAAATGTAGTATGTGGTAAATCTATAAAATGCAAGCAAAGAGTTCAAGAACTAGAATCCCATCATTCGGGATTAACCACAGATCAGACATACATGTACACAGAGATAATGGCATATGAGCGTGTTCATGCCTACATACACAATGTGTGTCCCTGAAAAAATCTATAGCATCTGTGTGAAAAACTGAAAAATGTATCTACCCATGGGGATCACATTCAAAAAAGACCACTTCTCTGGGCAGATACAGCCCCTATAGCTACATATTTTAGCAAGTAGAAGGTCCTTTTATGCAAATTAGAACTCCCTTTTCTCTGACCTGGAATATTCTCTTGCCAGGACCTTTCTACCCCTGTCAGGGGACAACTGGTACAACTGGATGCAATGGCCCTAAAGTGAGGATACATTACCTCTGGAGTTGTAAAGTTTTATTATCTAATATATGATACACACCAAACAATGTATGGGATATAAATGCAAGTTACTGGGCAAAGCTTTTAAAAATAGGTCTATCAACTAATTTCAGAGCAGAAAATTACCAACACCAATGCTCTATGGCTAAAGCCTCCACTAACCCAATCCCAGTCTTTCTCTCAGAAGAGGGAACTGCTATTTTGAATTGTGTATTTATTATTGCTCTGATACAAATAACGGATCTACTGTGATTAGCTTTTTTAAACGCATACTATTTTATAGCCTAGTCTTTAACTTAAGAATCATCTTTGATGACATAAAATTTTATTATACAATGTTGTAAAACTGCAAAGTCCTCCATTATTTGTTTGGATTATAATTCTGTTCTTATGTTAAATGAATATAAATTAATTAATTATGTTCAATGTTGCAACAAAACTCTTCATGATTGTCTTTAACTTCCATCTAAATAAAATCATGAAAAACATCCTTAACTATTTCCTTAAGATAAATCTGTAGAGAATTGGTATGTCAATGGGAGACTGATTATAAGGCTTTTGATGTGTATTAATGCTGGTGATATTGTTGAGATAAGGAAGGGGCAGTTGAATGTAAAAGGTTAAATTAACTAACCAAGGGCATTCTTTCAAGGTTAATAGTAACATGTAAGTACTTTCCCAATCTCTTGATCTAAGATCACTCCACTGTGGAGCAAACCTATAAAGGTGGTGGTCTCTGTTTTGACTTAAGGAATTCAGGGTTTACCATAATAATGTGAATAATGGTGTTGGGTATGGAGATGGTCTTTTATGGGTGAGTTCTCAAGCAAGAACTATAAGCATGAAGAATCACAAAACCAATCCATGAAAACTTTGTACTTGGATCCATGTGAACCCTAGGAGAGGGCAAAGGAATCTTTCTATGCTGTAGTAAAAATGAAGGCTAACTCAAAGAGGGGCCTTCTAAGCAGATTAGAATATACATGTTAAAAATAGAAGGGAGAAGAGTACAAGCAACAATAAAAATTGGCAAGGATATGGGGGGAAACGTATACTCATACACTTCTTGTAGGATTGTAAATTGGTGCAACCATTATGGAAAGCAGTACAAAGATTCCTCAGAAAACCTGGAATGGAACCACCATTTGACCCAGCTATCCCACTCCTTGGTTTATACCCAGAGGACTTAACAACAGCATAGTGATGCAGCCACATCAATGTTTATAGCAGCTCAATTCACAATAGCTAAACTATGGAACCAACGTAGGTGCCCTTCAACAGAAGAATGGATAAAAAATGTGGTATATATATATACACAACAGAATATTACTCAGCCTTAAAGAAGAACAAAATTTTGTTATTTGCAAGTAAATGGATGGCTCTGGAGAATATAATGCTAAGTGAAATAAGCCAATCCTAAAGAACCAAAAGTGGAATATTTTCTCGGCTATGCTGATGCTAATTCACAATAAGGGGGTGGGAGCTAGGGAAGAATAGAGGTACTGTGGATTAGACAGAGAGGAGTGAAGGAAGGCAAGGGGCTTTGGATATAGGAAGGATAGTAGAATGAATTGGCCTTTATTATGCTATGTGTATATATGCTATGTGTGTGATTCTATATCATGTACAACCAGAAGAATGAAAAGTCATACTCAATAATGTATAATGTGTGAAAATGCATTTTATTGTCATGTATAACTAATTAGAATAAATTTTAAAAAGAAGCTAAAAAAAATAGAAGGGAGGAATTTGAGTATCCTACCATCATCCCATAGGAGACCTTCCCCTCAGAGAGTGAAAAAGGAGAGACCTACAAAAGGGCAGGAGCCACCAACTTCACTTTCAGGATCTGAAAGAGAAGACCAAGGATTCCAAGACCAGAGGGACAGGATAAGAAAAGCAGCAGAGGGCTCCTCAGAGGAGGAGGAGGAGGATGGTTAGCTTAGCCACTGTGTAGTTTGAACTTGATAGATACTTAACAAACGGAAATATTGTTTGTATGTTAGCATATTTGTCCTTTAAAAAACAGATTTTAAAAGATCTTTTTTTTTTTTTTTCAGGAAGCCTTTCAATTTTACTAGCTGATTGAATTATTTGAATATTATGCCTAAAATCTTTACAATTGAAACGAGCACGCCTTCCTTTCTATCATGTCTGTAGATCAGAAAT
The DNA here is from genome assembly GCF_047511675.1 of Marmota flaviventris. Classification (NCBI taxonomy): domain Eukaryota; kingdom Metazoa; phylum Chordata; class Mammalia; order Rodentia; family Sciuridae; genus Marmota; species Marmota flaviventris. The sequence goes on along the minus strand of NC_092508.1, from coordinate 31,193,776 downwards.
TAAATTTGTGTTAAGTAGATTGTCAGTAATGCATTTCTAAAGGTCATAATGTCTGGACTTAAACAAAATTATGCTTTTATATAAGGAAATGTTCTCTCTTGTCCAAGAACATTCCAGTAGTTTCTTTCTGCTTCAGTTTGCAGCATTGGCCTGTTTTGCTATGTGATGAAACTATGTCTGTTCAGAGCAAGCAAACAATAACAGCAGTTACCAGTGATTGAGCATTTATTGTATCTCAGGCTGTATAAAACGAATTATTTTAGCAATCCACCCAGGAAGCTGCCCATGTTTAACAGGAGAGGAGGTTGAGGCTCAGTGAGGTCACTTAATGGGTGGAAGTCCCATACCAGAGGCAGTGACTAAGATGCACACTACCTCACATTCATCTAGAACCTACACCTAGGGCCAAATAAAGGGGGCAAAGTGGAGGGAGCATCAGCCAGGTCCTGACATAAGAGGTGGAGGCAGAAACATAAGGGAAGAGTTGGGCCTGCACTGTTTCTTGGAGAGGGGCAGGGTAGCCACATTATAAAAGGCTCTATACTCTTGGATTTTTTCTCTAGATGTCTTTGGGTGTTGCTTCCCACTGATTTTCCTAACATTTATTTTTTTAAACCATAGTCTTAACAGTGTCATGTTAACATAACAGCTTTTAAATTATAAAACAACAACAACAACAACCAAAAAACCTAACAACCATCTTTAGAGAATACGCTCAAAAGAAATGTTTTCTCACCTCTCCACTACACTTCAGCTTTCATTTAAAATTATGACCCAGGTTAGAAATAAAATCAAGTACTTCTATTCCTGAGGTCTGCATCAGAACTTTGAAGAATATGTTCATGGAAGGTTTTCCATTATAGGACTCACTTATAAATTAAGTTTATGAACTTTCTAAACTCTGTCAATGTAGCTTTGCCTTCATGAATATTTCATTTTTAATTTACAAAGAATGTTCCAACACCTACTATATTACCAGAAACTATGCTGGTTGCTGGGAAGATGAAGATGGATAAGGCATTGACCTTGACTATGATGCAAAGACTACAAAAAGGAACACACAGATTACCATAAAAAAATACTATGCCTGGATCCCATCTTCCAAATTTAATTGAGTGAGGCTCAGCTAGTTTTACAAGCTCCCCAAGGGATTCCAAATTACAGCCAGGATTCACAATCATGGATTGAGGTGTGTTTAGGATGCCCAGAGGAATCATCCGGAAAGCTTCTGAGGGGGTCATGTTTGCGCTAGATTTGGAAGGGTTAGCAGGAGCATGCTAGGATTCCAGGGCAGAACTGAGAAAGGGCATGGTGGGGAACCGAAAGACCACTGACAAAGGCACCAATTCACAAACAGGAAGAGGGAGGGGGACTTTCATGGAGTGGCCAGAGCACTAAATCCGTTGGAGCTTGATGGGAGGGGAGATGAGGCTAAGCAGGTGAGATGGGCAGGTGTAGGCAGCAGGAGTCAGGGAGGGACAAACAACCAGGACTCTGTGTTCCACCCTGAGTTAGAAGGCTTTATTCTATAGATGACAAGTATCCATCAACAGTTTCAAATAGATCGCAGTTGTGTGTGTGTGTGTGTGTGTGTGTGTGTGTGTGTGTGAAGGAAGGTCCCTGCAGTGAGAGGGAAGGAGGTCAGTGAGCAGGTTCTAACAATCCTTTGGTCAACCTGTGTTCAAGAAAAAGAAACAAGTAAGGCACACATGTTTGTATGTTTGTTGTCTTAGGAATCCTGACCTCTAACTACAATCCACTAAAACAATAAGCAAGATTTTTGGAAAACCTACAGACACTGAGTGAGGCACTGGAGCAACAGAAGGGACTCAGAGGCAGACTCTACCCTCCTGATGCTCACAGTCCTAGGGCTCAGGGTAAGAGTGGTGGACTTTTCAGTCCATGGATACTGGAACAACTTCAAGAAGTGAAGCAGGTAGAAAATACATGTAGATTCAAGTGGGATTTAGATGAGTATAATGTGAGGACGTTCTTGGGTTGTTAGGAAGTTAGAGACATTGGGGACACTGAGCACTTCTTACAATGGTTATCATGGGGCTCAGTCTGTGGTCTTCAGAAGGACAATGCTTATTGTCCAAAGGCAGGAAAAGAACTCTTTAATACATCCTAGCACAAAGTTTATTTCTTTTATTTGCAAGTTGTTGATATGTTTAAAACTGACAAAATTGATTGATTGTACGGATCCATCATGTACAATATGTGGTTTAGAAATACATATGCATTGTAGAAGTTGAGCTAATCAGCATTCCCTCACATATCATTTTTAATCATGAGAATGCTTATAATTTAATTTTTTAGTGGTTTTTCCAAGAATGCATTGCTATTAACTATAACCATGTTGGGTAATAGATATCTTGAATTTGCTTCTCTTGTCTAACTGAAATTTTGTATCCTCTGAACAACCATTTCTATCCCCATTCCACTCTCCACTTCTGTGACTTCAGTGTTTTTATTCTCCACATATAAGTGAGCTCCTGTGGTATTTTAATTCAAATAGTGTGGAAATATTTTGCATTTAGATGATTTTACTTTGATAAGTGTGACACATATGTAAGAAACTTGTATTAACTAAAGTTGTCCCAAACAGCCATAATTATAAAATTCTTGTTAATTTAGCTTGATAACCATCATAAGTGTCCAAATGAAAGCACTTGGATCCTCTCTCAACTGTTTCTAGCACCCTGTGGCCTTACAGAAATAATATCCCTCAAGTGAGCTAAAATACTCATGAGACCTCTCACCTTCAAGTATTATAGAACTCATCTTGATTAATAAGGATGAAGAGAATAAACTTATTATAATTTACTAACCAATATAAATTTTTAAAATCCACTCTGAAAAAAATTCATTTGCATCCAACTTCATTGTTCACCTTAGAATATAATTTTTTAATATTAAATTAAATTAGTGGAAGATTGGAAGAAATATGGATTCAATCAGCAATGTTTTACCTTAAAAAAAAAAAACACCTCAAGTTCTAAAAGCAGATGAGGTGTTTTAATTATTTTGTTTCACATGTGGAAAGAATAAATCTGAAGGAAATAGCTTAGGATTCTTTCCAAGTTTGAATTACAAATTATCCCAAGGCCCTGGAGAGAAGCAACAGCAAACAAGGTTTGAGGCGGTTCTTCGTCAGGTCAGCTTTTCGATCAATATTGAAAACTACCTTGAGGACCTATTTTTTCCCTTGTGCTGTTTCCCAGAGTTGAGGGAAGTTTAATCTTTTCCCTGATAGTTTTATGATTTGTTTTATGTGTGTTACATAACTGGTGTCTGAGGTCCCAATCCTGCGAACGCTGCTTTGTGTAACCACTTCTACTTCTGCTGTGGGATAAATGCCAACTAGACCCTCCAGTAGCATCACTAGGGCATGGGTGGTCACCTGCTGCCCATTTAGCTTGTGGCCTGAACCACAGACAGGTGACACTGACTCTCCCTGGGCTCTGCCCATTGGCCATCCGCATTCTCACACTCAGCTGCTTCTGCAATGCCCAGAGCACATCTGGACTCATGCATCAGAGACAGGACTCTCTCAACTTTCCTCTCTCAAAGCTCCACATGGGACCTTCTCTGCCCTTTCAGGGGCTTAAGGCAGAGAAGGTCCACATGGAGAGAAATATAGTTAAAAGAGAAGTGCTCCAGGAGAAAGAAGGGAATGTGATCTCCATCTAGTTTCATTTGCAATATTTTTAATTCTCCCCCACAAGCTCCCTCACATCTGAACACTAGGCAATTTCATAGCCCCGAGGAATTCTTCTTGTCTTTGATGCCCTTCAATGTAGACGTGAAGGGCAACCTGGAGCATCTCATGGAAATAAAAATGAGCCACTATCAATGAAAAATGGATCTAAAAATCACGCAATTTATTCTAGATGCTATTAAGAAAAAAAAACAGCATGAAAGAGAAGATATTTAGAGAAGAGTCTGAATATCATTTTCTCCCATAAAACACAGTGGGAGACATAGAGTATTTCATCAACAGGGCTAGAAACCCTTGGGAATTTTGTGGTATGGGGAAAACAAAAACAAACTAGACAAGGATTTAGTGTTTGACTGAAGCTTGATCTAATTTCCATCCTTTATACTGGTCAGCAGGAGAACTATTTTTTGGGGTGGTTTTCTAAAAGTCAACCATCAGGGGATTTTTTTTTCCTCCCATTTGCACAGATTTATTTTGACTCTAAACTTCCCACTTGGTACCTCAGCAACCTCCTCAGGCATAAGTGGCCAAGGGATGAATCTCAGCTTTGAAGAATATGTAGTCACAGAGTGAGCTTCTTGGAGCTGTGGTGCCTCCCAGAGCTCCCATGAACCACGCACGCTCTCTCTCTCTCTCTGCCTGAAGGACACCCTCTTTTGGCATCTGCAGACAGTTTTTCCTCTGGTGCAATGTTGCTTCCACGGCAATTGATGCCGGGAGCATTCTGCTGAGAAGCAAGAGTGAAAGAAAAACCAGCAGCCAAGTAACTGAATCATTTTTTAAAATACTAATTGACCTTGTCGAGATAATTGCTGCAGATTGGGAGACTTTGACTGACTCTGGCAGGTTAGATGGAAAACTTACTGATTCTGGGGAAAATATACTGTGAAGAAAGTTTGCTGTATTGAATGAGAAGCCTCGGGCTATCTTAAAGGCAAATACTTCTTATTCAGAGATCCTGGAGCTAAGGGAGATATACTCGCTTTATATCTGAAAGAAAAATATATAGTCATGAGGTTGTGTTTTGTCTCAGGACCTCAAAGCACTAGGCAGTCCTAAAATCCTTCTTTGAGGCTGATAATATCATTCTGTCTCTGTCTACATTAGCTCAGTGATCCAATCATTTAACAACCATTTGTTGAGTATCTACTTGTTAAGTGCTATATTATATTCTATATTCAGTGCAAAAATGAGTTTCAATACAGTGTCTGCCTTCAAGGAGCTTAACTTGTCAAGAGGAGATATAAAATTTATAAATAAATATAACACAAATATAAAATTCTATGACAGCCAGAAGTCAGAAACTTTAGGGTAAAACTTGGAAGGTCATACCTAGAAAAAATTTGGAATTATTAAAATTAACTACTTTATTGGAAATCTTGGGTCAAATTCACTAATTTTTAAAAATTTTAATTAATTTACCTGTTCTAATTAGTTATACATGACTACAGAATGCTCTTCTATTCATTATACATAATTAGAACACAATTTTTGACTTCTCTAGTTGTATCCAAAGTAGGGCCACACCATTTGTGCAATCATACATGTACCTACGGTAATGATGTCTGTCTCATTTCACCATCTTTCATACCCCCATGTTCCTTGCCCATCCCAAAGTTCCTCCACTTATCCTGTGCTTCCCTGTTATCACATTCACCAAATATTTTTAAAGGAGCCCTAATTCATAAATCTTTTTTGATACAAACTATGATGATGAATTTAAAGTACAATTTACCACCAACTGGTTTGCCAAAACAAAAAATAGTCTCACTGGTCTTTAATGGTTAGACGACTTTGTCATCAAATCAATATTGATTCATATACTTTGTCTAGTACAGGTCGATGTCCAGAATGGACAGAGGTCCTTAGGTTGTTTTCAGTGATAATTTAGCTTCCTCAAAGAGAAAGCAGCCTTGAAACCTTGTGCACCTGGACAGTTATTATAAGTTGGCCATGGACACAGATGACATGCTGGTCATGGTAGACCACTAAAGACACTGGGAGAGATTCATTGTCTTCAGAGACAAAAAAAGTTTCCAATGCACTTTCACCCAGATATAATTACATGTCCATTTTAACAAAGTGAAATTTAAAAGTGAAATGAATGAAAATGTTTGGGTGCAGAAAATCAGTGAATGTGTATAGCCAGGACATAGCTGAAGGACAGATTGTGGATATGACCAACATGGGAACTATGGTCTCCTATAACCTTAGTACAAACCAACCATGTGATTTATATCCAAAACAGTAAATACTTGCTTAGTTTGCATAAGGAATAAAATGATATTACCAAACAGAGAATTGACAGCCCCATTATAGTCTAAGCTGGTTAGAAACCATGCTTGGGATATTTTGTGCCACACCTTCAGGAGATCATTGGTAAGTCATAGATCACCAAAGTTGGTGAAGGGACTTGAAAACCATGCTCTATAAGAAATGCTTGAATGAATGTAGTGTGTCCAGTCTAGACAAGTGACTTGATGGTATGAGGTACAAGAAGATTATCTTGCATTTGCCATGGAACTGCCATGTGGGGGAAAAATGGGACATTCTGAGTAACTCCCCTGGACAAAAATAGGATTGGAAGTGATAAAAGATGGAGAGAGAACGTTTAGCTCAATATAAGAAAAAATTCTGAAATGATCTGAGTCACTATAAAGAGGGTAGTGGCGGCCTTGAGAGATAATAAACTCTTTGCTGCTGAGCATTCAAGGAGCAGACATAAGAGTATATACAGTGGGGGTGTTAGTATGAGATTCCATGTCAGGTGTGAATATAGGACCAATAACTGCTGATATCCTTGATAAGTCTGGGTCCTATAGGCCTATGGGCCTGGTCCTAGGGAATTAGCCTCTGCCTGTATTTATCCAAACATCTACATTCAATCATAATATTACTCTTCCCAATAAAAACACTGAGGAAGAGTTTTGTCAAAAAGTGCATAATACAAGACCTACCTTGTCACCATGGCTCTTACATAGACACTCAACAAGCATTTGTTGAATGAGTGAACCTGTCTTGTAATACCAAACAAATGAAAACAAAACACAAAGCTTTATGAATAATGCAATGTTGCAGTAGGTGAATTCTCTCCGCTCCCCGACAAGGAACAAAAGTTAGAAAATCGTAGTACTATGGATACACCTTTCCTCACTGTCTTTTTCTCACTTGATGTCACTCCCATCTCAGCTTTAGAAATTCAGTTTTAAACCCCAGAACTCAGAACAACCCCTCCCCGAATGAAAAAGAATTTGCACTCAACCAATTAACCTTGCTGGCAGATAAACTCATCAGGACTGAGGACTTTCAGTCGATGTGTCCCTTAGCCAGGACTGTGCACTTAAAGCCTTTGTCTCTAATTGGGGCATGAAAACGCCAGAAAATAAAGTCAGAAAATAAGCAGGAGGATGAATCAGAGGATTAGGGAGGGCATTGGGGCTGGATCTGAACTCTCCTACCAAATCTCCTGGTGGAGTACAAAAAGTCCAAATATCAGAATGCGGAGCTTCTAATGTACAATAAAAAGTAAATAAATTCAGCAAGGGAAATGACAAACCATAACTACGAGTCTACTTGTTTTTCTACAGTGAAAGAAAAGAGTGAATATAAAAACTAAAAATAAATAAATAAATCAAAATCCATGAGAACGAATCCTTATCAAAGACCTATGATTACTCTGCATCTCAGTAAACTATTCAGGCCCTTCTCCAAATCAGTTTTTTTTTTTCCTCCCTTGAGAGGAGTTGGTACTGTACACATGTGTATCTGTGTATTTGTCACTTAAGCTTTTGAGATCTAGGGAGGAAAGTAGAAGAACAGATATCCCTGTCATCAAGGTCAGCCTTGAAGGTCAAGCTAATCCCCTCCTTTGCACAGGACTCAGAAGTGGATTTTCATAACTCTTCCCATTTCTATAGACAAAGTAGGCCAGTGACTGAGTTGTGGCTGTTGGGAGTTTCTTCCAAGGAGTTCTGCGGGGCTGGGGTGTATCATGGTTTGATGCCTGGTGGCCTGGTCTGCTCTGGCCTTTCTCTCTTCTCCAGTCTTTCCTTTGCTCCAGAGGCCTCTGCTCTCCAAACTCTTCAGCCATTTCCCCTTTTCTTTCTTTCCCTTTCCTTCCCATGTTGGGCTCCTCCCTCCCAATTTGAACCAATCCCCTTCCTTTCCCTACCTTTGACCCAAGAGATTCAGAGGTGTGTTTTACATTTCCAGCTCATTTGTTGCTAGCTTAACTAATTTATTTTTATAACTCCCTCTTTCTGACATCCTAAATGCCTCCATGTGTGTCTATATTACTTCTACCTCAGCTGACATAGTTTCTGGTATCAAAGAGGATATTACAGCCCATGCTCTGCAATTAGTTGAGGTTTTACTCTATTAATACCAGCCCCATCTTTGGACCTTCCAGGGTTTCATGCATTCAGGAGAGAGAAATAAAGCTGCAGGGCATTGCACAAACAGCCCTTGTAAATTCAAAGTATTAACGCCACAGCACATCTGATCTTAACAGCTCCTGCCCCTTGCCACAGGGGAACAAGTGCTTTAAAGCAGAAGTCATTCTTTCCAGGCACACAGAAGCCCAGAGGTAGAAAAGTCCGTGCTGGGTCTGGTGAGCACAGAGATTTAGTCTTTGGTTTCATGATAAACTCTGCTTCACGTTCTCCGCTGCCTTACCTTAATGATCTTTAATGCCACTGTCTTTGGAAGGAGGGAGACATGAGCTGGAATGAAAACATCAAGTATAGAAAAGACTAGACAACAGCCCTCCCAGCTGTGAGGTGGGCTGGCGAATATGCTGTTGACCTGGATGCTTAAATCTAATAGCACAGACCAATGCCTGGAGCTTGCAACAGAGAGAAGAATAGAAAATTACGTGCAACTCTGGACTTGGGAAATGGAAGGGGGAGGATGCTGACAGAGGCACTCTCCAGGCAGGTGGTCTGGAGTCTGTGTTAAGGGTTTGCTTTGATCATGATCTTTTGATGACCGGCTTTTAGGAGCCAAGGCCACCTGTGAAGTCGCTGACAGAGAACAAATAGCTGAAGAACTGGAGAGGAAAATGTATTTCAGCGAAGGTGGAATCACATCTAGCATCCCACCAAGCCCCACTTCCCTGGGGACATGGGAAGTCCTGCCTGGCCATATGGCCTTCCTAGAAATACTGCCAATGCTCCTAGGAAAGCATGTTGGTACTGAGGGCAGAGGCACCTGCCTTCTGGGGCTATAATGAGAGTCAGGGCTACACTCTCCAAAACAGGGATGATGCCTTTAGATTTTGGGAACTCCCTTCTATTGACTCAAACTCTTAATCTCTTGCTACCTTACCTGACTTTTCCTCAAACTCAATGAACCTATTAATGGGCCTTAACATGCTGACATACATTTAAAATGGCCTTGGGAATCTGTCCCCATCTGAAAGTCTTTTACTTCTACATGAATCCCCGAGAGGAGGCTTTCATTTCAAGTTCTTACCACTGGGAAGCTAAGGAGGCAAGGAGGAGCAATCTGACTACAGACACAACTGAGAAGGAGTAGAGACAAGTGGAAGGGGGTGGATGCATGAGCTGATCCACCGACTCTGTTCCCTACTGTGTCCCAGGTTGTGAGGGGCTCTGGGCCACTGTGTTTTATAATTTATTTATTTTTTGCTCCAGTTTTGGGAACTGGTCACAAACATAATGTCAGCCTATTTCCTTAGAGCTAAAATTCCTTCAAAATCTTGTCTGAATGCATGAGCCATTATTGCCACAGAGATAAAAAGGAAAGCTGCTGGACCTATGTATCCCCAGGAGGCATGGTTTTAATTCTTGTTCAAGCATAAGCAAAGTGATGGGAAATCTACCCTTTACATTTCCAGGTGTGATAAAGTGTATCTACTGATGATGCTTTCCCAACATTATGCACAGGTGGAAATAGGTGTCACATACCCTTTGATAGTGAAAGATCATTAGTCATGGAAATGGAATAGCAAGAATGCTGTTTTAAAGCACTAACAATTATATTGCATATCATTTCTAATGTTCCTCTGTGCCTTATTTCTACAGCTCTCCTGCCCCTATATTAAAAAAATAAACAAACTATAAACCATTTTCTCATAGAAATTGAAGGGTTAAATTCCAAACCTGAGTCACTGATTACAATTTTCTGCCCACCCACCTGGAATTTGGCCAGAAGGCCTTCCCTTATTCTGAGGCAAGTACAGTCCCTCAGAATATTGGTACCCTGGAAACAGTCCACAAATAACTGTCACATTAGTTCGGTTTTCCCGGTAAGCATAAAGAGGATCAGTGCCCTGGTACCAGAAACAACGGTGTTCAGAGCCAAACTACTCATTTCTCCATCCTGGACACCCTCACTCCGTCTAAGATTTTGAATTATAAAGCTTAGGATCCATTGTTATCAAGACCTCTCAGCTTACTTGCAAGAAATGTGTATGGCCAATTCAGCCAATATTAATGATACTACTACTACTATTATTATTAACTGAACTTTGTGTTCTAAGCAGTGTTCAAACACTTCCATGCATTAAGTCTTGTGATCCTCATGATGCTTTACATATGTATACATATGTATACAATCTCTTGCGAATAGTTTTGTTATGTGACTTTGTAGGTTTGTATAGATTAAGTCCATGGCACCTAATATTGGATTTTTCTGAGCACAAGGTTTCTTATGAAACCCATCATAATTGGTCTGTTTTCTATTTTTTCCCCATTAAGTACTTGAAGAACATACCTATTTTTGGAAGGAGAAGGGTCTAACATGGTTGATATTCTTAAACTTGCCATTTATGGGGCTACTTCCATATGTAGTATCTCATTGAATTTTTACAATTCTGAAAAGCAGATGTTCTCATTTTACAGATGAGGAAACAGAGGTCCAGGGAGATTAACTATCTGCTAGGGCAGATGAGGAAACAGAGGTCCAGGGAGATTAACTATCTGCTAGGGCAGATGAGGAAACAGAGGTCCAGGGAGATTAACTATCTGCTAGGGCAGACTAAGTGATTGGGCTGGGCTTAGAATCTAATTGTTTCATTCTAAACCTCATGCTTTTGCCCTCATGATACTGCTTTTGTTTTCCAATCTTGAATAGGGTCAAATCCTGCCAGACCATTTCTCCTCTGCCCTGACCTAGTTATTCTCTTACCTCTCCAAAGAATTGGGGGGACTTTATCCCTCATGCTTGTGGCTTCATCACAGTTCAAGGAACTTAAATGTTAGACTACATATATTAATAGTTCATGGGTGTATCTGAAAAAATGTTCTCTTCAAATATCTTCTTTTCTTCTTCACTATATCTTCCTAAGCAAGACTGAATTCTCTCTGTGCTTATTATTCTAGGTCTGGACTGGAACTTGAATGCTGCTCTAGGGAGCTGGGACCATGGCCATTTGGAAAATTCACAAGAAACATTTGCCTTGATGGAGACTACCTATCTTTTCCAGGCACATTTCTATATAGTTGGTCCAGCTTTGGCTATGAAACAGTCATTTGTATTTTGTATTAGGATGTATATAATATACTATATCACCATCAGAATTGATCCTGTTCATTTTAAATCCTTTGATTTTCCAAGTTGATTTGTACTTTTGATTCTAGAGACCACCATTCCTGCCAATTTGAAAACACTTTCAAGTTTAAGTTGAGGAGCATGAACAAAGTGGCAAGTAAGCCCTGGCCAAGCGCTTCTGTACCCTGTGCCCCCTGGACAAGGCTGAACACATGAGAATTGTCAATGTCACGCAGTAGCAGCAAAACTACACAGGTAGGATGACTAGTCATTATATTACCCATTGTAGAATTGTTACATCCAAGTGACACAGCTTGTTAAAGGCAGTTTTCCCAACTATATAAGGAAATCCTGCTGGCTTTTCATGTGATTTGGCTTGTAGTATATCCTGAACACACGAATCCACCAACTCGAATGCATTTCCTGTGGAGAATTGGGAAGACTATAGAAGCTGTATTCACTGATCAGACCCTGACTGATAGCATAGTATATTCTAACCCATATCTGTTTGTCTATTAGATACATGCTTAGCTGGAAATGCATCTTCTGAGATTTTGACAAAGAATATATATAGGAGAAAGTCTAATGCCTAAATGCTTTTATTCCCACAAAGCTCCAGATCTCATCACTTGTAAGATAAATTTAGACCATTAACTCCCCCCCCCCAGGCTAAAGTGATCATTAGTATCCCCCAACATCTGAATGTTACCTTGAAAGTTCCAGAATAGTTCCATCCAACTTGATAGTTTATGATATTTGCTCAACATTCTTATTTTACCCCTACTTATGCCATGCCTTCTAGGTAGACTAAAGATGCTTCACTGCCAATTAGACATTTAGCTTGGCCATGTGACTTACATTGACCAGTGAAAGGTTGACTTCAACAGGCTATGTTACTTGGAAGCTCAGACATGGTAAGTTTCCATTTGCTCTGTTGCATTGCAGACAATAGCCATGAAAAGAACATAACCTTTATAGCCATTGAACTTTCAGCCTGGGTCACAGAATTAGGGACAATTAAACAAACTTGAACTCAAGCTCAACCAAGCTCAGGTGTCCCATAGCTGATCCAAAACTCATAAGGGAGAAATGCTTATTGTAAACCATGAATGTTCTGGGGTTATTTGTTATACTGTTTGACTTTTGTTTATGTATTCTTGTTTGTAGTGCTGGGGATCAAACCCTGGACCTCATGCAATACTAGTCAACTGCTCTACCACTGAACCATACAATATATTTATGGCAAAACCCAAGTATAGACTTTTTTCTATTTGTATTCTTAATTTTTTCAAAACAGCTCTGTAAATGGGTAGGGAGAAATCCTTGTTCCCATTTTACAGAGGAAGCAACTAAAGCTTAAAAAGGATTTGAGATTTATCCAATAGCATGAAATTAGTAATTTTTGGAGGGCATCACCAAATCCAGTTCTCCTAATACCAAGAGCAGTGTCCTCTCTCTTTCATGTATAGCTTCAATAATGTCCCTCTCCATGGGAAGTCTCTAACCCATCAATAATAATTTCTTTTCCAGTCTTCCAGCTAACTAAGCAAATATCTAATAGCCATGCAGTTGTGAGGTAGGAAGATTCTCTGATATAAAATGAAGATTCAATTTGTGTAAAATTTTATAGGAAAACATGCTGTAGAAATGTTATAAATTATTAAATATTTCCCATCTCAATTGATTCTCACAGTGTGCTGCATTTTTCTTCATTTTCTTTTGTAGTTGGTGTTAAAAAAATGGAAGGATTAGTTTTTCAAATGCTGCCTGGGAAACTCCATTCCTAGCCCATTTCTTAAATCTGTTTGCTGGACAATTGCATCTCCCTGCTGGGTGCTGGGCAGCATTACAAGGGGTTCATGGACTGTAACAGCTGCACTCACTTCACAGTAAAAACCAGACTGGGTATCAATTGGCCTGAGTCCAAATGTCCAACTGACCATGTTAAATAGCTACCCAGGCAGGGAGGGTATAAACACAATGCCGTTTCCTCAAGATATGTCTTATTATTATAGTTATTGACATGTATTAAGCATTTAGCATGCCCAAGTGCTTAATGCATGTTAATAACAGACTACCCCCCCCCAATGTGATTCAATTTGGCATGGACCCTGTTTCTTCTTCCCTGCCATTTTTTTCTACATGAATTCTCTGTGTCTTCTGAACCTGATTGGAGCTCCGGAAGTAGAGATGAAGAATGATGTATCCAATGATTCTACACTGGGACAGAGTTAAAAGAGATCCAGATTTACACCTTATTTTAGTCAGCTTTTTCACTGCTGTGATGAAAGGATCTGACCAGAATGATTCTAGAAGAGGGAAGGTTTATTAGAGGGCTCATGATTTCAGAGTTCTTAGTCCATAGAATGCTGGCTCCATCTCTCAGGGCTCAAGATGAGGCTGAACATCATGGCTCATGGCGGAGCAGGTGGCAGAGGGAAATAGCTCACATCATGGTGATCAAGAAGCAAAGAGAGAGACTCCACTCTCCTTAGACTTCAAAGCCACACCCTAATTCCCACCTCCTCCATTCACATCCTACTACTTCAGTTACCACTCAGTTAATCCCTATCAGGGGATTAAATCACTGATTGGGTTAAGACTCTTAAAACCCAATCATTTTGCCTCTGAACCTCCTTGCATTGTCTCACACATGAGCTTTTGGGGGACACCTCACATCCAAACCATAACACAAGTGGCCTCACAATGGTGAATTGGAGAGAAGAGTCACCAGTTATTCGGGAAACAGAATCAGAAACCTGCATGAACGGAAGTGGTTGGATCCATGAAATCCAAGGAAGTCAAGGGAGAGTCTCAGATCTGGACCACAGGCAAGGAGGCAAGTCAAATGGCAAAGCCTGAGGGAAATGTATGAGGTGGACATGATGGGTATCAAGGAGGACCAAATTAATGATGCGGACCTGCAGAGCAAGGGGTATGGGCCCTGAGAATAGAGAATTCTCAGAAGAGTCTCCTCTACGGGCAACCTCTGACTGGAATACTATGGCAGCAACCAAAAGGTCTCTTTTTATAAATTCTAAACATGTTTACTGAGCTCTTTGCCCACACCAAGCTCAGTGCTGAGAAATGGTTGTATAAAATGGAGGCCAAACAGGCAATACATTTGCTTAATTGCTTACTTGGCTGTGACAATGTGGTGGAGAGCTGTCTCACAGAAGAATCCATATCATGAAGCACTAAAATAACTTCGAAGAAACATTAATACGAACTATCTGGTTCATGAAGAGATACAATATCTAATTTTATGAAGGCCTGGGTTCAGAACAGAAAAAAATCGACTTCAAATGACTTTTAAACACTGAAGGTTTAATGAAGAGGTTGTGTCTTTTTCTGTGAGTTAGAACTAGCCTCATCTATTTAGGATGGTATTAGAGGAGAGCATTCTTACCTTTTAGGGTGCATTGGAATCACCTGGTGGGCTTGCTAAAGCACAAATTGCTGGGTCTCATTTTCAGATTCAACTTATATTCAAGTTCTAGGCCTATGGCTAGACCTGAGAATTTGCATTTCTAAAATGTTCCAGGTGATGCTGATAGGTCTGAAACCACATTTTAAGAGACACTAGTTGGAAATTCTGTTTCCTAAATTTCTCTGTTGATTTCCTAAATCACCTACAGAAATATAGTTGGGTCTTCCTTTATTTCTGCTCCAGAGCAAAGTCCCTTTGGGTCCCATAGCTTTTATTTCCCACTTGGGGGTTAAAGCCAGGTCTAGCAGTCCCATGAAGTCATGTGTACTCCGGAATGGTAGGTAGGTAGGAGCTGTTTAATCACCCAGTGTCCTAGCCTTTCCTCTGCATATTCACATGCAGCAGGACTGGAGTGGGGTCCAGAAACCTGCTTTGCTCCAAATGTTTCAACAGATGCTGTGATCAGGTAAATCTGGGAAACAGTGGGAGGCAACCTCTATAGCTCTGTCCCACGAATGTAGGAATTCTGGCCGTAAGTTATGTACAATGATGGGAAGAGAGGTTTCGCTTTATTTTGCTACTTATGATGAATGTACTTGGAGTCAGAGATCTACTCAACATTTAACATTCCTATGCTTTCTGATTGTGGGGAAATCTCTCTAAGGATAGGGGTTCAATGTAAAAACAGTATTATCTATAAAATAAGGGTAATAATAATCATCCCTTCAGCTCCTACTATATGCTATGCTGTTACTGATATGAGCTAAGACAGATAGGGTCTCTGTCTTCACAGAGCACACAGTCTAGACAAGCAGGATGTGAAATAAATGATGACAATGAAATGTGATGAGGTGTCCCATCCAGTGTGGGGGACTGCTGTGAGGTATGAAGAAATAACACAGAACCATTGGAATTAGGAAACCCAGTGGGCATTCAGGAATTTTCTCCATCATCATCATCATCCCTATTATTATTAGCAAGGGAGAGAATTCTGTTAATGGTTATAGAGGAACAGAAAAGAGGGACCCAAAAATAGATAGCTTAATGTGGACATATTGACAGGATGAAGGAATGGCTGAAAGAGGGGGAGAAGGGCATCCAGCATTGGGGAAGCCAGAGGACAGTTTCAGACATTTTGAGGAGGGTATGATCAGCACTTTTAATGCCTCAGAGAGATCAAGGAGGATAAGAATTAAGAGAAAGCATTTAGGAGGCTGAGTTGGGCAACTGATGATTCAAAGGATTGCAGGTAGACTGTAAAATGAAAGAGTCTACTTACTTTCCAGCAGTTTTATTGAACAGAACACTGAACAGCACAGAGATCCCTCAGGTTGTCCATTTGCAGAAATCTGATCAAAATGTTCTTGTGTTCCCCAAGGTCAAAGTTATATAATTTCCAATTAGAGAGTCCCAGACACTCATTTTCAGTCTTCACCATTGGCGCTAATGCCAGCCTAAAGAGTCCTGGGGGACCACCCAGGCAGAATGACTTTTTTAGAGATGGTTCCTTTCAGGTCAGGGTGGCACATTAGGTGGCCTGGCACTTTTTGTTATATACTTTGAGGGTTAGGAGGCCAGCATGCTATAAGTTGTTATATCATTAATAATAAATAATGCTCTGCGAGAAACCTGCATTGCAGATGTGAATGCTGCAGTATGAGAAAGTCCTACTACAGGGTGAATTTCATAGGGGAGAGTCAAAGGGATGAATTCATTGGGATAGTTGTGGGAGGAGAAGAGTGAAATATCCCATATGTTTGTTACTGACATTTCAAAATAGATGGTTTTTAAAATAATGAGAAAAAAAATTGGTCTCTATGCTGGCTCTTCTAATTCTACTGGGCCGCACCACCAACCCGAGGCATAAGTGCTGAAAAAGTCTGACGCCAACAAAATGTAGATTAACTGCGGGAACAGACACAAGGCCACAGTGCAGATCAAAGCGAGGCAGCCTGGGAGCAGGCTCAGCTGTATATGATGGGCATTACCATAATGAATTTTGTGAGTAAGCAGCTCACTTTAAAATCGTTCCTCTTGATCTGTGAAGAAGGTGTTTACTGTAATCAAGAAAAGGTTTACTTGGCGGGGGAATAAAGAAAGAGGAAGCAAGATAGACAGTTTCGATCAGGTTTTTAATAATTTCCTTTGCCCTTTCTGGTGTCTACACCCTCCTCTTGGGTCCTTTTCATTTCTGACTCCCTTACCCTTTTTAGAAAAGGAAACTTAATTTTAACTATTTGGAATGGGGGAGGAACAGATGGAAAAGGGATAAAGTCAGAGATGCCTTGCTGTAAACAGTGAATTATGGTTCCAAACCAAATGAAACTACACAGGTCCTAATTGCTGATATGAGGTGAAAAGATAAAGTGTGTTAAGAAAAAGGCAAAACTCTTCCCTTTTTCGGTTTCCTTGCCTTTAGAGATTTCTGGGCATTTCTAGATTTGTGTCCATGAAAGATTTGCATTTTAGTTCTCTATTGCAAATTGCTCTTACCATATTGTCCCAGAGAGAAGCAAAAGCTGTTCTAAAGCTGAACCTTCTATCTGCTGGGGAGAGAGGGTGTGTTTCTCCATTCCACTGAACTTGTGTGCATATAATCCTTTTGTACCATGAACGAATGCCATTCTGACCCACTCTGCTAGACAGAAGATGAAGTCTTGCTCTTTTATTCTCTCTCCCTCTCTTCCTTACCTCTCACTGTTTCTAAGACCCTTAAGAGAAGTGACTTTGGCAATAGATGATTTGTCCACAACAGCATCATATAATGTGACATTATAGGAAAGAAAAAGGTAACATGCTTTCCTTATGCCCGAGACCCTCTAACAGAAGACAGATGACAGATTAATAAGAGGACAGCATACATTTTTATTTGATATAAGTTTTACAGGACATGGGCCCCTTCAGAAGTGAAGACCCAGAGAAGCAGAGGAAGTGATACTTATATGTGTAGGTTTGATGAAGAGTGGATAGTCCTGGAGAAGTGTTAAGATAGCAGATATAACCTAATGGTGATCACCTGAGGGGGCACTTTGCAGTGTCTCTATGTCTTCATTCCTTTCCTCCTGGTGTAGAGAGGATCCCTCCGGAATAAGGGTCCTATGACCTACTATAGAGAAAATGAGGAACGTCATTCATAGCCTGCTTTAGGGAGAAGGTCAGAGACCTTCCTGCTTTAGGACTTTTTTCCAAATTCCAAGATGCCATGTTTTGGGATAGTATGTCCTAAACTCTGTCAACATGTATGTCCCGTTGTCTGCTTCCACTCACAATGTTACTGAGCAAGGACTGAATGGAAAGCATGAAGTGTGGAGCTTGCAGGTGGCATCTGTCCTACTACTTGCAGGAGGTCTGGGGACACAGACAAGAAAGTTCCATGAGTTCAGAACCAGATGTTAACTGTTGTCAGACCAACAGAAGTGGCCTCATCTCTTATCTTTCCAGGAAAAGTCTCTTAGGAGAAGACTTTAGAGGGTTAAAAAGATATTCTGACAAGACAAATATTCCTGTCTATCCTCACAATATTTTGGTAAAGAACATAGAAATCTGTACAGTCCCAAGAATAGATAAACAAACAAACAACAACAACAACAACAAAACACACCCACACATCCCGCCCTTTGGGTGAGCTGTTATGGTGGCAGCTTCCACAAAGGAAATTCAAGGAAGGCAGCAGCTGTGGTGAGTCTCAGGGTGGCCCTCGGCATGTTTGATCTTAGTTCAGATGAAACCCCTCAGGACAGACAGGCACTTTGAAGTCCCTCAGTGACTTAACCCCAACACTTCCCTCTTTCCCAAGAATACTTGCTCAGCTCTCCATTCCTAGGGACACCCGCATCTCTGAGGGCTTTCCTAAAGGGTGTTGAAAAAAGGACTGGGATGGAGAAGGCATGAAAATATCATTAATGGAATACTAATGGTAAAATGAATTTCAACCTGGGGTATGCGTTCCTCCAAGGAACTTGAAGGCAGAAAATTGAAACATTCATAAAAGTGTCTCAAGCTGAGGCCACTGACTTGATTTTAGTGTCTCTGCCTTACTATTAGATTGGCTGGATTTTAAACATTCTGAAAACAAATATTACTGAAAAATTTAAAACAAAAAACCTTCAAAATAAATAGAATCATGTATCAAACATTTGTAGACCCATCACCCAGCTCTAGCAATCACCAAGGTTTTGTATTTGTTATTGCTTACCATCCTAGCTGTATTTTATATACACTGAGATGCATAGAATAAACCCATGCTACCTTTATCCCAATTATAAAATAGGACATTTTAGTCTCTCCAGAAAGTTCCCTCATGACACTGAGTCATCTTAGACAGTTTCCACCTCTTTAAAGAACATCTGTCTGTGGAATTCTCCAATTATATATTTTTGTGTCTTTTGTCTCTTTTCATTTTGCATAGTGTCTGTGAGATCTATCAATACTCTTGAATATATAGGTAGTTCATTACATTTTTTTTTTTGCTGAGTATTATTTCACTGTATGACTACACCACTGTTTGTTTATTAATTCTTTTGTTGATGGACACTTGGGCTGTTTCCAGTTGTCAGCTATTGTGAATAAAGCAGCAATAAACATTCTTATACAAGGCCTTGGCAGCATTAGTTTTCATTTCAGTTGGATAAATAATGAGGAATGAAATTGCTGAGTCAACATATGTAACTTAATAAGAAACTGTATATATAACTTTATAAGAAACTATCATTCTGCCTGTTTTTCGAAAAGCTTCTGAAAACCTTAATTTTAGCTTTCTTGCGTAAGACTATCACCATCTAAAATTAATTTTTTTGAATGGTGTAAGGAGGGACTTGAGTTTGTTTGTTTTTTTCCTTCTGTGGATGCCCACTTGTTCCTGCACCATTGTTAAGAACTATTTTCCTCTTCCCCACTCAATTGCTTTGGCATTATTGTAAAAAAATCAATTGACCATTTAAGTGTGGGTCTATTTCTGGATTCCGCATTCCGTTCTATTGATCTGTTTGTCTACCCTTATGCCAATACCTCATTGCATTGATTCTATAGCATTTTAGGAAGTCTGAAGGCAGATAGAAATTTATGAATTTGTTATTTTTTAAATTCATAAGCTATTCTAAATTATTTGCATTTCCATATAAATTTTGGAATAAGCTTTTAAATTTCTATTGAAATCTGGTATTATTGTAATTTTGGTTTCATTGAATCTGTGAATTCATTTGAGGAGAATTGGCATCTTTTCAATATTGAGTATTTTAGCCTGTGAATTGGTATACCTGTTTTTTAAGGCCTTTTACAATTTCTGTCAGTGATGTTTATTAGTTTTCAGTAAAAAGGTTTTGCTCACCTTTTGTTATTCATTCCTAAGTGTTTTATGCTATTTGATGCTATTTAAAAGGAATTAATTTTTAAATGACAATTTTGTTATTCCTAGCATATAGAAATACAATTTATTTTTATATATTGACCTTGTACCATGAAACCTTGCTTTTCTCAATATTGATAATTGTATTTTCTCTCTCTCCATCAGGTTCATTATAGCATTATCAATTGCATTAAAATTTTGAAGAACTTTCTTGGACTTTATATTTTTCCCCCTTTTCTATTTTCTTGATATCTTTTCTTCATTATTGTATTAGCTGTGCTTTCTAAGGATTAATTTTACTTATTTTTCCTAGCATCTGAAGATCATTGAATCAGATGGTATCTCCTACAATAAGCTGTTAAAATCTGACCTTTCACTCTAAGCACTATTTTAGCTACCTCACACAGCATTTGATATGTTGTATTTTCACTATCAATTCGATAAAAATTATTTATAGTTCTCTTTTGATTCTTCTTTTTTGATCCATGGGTTATTAGAAATTTATTGTTCAATTTCCAAATATTGTGGCTTTTCCGGATATCTTATTGTTATTGACTTCTAATTTATACTCTTTGTGGCCAGAGAACATACTCTATAAGATTTAAATCTTTTGAAGCACACTGAGACCTTTTTATAAGGCTAGGCTATGTTATATTCTAGTGTATATATTTGGAATAAATTTGTATTCTGCAGTTGTTGAGGATAATATTCTATAAATATAATTAAGTCAAGATACTTAATTATGACCTAATCTTCTATATTTTTACTGTTTTTGTTTTGTCTTGTTTTACTGTTTCATCAATTACTGAGAAAAAAGTGTTAGAAATCTCTATGATTTTGCATCTATTTCTCCCTTTACTTTTTTGGGGGGGTGGGTGGGAGTAGGGGTACCAGGTATTGAACTCAGGAGCACTCAACTACTGAGCCAAATCCCCAGCCCTATTTTGTATTTTATTTGGAGACAGGGTCTCACTGAGTTGTTTAGCACCTTGCTTTTGCTAAGTCTGGCTTGGAACTCATGATCCTCCTACCTCAGTCTCCTTGGCTGCTGGGATTACAGAAATGTGCCACTGTACCTGACCTTCCTTTATTTTTTAACATTTTTGTTGTATGTATATTAAAATAAAATTAAGCCCATACACAGTTACAATTATTATGTTTTCCTAATGAATTGATTATTTAATCATTATGAAATATTATGCTCTATCTCTAATAATGCCTCTTGTCTTCAAGTTTATTTTGTCTGATGTAAATATAGCTACTTCAGCTATCTTATGATTTGTATTTTCATGATTTAACATTTTATATAATTTTACATACAACTTATTATTTTTTAATATGTAAGTACATCTTTTGTGAACAACATGGACAGTATTGAGGTAGATATTTTAAAATACATTTTGTATATCTCTGAATTTTATTGCAGTGCTGTCATTTAAATTTAGTGTAACTATTGATGTGGTTGAACTTAGTTCTGACATTTACTATTTGTTTTTTATATCATGTGTTTTATTCCTCTTTACTATCTTTTTTGATCTGATCATAGAATATTTAATATTCTATTTTGTTTTCTTGATTGAGATTTTAGCTGTATCTTTTTGCATTGTTATTATTATTACTTGTTCTAGAGATTACAATATGTATTGTTAACTTTCATAATCTACTTATAATTAATAATATATTACTTAACATAAAATTAACTTGAAATAGAATAGATCTATTTACTCCTTCAGTAATTATGTTAGTTTGTCATTTATATTAACTCTGAATGTGTTACAAAACCCAGATACAACTTCATAATTTTATAAGTTGTAATAAGTTATGAATATTTTTTAATTAAGAGATCAAAGATTCATCAATGTACAGTTAATTCTTATTATTCATGCTTTTCTGTATTTGTGAAGTTACTAAAATATATTCGTAACTCTAAAACCAATGCTAACTTTTATTTAATGTTAATTTGCAGACAGATGAAGATAGGCAAAAACTTTGAATCACCCGATGCATATATTATTAGCTGAGACCAAATAAGGATATTCTCTGTGTTCTTATTTCAGCTCTCACATTGTATACAAATGTTCTTTTCATAGTCTACATAATGTGTATTTTTCACATTTTTGTGTTTCTTGTTGATGATTTTGCTATTAAATGGCCTTTACGTATAAACCAAGTCCTATCTAATTTTAGTAAGTACAAAAAGACTGTGAAGAAATACATGTGTTAGAGAAACTTTATTCAGGTACTTCATGGTGCTGGTGGCTTAAGTTCAATGTTACTGAAGCAACAATACATATTAATTAGCTTGTCTTTAAAGAGAATCACTCTTAAAATCAGTTTATTTATTGACTGATAAAAACATTGACAGAGGTGTACAGGGGCTTAATGCTGCATTTCCCCTCATAGCAATGATTCAGTATTCACTAATTCAGTATCTGCATCTACTCTACAGAACATGTCTGCTATGAGTAACAAGAAGTGACTATACTTTACACACATAACACGTCTTTTAGATTTATTCACATAATTTTTATTTCTAGAAATCCTCACTTTTTCATGAGGACTCAAGTGTCATTTCTTTTTAGTCAACAGAACTTTCTTCAGCATATCTTATAGTGCAAGTCTGCCCGCAATAAATGCACTCCGTTTTTGCTCATCTTAAAATATCTTATTTCAGATCTCAGATTTGAAAAATATTTTCATTGGATATAGAATTCTGGATTAATAATTTTTGCCTTTCAGCACTTTAAAGATGTTGTACCATTGCCTTCTGTCCACCATTGTTTCTCCAGGAAAGTCAGATGCATTCTTATCCTTGTTCTCTGGTATATAAAGCATCATTTTTCTTTACCTGTTTTAAAGAGTCTCTTATCTTTACTTTTTTTTTTCTTTCTCAGTTATTTGACTCTGATGAATCCTCATCTGGTTTTCTTTGTTTTTATTCTGTAAAGCTATGTATTTCTGTCATTTTTTGCAGAATAGACAATAGTTTCATACAAAACACTGCTTCAAGTTTTTGATTACTACCAGTCACTTTCTTGAGCCTTTAAATAATTGTGTGTGTGTGTTTTCCTTGATTTTATAACTATTTTTTGTGAAGCAGATGGTTCAACCAAGCTATCCATTGATGCTAGTTTATAATTTGAAAATGGGCCATGTTCTTAAAAGTAAAGAAGCAATACCACAAGAAAGTTATTAATGTATGCTATGCATCCCATAGTCTCCATTTAATATATGGGATTAACTAGTTTGAATTCTGATAATCTGACCAATATAGGTTTAATAACTGCTGCAGTCCGGCTGCAGCAAAATAACTGGGGGGTGACGAACAACTTGTGTATGTTGATACAGCAGGAGTGGGAGCCGTTTATTGTAGAACAGGAGGCGTATATATACATTCCACACAGTTTATCTAATTAACATAAACTCGATACAGCAGTCAACCAATAAGGAATCTCTACACTTAATGGCTCGCTGGCGTTACTTCACAAACCACTCCCTCTGGCAAAATGCCAGGCGCCATCCAGACTTGTTTACAGACTCTAACAAATAACAATTAAAAGAAACTTGCTGCTTAAAAGAGAGGTTGTTAGCAGCCTCAAATAGAAATGGGACAAAAATTTCTTAATAAAATATTTACATCTGTTATTAAAAAAACTTTTGTATATATTATCAAACTATAATTAGAAAAGCACATAACTTGATGTAATAATCCATTTTGGCTTTAATAACAACATACCATAAACTGAGTGGCTTTTAAACAACATAAATATACTTATCGCAGTTTGGGGGGCTAAGGAGTCCAAAAATCATGGTGCTAGAAGATTCAGTATTTAGTGAGAGTATCTTTTTTTCTTGGTTTTTCTCACTGGGTCCTTCCATGATGGAAGGGGTTTGCTATCTCCTTTGATCCTCTTTGGTAAAGACACTAGTTTCACTCATGAGGACTCTACCCTCATGACCTAATCACCTCTCAAAGGGCCCACTTTCCAATACAATTGCCTTGGGAACTAGGATTTCAGGTGGACACAAATATTCAGATAGCACTTGATTGGTGTCAGAGTATTAATGTTTAACATGACTTATAGCTTTACTTGGAAATGACCATAGTTCTTTATGCTTCTATTGCTCAAAATATTTCAGAGGATTTTCAGTTACAACAATGACATATAACACCCTTCTTCATTTGGACATTGCTACCTAGTTGACTTACATCTAACAACTACTCCAGACATACTGGACTTCTGAATTTTTTTTTCTTCAAATATACCAGGCATACTCAAACCTCAGAAAATTTCCACTTACTATTCTCTCTGCCTAAAATTCTCTCTCTTAGGTAGTCTTATGAGTACTTCCCTCATGTTTCAGGTATTTGTTAAAAAATTACATTTTTAAAGTGGTCTTTCATTTCTATTACCACTCTTCCCCCCTAAAACAAAGAAAGAAAGAAACAAACAAACAAAAAAAACCCTTTCAGTCCTGCTTCCCTTATTAGATACATCTCTTTCTAACATAGTACAGATGCTCCTCAACTTATGATGGTGTTACATCTCAATAAACCCATCAGAGATACAAAATATTCTAAGTATAAAATGCAGTCAGTACACATAACCTACCAAGCAGTTTAGCCTGGTGTACCTTGAATGTTATGAGAACACTTAAATTAGCCCAAAGTTGGGCAAAATCATCTAAATCAAAGTCCATTTTACAATAAAGAGTTTTATACTGTATAATTTATTGAATATTGCACTGAAAACAAAACAAAACAAACAAACAAAAAAACCCAGAATGGCTATACAGGTACAATTTTGAACCATCATAAAATTTGAAAATTGTAAGTTGGACCATCAAAGTAAAGGACTATATATATATATATATATATATATATATATATATATATATATATTGTATCATTTACCTTTTTCATTTTCTAGACTTATTTTTACAGAATTATTTTTGCATTAATTATTGTGTGCCCATGGCTCAGAAGGATAATACATAATATGTGCTAAATGAATTTATTGAATGAATAAACAAGTGAAAATCCCTTGAAATTCTCTAGAATACTGCTAAACACTCACCATGTAGAACTAACTTTCTCAGTTGATTTACAAACACACTAGCAGCCTTTGGTATTATAGAAGTTTCCAATCTGCGTTTTCAATTCACACTTATGTTTTCAATTTGTTTTTTATTCTACCAAGGGGATTTATACATTATTATTATAAGAAAAATACTATTGAAATTTAAAAAAATTGTTCAATAAAAATATCTCTTAGGCTCTGACTAATGGCCCATGACAATGGTACCTTGTCAGTCTTATTATAGTGAAATTATCTCGTGTATGTCATATATGTGTGGTAAAGATAGATACATTTGCACACACACATACATATATATAATCTAAGCATAATTAATGTTCTGTTGTCAGTACTTGTGTCCTATTATAATGAAAGATTTAACATCTGACTGTGTGATGTATATAACATAGTGGCTCTAGCTCATGTACCACAAATAAAGAGGAAAATGTGATTTTCCTTACTAAATACAAGGAATTAAAACTCTGGGGGGGGGGGGGAAGACCCAAAGGAAAAATATCAGAGGGGAAAGAAGATTGGCTTCTGCAAGAGAGTTTTTCTGCTTTGGCCTACATGCTTGGGCAGTTTTAATGAGCCACATCATCTTTGAGGGAGGTTGGCACCTGCCTTGTTTTATGTCTAGCCCTTGACCCTTGGGAAATGACCTAGCAGTACTGGCAATGAGAGTTCCAGCAATGTTGATTATAGCAAATTTCAGCCTAGTAAATGATCTTTTACCTTCCTTTAAGTTCCTCATGATGGAATTTGACCCATCATATTTTTACAGATAGCCATACTTGAGCACCAAAGGGATATGTGAGGGGCACAGCAGGACTAGTTTCCCCTGGTTATCTAATCCTTGGCAGTCAAAATGACTTACATTTTCCAGTATCTCAAAGGCCACCAGGCAAGCAAACCTCCCTCTGTCTACCCTTCCCATAAGGGTTCCCCGGGTCCCAAGGTTCCCTGAACTTTCCATTAATTTCCCAGCTCCTGAGCTGTGAGAAAACATTTCTAACCAGGTGTCTTACTTGGTTCACAGTGTCACTCTGGACCGAGGAGCACAATGTAACAACTGTAGCAGCTATAATATGCTTACTTGTCTCCTTTTATATCAATTCAAACAGCATTTGTGATTTTTATTAAAGAAATTCAACCAAACTGTAATTTTTAAACTTGTCGATAGCAATAGTGACAAAATAATGCATTGAACAAATAGGTTTAAGTCTGAAATCTACAAATTGCTGACTTCAGTTCTGACCTCAAATACTCAACACAGCAAAATTTGGTCTCTCTGACTCAGTTTTCCTTACCATTACTCAAATTTATACCTGTTCTCAAACATTCTTTTTAGCATTCACTCCCTTCTACCTAAGGGGATTAATTTCTTCCATATTATTCCTTGCTCTGCTTCTTTACTCAGCTACTTAAACTCCCTACACTAAGCGCAAATGTTGCAATAAATCTCAGATGAAAATAAATAGAAATTTATTGTAGGAAATATATGAAATAAAGCCAATAAAGGGAAAAAGAAAAAGATATTATTATTTATACCATTTAGAGGTGGCCACAGGCAGGTAACATTTTAGAGCATTTCATACATATGTATAAATAGAGTCATCGTGGGCTGCTCTACGAAAAATACCATAACTGGGTAGCTTATAATCAACAGAAATTTATTTCTCACAGTTCTGGAGGCTGGAGAGTCTAAGATCAAAGCACCAGAAGATTTGGTGTCTGACAAGGAGCCTCTTTCCTATGGCTTGTGCTTTCCTGCTGTGTCCTGACACAGTGGAAAATTGAGGAGTCCTTCCCAGACCTCTTTTACAAGAAGACTAATTCCATTCAAGACAGCTCCAACTCTCATGACCTAATCATTTTCCAAAAGTCTCACTTCCTGATTACTATCATCTTTGAGACTAAAATTTCAACATATAAATTTTAGGGGGCCACTATGTATACATACACACACACACACACACACACACACACACATACACATTTCTTGATAATTTGAAGGTTGATACTTCACTGCCATTGCCTTTGATTTTAATGTCTCCAAAGATTGTTTTTACAACTAGCAGGTTAGCAGAACTTGATATTTGGCATGATGCGAAGGCCAAGTTCCTTGTCAATTTTTCACTTAATGGGGTTAGTGTTTAGTATTGGTCTTTGAGTGAATTAACTTATTTCATTGGGAGGTACAAAATAAAATTTTTAAAACTTTAGAATTACTTTTGCATTTATAGGCTGAAATTAGCTAAAGAAGGACTTTCCTTAGTAATTCGTTAACCAAAGTGTCTAAACATGTTCTGTTCCTTGCCTCTTACTAATAATTTCATATTAAGATGTTGATGTAAGAGTCACCTTTAACGTTGGCAAAAGTCATTATTCTCCCCTACTGTTTAAGTGTCATCATAGACATACACATTTTTTAATTTTGAAATTAGTTTCTTCTTTTTATTTTCTAATTATCCCAAATACTGCCAGTGGGAGTTCTTTCAAACCTCATTTTGTGTCCTTTGGACATTAATTTTTTATTGCTTTCTTGCTTTCCCACACAATAAGAGGCTGTAGGTGGACCTGTCTAACATCAGTTTGGTTTTTATTAAGTATTCCCTCAATGCTTTTCATCTTTATATGACCCAAGAAATCAGAAATAGAGAAGCAAATAAATAATTGTAACTTGGCATGTTAATCTTGGTTTGGTTTCTCCCCAAAAAAATCCTGAGACAATGAGTTGGGTATATGCAGATTACTTTGGAAATGGACCCAAGAGTCTGAAACAGGGGCATGGGGGAAATAGAGACCAGAAAGAAGGAAAAGCCAGTAAAAGTGTGTTAATGACTTGCTGCAATGAGCAACAGGGACTCTGATCTCTGGGGGTCCCTAGGAATCTTATAGAATACAATAATAATTTCCTTAGAATAGTTACACTGAAGAACTGGGAAGCTGAGATGTGTATCAACTGACCTATCCTTGGTTAAGAGTAGCCCTGGGGCACTGACTCTTTTGGATGTAGATGATTGGACAATAATACTGGAGAAATCTCTCAAGATGAGAGGCAGATGTCAGGTGCTCATAGTTGTTACTTTGCTAAGGTTACAGACAATCCAGGGAGATAGGGTCAAGGCATCAAGAACATCTACCATACTGAGAAAGTAACATTGGGGACTCCTTGACCATTAATTTCCTATTCCTTCCCTTCCTTTATTTCCTGCTTGGACTTGGTCTCCACCACTCTGAATTGCCAGCTACTTGATCCAGATGTGTCCAGGAGGACAGTTTTTCCTGCATCATCTTCTCAGAAGCTGTCCACAGTGTTCTCTGCCAAGCAAAAGGCTGTATTTATTTTAGGGTGCTCCCTGTACTTCACATTAACATTTCAAAGTATTTATGCCCAGTGGATGTCCCGTAGATTCCTCACATCCATCATGTCCAAAAACTGAAGTCATCCCATTCCGGTCTCTCCACTGATAGTGTCAGTGGCACTACCATCTACCTAAGTGCCCAAGCCAGAAGCCAAGCACTGCCCTTGATTCTTTCCTCTCACCACCACCAATTAGTTGTGTTTTATGTTCCAAATGCCTTTCAACCCACCTGCATCTCTCCATTATCACTGTCTCTATTCTATTTCAGGACACAATTTCCTCTTGCCTTGGTTACCAGTGTGCTTCCAAACAATTCTGTGATGTCCCTGAGACTAATCCCTTCTCCACTCTCAGAAAGTGATCATCCTAAAATGCCAGTATTGTGCTCAGAATCCTTGTTGATCTTGATTTGCCTCAAGTATGCAGTTAAATCTCTAAATGGCAGAAATGCTCTTTGATTTAGCTCTTGTTTTCATCTCCCTACCTCATAATTTATCACCATTGTTCATTCCAAGTCCCTACCCAGACACACACACACACACACACACACACACACAAACACGCACACACACACACAGAGTTTGAACCCACAGTATTCTGGCTATGGGGCCTCTCATGGGTCCTGCATGCAATACACCATTACTTCCTTTTCTCTCTTTCTTTTTTCTCCCCCATTGCATTGCTAATATCATTTTACCATGAAATACTCCCCATGCATTTACCTGGCTGACTCTAATTCCACCTTAAGGTCTCAGAAGACGTATCTTTGAAGCACCTGATATATGTTCATCTAGTACCACATACTTCTTGTAACCTCAGTTTCCCCATCTCTAAATTGAATATATGGTAGTGCCCACCTTGTTGGTAATTATGAGGAGTGAATGAGGTAAGATAAGCAAATTACCTAGTAAACACTCAAAAAACATTAATTATTATTATTACTACTATTAAGAGTGTTTGTCATACCAAATTATAGTTGCATATAAAATTGCTGCTCCATCTAGGCAGAAAATTCCATGAAAACAGCAATCTTCTCTCTTGTTCACAACTGTATCTCTAGCACTGTTCTCATCACCACATGGCAGGGACTCAATGAATTCTTGTACAGACAGAAGAGGGTAGCCTAAAGAATTTGATCTAGCTATTGTTTTCATCTCATTACCTCATAATCCATACAATTCTTGAAACAGGAAGATATAGCATATAATAAGGTAATTTCCTACAGATTCAAGGAGTTGCTGGAAAAGTGAATTTGCATATCAACAACTCATGTTTGGGGAGAGGTAGGGCATTTAGGGTGGCAGGTTTTCAGGGATAATCTGCAACAATGATTTAAGAAAGGGAACCCTAAGTGATCTCATTTAATTCTCACAGTGGTCCTGGAAGACAATTGTTTTACTGAAGGAGAATCTAAGCCACAGAAGAATTAAATGATTGGGCTGAGGTCTCCTGTTAGAGTCTGTAAACAAGTCAGGATGGCGCCTGACATTTTGCCAGAGGGAGTGGTTTGTGAAGTAACGCCAGGGAGTCATTAAGTGTGGAGATTCCTTATTGGTTGACTGCTGTATCTAGTTTATGTTAATTAAGATAAGCTGTGTGGAATGTATATATATATACCCCTCTGGTCCTACAATAAACGGCTCCCACTCCTGCTGTATCAATGTACACAAGTTGTTCGTCACCCCCCGATTATTTTGCTGCAGTCGGACTGTGGCAGTCTCCAAATTAGTGACAGGGCAAAGCTGTCCATCTTTTTTAGCTCATTTCTTCCTGTGTTTTGTAAAATTCTGCTGCTGTGTCTGTTAATAAACTTTAGTGAAAGAATTTGAGGGCACACATAAATACAGTGACCACAGCATTAAATCGAAGTGAATGTTGTTTTGCTGCAGGCTGCCCAGAGCTTTTAGCACACTAATGTGAGCTGTGACTTTCTTGGGGGAGAGCATGTGAGCTTCCCTCCCTCAGGTGAACAGACCCCAGTGTTCTCAGAGCACTCCTGGCAAACAGTCACGACTTTGCTGGTAGCACTCCACCAGCACTGTCCCTTCCCTTAACTCCAACATTCAGCAGCATCTGATGCTTGAAGCTTCAAGTCAAATACAGAAGATCCAGTGATAATGACAACACAGTCCACGCTTAATACCCATTGGATTCAAGACTTGGTGGTTAGATATTTGATGTGGTTAGCATTGTGCTAGGCTCTGTGGTGACCCTGTAAACCACCAAAAGGTGCCCATTCTTGTGACACTCCTTCTTCTGAGAGAAACAAAAACAATAACTAATAGCACAGTCTTACTCAAGAGTGGTTTCCATTTTTGTTGTTTCCCAAGTGCATTCATTGCTTGCACTTCACTGCTTGCTGGGATAGATGAATTAGGTGTCACTAGTTGAGTGACTTGCTCAGTTGTATGGCTCCTTATTCACTCCAGATGTTTATTTATTTGTTTATTTTAGGTTTTTCTCAATTTGGAAAGCTGTTCTCCACCCCTAGTACCTACCTCATTATTTTGTACAATTCCCTACTTTCTAACATGGTACATTTTGTCTATTCATACACCTATCTAAAATAATAGAAATATATATTGTAATTCTTTTTAAAGTGATGAAGCTGAAGTAAACCTTAGAAAAAAATTTAAAGCCCCCCCATTTTATGGTTGAAAAAACTGAGGTTCAAGGAGGATCAATGACATGCTAAAATCACCCAACAACTTGTAACAAAGCAAGACTGAATTGCCAAGTACTATTCAAATCACCTCTAATTTTTTGGGGTAGGGTGTACTGGGAATTGATCCCAGGGGTGCTTTACCACTAAACTAAAACCCATCCCTTTTTAATTTTTATTTTGAGACAGGGTCTCACTAGGTTGCTTAGGGCCTCACTAAATTGTCACAACTGTTCTTGAACTTGTGATCCTCCTGCATCAGTCTCCTGAGTCACTGGGATTACAGGCGTGTGCCACCACACCTGGCTCATCTCCAACTTTTAATCCTAACCCTGCTTTTGATAAGTACATTTGTTTTATTTGTCTCCTCTGAGAGCCCCCTGATGAACTGGGGTTCCAGTAGCAGAGTGGCTAGCAGCCCTGCCCTGGTGGGAAATGCAAGGGAGCTAGATGTGGGTGCTTACAATGTGCCTTTCCTGGGATACTTCTTTACTTGGCTGACAGCTTGGCACCCAGCTGTCTAACCTGTGACCAGTGATCCTTCATACAGGACACTTGGCAGATGGCCTTTTTGCTCTTGTCTGACCCATATCAAATGTATGTCTGCCTGACCATCACTCCGGCACTGGGAGCCTGATGCTGTCTTCTTCCTGGTGTGCCAGGGAAAACCTGGTCTATGGCAGCCCCTCCCTGGTTCTTTGGATGGAAAGCCCAAATTCAATATACCGTCACAATAGGGAATAAGATCAAATATGTATTGCTTATAGATGCTGAGCAAGGAGGACACGGTGATTCAGGAGAGCAATCCTCTGTCCCCAGGTGATGGGAGGAAGGACTGAAGTGTTGGAGGAGGGGTTAGGTAAGGGTTGGTAGCAATCTATATAAAGGAATAGTATGTAGGCCACTTTAAGTTCCTGGGCAAATGCCTGAATGATCCCTTTAAAGAAAGGGAAAGCAGGGAGCCCAGCCCTCTAGGGAGGAAAGAAGCCAGTAAATTCTTGTCTCTGGCCACCTTGTTGGGCCGTTTTGGTGTGCTGTTCTATTTTCGAGGCTGCAAGCTTTCCTATGCTGTTCTCATTTCTGTGTTTAGATGTGGAGTCTGAAACCATTCTGCAAGTAAGTTTGTCCCTACCATTGCTGTCCACGGGGCTTTGTTTACTCCACCGTTGTTTGAGAAGATTTGGACAGAAGTAGGAAGACTTTTAGGTCTTCAAATTGGCAGTGGTCTTTAAGACCCATAAAAGATCAATCACCAAGGAAACCCAAAACTTTTCCATGATCAAAGTAAAAATTCTGTTTTTATGGCTGCCTGTGTCTTATCCTGTATAAATTTTATAATAATGATAAAGGCTCAAAGTATGGGCATAATTTCCATACATCGAAATGTCTCGCACCATCCTTACAGCCAGTTGAACACCTGCAGCAAATACAAGGAAATACCTTAGCAAGCAAAAATTCTCTGGTACTTCAAGGGAAGAAGAAGGAGAAAGAGAGAATAGGGTGGGGGTGAGGGTGGGGGAAGATGAAAAATAAACCAGCGAGAATAGTGATGTGTGGTATCCACGGCTGTGTATACTGGGCTCACATAGGACTAGTACACTCTGCATGTGTCAGAAATACACTTACTTCAGCAATTTTATCCCTGCCCAAGGTGATCAGCCTTATTTCCGAGAAATGCTTTTTCTCTTACATTGACCAGAAGCTCTTTAGAAATGTCAGCACAAGAAGGGGTTTGAATTTGTGGCTGTTTAGCACGCCTGGCTTCTCTCACCTGTGTCCAGAATGTGATGAAGTCCATTGATAGATGCAGTGCCTGTACCTGGGTCTCTCTCTACCTTCGCTCTCCTCCTTCCTCCCACTCAGTTCTACCTTCAATTGATTTTGCCTCCTAGCAAAGAGTTAAAGGTTATTACTCAGGGATTTAAGTCCAGGCACGCTGGCAGACATGTACCAAGGCAACGGCAGCTACAAATAGTGTATGGTACAAGCTTTCGGGGTAAACATCAATTTCTCCAATTTGCTATAGCCTGAGAACCTTATAAACCTAGCGAATGAATTGTGAGTGTGGGTTTTGTGCTGGATGGATGGAGCAGGGATTGTTTCTCTAAAGTGCTACTAATGTACACTGAATCTTCAGTTTAAATATTGTGAAGGTGTAAAAAGTCACAGTTGCTTCACTGGTGGCTCTCTTCCTTCCATGTGCCGGTTTCAATCTTCCTGGACTGATGGAAAGACTGTCCTGCAATCTCTCACCTGGATTCGGCTTCATGGAGAAGGGAAGGTTGCCAGGGCTTCTCCCCAAACACCAGGGAAAAGGGATTCCTCATCTCTCTGTTTATTGGATCCCCATCTCCATCTTCAAGTCCATTACCTAGCCTTCAACTTAAACTATTATTGAATGCACATTATCTGTGAGTTGTGTCCTGTATTTGGAAATGTTTTGTTTCTGTGAGATTCCCCATTTATCCTAATAGCTATCATGCTCTTTCCACGTGTTAAGCTCCATGTTGAGCACCTCATGCAGATTATCTTATTTAATATGAATACTTGTATGTGATAGGTACAATTACTGCCTTCATTGGAAAGATGAAAAAAATACAGCTGAGGTGAAATGACCTTTTCCCAATTACCGAACTAGTAAGTGCTAGACGTTGGATCCAAACTCAGGCAGCCTGAATCTATTCAGAACTTTCATTCACTACACTGGACATCTCTTCAAAGCCCTTTGTGGTTTATCACTGAACATACCTTCCTGATAGCTGTTACCCATGTGTCTTTGTTTCCCCCACAGTGTGCCTAGAACATTCACTCAAGTGTTTGTTGTTAAATTTTCAAGAGTTTCGTGGTTAGAATCTGGAATGTCCCCCAAGGTCTCATGTGTTGAAGGCTGGGTCCCAATGCACCAGTGTTTAGAGGTGGGGCTTTCGGGAAGTGATTGCATTTTAGAATGTTAATCCATTGACATCTGAATAGATTTCTAGGAAGTAGTGGGGACTGTAGGCAGTAGGGCAAAAGAGGAGGAAGCAGGTCACTGGGGGTATTTCTTGTCTCCAGCCTCTTCCTCTGCCTTCCTGCTGGCATGAGCCGAAGGGCTTTGCTCTGCCACACTTTTCCTCCATGAGTCTCTGCCTCACCACAAGGCCATAGCAATGAAACGAGCTGACCATGGATTGAAACCTCTGAAGCCATGAGCCAAAATAAATCTTTCCTCCTTTAAGTTATTTTCCCATGGGTATGTGTCACAGCAATGAAAAGCTGACTAACATAAAGGGCTAAATCAATCCTAGGAAAAATCAGAGTAACAACCAAAACTTAAAACCAGTAGGCATAGAAATATGATTCTCCCCAAAGGAGACCCAGCTTTCTCTTCCCGATAATGTTAAAAGACTGGAATATGATCATTTAGTTTAAGGACAACCTTAAATAAAAGTTTCATTAATCAGAATGGGTATTTCTATAATAATGAGCCCTCAGTTGAATTTTAGAACCCTCTTTATGCTTTGTTAGTAACAAAGCTGTTATAAAAATAATTTGATAAGACAGTCCGTTGCAATAGTGGGACTTAACTATGTAAAAGGGTGCCTGAGCTGGTGTCTGAGCATACCCAACTTATGTAATGCTAACATAATGGATTATGCATATTGTATTGGGTTAAAAATGAAACCCAGTGAAGTATTACAGCAATTTAAAAAATATATATTGGGGCTTGTTCAGCACAGATATTTAAAATTTAAACCTGTTTAAATATTCAGCTGAAACTAAAATAAAATTCTGAAAAATGGAATTCAATAGAAAGGCTCCATTAAGAGTAAAAATGCTTCTCCAAATCCATTTGGTTCTAATAGAAACCCATTGAGTGAGATTTTCATTGTTGCAGCACCAGCCAAGGGAAAAATTATACATACATTTGGGCAGGAGAAAAATCAGTTGGACTTCTTGTGGCATGAGCTCCCCTTAGAAAAGGAAGAGCAGAGGAAAACCTCACACCGACACCCAGATCAGGCCAAGGTTTGTTTAAAATGCTCAGGAGTTCCTTCCTAAACAGCATCTTCTCATGTGTTCACCTTCCACATAAGATGTGATTCTAAAAAAAAAAAAAAAAAAATTGGCACCTTTTGCTGCAATATCAGAATACTGACCAATTTGCCTTCTGAGCTCCAAGCTTTATTTCTCTGATAAACATCCTGCAGGATGTTTTTATTCAATTAATTGGAATGATTGCTTGCACAGAAATGCACCGTTCATCAAGGTCTGCTTGAATATCAGGCTTGGGCCGAACACCAGCATTTTCGTTACTCACTTCTCCAGACAGCAAATGCATGAGGATTCTGAAACATAATTAAAACAATCAGCAAGAATTAGGCAGCTTGGTGACTGCACTCAAATAGCAAACCCAGAGAAGGAAACGGAAATGCCCAGGCAGGCGAACGGCAGCATTGCAGAGACAGAGAGATCGCTGTTAGGAGACATAAAATGGAGGGTATTATGAAAAGAAATATAGGATAATATAAACAGAGTCTCTAATCCTGAGGACTGTAAATCCCTTTTCCTTAATTGGTTTAGAAACTATGGTCTGTAATGTGAGATGGAGGGCTCTGGCTGCCTTTCTTCTTTGCTGCTGGAATCGCATTAAATGAAAAACAATAGCGGGGCTGACAGCTCCCTTTCTGTGGGGGCACTTAGCTCTAATCTGCTATTGAGACTAATACAATTACACGGGATTAGAGCTGCCAATGATGCCCAGATTGGGGGATGCTAGGTGGAGGGGCGTTGGGCTCTTTCAGAGCAGCGTATGGGGGCTTTAGAGGGACAGTGGATCAGGTCCATGGTATTCCTAATTAGCCCCAAATAAGGGAGATAACCATGATTTTGTAATTAACCCAGGATCTTGATTATGAATTCCAATCCAAACAAAATTCTAGTTTAAGGTGTTTTTTTTTTCATTGATGCTTCACACTATTTTGCTTACTTTTAATAATTTTTAGTTGAATTTAGAGATTTCCCTATGAGAGAATACCTTTCCACTTGTTCTCAGTGTGCGAGCTTTGTTTCAGTTTTTCAAGACAGAGAGAGAAGCCACATTTATGAATTTAGGAATCACAACTGGCTAAAAGGTCATTTCCTTGTCTTCAGTGGCATTTTCTGTCTGGGTTTTTACAAAATGCTTTTGGAAATCCATCAATGCTGGTGACATAACCACAACCAGTGAGCTAATTCAGGGTTTTCATGAGTATCCTTAGGAAATTTACAATAATCTCATGCTCATTACCTGAGCTGTGATATTTATCAGGAGAATACATGAGCAGGGCACAGTGCTTTGAAAAAAAAATAGCAATTTTTTTTTTCTTACAGCATTGCCGGTTTCCTCCTATGAGCCTTAAAACTTATCTCTAACAAAACAAGTACCATCTACTATCAATTTCTGTGTTTCACCATCATTTGATAAGTATTTCCAATGATTCTCATTCTTACTTTCAAATAAAAATAGCAAATATGTCATGCTTATCACATTCCCAGCATAAGATAGCAATACTTTTTAAATTTAATTCCTAAATTGTTAGTCCTAAGTAAATGCCCCTAGTGAATACTATAGTTATTAATCCTTCTACTTTTTCTGTTGAAATGATGACAGAATTCTGAATACTTCAATAATGTCTAATAATAAGCACACACTCTCCACAATTATAAGTTCTGATACTAGAGTATCTTTCTGATGGTCCAGCTGTGACAAAGAACCTCTGCACTAAAAGTCCATCTACTCTTTGGCTTATTTTCTTCAAAAATCCTTGCTTTAATGCAAATGTGACAACTTGGGATGTTAATTAAATATGACAATTTGCCTCTGAACACAAGACCCAAATGGAATGAGATGCTGGTGATTTCAATCCAGGTATGAATTGAGAAGGAAAGAAAAAAAGTGGACACAACTATATAAAGACAGATGTTAAGATTTACATATTAATTAATATAAACTTTACCCACTTCTGAAAGACAGCAAAAGCTCATTTTTGGTTTGCTGTTTTTTTTTTTTTTTTCGTTTTTGTTTTTGTTTTTCTGTTGTTGCTTGTTTTCTCATTTGTTTTTAAGCTTGTTCTTACTCACACTAACTAGAATCTCCTCTTCTGTCCTGGAGTGAGCAGGACTTCATTCTGGAAAGCGAACCTTCCCTGGCTTTCCTTCACTGGCTTCTCCTGGTTAGCAGAGGGCTGTAGCAACTGAGGCCAAGTTCTCTGCATTCAGACCTACTATGCTCCAAGACAACTCCAGGAGATGTGAAAGAATGAAATCTTTACTTTATTGTTGAAGAGCCTAAGGCTAAGAAAGAGGAAGCAAAGATCAGGACCTGAATCCAGGTGTTTCTCACTCTGCTCTATACACTATTCCAAGCAGTTTCCTTCTACCTCCACCACCAACACCACCATGGTGATACCACTTAGCTCAGCTATTCACTTAAGTGTATTGTTCACATGTGTGCACCATAACAACTCTGCAAGGCAGGCAGGTATTTTAAATACTCACTGTGCAGGAGAGAAAACTTAGTTTCATTGAACTTAAGTAGCTTGCTAAATACTTGACCTTCAGAAGTGTCAAACTTGGGATTCTACCCCAAGACTGGCTGGGCTGGGTTCAGGGACCTTCATCCTGTGAGGCTGCACTAGACCCCACAACCAGAGGGTCAGATGTCACCATCTTGAAATCCTTAATTTTTGAATAAGATATTCTGCATTATCATTTTGCACTGGGCTCCACAAATTTCATATCTGGTCTAGGTGCTTGGTTTAGAGCTGGACAAATATAACAGCTATCTACATCAAATTCCAGAACTTTTTTTTTTTTTGGACATTTTGAGAAAGTGGAGCTTTTTCTACTAGAATGATAAGCCTGCTGCTTCTGGGGGCCATGATGCACAGAATCTCTCTGAGAATAAATCTCGAGGAAAACAAAGTTGAGAAAAAGATACAGATAGTGTCTTGCTTAAATCATGTGAGTATAATTCATTTTTTATCTTTTTTTGTTGTTGTTGTTGTTGCCCAAACCAGTTTGGGCTGGCATTTGTGTGTCCCATGAAATCTCTAGACCAGATAATGAGACAGGGTTTAGGGTGTGGGATGTTTATTAAGTATTCACATCTGTGAAGGGTAGTGAGAGGATCAGGACTGCCCAGGGGAGGAAGCAAACTTCTCCCTTGTGCAGGGAGGCCTGATAAGAACTCAGCCAACTTGGCAGGTGCTCTGGACTGAGTAGTGCCTTTCTGAGGTACCATGTGTTAGGGCCAGGATGGCTGAGGTTTTAACATTGCTTTGCTAGGTTTCCAGAAGGGGCTGCCTCTGGAAGGGTCTCTGTAGAGGCAGCTC
Organism: Marmota flaviventris; assembly: GCF_047511675.1. NCBI lineage: Eukaryota > Metazoa > Chordata > Mammalia > Rodentia > Sciuridae > Marmota > Marmota flaviventris. The sequence continues at coordinate 31,155,306 of NC_092508.1, read as the reverse complement.
TGCAGCTGAGGCAGAGCAGGGAGAGCCCGGACAGTTACATGTCACGTGCTGCCCTCATTCTCCTCAGATGGGCAAGAAGTCCTTTGTAAAGGTCAAAGAGAGCACTTCTTGAGTTCTTCAGAAATCATAACCCAAGTCAAAAGCTTGTATGCACTATTTTTTTTTTAAGAGTTCAATGGTGGAGAGGTGGAAATGAGGAGTGGTGAGGTAAGAGAATGATAGCCAGTAGGAAGGTGTGGTATATGTGGTATACAGCTGGCCTCTACTTGGTGCCCAAAGAGACTGAAGCTCCATCTCAGATTGTGTTCTGGAACAGTCTGTCCTGGGAAAGGAAGGAAAAGGGCATCCACAGATGGGCTTCTTTGAACAGAAGTTAGGAGGCACTTAGGGTGCTGGGAATACTGAAAGGTAACATTTAAATTCTCCTGTCCTCAAGTTTGTCTAGTTAGGAAGAGGGAACACATAACAGAAATAAAGACAAAATAGATTCTGGAGGGCAATCTGGTGTCAAAATAATGGTGTGGATAATATGTGTGATAGCACCTCTGAGTACCAACAGGTGCTGCAGGCTGGAGTAAACAGGTGGTGTTTACTTAGATGTTGAAACCAGAGCAGCTAATGGAGGTAGGGTTGAAGGTCTATGGTAGGATCAAGAAAGAAATGGAAATGCCGAGAAGAAGAAAATGGAGAAAAAGGAGAAAAAAAGGGGGGGGGGGCAGGAGCTGGTGAAGACTGATACTATGATATGTACAAAGCCAAGATTACTTTAGCACTGTAAGTTTAAATTTCAGAAAGACGCCTTTTTGCTCATTCTCAAGTTTCAGTGGTGTTGAACTGCCACATGCAGATTCAATGTCTATACATTTTTTTTATGGAACTTTTTGCAGTGTAGATTTTCGAAGTGTTAAAATTCAGTGTCGTTAGCAATGGCATATATCTCTTCCTCTAAATATAAACCCCTCATTAAACAATTAAAACTCTCTAATTTGCTGAGAGTCTCTTACGTGGCTTGTACAGTCAGTCTCGCCAGCTGCTGGACAACTAATTGAGATATTCCAATCATCTCTTAATTTGTTACTTTGCGTGCGTTCGTATTTCATGTGTGTTCAAATGCAGTAATTACATTGAACAAAACATATCAAAATAGGTTCCTTAAAGATGTCACTTATTCAGGAAATGAGGAGTTATAAATTCCAAATCTGGCCCACTGGTCTCTACCAGAAATTGTATACCTGTGGATTGAAAAGTCCGATCTTTTTTTCCAGAAGTCAAAGTACACAGAAGAATTTAAGGCAAAAAGGAGATAATGTTCAGAATGAATTCTTCTTCTTTTTGGTACTCACTGTGAGTGCTTATACATCTTTATTCTGATGGTCCTGCTGTATGGCTAGTTTGTGCAGAAATCTTGGTGCATTGACAGATGGTTTTGTGAAACTATAAATATAGGAGTGATTTAAGGACCTGTCAAACATACACAGTGGTTGGGTGAATGTAAGGTTAAATTCAGGGATCCTAAGACTATTTTTCAAAAAAAATTGTGAGTAAGACTTGTTTTCTTTGTTGTCGAAGAAACAGATGTGAGGCCCCTCTACTGTGCAATAGTCACACTGGAGAGTGCAGTTCAGGCTGCCACCTCATTCACTGATATAACCAGCAACTGGTTATTTGTTTATTTAAAAATGTTATCATGCGTTTGACATTTTTCAAGTGAACAAAGAAATGGCCTCTCTACTGCCAGGCATCAGGGAAAGGCACTCCCTTCCTATTTTGTCAAAGCCCCAGAGACCTTCCCCTATATAGAACTGTCCAATCCCAAGTTTCAAGAATCCCCCTCCCCATATGTCATCACAGGCTGTGTCCTTGCTTTGCAAATCACCTTCCTAAAGCAGGGTCAATATTATTACTCCCACTTTGCACATTTTATACAGTAGATCAATTTTCAATTCCCAACAACTGAACTTCCCAAATTTTTATATGATGAAACTTAACTCCAATCATATGGGCATAAAAAATACACATACCCACTGGAGCATTGTTAGATCTCAGGAAGAAATTTTATTTCACATTAAAATATGGTCTATAGTAGCCCGATTGTGAAAAGAATGCATTGTGTGTGGGCCTCTTTTGCATATTTAGATATGAAAGAGTATGAGCAGTCGCCAGATAATATAATTTTCATCCAGCCAAATATCGAGTACAATTCAATGAAAAAAAATGCAACTTTTGCAGTGTGATTTATACATGCTTATATACCCTTCATTTTGAGTCTATATGAAATGCAGACATTTATAGTTCTATAACCAGAGGAATAAAATTTGAATGTGTAGTAAAACGAGAAATGTATTTTAAATGGGCTTTTGAAACAGAACTGAGGAAGTCGTCAGGAGGCCACAGCTACGAATGTAATTGGTTATTTTGTTAGATGGCCACTCAGATCGAAGCCTGGCAGGCACAGGATTGAATTCGGGCTGATGGGCATGGGAGATGGAGCGACAGATTCCTGGAAAAGATTGAGATACAGCAACACAGTAATCCAGGCTGGCCATAAAGCACACCATAAAGCCAGTATGAGAAATTCCTCCTGCCCTGGTGATGCATCCTTATTTTTTTACTTTAAAAGAAGAACTATTTTATGATTTGGCACATATCATTGATCACAGTGCTTTTCTATTTCAAATATCTCCCAGCTGTGTTCTGTATCAAATTTACAAAAGACATAACCATTATTTCTGCAAAATATTGGAAGATTGAGGGGCCATTTGCCCATGGGAACTTATCATTTCCAATATAACTCCTTTGGGCATGCATTATAGAAGAAACTTACCAGCCCCAAGTGATGCATGGCAAAGGGAGCATGTTGAGAGTACCCTTACTGTGATAGGCAGCTTGTGGTTGGTATTCAGTGGCCTTCAGTTCTCCCCTAACTCTAAGAGAACTCAACATTCCAGTAGAAAACCTGCATCATATGGGTTGAAGAGAAATGAATCTTCTTCCTCTAAACCCCACCACAGCACGTCATGTGACCTAAGCTGGGCCAATCAGAGGTGACAGTCATTGCTACAAAGATAGGCTTGTGGCTCAAGCTGGACCAATCAGAGTCCCTCTCCGGACTTTCCCATGAGCACTTAAAGGGGAGATTGTGTTCATTCCAATAGTGTTACTAAGTGGAAGGGGGTGCTATATATGAGGACTATTGGCAATCATCTTTGCTAACCATGTGGAGAAAAATATCCTAAAGATGGAAGCTGAGCCAAGACAGGCTGAGATCAGAGATGGAAAGAAACCAAACTTGTTACCCAGTTTAACTCTTGATTCCAGTAATGTTGGTTCCAGTAATAAAGCTCCTTCTTAATTTTGAGAACTAATAAATTTCCTTTGTTGTTGAATAGAATATCTGTAGGAGAATATCTTCTACCACTTGTCACTAAAAAAAAAAGAAAAGAAAGAAATATAAAAGTCCTAATGTGTTTGAAGTTTATAAGGAGATAAAATACATTTTCCTATATTTACCAGCTTTCTTTGTAGTCTAGTTTGGACTCTTATGACCAGTTCTTGCCACCAAACTGAGAACAAAAGTGATCAAAAGCTGAGGCAGTCAAGAGATGGTATGCCTCCTTCAGCCTGCTCTTTTTGTGGAGATTTAGAGGAAAGAGAGTGTGTCTAGAAGACTCTGGGGCCTGCATCAGCCTAGGTTACTCAGACTGTAGAAAAAACTCCCCTGGCAACCTTTGCTGCTTTAACACTCTAAAATTTCAGGGATAATTAGTTATAGAGGCAAATCAGGGGATATATATATATATATATATATATGATATCCCGGGGACAGAACCCAAGTCTAAACATGAAATTCTTGTATGCTTCATATATACCTTAAACACACAGCCTGAAAGTAATTTTATACAATATTTTTAGTGCAACTACATTTTGACTGTGACCTGTCACATGAGGTCAGATGTGGAATTTTCCACTTGTATATTCTTGTTGGTATCCAAAAAGTTTGGGATTTTTGAGCAGTTCAGATTTTAGATTACAAATGTTTAGTGTGTGTGTGTGTGTGTGTGTGTGTGTGTGTGTGTTTGCTTCTCCAAGTTTGTAACTGAGATTCATGTCCATAAATTAGCCTTTTGTAATGTTGCTTTATACCATAAGAAGTAGAGGTAGGGCTGGGTGCAGTGTGGGAGGCTGAGGCAGGATGATTGAAAGTTCAAAGTCAGACTCAGCAAAAGCAAGGAGCTAAACAATTCAGTGAGACCCTGTCTCTAAACAAAATACAAAAGGCTGGGATGTGGCTAAGTGGTCAAGTGCTCCTGATCTCAATACTGGGTCCCCCTCCCCCTGCCCCCCCAAAACACGTAGAGGTAGGAAATATCAAGAAAGGTATAAAAAAAATCAAGAACAGGGAGACTATGAGCACAGCAGCCCTCTTCAGTATTGTGCTCAGAGAGTGGTAAATCTTTCAGCCTCAAAAGAACAGTCACTGAGCCCAACTGGGTTGAGGTCAAACACTTTACATACATTATTTCATTTCATTCTCACCAAACAAACCATGAGATAATATTATTGTCAATGAGACTGAATTCCAGAGAGATTAAGTTGAGTCAGATTCCTAACTCGAAAAGGTCAGCTTTGAACCCCATCTCTCCAGCTGCACAATCCAACCCCAATCACTTCTATTATTAGTACTAATAGTAGTATAAATATTACTTAGAGATAATACTTTCCAGATGCACTCAAAATACCAGTGTCTCCTCCCCTCTGCCCCCAAACTCTTTAACAGAGAAAGCAAGATCCAGTCATGTTTTGTCTGAGTTTTGGGGTACAATTCCACACTAGGGCTTTAGGTGCAAAGTACATGCCTCTCAATCCCCCGACACCATAGTTCTCTTATCCCTGGATTCTTATGTCCCCTGCCTGGCTATTATTGCAATGTGCCCGTCTTTCTCTTTAATATCTGATTTAAGACATTGTCCTTCTTAGCTTAATCACTTTTGCTGTTAGGCCCATAGCCAATTCAGGTCCCACAATCCCTTGTTCCCAGTTCCTCATGTTCTCTAGGCTATTTCTCTTTGCCTCGACAAATTTCCCAAACTGTTGATTCCCATTTCTAACTAATTTGCCAGCCAACATACTCCCTGCAGACTAATCTACAAATTTTCCAATCTGGGCCCAATCACTTCTTCTGAATTTATGAAAGACTGCCTCATCATTCTTATCTTTTTGCAACATTAGCATTCTCAAAAAAATACTTATGAGTGATCACCTTCTGGGTTTCAAGGAAAATAGGATTGAAATTTTCAAATTCACAGTAATTTGGTGAAGAAGATTATTTCTCTTCAGAACTTTAACTTATCTTTGACTCAATTAAGTCTCTATTACTCCAAATCCCCATGCAGCATATGCCAAATATGCATTGCTATCCAAAATGCAAAATGTGAAATCAAGGGAAAACTGCTCATTGTGGGAGCTCCCAAACTAGGCAACAAGCACAGGAGTATGTGTGACTGTTTGAAGAAGAGTTGGTGGGCTTCCAGTAATAGAGAATCAGCCAAAGCTATCCACTGTTTCATTGCCATAAGTTAAAACAAAACAAAGCCCTGTAGATGAATATGTAACTTTCCCAAGGGGAAATCTGGGAAACAGTCTTGGATTAATTCTGTAAACTTCCATGAAAGGACACTAGTAATCAAGTGCAGTCAGGATGTTCCTGCAGCCACACTTAAGTAATGTCATTGTGTGTGGCACAATTAGGACTCCTTATGGCCTATCACTTAAATCAGTATTTATGAAGTTCTTGGGCTGCCAGTTATGAGCAAAATCTGGCCCCTTTCCCATCAGTGACTAAAATAATAGATGAAAATCCCATTTAGTACATCTTTGTGAACACCATATTGTCATGAACTCCTCCCTGAGACAGTGAATTCTACAGGCATTAATGGGTTTTATTTAACAAACATCCATTTTGTAGTCAATTTTTGCTACTGACACCTGCCAATTCATATTTTAAGAAGAAATTGCTGAGCTTATAGAATTGTCATTTTAAAAATGACTATTTCTCATTATTTTTGTTCATATTCTTCATCCTGCTCCAAAATATCAATCTAGAAGGCCTCCAAAGATTTTTTGAAAAAATATTGTGTTTCTCAGTTAAAAAACCAAACACTGTACTTTGCCAGTTACCAATGGGTTGATTTCTGCATTAAGTTCTCATCAATTTTGCTGAAATTGAAAAGTAGGGAGAAATCCCAGCCATCTGGACCTAAGCATATATGTAAGCACTGAAAGGTTTTCAAAGGCTTCAATGGAGGTAGGGGACCAGGGTTCCAGCCCTTATGTGGCCTGCCCGAAGCCATTGTCCTTTAGGCATGACATTGCATCTTTTTGGCTTCCTGTTTCCTCAACTGAAAAATGTTTTGATTTCAACCAGAGTTTCTTTAAGGTCTCTTCTATCCTATGGAATTATTTCTTTTCTTCAAGCAGATAAGGATAATTGTTCTCTTTTCTTGCAAAGCTTTTTTTCTGATGTCTCTATCAGGCAAAACCCGATTCAGCTTTCAAATCCAGCTCAGTGTTGTCCTTTTGATTCTCATTAGATTTAGGGTGACTTTCCCTAGGCCTACATTTTACTATGTGCTGAGACCTCCCTTGGTAGACAAAAGAATGGTCCTCCAGTGAAGTCAGTGTTCTAATCCCCCAAACCTGGGAATGTGTTACTTTGTATGGCAAAATAGACTTTGTGGTTGTGATTAAGTCAAGGATGGGAAGATTAGCCTGGATTATTCACATGGACCAATGTAATAAAAAAAGATTTTTGTAAGATAGAGGCAAAAGCATTAAAGTCTGAAGAAGAAGATACGATGATGAAACCAAAGTTGGGTACGATGTGACTTGAAGATGAAGGAAGGGGAGATGGGCCAAAGAATATAGGCAGCCTCTGGAAGCTGGGAAAGACAAGAAAACGGGCACTCCTACAAGGTCTCCAGAAGGAACACAATTCTTCCAATACCTTAATTTTACACTTCTGTCTTCTAGGACTGAGGAAGAATAAATTTGTGTTATTTAAAGCCACTACGTTTGTGGTACTTGGTACAGCAACAATTGAAATTCCATACAAAGACTGTTGTAATTAATATATATTATTAGTATAACAAATTATATATATATAAATGCAGTTAAATCATAACTATTTGTGTGACTGTCCTCTTGCTAGCCAATGAAATTTTTGAGGGCAGGAACCACAGAGTTTGATCTTTATATTCCCAGTATATACATAGATATTTGTGGAATGAATCAGTGGATGAATATATCTTGTTGTACAAATATAATGTAAGAATGTAAGCAAAAAATGACTTGCCCAAGGCTTCACAGTAATAGGGATGTTGTTCACATGCTTCTCTGGGATGTGGTATTTATCGTGACTGATTTTTTTTCTTTCACTGAAAGTACAACCCCCCCCCAAAAAAAATTTACGTATTGTCTCTATTGCTTCATATGAAACCATACTGTATAAATTAAGATTCCTGGGTAGAGACTGAATTTTATTTATTTATTTTGAGGACATTTTTTTTTGTGATTCTATAAGGAAAAAAGAAAAAAAAAAAAAACCTTGTGAGCATTGGCAGGGTGCATTACATTATACAGTTTTCCTTGGAGCTCTTTCAATGATTCAATGTTAATGCTAAGTAGTCCAGATTTTGAGTAGTAAAAATATTATGTGCACTTCATCTGTTTGTTTAAAATGGGCTCTCTAAACAAAACCTATACTTTGCTCAATGTTATCAGTGTTAGTGGGTGAGAATGCATATTTACACATCACAGACTGGAAAGGGGGTGGGGGAGGCAGAAAAGAGAACCCCCTCATTCCTCCCAGAGTGAAGGTACAGCTGAAATTCCACTGGCTCCTTGTTATGGTTCCATGCTGGCCGTGGGCAGGAACAAGAGCACATTTTTGAGCATTAGTCCTTGGAGGACAGTGCAAACGTAACTGCCATTTTAACTGCAGATGGTCATTGCTGTCTCAATCTGTGTGTGAACAGCTGTTTGCTGTCCTCTCACTTTTCTAGGAGTTTGTTCTGTGTTCACAAATCCCTTCATCCAAAAGTTCCTCCTATTTGGAAAGGAGAGGGTTTGGCTTGATATCACTTTGTCACAAGAGTGTGCCATTCTAAAGCAAGTCTTGCTGAAACAGAAAGGTCTACAAATGCCTATTACAGGGTGCCCTTGAATTCAAATACTTAGATATAATTGTTGGAAGAACTTACTATTTTTAAAGATTAAAATTCTACTTTTCATCAGATAATCTATATTTAAATTTTCATTTATATTTGATGATAAAACATCATTGAGAATCCAGAAATATTTTTTGAATGCCTGGTCCTCAAGGGCAAAAGCAAAGAACAATAAAATATAGTATGTTCTCACAATTGATTTTTCAATCTCACAGGGGATATGGGACATCATCCACATCAATGAAAAATGAACAACTAACATACAGGCACATATATCTTACATTTTAATGGAAAAACTATTTAAAAAATGAAATAATTTGGGAAGCAGGAAATGTACTTATTCTCCTATGACCCTGAAAAAAACTATATTCATTTACACATTTCTTTCTTGGCATATGTGATCACAAGCAAGAAAACAAAATGCAAAACGACAGGTCTCAATTCCACCACATGACGCTGTACTTAGCTCATTATTCACATATGGTGGGAAAGATATACACAATGTATTTAGGAGTTTATGAGCACATTTTTGTTACTTTAGCAATGTGATAGTTAAGAAACTTCTTCTATGCTTGCCATCTTGTTCTGGTCTCAGCTCAAAGATTACCTCTTCACAGAGAACTTTCTGGATTAGCCAACCTAATGTAGTGCTCTAACCTGTTATGGTCATATGACACTGTCTAATTTTCTTCACAGCTCTTATTTCAATATGAAATTGTTTTTACCACTTTTTGTTGTTGTTTTTGTTGTGTGCTCTCTCCCAGCCCACATTAGGAAGGAAATTACATAAGGGTAGAAACCTTATCTTCTACCACAGATATATCCTAAGTGCCTAGAACAGTACTTGGTGTGTAGGTGGATCATTCATAATATTTGTGACTAAATTAATGAAATTAATTAGAGAAATGAGAAATGCTAGAAACTTTTTAGTCTTTTGTCTAATTTATAATTAATACAACAGAAAAATCTCACAAAGCAAAATTAGCAATGGTGGAAACTTGCAAACAGTAGAATTTATTATAAAATTTATTCCAAATAATCAATTGTATTTATAGCATTGAAAATTAAAAAATGGATCTGATAAAAAAAATAGACTGAGTCGAAATAACCAACACAAAACAGACAATGGCTAAAACTACCTATGGAAACATTTTTTTCTTAACTAAAATTGACGAAAAAACAAATATTCTAACCCAAAACATTTTTATGTGGAAAATTTGACCCTGGACAATTATACTTTATAGAAGTGAGGATCATAAAAGAAAACTCACAGTAGCAGAAAATATAATAGGCAACATTTAACATATTTAGGGCAAAAACTTAATGGATAAATCAAATCTTTATCATAAAATTCATAATAATTGATTTTGAAAAAATGTTTTATTAAATAAAAATGAAAACAATATGGAGAATTGAGTGTGGTGGTACATGCCTGTAATCCCAGTGACTTGGAAGGCTGAGGCAGGAGGATTGCAAGTTCAAGGTTAGCCTCAGCCACTTATGAGACACTGTCTCAAAAAAAAAAAGGAAAATAAAAAAATGGAAATTGTTTAAATGATTTATACAGAAAATTTTGATCAAAAAATGAAATTGACTGAATATAATTTGATTTAGTTTATATTTTCCCCTCCAATTCAACTCTTAGACTTCCTTTTCTATATTGCTAATCTTCTCATTAAATATTTTCAGGCTGAAATGAATTATAGACCAAGAAAGTATTTTACTTAAGGTAATTACAACTCTTTGGGCCCCAAGTAGAAACAGCAGTGAAAGTTACAGGAGGGTCAGATACCACTGAATATGTGTTATACACCTGGCCAGATGCCTCAGCAGAGTCTTGGGTAAGTGCAGCAAATGAGCAGGGTACACTAGGAAGGAATATTGCCCAGAGGACTCAAGTCCTAGGGAAGGGACCCAGTATTTAAGGCTGTCCTTCAGTCTAAAGGCTGATAGCAAATCACAGGTGCTGTTCACTGCAATCAAGGATCCTCTGCATGCACATCTGAGAAATGCTAGAGCCTTGGACTTGGACTCTTCCTCCCCACCTAGTCTGGGACTAAGCAGGCTGTGCAAGGGGGTGAGGGTCTTCTCCCAAGACCCAGGAAGGGATGGAATTAGCAGCACAGATGGAGAATTCAGCTTTGGCAAAGAAGGGAGGGTTCAGCATCTTCCTCTTAGATGAAAAAGGAGGAAGAAATAAATGGGTACACTTATGCCAAGGCAGATTTGAGGATTGAAAAAGGGACAAGTTAAAATGAAGGAAAAGGCAAATTATGTGGGTTTTTTTGTTGTTGTTTGTTTGTTTTATTTTATTTTTGCTGTGAATGGGGCAGAGAGGATGGCCTCAATCTCTTCAAAAACTAGAAGTCAAGGCCAATCATTTCTAGGAAAATGCTACAAACAGAAAATAAAATGCCTTTTAAGAGTAAAGAAAAGCATATCTAAAGACAAAAAAGAAAAGATGTACTATAGAAGAGATTAAAAATGAAGGAAAAAGTGAGAGAGAGGAGTTCCTAGCAAGTGAGAATTGCTAGGAGAAATGGAAAGTGCAGGAGCTTAAGGAGGGAAATTGTTCCTGAGGGCTATTGCAATAAATTGCTGTGCCTGAAGCCAACACAATTCCATTCTATCCCAGTTTGGGAGGCCAGAGATCTAAAGCCAAAGTGTTTTCAGGGACAAGTAACTTCGGAAGGCCAGAGGGGAGAATGGTTCCCTGCCTTTTCTAGTTTCTGGTGGCTGGTGACATTCCTTGCTTGTGGCTGCATTAGTCCAGGGGTCTTCTCCTTTGTGTATATGTCTCAAATTTTCCCCATTGGATTTAGGGCTCATCTGGATAATCCAGGATGATCTCATCTCAATATATTTTATTTAATTATATCCTTTCCCCAAACAAGGTGATATTCACGGATTCCATGAATCAGAGCATGCATATGTGGGGGACACCATTCAACCCTCTAAGAAGGGGAAAGGAAAAGGCCCAGGCCTGGCATAGAAAGATAGCCTCGGAGCATGGAATACAGAGATAAATGTGATTACTGAAAAGAGACAGTGGTCAAGTAGAAGTTAGACATATGAATTTTTCATAGGCCAAGAATGCAAGATTCCCCAATAGCTTTTGGTAGCCCAGATGCAAGAGAGAGCAACCAGGCAATGAGGGTAACTCAGAATAGGATGTTTACAGGTGGGCTTAATAGAGGGAGTAAAGGAAATGAAAGATCTGCCCCTTTCCACTTCCAACTGCACCATATGTTATTTGTATATAAGATGTTTATTTATTTACATGAAATAATACATGTCAAATCACCTTGTAAAGCATTTAATGAAATAAGGAGTTATAAATTTCATCTGTTCCCCTAATTCTTTCCTATACCTTATTCTCACATACCAGAGATATTTATACCATCTAACTACTTCCCTTTTTATCCTCTCTCAAATCCCCTGTAAATAAGACTCTAAACAAAATCTCTATTCCAGTAAACCCAAACATTTTTTTTCATGACTGGTTCCTGCAATGACCACAGGACCTGAATAAAATGGTCAGTGATAAATGCTCCCAACCTCCCCTGGCTCTTCAATACCCTGGTGGCAGAGTATCTGCCTGAATCACAAAGTTCTAAAAAAAGTGTTGGAAACTTTTCATTTATTGGGGACCAGATATAGCTCAAAAAGCAAGCCCCCCAGGTCATATTTCCAGGGCAACGCTTGATAGTTCCACCTTATCCTAGCAGGTTTGCTGCAGAAGTGAAAAAGCACAGGTTACTTCACAAGCCACTAGATCTGTGATTTTAAAGTTCATTTTTGCCCTTTATCTTTTCTGTTTTTTTAAAGCAGCAGAGTTCTCTCCTCAAACAAAATTTTATATCAAACAGATAAAAGTGAAACTTCATAGTTGAGGTGGGGGGCCCTCCTCCCCAGCTACTCGTGTCTTTCCCCACAGACCTTCCCATGGTGGCCTCTAAACATATTCAGGAACAATTTAGAAGCAGCTGCTCTTCTAAAGTATGGGGTCAGCTTAAGAGTGCATGGGAGCAGCCCTTCCGGTCCAGGGAAGTTCAGTGTCTTCTCCATGGGAAGAACGACTCAGAAAGACTCCATAAATTAACTTTACTACTGAAATAGAAGAATCACCAAATATTTACATTGTTAGGAAATATCTAGGCCAACACAATCCCTTTTGGTCAATTCTGGGAATGTTCAGCAAAAACTAACTCAAAACTAACTCAATTGCTCCTTCCAACAGAATATGTAACTTCTATCTTGTCTCTGAAAACTATGGCAAGAACAACATTAAAAAATATCTGATATAGAAGTTTCTGGAATAAATGGTTCTATTTTCATTAGTGTTGATGTCTTACCATTTTTGAGAATGCTCATAGGCCCAATTAAGGCCTTTGAAGAAAGGGTAAGTGTCAGTCCTAGGCTCCATGTTATACTAATGGCCTCATCTTGATCAAGCTACTTCCTAAAGAATATCCTTGCCTTCTATACCCATGCCCCATCCTTCCAAGATTCTTTTTCTTTTTATTACCAAACTTCTTTCCTCTATGCCAAGAATGTGTTTTTTTTTAAACCTATTTATTTCTTTGCCATCTGACATACCCAAGATAGCACAACACCCACAAGATCTGTTTTTACTTCACTACAATTGACAATTTTTCCTGCTTGAATAAACTTGCACACATTAAAAGTTTTAGTAGGGGATTGAGAATTGCAAGTAGGTGTTAATAGAGCAGGCTTCTAGAATGAGCCAAATACTAAGGTATGTATTTGGCAGAGGAAACGTAGTTCACTAGCTTGAAACTGCAGATAGTCAATGAAGTTAGATTCAATTGTGATTATTGGATTATTGTGATTATTCAATTGCGATTATTGATTAAAGGTGCTCCGTGAGATTCCTTTATATAAATAAACACACACTTATCCAGCACCTCCTATGTGGAAGAAATTGTACCAGGCCATTATGGGAGGTAGTAGGAACTAGAATAGAGAGATATTTAAAACAATTTATTTTCTTAAGGAATTTCCACATGATTGGAAGGATTAGTCAGCAAGCAATAATGCAACAAAAAGAAGTTATTTAAGAGATTTTGAAGAGTGAGAAACAGATATCTGGATAAGAAGAGAGGTGGCTATCAGTGAGAATGTAAAGATATTTAAGACATATTGATAAGACATCTATCTATCTATATACACATATATATGTATGTGTGTATCTATATCTACATCTTAAACTGGCTACAGAAAGTGATAAAGAAAGACAAGTCAAAGAAAATGTCATGATTTAAACCTTAGGTTCATGAAAGAATGAAGTGAGGAAATAAAAACCTAATTTTCACTTTGGATGGGAAAAGTGGGAAGTATAAAAGACAAATATAAGTGCAGATTCTGAAAATCAGAATTGGAAGTTTGGGGTCTTGGGTTTATCCTGAGAATATAGCCTAAATCATCTTCACACAGCAACTTACAAGGAAGTGGGTGAGATGCTCAAAGGAGGAAGGATTGAGACGGGAGCAGGAAAGAAGCAAATAATTGAAGGAGAAGAGAGTTTCAAAGAGAAAACACAAAATTATCCAAACCTGCAAAGAGGATGAGGAAGAGAGGACGGAGACCTGGTGATTAGCAGGCTACTGGAAACTTCTCATGAGAGCCATTGCAAGAGCACTTACCACAATGCTCCTATTTACTCCAAACATCTACTACTGAGTTTGCAGTACTTCTGATTTGACTTCCCAGTTTCCCTCTATGCAACTTTTCAGTTCTCTGTGCTAACTACTTTCTAACTTAGAATTTTTCAATCCAAGTTCCCAAAGTAAAAGAATTCAACAGTTCCAGGAGTTCGGCTTGGTTGTGTGCTGGCATTGCCATCACTAGCTGCTAGCCAACATGTGAATTAGGGCCGTAAGGTTGGATGCCTCTTTTGAGTTAAGGGTCTATAACGAGAGCAGTAGCACTCATCAGCAGCCCAGGACTGTCTCTTCAGTGAAAGTTGCGGGGAGGTCAGCACCAAAACAGACATGGCTAGTGAGCTATGTCCACTAAAAAAATCTCTGCTGTCAGACTCTAAAATGGTTGTTGGAATTTTAAATAGCATCTACCAGAGAAGAAACATCTTTACTCCAGTATCTAATTAGTTGACAGGTCAATATTAATAACATCTTGCATTTGCATAGCACTTTAAACTTTTCAAAGTGCCTTTGTAAATGTTATTTGAAGGGGCTTCCAGAGACTGAATGGTGTGTATAAATACACTACAAATGCCAAAAATTATAAGACTTATTTTATGCAAATGAGTTAATAAAAAAGCACATGATGGCTGTCAAAACAATGTCCCATAATAAATTGCCTCAGTTTTAGGTGCTAAACAAAACAATGAAATGTATCAACTTCTCTAGTTCTATACCTTTAATGATTCTTCTGGCATGTCTTGCAGGTAAGCAACAGCTATTATTAGTTTGGAAACCAAAGAATTTGCCTTTCTAACTGCCATCGTTACTATAGAAATTGATATGAAGACATAAGGGTTGATGACCCTTCCTCTGGATTTGGTATCCTAGGGGCAGTGTTGAAAGTGGGAAGAAATTCCTGGGCCCTGCAGAACAAATGAATGAAACTCAAAGTGTGGAGGTCAGCTGATGTCCACAGCAGCAATGAGAAAATGGAGACATCAGCAATTCGTTGAGGTCATGCTAGAAGCTGGATAGAAATATACACCTCTGAACTCAGTCCAGTGCTCTTCCCAACACCCCCCGCCATTGAATGCATAAAGTGATACTAAAGATGGAGCAAGGAGAGTGAAAGGAAAGAAATATTTTAACTTTTAACCTGCCTCAGTTTTCAGTTTGCTAAATGGCACTGATCTCCACCCAGTTACTTAAGTCAGAAACATTTCCTTTTTTTTCCCTCCCATACCTGGGTCCCCAAGTACAACATCCAAACAAAACACCCAGTTCTGTCAACATACCTCCAAAATGTATCTAGAAGGCATTATCTCTTTTATATCTTCTCTGTCACCACCTTTGTCTATACCACCATTATCTGTGGCTTAAACTACTGCAAGATCTTCTCAGCTGATTTCCCTGCTTCAACTTGAAACCATCTCCAGTCCATTCTTAACAGACTGGCCAGAGTAATCTTTTTAAACAAAATATTGTATAGGATATGAAGCATTTGTTTTCCTACCCTGTATCAAATTATTCACCGAGTTCCAGTTTCATTTAGGATAAAATCCATACATTATACTCAGTGCATGATCTTGGTGACTCCACCCAGATCACTCTCCCTCCCTTTCATTGACAACCCCAGGCACACCAGGCTGCTGGCAATCTCTGGGATGAGTCCATCTCTTTCTGCCTTGCCACCAGCACACAGGCTTATGCATCCACTTGGACTTTGCTTCCCTAGTTCCTTGCCTACCTGGCTCCTTCTCAACCTTCAAACCCCATCCTCATGGGAAATCATCCATGACCACTGAATTTAAGTAGTGGCCCACTTTCCCCCAATTATTCTCTACTACATTACTTTTTAAAAAAATTCTAGAGATGTTAAAATCTATATTTTTAAATGCATGTGCTTATTTATTGTGAGCCTCTTTCATTGCAATATAACCTCCAAGAAAGAGAGAACAATAATCTCACTTGCATTATTTACTACTGTGGCCTCAGGGCCAAGCCCTGTGCCTGGCATACAGCTCCTCTTGTCAACTCTACCTCCAAAGTGTATCTTTTAAATGCATGCTATCTTTCCTGCCTTCACTACCACTGTCCTAACCTAAGCCACCATTATCTTTTTCTTGGGCTAATGTAATAGCCTCCCAACTGGTCTTTCTATTTCAACTCTAGCCAGCATTCAATCAATATTTGTTGATGGAATAAATAAGCATATTATTGTGGGAATAATCATAATATCTACAAGAGATGGAAATCCAGATCCTGTAGAAAAATCACTTAGCTTCCTTTCTCCAGGCACTGAAAGAGCATTAAACAATTCTCACCAGCCCTTGCTACTCACGTGATAGGATATGAAGCATTTTATTCAAGCTCAGACACAATACAGTTGAAGTGCAGCACAGAGAACAGAGAGCATGCAATTTTTCTATCTATGAGCTACTATTCCAGTCATATCCACAGAGCTGCTGAGCTCAAGAGAAGGAATTGTGGGGGGGGCGGGGGAATGCCCAGTATCTTCACCACAAACACCCACAAAAATAATAACTTTAAAAGACCTCTGCAATCCCAGCACTTCCCTGACCATATCAGAATAAACTGGAGACTTTTCTCTAATATCTACATCTGCCATGAGGTTAGAGGTGGTGTGGATCCCAGACGGAAAATAGGAGCACCGTTAAAGACACAGCTCAAAAGCTTTCTAACACTCATTACACCTTGATCTAGTAATTGCAGTTCCCAATACCATTTCCCCACCATCAGATCCAGAAACAGCCTCTTAGCTGAGAAGGGAAAGAATGAACAAAAGAAGTGTGTCAGCCCCCCACCCACCCTCACCCCACCCCATGCCAGGATGCCATTTTAATCATGCCAGGCCTATTGAACAGTCTTCACTTGGATCCCACTGATGTTGAGACACCCCAGGCAGTCTCCATAATATACTTGCACACAGGAAGTGAAAATGTATGTACATATGGACTGTGGCAGCTGGTTGTGTTGGAGGCTGGGGGTGCTTGAAAACGGGCGCAGGGAGGGCAAGAAGCACCTGCTTCTTGCTACATTTGAAGTGACTTGGAGGGAAAAAATCATCCTGAGGTGACAGAAACAATTATGTAAGTTTGCTGGAAGTGACAAAAAAATACATTTGACTGGCACAAAGAAAATAGGGCCACCCTCCTCCGAGCTGGCACAGGGCAATTGCCCCAGGTTAAAAATTCAACAGATATGGCAGTGAATGCCAGCATTATTCTGACAGCACAGTCCCCTTGTCGGTTCCTCGCCACCTCCCAAGTTAATTCATCATGGTTCTGTGACGCAGCCTCAGGATATCTTGAGGTAATACTCCAGAAATCACCAGTTAGTTTCATTTGGGGTCTCCCCATCCCCCACACAGCTTTGTAGGCTGGCGTTGACCTGAAATCCATCCCAGTAGTGAAACCCCAGAGCTTAATCCACTAAGTCGGTCTGGCTTTGAGCCCCAGAGAAAATGGGATTTCTATAAAATGTTCACTTTAAAGAGAGATTTGCTCCCTTCACAGCTCCTTTTCTGCGTCACACACCATTAACTCACAAACCCCTGGCTATCGTCGGAGGCAGGGACCTGAGCTGGTTATGCATAAAAGGGCAAACTCCTGCATTTGCCCTGTCTCTTAATGAGACTGCAGTCGACTCATACGAGCTGAGGATCTCTGCTCAGCATCTATACCACAAAATATAACCAGTTTGTTCCCTTTCTTGCCTCCCACAAGTATCATCACTTGACACAGTGGGAAAAGAAAAAAAAAATACACATGGAGCCCCTTTGTGGTTTTTACTCCCTACCATTCCTCCTTGTTACAGAAGCTCCAGGAAGAAGGCTGTGCCCACAGCCCAACACAAAAGTACAAACAGAACCAGGAACAACATGTTCTTCACTGAGACTCTCTGCCATGGCCCTAAATCCCCAAATCCTTTCAGAGACACCAGTGATTTGCAGTTGCTGGAAATCTCCTCCCCACGTAGGAAGCATGGTGGTTATATTCCCTAAGCCACCGCACTCATTCATTCCCCAGCACACTGACCCCCTTGCAGATGTATCACCCAGGCTGGCCTGCCAATTGGCTGCTGCTAGCGACAAGCCCCAGCAGAGGTCGCAGTGGGAGCAGAGGTCAGAGAGTCCCTCTCAGATTCACACCATCTCTTGGAGTAGCTGAGTCCCTTTGTAACTATGAATACATATCCCTCCGCCCAGGCTCCTGCTTTTCTTGTTCCTAACCTACTATTTCCTTAAACCCTAGGTGTGCCTTACCCCTCCTCTCTGGATTCTGTGTACACCTATGCAAAGAGTCCCTTCATTAAGGGCTTTGCAGTTGGACCATCTGTGTGAATTGTTTGTTGGCGATAGAGGCAGGACTACCTGTGCCAGTCCTTGTTCAGGAATTCTGGTTTAAATGCTCAGAGAACTCTGGGCATCAGGTCTGGTCTATCCTTGTGCTTTAGCCTTAGTAAATGGTTTCTGTGTTCCTGAGATCATGGTGGGGCCCTGTTCTGCTCACCAGGTGTGTGTCTTGTGACGGTAGACCTGGTTCTTGCCAGTGCGGTACCCCAGACCTTCTAGAATTTAAACCCTAGACTCTACTTGATAACTGTTCCCCAATTCTTGGAGCTTGAAATTCAACCAAGGGTCTACTACCTGCTAAAGCTTTTCTTTCCTGTGTGCTCATCTAATTAGATATCCAAGTAGCTGCCTCTTGTTTCTGCTGGGCTGTATTACTATTGATGGTGACAATGGCTTGCGAGGTCAAACAGGACAACCAGGTTTTGTTATTGTCATATTCTCCAGATAGCATAGTCTGTTTCACTGGACTTCAACCTCAAACCCACTTCCTAGGCCCAGGAATGTCCCCAAGATAACTGATGTGTGACAGCTGCTTGTTCAGCTTTTGTTGTTGCTGTTTTCATATTTTCCAGACACAATGTCCTACCCACTGTTTGGTCAATCCATGACAACTCACTACAGTTTAATCAATGGCTACTCATTTCATTAAACCCCCATCTGAATACCAGCGAAATAGTGACAGTCCCATACTTTTGAGGGTCAACCTATTAGCCACGGAGTTCTGAATCCTAGCCAATCAATAATACTTGCCTCCCACCAAACACACTTTTAAGTTTGGTGATAACCAGTTATTGCCTTAGTAACCAGCATAATCCCACAGCAACTGCTGACTCCAGTTCCTAAGATTAGCAGGCTGCTTTGCTCAGAGACAGTGGCTAGTCAGTGTACTTCTTCTTTTTTTAAGTAATGGATTCATCTTTTTGTTTCAATTATTGGGTGTGGATATTTTCCTTCTGCAACATATAATAAAACCTTTTAGGCAACCCAAAAATAGTAGTCATCTTCTGTAGCGTGCTAATTTCCTAGCTCTATAGCAAGTATCATACTTAACAGTGAAACAGTAGAAGCATCTCTCCTGGAGGAAGAAACCAGGCTACCTTTTAACACTGCTGCTGTTTCATAGTGTAAGGTTAACATCAAGGCTATTAATAAAACAAGACAAAGAAATATTAAACAAGTATTAGAATTGTTATTATTTTCCAGGAAATTATTGTTTTCCAGGAAAGTTCAAAAGAACCAACTTCTGAGCTCGTAGAACCAGAAAGAAAGCTTAGAGAGGTGGTTTCACAAACTTCTAATAGCATCAATAGTCACCATTAACTTTGAGTGCTTACAATGTACCACGTGCTATTCTACATGCTTTATAGGTTTTATCTAAATTATTGCCCACAATAACCCTTTGAAGTAATTACCATTATCCTTCTTAGCTAAGAGGTGGGCATACAGAGACACAGCAAGACTGAGTAAATTGCCCAAAACACCCAGCTTGTATCTGATGAGGCTGAATCTGAACACAAGCAAACCTTCCTTAGACACTGCTGTGGGATCTCCAGGTTCTTCATTCACAGGTCCCATGAGTAAGATGATGGAGCAAGCCATCCCACATATGCACACTGTTATTTTTAAATTATGCACTCATTATAAGACAAAGGGAAGGAACATTTAAAGGTCAAGGTAAAGATGGATTCAGCAATATTTTCAATATATACTTGATGAATCCACGACTAAATGATCTCATCCATGACACCTGAAGCAGCATTTGCAGACTTTCAGATGCTCCTGATGTTGGCAAGCTTCTGGGCCACCTTCAGGGCTGGCCTCCTCCTGCTCCCCATGCCAGGAATGGAGGGGACTAAATACCATTTAGCTCTGGCAGTTGGGTCTTAGTTTTGAGAAAGGAAGCATTGGTGGAAAATTCTGTCACATGTATGGGTGCCCTGCATGGACCACAGCTGCTGTCTGAGGTCAACTTCCCTTGTAAGCAGAACTCCAACAAGGACCTGGGTGAAGGTGGCTTGTTTGGGAGATGATCATAAGAAGCAAGAGCAAGGGTGTGGGGGCATGTGAGACAGGGAAGAAGAAAAAGCCAATATCCAGGGACATTCTCAAGGTTGCTGCTGCAGGCCAAAGGGGCTCCATTTGGCTGGAACTTTGGGAAGTGTAAAGAAGTGTTCCCAGAAGTATCTATCAAAGGACAGACTGTGGTATTTATCATACCTCCCATCCTCCTGTGGTAATGAATTGTCCCTGGGGCATTGGCTCCCCCATCCTTGCAGCCGGCACAGCCTCTCAGACATCAACCTGAGTGCCACCCACGGACGCTCCACATGATAATAATGGGAGTAGCAATGAACAAGTGGCTCTGATTTGTAATTGCAACTCAGCCACCAGGAAGAAAACTTCTCGGGCAGCACATTTCACACAATAATCAGACGTTCAGAATAGGAAATGCAGACACTCAATGAAGATACCCTTTGTCTATGATGATGATCACAGCTTTGCTCAAATTGACAATTTAAGTTTGCGATGCTGATCACTACGGAGCAGCCTGCCCTGCATTTCTTACCGAGATGCATCGATTTTAGTTCTCTCGTGAGCCTCTTGACTTCTCTTTCCTCCTGTATCACAGGAGTGACAAGTCACAAGTGTCCCAGTGAATAAGGTCAAGAGGAACAAAGAGAGGTTATTTCCTGCCCAAACTTCATATCCTTCATGTGTAATTGCGTGCTGGGGAATGACAGCTACTGCCAAAATGAGTGCAAGCACAGAGCTGAGCTTTAAGCATTCCACACCTTGTGATGTGGTTAAACATCCTGTAGCTCACATCCGTGGCTCTTGTCTTCCCTGACTCTCTTGACCTCCCAGCAGCTCTCAGCCCTCCTCACTGGCTGACTGTGAAGGCAGGAGAACTATCCAACTCTCAGATTCAAAGATCTGCTGATGACACTTCCCTGTCAATCTGTGGCTGGCCCACACCGGCCAGTGCCATCACCATCCTTGCCCCCCATCTCACACCCTGTTCTCCCACCAAAACCTTGTTGGGCCCATGAGACCATGAACCCTGCCGAAGAAGCCAGTTCTGTGACCTCTTTGTGTTTACAAACAGTTCCTGAAATCTCTCTCTCCCTCTCCTCATTTGACAAGTATTAAAAATCACCAGCCCCTCCTCTCCCCTAAGGTGATTAATATAATTTGGACTTTCTGCAGACGCAAAGTACTCTTCCTTCAGGCCACAGATTTGATAAGGAAATGAATCTTTGAGATTATTAATTCCCTGGGCTGAGATTTTGTTTAATAACTATTCTGTCAGTGATAGATCAGAAGAGGTAAGATGTGTGTGTGTGTGTGTGTGTGTGTGTGTGTGTGTGATGGAGGAAGAAGGAGGGAGGGCCGAGAAAGAATGGGAGAGAAAGGGGAAATTTGGCCTAGAGATCTGGCGGGCTGGAATTACAAACACCTCTTTATCCACCACTGGAGCACCAGTGTGACAAATCACTGCTCTCTTCCTCCTTACCTCCCATCTCACTATCTGTACTATCTGATTAGACCCGAGCCAGCCAATCACAGCACACGATTTGGGAAATATTTCCTCCTTGACATTCTGGAGAACAATCCCTTGCTGAGGAGAAACTACATTATAAAATAAATGGAAAAGCATCAGTCAGCTGGGAAAATGTATTATACTTGTTGGAGGTTAGTGAATGTTTTTATTTAAATGGGACTAAAGACAGAGAGGTTTGATTTTTTTTTTTTTTTTTCAAACTAAGATACCAAACAGAGCAGGGATGTATTTGCACACAGGCTGTTACCTTTTCCCCCTTAGATGGCAATTTGATAAAGCCAGATGTGCCAGCAGATAATTACCAGTGAGGCAGGCTTCACATGGTGGTCAGTAAATTCCTTGTCCAATTTGGTGTGATTTGAAAAAAAGCACAGAAGTGATTTCATTGCCTGTGGACAGTCTCTGCCCTCCCCTCTCATCTTCCCAGAATGGTGGAATGATCAAATTGCAGGAGAGCAAATCTTCTCTTTTGATATGTGCCTTTCCTGCTACCCTCATTCAGGATTTTTAGTGATTGAGGAGTTTTATTCCAGAGACAAAGTGCACCTGGCCTCCAAACCTTCATGTGGGATAAGACTGAACTGAGGGCAACAGGCCCTAATATCATCAGACCCTCTCAATGAGGCCTTGAAACACTCATCAGCCTGTCCCTCCCCTGCTCCTCCCTCCCTTCATGTGGCACAGCCTGCTACCCTCCTCCTGTCTGCAAAGATAAAGAAATAGACTTGTTTGTATGACTCATAAGTCTATGTACTCAATCTAGAGGGTAAATAACTCACTGAATGAATGAGATATGTCATTTTCAGGCTATAAAAATAATTCAGCGCCTCACCTTTTCCTAACAGGGGCTTTATGACCTAGTGCTTCCACGTGTGCCTGCCACAGCTGGAGCCTTGCAGCTGCTGCAAAGCACCCCCCACCCAGACCCCACACCCTGCAGACACTATAGCTCCTGCTGCCTGAATGCTGAGAATGCAGGGCTCTTGCTGTCCTAAATGGCATTTGCTTTCTACTGGATTTGGCAAAAATATGTCTCTTTCCAATTTGTGGTACCCCAACATGCCTACATGGGATTTTTAATTAAATAACAAATTAAATAACAAAATATAACTATGCTACAGTTTTGTTTTTCTTTCCTTGGTTGAAGCATGGGACTTCCATGACAGAATATGCATATTATTTATCAACCTGTACTGATTTCAGGCAAAGTGGTGAAGAAAGCTAAATTGATTATCAGCTGCTTTTTCTTCTCTCTCAGCCACCTTTTCTCTGCCACCTCCTTACCCCCAATCCCAGGCCTGCTACTTCATGCACACAAACTCTCCCTAATAAACACCCAGTTCACCTCTTAGTCCAAATCACCACTTTCATAAAATGGTCCCTTTTATTGCCTCACTGAGGTCTGCCTGCCTTCCCCGGACAGCATAGACAGACAGACTTGACTTCTTTCACTCATCAAATGTCAACTCACTCATCTCTGCAGCACTATCTGATTTACAATAACCCCAGACCAGGAAGTGTTCTGTCTTCAGGTATCTGAAATCCACACAGACCCCCTGTCCAAAGTTCTGGCTTAGTTAAGATTCCTCCTCAGCACCCGCCCTCACTATTGCACTCCTCAATTCTCCAGATAAAAATTGTTATTTTTGCACTCACTGTCTTTTCCCAACCAGGTTCTGTGCTCTAATAAAGGCAAGACCTGTGTCTGCAATTAGACTGAGCTTGTATATGTGCACACACTTCATCCAAAAATGGTTCATTAGAAAGAGCTGGTCCTGGCAAAAGTGAGATTTAATAAGTCTCAGAAATTTCCAATCTCAGAAAAGCCCCTGGAAGGATCAGTTTGGAGGTAGAAAAGAGAAATTAGACCAAAAAAAAAAATTAAAAAAAATAACATCAGCATTTGGTAAGTGCCTCACCATTCTGATACTGTATATTGATATTCTTGCATGCTAAATGCCAATAAGGCCTCAAGTTGGTGAGTGTGGAATAAATACAATGGAGAAGGGAAAGGGCTGGCAGAGTGGCTGGTAGGTGGTACATGATCTTCCCTTAATAAAATGTGGTTAACAGAGTCACATCTTGATGGCCTCTTTGTCCTCATGGGTCAGCCTTGCTACCCAGCTCAGGGCTTAGTTCAGACCTGCCAGGGTGTGCTGTCTCTGGGCTCCTGTCATTTTCCACATATTCTACCCCCATCTCCCACCCCCCATCTCCCATTTTCAGCATGACTATGTGGTTATGTCCTCCATCTCCCAAGTTTTCTCTCCCTTCCTAATCATGCTTTTGAAAAACAGTCACACCGTACTGTCCCTTCTTGCCAATGCACACAGGAAAAATTAAATATTTGAAAACCCTTTATTCGTGACATTAGTCCAGACGTATCAAACAAGCTTTCAGGGGACTGCCCCTCTGTAAATGCCACTACCATAAGAGCACCCACGCCTGGTAACCATCTCCCTGGCAACAGAGCTCCTCATGGCCAATGGGTGTTCCTTTTGAAGCACTAACAGAGTTTTTGTTTCCAAAGCATGTCTGCTTCTTCTACTTTGATTAATCAACAGCACTTCTTTTGGTGTGTGTTTAAGTGAAATAATAGATTACTCCTCAGCTACAATTGAATGACAAAGGGTTTTCATGAATCTCAAGAAGAAAAGGCAAAAAACAAAACAAAACTACAATGGATTTTGTTGAAAGGAAAAGTTAAAAACCGGCCTTTCTCTTTCTGCCTAGGTTCTTATTAAGCAATTCTGTTTAGGAAAATGATCTTATGAATCATAAATCATTTCCCTCTATTTTATCAAAATTTGGGAATAGTTCACTCCTTAGTTTTTCTCCCCTCCCCTCCTTCTTTCTGTTTAGAGAACATGGAAACTTACAGATATATCCATGCTTGGCTTTCAAAAGAAACACTTAACACTGTATCCAAAGTTATCTCCCAATGATTCTTAAAAGTGTTTTCAGAGACTCTGGCAAGTATTTTGGACTTGTCTTTTGTTTTCAGGCAGTGAGGCTTAAAATATTTTTTAGGTAATGGTAATGGCTTGTTCTAATGCCCTTAATACCCCTTAAAACCCTTAATAGCCTAATCTTTTCTTTCTTTCTTTTTTCTTTTCTTTTTTTTTTTAAGCAGTACTGGGGATTTGACCCAGGGGTACTTTACCACTGTGCTATATCCCAGACTTTTAATTAATTATTTATTTATTTTTGGTACCAAGGATTGAACAGAAAAGGGCTTACCCACTCACTGAGCCACACCCCCAGTTCTCCCACCACCATTATTATTATTATTATTATTATTATTATTATTATTATTATTTTGAGAAGGTTCTCACAAAGTTGCCTGGGCTGGCCTTGAATTTGCAATACTCCTGTTTCAACCTCTCAAGTTGCTGGGATTATAGGCATGTGCCAACGAAACTGGCTCCTCATCTACTCTTGAAGATATTTCCAACAAAGTGAGGTACTACATGAAAATCCATCATCATTAGTTTCTGAATGACTTTCTCCTCTAAATCCTTATACACTTTTGGAAAAATAAAACAAGAAAGTAGAATCTGGTTCTGCCTTGTGTTGAGTTATAAATACTTAAATGATAATTCTTGATGTTTTAGTCAAAATGCTCATTCATTGTCTGGCAAAAAAAAATATGTCAGGTGGTTGATTTGGATGATATGAACAGATGATGAAAATGCATGTGTTTTTGCCACACATGTTCACTTTGAGATGGTTCATAGAATTGGTTGACACTGAATTTTCTTCTAGACTTAGGGAAGAATACTGAATTGGGGGAACTCTCACCTACCAGGTCTTTCATGGAGTCCTAAAAGTCACCACTAGGTGGCAGACCAGCACAATATGAAAAAGGAATTTCATCCCATGGGGCCAACTCCTAGCCTCTGTTAATGGCTTGATTTTCCACTTACAGGCAAGAAAATGCCATGGAAACTTTTGTTTTCCTCTTCTAGCGAACAAGCAGGGAGACGGATGGGGGAGGCACAAAGTCCCTTTCCACTGTGTGTTGTCTGCCGCCCCATAACCACATCTGGACATTATAAATCATGCATTGTTGGAGTCCAGCATTTTCTGATCTTAGCATCAGCCTCACACTAAGCAAAAGGGAACCAGCATGTTCTTCTTAGCTTAGAAACAACTAAAGTTGTGAGTGAAAGGAGGAAAGAAAACCATTGTAACACAGGGGTAAACATCAGTGGAGATTTTTTGGACAGCCAGTACCGGGCAAGTAACTTCAGAGTATAATAGATTGCTGGTCCCCGCTGCCAATTAGTTCTTAGGCAGTGACTTGTTCTGCTTTCACTGCAGAGACATGAAATTGCCATCAGAGCTTTACCATAAAACTCCCTCTCTGCTCACAGCCCCTCTCACGTTTCCCTCCACCCCCAAGGTAATTACCTTTTATTATTATTACATTTTAATCTGGGCAGTTGCTTGATATACCACAGAACCTGCTTAGAAAAGGTGCGACACTGCCTTCCAGAGTGAAGTCACTGGTGGGTGCTGAGCCTTGTGTTCTAGCTCCACTGCTCTGACGCCTCAATCTGCCTGCCTCCTACATTCCCAAGCTTGCAGATCTCCATACAAAGCACCTTTAGACCATTTGCACTAGGATCTGTCTAATCTCATTAGATTTCTCATTTTCAGCATAATACTGTCATGGTGCTGTGCACCAGTGCCCCAGATTAGTGGCTTGTCAGAACGGTGCCCCACTAATGAGCTAATCCAAATAATGCTCAAATCCCAAATCAGATTTAAGATGATCCAGTCTGGGTAGAATTAGAGAGGGAGAAATGCTGGCCCAAAGAGCAAGCTTTTTATTTTCTTTGTTTTGCCTTAAAATAAAATAGGGGGAGTGCTGTCAAACTCCCGGATTTTTTTTTTCCTTTGCACGACATTAACCTCCGTTGCACAATTGGGAATAATAAACAGAAAAGAGTACATCTGTATGGATTGGTATAAATTTACCTTAGAGGATTAGAAAAACACACACACACACATATGCAAGCTTAATATATTCAGCAGATCTATGTCCTTCACAGCTTCTAGTTTTCCTGATTTTCCTGTGAGCTTGGCCTTTAGACCTTGCAGATTTTCAATCTGATGTGTTTCAGTGGTGACCTTTGGATGTAGGGTTAGGTCAAAAAAAATTTTTTTAAAGCTTATTTGTTTCCTTATTTTCCCTCAGGGTAAAGCTGGGCTCCAGAAATCCCAAAATGTATATAATAGCAAAGTTAAGTTCAAGACCTTAAACAAAGGAACTAGGAAAACAACGCCATCAGAATCATTATGGTTTCAGGTGTTCTTGAAAATGAAGCTTTGGCTTAAAAATTGATGCTTTTTAAAAATGGTTTCTTGCTTCAGTACTTTTCTAGTTTTTTTGGAGAATGATAGAAATTATTTCTGTGGGTAAAAAGGAGGTTTTAATGTGACCAACGAGAGCCAAATGCAGCAAGAGGAGATGGTCATCTTCCACACCCACTTGCACACCAGCACAGCTGTGGCTTCAGAGTGTCACCTTGCTCCTGCATGAAGCCCCAAGAACAAGATTTGTTTTTTTTCACAAGTCTGGTTCCGTAAGCAGGGCAGTGTGCCATTGTGATCTGACACGCAGGCCAGCCAACGTGTTAACCATAGAATGCAAGCACCAATCATTCCGACTTGGACTGCTCTATTGGTCCTCCTCTCGGTGCTTTCTAGTCAGTGGATAATAGTCTGTTCACTGAGGTCTTCAGAACTGTTGTTTTAATGAAGCTCAACAAAGTCCTTTTGATTTAATTATTCCCCCCTCACTTTTTGCACTTTCATTTGCTATTTTGTGAATAGTTTTCTGATCTGTAGACTTTTTAGATTCTAAGTTATTCAAAGAAAACTTGTTTTCAAGTTTGGTGCTTGAAGGAGTGCTATTGTTTTGCTGCTTTGATGAACTCACTGATTTCAAACTGGACCACGTCATACATAGTCTTGAATACCGACAGGCTACCCAGGTCCCTGTTGAAAGCCGGTGTGAGAGATGGCACCAGCAACTCTCATTTCTTCATTGCTCCTTTCTTTCTCCACTGCCACATTGAAACACACAAAATCATACTTGTGCCTACAATTTAGCAAGGCTAATGGCCACTTTCCTTCTATCGGCTGCCTGATCAATTTTATCAGTTGATTCTAGTTATTTTTCCTATTTGATAACAGATGAGGAGGAGATCATAAAGAGAAATGAAAACACATCTTTAAGAATAGTTTTATCTAAAAGTTCACAGCAGCTTTATTCACAATAACCTCAAACTGGAAGCAGCTCAAATGCCCATTGACTGGTGAGTAGATAAACAAAGTTGGTATGTTCCTGCAAGGGATCACTACTCAGTAGGCAATAGGAATCAATCACTGAAGAATGCAACAACACAGAAAACCTTTAAAACAGTATACTAGCTGAAAGAGCCCAGTCTCAAAAGGCTACACACTACATGATTCCATTTACATAAAATTCTTGAAAAGGCAAAAAAAAAAAAAAAAAAAAAAAAAAAAATCTTGCCTGAAATCAGATCAGTGGTTGGCAGGGGCTAGGAATAGAGGGTGGAAAAGAGTTAACTGCAAAGGAGCAGAAGGAGACTTTTGAGGTAGACAGAAATTCTGTGAACATGATTTCAGTGGTAATTACATAAAGGCATGTATTTATCAAAACTCTTTGGGTTGTACATTTTGGATAGATGAATTTTATTGCATATACATTATATTTCAATTACAAAAAAATGTGAATGCCTTTTTGGGTGGATAAGTTTTCATATTTTATAAAACCAACATGAAAGGCAAACACAACAGCCAGAGTGAGCTCTTTTGCATGTACTTTACCTATATCACGTTAATTTCATTGCTGCAGTTGACCTTGACGAAAATCAGACTGACATACTGTAATGCCCAAGATAGTTGGTATAGATAATAACACTCCATATTTTGCAGCTCCACAGCTTTCATGCTTCTTCACCCAATGCATAGGAACATGAACTTGTCCATATTATCTTATCAGATGTCAGCTAGTCAACTATCTAAACTGGTTCGGTTAACAACACCCAAACCTACCAACTCACGGGATCCTCCTCTGCTTGCCCTAACCAGATGCCAATAACTACAGTAACCACATCCACCTCCTCGGCCTAACCCAGGAACCAAGCGCAAACAGACCATCATTTTTCTTTGTGAATGATGACACAGGCGCATCGCCTCACCCCTGGAAGAAATCAGCCCCTGCCAATCCTTGAAAACTGCCAAGAGAGAAATGAGAGGCCTGCTATTGCCTATCTGCTTCCCTGCTGACTCTAATTACCCAGTCGGGAATTTTACAATCCCTCCTTCCCGCCTGCCCCCCAATTCTAACAACTACTATGTAGTCTGTAGACTTTGGCTGGTCTTTTCCTTTGTGTGCCCAGTGCTGCCGAGTGGATTGGGCTCCTAATGAGTTCTGACGCTAATGGAACTGTGAGACAGCATGATTATGGATTCTCCCCCCCCAACCCCCCATGCAGCACAGACCTGGCAGGAAATGACCCGAGATTCTGCACCCTTCCACCCCCCAAAGAATTCTGTAGAAACCATCTTCAGCGGCCAGCTGGAGCTCTCCCTCCACCCCTTTCTCATTTCAGTTTCCTCTCCCCTCCATCATCCTGCAGGTGGCTGAAAATAAGATTTTTATGGCCTGATGCATGGTGGGTTGGTTGACAACGCTGGAGACCTTCTTTAATTCAGGGGGGCTGTGGAGCATGGAGGTGAGATTGGAAATGGGAACTGGGGCCCATAAAAACAAAGACTTTCCCAATTCGCTTTTAAAAAAGGCATCCAAGGAGGAAAGGAACTAGGGAAGGTATGGTTGTTTTCTATTAGATGCTTAACAACGTGTGTAAGTGGAGGTGATTTAAGAAAAAACAACAACATGTGCTTCTGTAATTTCTATGTTGCGTGTGGTACAGGTGTGAGAGACTGGAGCTGCCTATTGAACTGTGAGTTAATTATAGTAAGAAACAGCTGTTGTCCTCTAATGAGGAGACAGCAGCCACAGGATGCTGTTCTGCTGGGAAGCCTGTTGCAGGGCTTCGTGTGGGTTGCTTATCCATTACAAAATATTCCCTGCCACACACTCGGTCGCTGGCCTGTTCTCACATCCACTCCAGCAGGTGATAAGTAATTTTCGCCTCACCGTGTCTGGAGAGAGGACTACATCCCCATTTTATTAACCTCTATGCTCCTTTTATTCTTTTATTCCCCTGCAGTGGACAATCTCCCCACCCCCACACACACACACCAGTTGTGTACTACCAGGAGAAGTGCCCCTTTGCTATCCCCTTCTGATTTCTTTCTTCCCACTCCCATTTTCCATGTTTCCAGAACAATCAGATATTCCCAAAGCTGTCAAGTATTTATCATGTGCTGTGGATGCTTACCAAACCACATTTTTAGTTTCTCAGTGCTACAGTATTCTCCCCCAATGTCCCTGACTTTTCAATGTCGTGGAATGTAGGGTTCTGAGGGCCTGTGGATGAGTAGAAATCCAATGTGCCATTTAGAACTCAGTCCAAATAAATTGGGAAGTGTTTGTGTAAAATGTTGTTTTAAAAAAATGTTAATAAATCTGATTTTTATGTTGATGCCAGTATTTAAAACCCACTGAACCTCCTTGCCAGGTGGGAAAAAAAGTTGAAATCCAAATAAGTTGAGGAAGCAGGTGTTCTGCTTCATTCCTCAAAGCATAAATGCCCCTTTTTGACCAAATGAAGGGTAGGCAATTTGTAGTGACCATTTGTTTCCCACCGAGTATTAAGTATTATTTACTGTGCAATTGAATTAAAAACAAGGGCTTGCTATAGCAACCACCCTAACAAGAGGCACTATTCACAGGCCGCCTTGGAAGCCCGGGGTCCAGAGGCCCATTAAGCACCTTTTTGAAAGCACTTGTCGGCAAACCAGTGGCATATGCGTCTTTTATGGTGTGTACAAGGCGGGGCTTGTACAATAAAAGGTTTCTCTGCAGACTGTATTGCCTTCTGAAGGGGAAGGGGAGCGCCAACAGCTATGTTTTTCTGTAGTTTGGGATTAGTTGAAATTTAATTGAAAATAAAACACAGAGCAACTGTAGTGGCAACCGAGAGGAAGGACAAAGGGTTCTTCATGGAGCCTAGCTTGCCACATGGCAGCCGCGGGAGGCTGCTGTTGGCCTCATCTGCTCCCTCCCTGGTGGCACCCAGGGCCTGGGAATTAGCCACTTGGTCATTACCCATCTTGTACCACTGTTTGCGACCCAAGCATTCCTGAAAGAACCAGGGAGATTTCTGCAACATGGACAGAGCAGAGAATGTCTAATTTATAGTTTAGTCCAAGTGTCTATTTAAGGTCAGAGTCTTATTTCTTCTTACCCCAGGAAACTTTTCTTGTGTTTTCCCCTGTATTTTCTAATACACTTACTTCCTCTAAAATTTTTATTTCATACTTTTTTTTTAACCTCAGAGAAAATAGCCCTTCCTCCTCTCTCTCAATGAATTTTAGAGACATAGATATTAGTGACAGCATGGTATAGGTGGAGATTAGATAAGATGAGGGTTCAGAGGGTTTTCTCCTCCTAAAGGCAATAACTTGGAGTCTCTGACTAATCGGATTATCCCTCTTAAGGCTTCCCAGGTATTAGAGATGGGCAATTCCTTCTATCCCAATAAGAGTTTCTGACATGAACTCCTTCTCTAGCATTGGGCCTCCACATGAAGGTAGCATCTAAGTGTCTCTCTCACTCCTGCTTATTTCAAGAAGGGCAGTGTTTACTCATCACACTTCCTGACTGTGGCTGAAGGTCCATGCAGCTTTCCTCTTGTGATGTCCTGGGAGCATAGAACACAACAGATGAGGTCCCTGGTGTCGATTTTGTTAGCTGTCTTGATGCAAAGTATCTGTCTCCTAAGTTTGACTTTTTTGGGGGTATTATGTTTGATGGTCTTAATTCCTGCATTGTACCATTTTTATTTACTTCTACTTCTACATCATTTAGAGATTGTGTCAGACCCTAGCATGGTGTTTTACACATACTAAGTGTTAAATAAATGTTTGATATGAATGAATGAATGAATGAATGAGGAAGGGAATTGTGGATGGAAGTATCGTTCTGCATTGTAAAATAAGTTTGGTTTAACCTATTTGCCAATGAAAGAAAGCAGCTAAAAATTTAACTTCCCCAAGTGCCAACTCACTAACACCTTGAGGTGCTTATGTATAAAAGAGTTTTTGATTCAAATTGTACTTTAAAATATTTCAATAGGTAGAAATAAGCAAAAATAGGCCAGCAAAGCATTTCTAATTTTGACAATTCTGCTTTTGGAGAGAGAAATATTCTATATAGAATATAAATCCACAATTCCTTACCCATAATTCCAGAATCCCAAAAGATCCAATGAACAAGTTTTACATAACTCATTTGGCACTGATTTGAACTGAAATGAGGCTGTTTATAAACTTTGTTCTATTTATACTACCAGATCCATGAATGTTTGATGCTGGGGAGCTGCAGATGTGGTGGGGGTGGGTCATTAAGTAATAGATGACCTATTAATCAGATTCATTCCATTTCTAGAGTCTTAAAATTCCTGAATTTCATCACATATGGCCTCCAGGGGTTCAAAAAAGGGATCAGGGATCCCCACTGACAAAATGATGCTTTAGTATGCTCAGATTTATTCAGTGCCCTTGCACAGATTGCTAATAAGACAAGACGTTCAAAGGCCTTAAGTATTGCATATAAAGGATCCCTGTGCTTAGGATTTTATGGTGTTATGATTTTTAATTGGGATTCCTCATACTGCGAACACATCATGAAAACAGGCCAGGCACCCATTTTCATGTCAAGGTGAACACCAGTGGGGATGGGTGCCATTGCTCTTATTCTCAGGGAACTCACAGCCCCCAAATGATTTTTTAAAGAAGTGGCACAAAAATTGCTTACTGGAGGCTAAAACTAAAACACATTTTCGTTTTGGATGTGTTTGAAGGTTTCTTTGCTTCTTGTAGTTTTTCTCCATTAAGACTTGGAAAATTCAGAAAACATTTCCTAAGTACAACCACTTTAAATGATAGAGACTTTTAGATCCTGGAGCCCTTCCTGTCACAATGGGAGCCCATCCTGGTGCCTCTTCAGTCACAGAGTGTCTTCCATGTGGACGGGCAGTCCCACTGATCACTCAGCACCCCAATCAGGGATGGCAGACACTACGGGGGCCTTGGATCAAAGAAACTTTGAAGTCGCTGCTCAAGCCCAAGTATGAGTGCTGGCAGGATAGGTTCTGCCTCTAAAAACTCACAGTTGCCCTTGGATGTTAAATGGGCCTGAAAAAATTCAACCGCCAGCACCA
The DNA here is from genome assembly GCF_047511675.1 of Marmota flaviventris. Lineage (NCBI taxonomy): Eukaryota > Metazoa > Chordata > Mammalia > Rodentia > Sciuridae > Marmota > Marmota flaviventris. The sequence goes on along the minus strand of NC_092508.1, from coordinate 31,122,088 downwards.
ACAAGTCACTCTTTCCAATGTGAGAAAGAAAACAAACGGGCACAGGCCTGCCAGGTGGGGCCTTCTGGAGCTCAGCTCACTAGCTCCTGTCTCAGAGGGGAGCCAGAGCTCCATTTGCTCAGGCCTTTAGAACCCACCTTATTAATGGCTGGGCTGACACAAAGCTACAGATTTCACCCCATCAATAGAAACGGGTGTTAGACAAATTATGTGTCTGGCAGGCAAATACCCCAAATCACAGCCCTGGCCATATCCGTTAGGAAGCATGTGGCGCCATGGGGCTTAAATGTGCAAAGCTCTGGAAGAAGGTGACTTCTAGGTCTCCGTGAAGCTTAAGCTACAGGAGAGTTTGCCATAGTGTTTGGCTATTTTGTCACACTGCCCATTCAATGATCTTTTAAGAAAATTCCGCTAGTGTGTTTTTCATGGACTTTCCTTGTAGCAGTAAAAAGGCCCCTAAAACTTGCCCAGGCAGAAAATGGAAAGAACCAAGGGCTCATCAACATCTTAGGGACACATTGAGCTCTCCCCGTGGTGGCCCAGAGAGTCTTTGTTCATAGGAATATTGTTCCAGTCACAGGACCCTCCCAGGGTGCAGGTGCTCCTATCTCCAGGTGGATAAATTCTATTTCAAGAAAAAATTGCCACCTGTTCTCTCTCCAAGGGATCTATCACTGCTGGAGAGTATGGAAGGTGCTGCTCACAGCCCTTGGTGGGACGGTGGCTCCCTGCATCAGCCCTGCAGAAGGAGCACAGTCATTAGGGTGATGACTTCCCTGGGAAATGACCTGAAGAATTTCAGTAATGAAATTCCATGTGGGATTTTCTTGAGAGGCCCAAGACTACCAATCCATTGGAGAGTCTGGATTCGGAGCAAACTCCATCAAGCATGAAGTAGACCATGTCGAAAGCATGCTTTGACATGGCTCTAAACAGACAAGAGCAAGTCTCTTCCTCTGACTTTGATGTGTTCACACCATATCTCAAAAAATGATGACATACTCCCCTCCTTCGTTGACACTGTCACAGTATTGGATTTCTGGCCAGGCAGAGGTCAAACTGTGTCTTTGCAGGTGGTGATCAGTGAAGATTTCTAATTTTGTGATGCTTCAGAGGAAAGAAAGGGTGAAGATTGATATTGAGGCTGTTTTTGTTTTGTTCTGTTTCAGGCAACCCAGAATTTGGCTGTAAAACCAACTTTGTGACCAAAACCAACCACAATAGAATACCAATCCTTCCCTCTGGTCTTCTAGATCTTATTTTCTTAATTGGGTGGGCGGGAGAGCAAATTTCCACATGAAGCAAGTAGGTGGGCCCAGGCTGTATAAATCTCATACACACAAGCCTTGGCAGAGAGTCACACTGCCATTATGCCTTCTAAATGTCAGCTGAGGTAGAAACTGACTCCAGATCTGAGAGGCGCCAGACACCTGCTCCCAGAGCTCCGGGAAGTGCTTCTGCTGGTGGGTGGCCCCCACACCACCTTTCTCAGCACTCCTCTGAACCCAGGAGCAGCTTTGAGCTCTGTGTGTGTTTAGATTTCCCCCTGCGCTGCACGCCCACCTGTCTCTGACACAACATTTTCCGGTGGAGCAGGTCTGTGCCTTCATTTGGTATCCAAGTCCTCATAATCCCAGGGTTGCTCTCCATGCCACGCTAACCCTTCTGTCAGAAGCTAGGACCTTCCAAACTGCTTAATGCCTCAATTAGCAGCAACTTTGCAGACCACTTTTCTTACAAGAAAAAGTTTTTAACCAAGAAGTTTAACTATGCTGGTGGAGCTGCCTCCAAAGATGAAGCAGTAGGACTGATTTAATTGACAAGTGATCTTATTAGATTGTTTTCATTTCTTTCCATGCACACATAATTTTTACAAATGGTATTGTTTACTTTTTCTAAAAATGACTTTAAGTACAGCTATCTCTAAAGCTCACTGACCCAGCAACTTAAATACAGGTACCAGTGTAGCACCCAGAGCTTTGCTGGTGCAGTGTAGATTCTTCATGACTGCTTAAGCCCCCAACTTTGTTAACTTAGGACCCAGACAATACTAGTTGCCACTTATTGAGCATTTACAATGTGCCAGAACACTAAGAGCTTATGATTATTTCCCTCATACTCCGAACAGTCCTATTAAGTATGTGATATTTTGTAAAATAGAAAAACTAGGAAATGAAGGCACAGAAAGTTTATCTTGTTAGGTGTCACACAGTGTAGCACAGTAACATTCATATTGTACTACTAAGCAGTGATTATACATAGTAATCACAGCAACACACATGTAACATTTTTGTTGGGTGGGGCAAAAACATTTTTAGAACTTAACTATAATCATTTTAACCCATTCATTCCCACAATAATGTTGGAGATAAATTCTATTATTATCCCATTTCACATATGAGAAAATAACCATACCGAGAAGTTAAGTCACATGCTCAAGGTCACAGAGCTAGTGAGTGAGTGGGCTGAGATTCAACCTATATTCTAGTTTCAAATTCTGTGCTCTTAAGCAAAGTTTAAATCGCTTCTCATATATTCCTTGATAGAGTCATTTTCGTCTTGGTTTTCCTTCACACATGCTTTGCATTGTTGGTTGTAAGGATGAGATCACATAACCTGAGTGAAGAGTTTAGCACAGCACCTGACATGCAGTAAAATACCAGCATAAATGTTACTTACTAGTCTTTCTAATGGTAATATCATTTGGACTGCTTGCCTATTTTTCCCAATGAGAATAATATGTTTTATTTTCTTAAAGCAGCTAAACCAGAGTAGCCAGCTACAGATAATTAAAATCTTTTTTGAAGGCAGGGAACAGAGATAAACTATCTCTATTATCTGATACTCTTCCAATGACCCTGAAGCATTGCAACCTTTCTTTCTTTTGGGATGCTCGTTTATGGTTAACTTCAGAACTGGACAGTCAAGTGAAAAAGAATATGGAAGTTCTATGAGCTTTCCATTAGAAAAAGAAATGCAATAACCTCCTCATTTCTAAAATACTGGTGATAATCCATGTTGCCTAAGTTCAGAGAGGCTCATATGAGATAGTGAACGTGAAGACCCTTGGAAAATACATCCTCTAATCGTAGCACTGTCATTGGTATCACACAACAGCCAAGAGAAGTACCAAATTCATTCAAGCCACCAATACCTTAGGCCTGGCTAGCTACATGGACTCCCTGGGCAGAGGCTGCCAAGAGAAGGAGATACACGGTGCTTTTTGGAGATCCAAAGGGAAAATCCATGGAATAACAATAGTAGGAAGAGAGGCTACTGTGTAGGGAGCAGGTACCAAGAGCATGAAGTTCCTTAATGTCATGCACAGCTGTAGATGGCCCTGCCCTTAGATGACCCTGCTCTGCAGGTTGGCCTTCCCCCTTGGAGGGGGGAGCATAAAACCATGGTGGTGGTTGCTATAGTGAGCCGGTGACACATCTGCAGGGTGGCTGGGGCCAGCAGGCGACACATTCCACCCAACATTCTCCCACCACTGGAGCCACCTCGAAGCAAACTGTGGAATGTTTGGCTTTCAGGAAAGGATTAGTGTGTTTAAAGGCCTAGCAGAACCCACTGCCAAGACTCATGAAAGGGCCTAGAAAACAGAGGAGTGGGCTAAAAGAGAAGCCACCCAGGGCAGCCTCAGCAGCATGCTATTTTCCTATAGCTTTTCTCGAGGTATCTCAACAATTTGGACAAGGGGACATGGGAAGCTGAGGCTTAGCCCAGTGGCCAAAGATGAAGAGATGTGAATGCCTGTGTGACTGCATTGTTAGCCAGTCAATTAGGAGGGAAGAAGGATCTAGAGAATGGGGTAATTCAAAGTCTTTCCAATAGCATTGCCAACCAAAACAGCACCCCAGAGCAAACCCTAGCTTGTGCTTACAGCCAAGTCTGGTCGATTCCTTCCATCAGCCAAACCGATGGGTGTTAGAAGACTTGCAAATAAGCTCATTTGTAAAAATGGAAAATTGTGATTTAGTATCCTTGGAACTAGCCAGATAAGCAAATGAGAATGCTCTCTGATGATAAATTATGCTAATTTGGGTTTTGTTGGTCAAGTGAGATGTTACCCTGTATTTTACAACCAAGTCTGACAATAGGAGTCACTGAAATTTCAATCTTGTAATTTTTTTTTTTGGGGGGGGGTGTTCCTGCCAGAACTCCAAACAGCTCAACAAAAACAGTTGCCTCAAATTTCCTTTTAATAAACAAATTTACTTTGGCATGTTATGCTGTGTGCCTTGTGGATTTTTGGAAATCAGTTCTAGTTTATTCAGATAAATTGCTTTGTAAGAGCTCATGAATATTAGCACATACGTAATACACAAAATATAATAGAACACTGTTTATCACAAGTCATTTTTAAATGTTAATATTTTCTATTTTTAGGAGGAAATATATGTACATTGTAGAAGATACAAAATATCATTAAAGTAGCAAAATTAGTATTCATTTGGTTGTAAGTAATGAAAACCCAGCTCAAAATCAGCTTAACTGGCTCGTATCATCAGGAAATCCAGCTGGAGTGGACTGAGCTTCAGGCATGGATTGTTCCAGGAATTCAAGCAACAAATGTTTCTTGAGTCAAATGTTATGGGAAGGGCAAACAAAAACTGTCTACATATTCACTGCAAATAGCCAGAAAAAAGATAATAGTCCATATTCCCATCACTCAAAACAATTGTGCTTGATAGTTCAGTCTGTTTTCTTGCAGTCTTTTTCATGTAGATTTTTTTACCTTGTTCACATGTAAATTTTAAGCCTAGAGAGGTAAGGTATTGAATCTAAAAGGTGAAAATAAAGACATGAATGATTTTCATAATAAGGAACTACTGTGCTGACCTAGGGCTCCCAGTTCTTGCAGTAAGTGCCCCGGAGGCATGTTCTGCATTACCGCTTTAGACCATCTGCATTTGCTAGTCTAGTAACAGTAGCACCTAAGAGAACTTTTGAAATGTGGAAGTGTTTTATACCTGTACTTACAATATGAGGGCAACTAGCCAGTGCAGTTAATAATCTCTCGGAGGGTGGTTAGCAATAGTGAGGAAAATAATTTTTAATTTCTTTTACCTTTTTTTCTGTAATTTTTATTATAATGATTAGCATGTATTAATTGTGCAAAATAATGGGTTTCACTGTGATATTTTCATACACGCCTATAATGTGCTTTGATGGTACTGCCTTCCCTATTTAATTTTAGTTAATTTAAATGCAAATAGCCACATGTAGCTAATGGCTACTGTATTTGGATCATGCAGGATCTACACCACAAACTTCATGCGTAGAAATCACAGCTTAAAAGTGAACCTGCCAATCATACTCCTTCAAGAATAATGGAAAACTCAGGTCAGAAAGTCCAATTAAAAGACACTTTGCCAGCATCAGCAGTGGCTCCTTCTCATTCTCAAGCCAAGCCCTTAACTATGGTACAGGACAAAGCATGACCTCCCCTCTCACCCAAGGCCAACGTGAATCACTTCTGTCACACAGGGCAGTGTTCTTAGGAAAGTTGGCGGGCTTTTGGAGTCTTGATTTGTAAATTGTTTCCTGTTTTGTCCCAAGGAGATAAATATGGTACAGGGCCAATAGTGGTAAGGAAGGACCCATTGAGATCACAGCTAATGGCTGTGAATTCCCACAGCTGCCAAAACTGGCTATTGATGGTGAAATTTCTGTTATTTTAAGATTTCAACTGAAACAGAAATGTGTATGTGAAGTGCCACAACTCTACTTTCTTCCACATTTTTCTTCTGTTATTGAAGGTTTGCAGTTCCTTTGGCAATTAAGGCACAGACTCCGTTAGTGTCACTTATTAGATCAGAGTCAGGTTGTGAACACCCCAAGTAATGCAGCTGAAGACCTCAACCTTTCAAGGATTCAAATACAGAACGTCAACAGCAAATATGTGATCCAAACTGTTTGTCTTGAAGATGCAATAGCAAAGTCCCTTCAGGAAGATCCACAATAATGTGAAATCTGTTATGTGCCTTCTGTTCTAGATTCCAAGTTCTTAAAAGTCAGGGGCCCAGCTGTCCACAGCCTAAGATGGTGTGCTCATTAGTAAGACCAGCAGGGGCTGAAGGCAGGTTGCTGAAGATGGCTTTCCTAATACTAGCCCTTCATGTATTCCCTGGTTGACCTTGTATTGACAGAGCTGGGAGGGGCGAAGAGTCAAGAGAATGTGCCTCCAAAGAATGCAACCAAGGGATTCCACAGGCTTTGCTCCTTCTTCTCTAATATCTTCAGTTCCAATGTGCTTCTGAAATAGAGAGCCCCTGAAGTTTGTTTAATGGCAGAGTTTTTGCTTCTTATTTTGGGAACTCCTTTTAGTAATTATATGAGCAATAACTGGAGGGTGACAGGTGCATGCTAGTTACCTGTACAGTGTCATGTTTTCCAGTTTGCTGAACATTCCACAAGTCTTTTCTGTGTGCACTCATTTTGGCCCTTTATGGGTGTTCCTGCCAAGAGGAAACCAAACCACTCCCCTCCCAGAGCTCTAAGCCTCATTCTTCGAGTCTACAATGCAAATAATAATGCCACCACCTTAGCCAAACTGTGACCCTTGGACTAAATCTGGCCCACCAAGAGTCAAATCTAACCATGTCAGTTTGTTTACAGATTGTCTATGGCTACTTTTGTGGTACAAAGGCAGAGCCAAATAGTGGTGATAGACACCATCTGGCCTGCAAAGCCATCTGGCCCTTTACAGAAGACTGAACACAGCACATGATAAGTGCTCAATAAATATCAGCTGCAAATATTATCGTTGTCAGGCTCCTCTTCTGTTCTGAGTCTTTGTCCTTTCTGGTTTGTTTCCCTTTTTCATTCTCTTTGAGACAGGGGGAAAAAAAAGTTTGTTTGCTTAGTAGACTCAGTACTATTCTGAATACAATCTGGTCTCCAAATTGTGGGTGGGAACTTTTCCCATACATACCAAGAAGTTCTCCAGGGGACACCAACTGGGTGTATTATAATTTAATTATTTAATTCCGACACCATCCACCTTGTGGTAAATTCAGATTCCACAGGTTAAGGGCTCAGTCTCTCAAGTTGTCAAGCCACCACACATAGTCAGTTGTCCTCTATTCCTATATTTCTGATAGACCAGCTGTAAATTAGGGATCTCATGACTCCCATCTTGGAGCCACCTTGCTAGGATGGTTTGTAGAACTCCAGGAAACACCGTGTTGGCAGCTCTGTGGCTGCAAACAATGAAAGATATAATAAAGGATGCTGAGGTGCAGCCAGACAGAAGAGAGATGCATAACTGTGCAGGTAGGGGTGGGGAGCTTCCATGCCCTCTCCAGATACCTCCACATATTCGGCAATTCAGAAGATCTTGGAATCCAGTTCTTTTGAGTTTTTTCTGAAGACTTCTTTATGTAGGCATCATTACATCAGTGGACATTGGTGATCAACTCAAGCTTCATCTCCTCTCCCCTCCCTGGAGAAGGGAAGGAAGGGAAGGTCTGAGAGTGGGATGCAGAGTTTCAATCCTCTAATCACATGGTCGGTTCCCCTGGCAATTGGCCCCCTCTCCTAAGGCTATCCAGGAGCTCCCAGCCATCAGTCATCTCAGCAGCATACAAAATATATATCACTTAAAAGATTTCAAGGGTTTTAGAAGCTGTGTAGAGGGAACCAGGGGCAGAGACCCCAAAAGTACTTATTATAATATCACTGTATAACATATCCTGGCCCCCCCACGTTGGCCTTTTTATCTCCATCTCCCCCAACTCACCCCACACAAGTATTTTTCTGAACATTCTTCCCACTATAGGTTTCAGTTCTACCCTTTCTTTTCATATTAAAGTTACTACTCTCTCATCCTGGATTCTCTGACTCTGTTAGAGATGCTTTCTTCCCTTCATCAAGCAGGGATTAGGGTCGCCTGGCCTCTGCTGGACCCATTTCCCTATCCAGCTACCAACTGTTTTAACTTAAGATTATTGAAGACATGAGCAGGGGTACTTGCTATGTACAGTAAGGTTTGACATGCCTTAGCTATGCTCAGTGGCTTTGCAGGCCACATGGATACCAAACCCAATCCTGCCATCCTGCCTTGTTTGTTTTTTTTTTTTTCTCTGACTTTTTATTTGACCTCCTCATTAGAAGGGAAGATATTCTGATCTCTTTTATCTTCTCCCTTAACCATAAGCAGTCACCATGTTTTCTTTCAAAGAGTCCATTTTGCTCTTCCAAGTTGAGAGCCTTCTTAGGAGAAATCGTAATGAACCTACGTTGTACCTTTATCAGCTAAGCCACAGAGATAAAAACTCTGCCAGTGCAGTTGAGCCTTTGTTTATTCAAGAACACCTTTCTGCAGGACACTGGCCCATGATTGAACTTCAAGTTTGTTCTTTTTTATTTTTTTTTAATATTTTTGTAGTAGATTAACACAATACCTTTATTTTATTTTTATGTGGTGCTGAGGATAGAACCCAGTGCCTCACATGTGCTAGGCAAGCACTCTACCAACCCCAGCCCTCAAGTATGTTCTTGATGAGCAATAGGGGTGATAATGGCAAGAGAAGAAACTAGTAGCCAAGAGCATTCTTGGCGTATCATTTTTAAAACCCGACACTGGACCATCTCTATGTCCTATAGAACACTATCTTTCTGTAATTTCAAAATCCCAAGCCATTTCTGCAGCATGACTCAGTTCAACAGGCAAACTGGCTTTTTAATTCTATTGTTGTTTATTATATCTTCCATCAGTCCTTTTTTATCCTGTCTCCCAAATTTTATTCATATTTTTTGACCGAGTGTTTTGGAAACAATAAGGGATTTTAAATGATGATGTTTTTCCTTAATAAAATTGAAACATATTCTGACTGTTTTCAGTCCTATAAAGATGGGGTTTTGACAAGTCAAAAGTTTTTGGACTTTGAAATCATAATTTGCAGCAGTTGTTCCCAACTGGCATGTTGGGGGTTAGCGTGGAGAGAGATGGTGGAGAATCACCTGGGAACTTTGTAAATTCTCTGTGGTGTGGTTCTCAAGATTCAGATATACCTACTTCTGATATACCCCTCCCAAACTGAAAATACTTTATAGATAATAAAATGCAAAGACCAGGGAGGAGGTATGTGGGGAGTTTTGGATTATCAAAGGTGCTTTAAAATCTGATTAGTGACTTTGTTTGCTCAAGAGACCTAATACCTGGCTTAAAAGTCACAATTAGAGGTTGAAGAAATAAGAATGGTATTCCAAACCCATTTTGCCTTTGTCAAGACACCCTGGAAACATCTACAAAAATCTTCAAATTATGAGATCTAATTTGATTCCATTCCATTACAATTTGAGTTCTGACAAAAACTATCACAGGCCCAGTTAGACAGAAGGAATTTGCAAATGGATTGAAGCCATTTCTGTGGGAGAAAACACTTTCATTGTGGAGAAAAAATATATATTTGTAAAGATACTATACATTAGAGATGGTTTGCTTAGGGAAAGCACACAAACTGGCACAAAGTTAAGTAAATTTTCTCTGAAGGGACTCTGCCCTTTTAAAAAGCTCTAAAATCTGACCCCATGCAAAAGAAAAATTGACCTAACCTACCATTAGCCCTGGTTAATTCAAATGCAATTTTAACAAGAAAGTTAATTCAAATGCAATATCCAAGTTGTGGCCAACGTTTCCATCCTTTTAAGTTTCTGAATAAGACAATCCCAGAAGTTTAATCAAGGACTAATTTATGCCCTGCCAAACCCTACAGTGATTTTTGCATATTGGATTATATATGCTTTTGTTTTTGCATTTATTTATTTATTTATTTACAAGTAGATTACATGTCTCTTAGATTTTTTTAAATTTTTTTTTTGCTTACTACCTATTCCTGAACATCCTCAAATCTCTCAGCACATATTAATAATAGTATGTACCAGTATTTACTATCTGCTAATCACTATGCTAAATGGTTTATAGGCATAACTCATTTTATTTCTTACTATCCCCCTCGGATATATGAAAACTGAGGCTTGGAAAGGTTAAGTAAGTGGCACCCAGGCTAAATACATGGCACAAATCTAAAAAGTGGTAGATGGAGGATTTGAATCTATGCCACCCAAACCCAGACCCCATGTGCTGAGTTACCCTGCTGCACTCTTCTGCACTGCTCCTGGGCTGAGCTGATCAAATGCTGCAGGCGCATGATGCCAGCTTGTGCCAGGAGAACACTTTTCCCCAAGAATGTTTGAGAGGCATCAAGGATGAGCTTTTATGATGTGATAATGAACATCTGTAGCCTCCCTGTGCACCCAGCTGAATGTCTGCCTAAGTCTGTTTCACACATTCTATTGGAAAAGGACTCTACAGTATATTTATGAAATAGACTTCTTTCCCTTCACAATCACCCACAGAGGCAAATCATGTGCAATCTTCCTTTTATAGACAAATAAAAGAAGATAGAGAAAAAAAAAAAGAGAGAGCAGGTCTTCCAAGTTTAAGAAGAAACTCAAATTTAGGAAATCTATGTTTGCCTTGACAGTTCTTGAGTTCTCAGCAGGCTCTTCATTCAGCCCCTGCCCAAATACTACCAAGCATGTAATGGTGAAAGCATATGAGACCTCAAACAAACAAATAAATAAACAACAAAAAAAAAAGGATTCCACAACAAAAACAAGATAAAACCATGAGAAAAAAATCAAGACAAAACTGTGCAGGAAAAATTAATTATAAGTCATTCACTAGTATATTGGCAAAATTTTTTAAATGTATTTGTCTTTTGTGGAGCAATTCTGCTTAATATTCTTGGAATTCTGACTCCATGATGATAGCTCTTCGTGCTAATACAGTTTCTGATATATAATGTTAAATACAGTTGTAAAAAGCACGCCACTTTTCTTTCAAGGAGACACTGTAAATCTGTTTTCCGTAGACCCCTTAAATATATTAGGCAATTTTTGTAAGATGCCCATTGCACCCAATTAAACACTGGCACTTATACCACTTTCTTTCCAACATATTCTTTTGCATCTCATTTAGACTTATTACTCAGACAGCCCAACTATTGCCTGATTTAGAAGGCCTGTGTTGGAATGTGTAATGTGGAAATAGTCCTAGAACAGGAATGATATATATAGAATACTTTAAGCAGTGTTAGGTATATTTAGTATTTCCACTTATTGCTGTTTCAGATGATTTATAGTCTGGGCTATGTTATGTTTCTCAGAAATTATTCCGGTTACATTTCAAATTTTAATTTGGAAAACATTTTAGGAAGTACAAAACAAACAGAGGTGGATCCAAGTTTTCTTGGATTGCTGAAACAGCAACAACAAAGACACTGATACAAATTCTAGGCACACAGTGGGCTGTAGCATCATCTCTACCTCTTCATAATTTTTTACTATCTCTGGCAGTGAGAGGAAGAAGACAACTTGCTGAATTTCAAATGTCCTTCAGTAACTGGAACACTGCATTCTAATGCATTTTGATGAGTCAGATTAGTTATTTGTCACATATGTTGGTAATGCAAGGAAATGTATTCAGTCCAGAAAATTAATCCAGGCAGCCAGCCATGAGCAGATGAATGAAAGTGACCAAAAGCAGATCAGAACAGAAAGCTGAGAAGACCATACTTTTAAGGACATTCAGTAGCCAAATCCTTTTAATATTGAGTATGAGGTTGAAAGGTTGAAATCTCTGCCTTTTAGTGAAGGAAGAAATTCTTCCCTTGCTTGGGAAGAAAAAAAACCCAGATATTTGAAAGAGGATGCTTTATATAATTTTCTCATTCCCGGAAAATTTATGTCTTACTTCTAGGACACACGTGGATCCCACTAACATGTGGATAGGGAGGCTTCATTATTGGAAAGTTGTTTATTAGAGATTGGGAATGTATGTGGGTACCCTGACACAGTGGGCTGGGGACCCTTTGCTATGGAAAAGAACAGGAAAGTGAAAAGTCAGGGCTAAATTTTGCTCTTTCGTTGGTCAAATTCTTCCCAGAGCTGAAAACAACATTGTCCTTCCCAGGCTGTTGAAATGAGATAATGTCACATCCTGAATGAGATCACTGGGTCATAATCTTATCCCCAATGCGATTTTCTTGGCATGTATGAACATTACTGGGTAAAGGGGGAAAGGATGAGTGTAGAATGAACAAAACCATTCCTTTAATTAAGCTTACAGCCTTGTCACCTTCTACTCCGATCCCATCAGATCTAGCAGCTAAGCAAGGTCAGGCTGGGGGTGTCAGTGAATTACTCTCTAGTGGTGGCATGTCCTATTCAGCCAAAGCCTTCTACCTCCCAGACAGGTGTGTGCTGCTTCATGGGCTTGTAGGAAAGGGACATTAGTCAGACGACAATCCTAATGTGGTTTGACTTCTCCTAAAAGTTGCCACAGCCTATATGAAGGTGATGTATTTCAGTGCCAATATACTACATCCCAAGTAACAGATCCACGGGGACAAAGCTTCTTTCACAAAGTTAAATAGGACCTGAAGTCAACTGAGAGACATCCCCGCCTTCTCAGATATTGGCTCAGTATTTAGTGTCGACTCTAGTCAGTCAATCCCCAGTCCTGCCTGAGGAAATGGTTTCCCTCCCAGGGCTTCCATGGCTTGTTTTACTTACTTGGAGGTGATAGAATCTTGCTGAGACTGTGGCTATTGCAAATCCTATTAAACGGTTATGCTGTTGCCATGATATTTTGCTGTGTCTGCTTGCCAGAGCCACCTTCTCTTCAGACAAGGAGCCCTCTACCACAACTGACTGTGGATTTGGCACTGAACCTCGGCAGGGAACCTTCTTGTCTGGAGGACCTTGCTGCTTATCATGCGCCAATTGCCACTTCATGTCCTGACCACCTTCCCCACGTCTGTTTCACCATGTCCTTTAATCCTTTACCTCTCCAGGTTTCTGGAGTGAATTCCTGAGTAAACATGTCGACTTCATGGACAGACCTTTTGTTCAGTAACTGCCCTTGCCCTTGACCCTCACTCATCCTTGGGAGAGGAGTGAGCAAGGAGGAAAGTCTTTGTAGAAGGGAGTATGACTTCTACTTTAATTCATAGTAGTCCTGCAGCATTCTATACACAGGCCATTAAGGCAAGTGAGGACACCTGCCAATTTAACCTTTCACTTTATGTCTCCTGAGCCATTTTGATCTTGCTTTTGTTGGTCTCATGTTTCTCTTCTGGTTTAGCTACAGCCCTTTGGATACAGTTGCCAGAACCAAGAGAGAGGAACTTTAGAGAGGGTTGTCTGCCAGGAGCCAGGACTGCAGGATGGGAATTCCAAATCTCTAAACCATGGCCTGACAGTCATGATGCACTCTTATTCTGAAGTTTACTTCAAAAATCTGGAAAAGCAAAGGATTAAATGAGATGATGATGATGATAAAACCAGATGTATAGAATAAATATCTGATCTCCCTCTCTTCTTAGTCTCTGACCTCCTGCTAAAGACTCCCACCAGCCAAACCTAATCAGCAACAGAAGGGCAGGGAACCCACTCATGCTGTCTCCACAGATCAGCTCCAGACCTGGGGCAGGGTGGAAAAAAGGACCAGGAGCAGATAGGGAATTTCAGTGGGATCTACACACTGTTGACTGTTTAGTTAGTTTGTTTCATGTTTGGATCTCCTCAGGGATCCAAAGGGCTACTTTGAAAGCAAACACGATCCAAAACAGGAGGACAATTTTTATGACTCCAAATAAGTATATAGGTTTAACACATGCTCCATCAGAAGCCCAGTGGAATTGAGCCAGGGAGAGAGGGGTGTACTCTATAAAGTTAGCCTTTGTTCTTCAGAAGTATTTCTTTCTAATGCAAGTTTGCCTACAAAGCTACTTTTACATTCTAAAATGTCCCCAATGTATGACCAATAGCTCCAGATGTGTTAATAGCGCTAAAGCAGCTCACAACAGGCTACTTGAGTTATTGAATAAAAGAACTCAACAGGCAGCTAAGCCTTCCGACCACACACTTTCACCTTTACACACTCTGAGTCAGCTTTCAATAGGCATTAAATTCTTCCCTTGTTTTCATTCTCTGCTGTAGTAGCTGTACTGGGGACATTTGAATAGCTAGGCTGCAACTAAGTACCCTTAAATATAGGTCTTTGAGAAATCTCTGTGTGGACACAAGTTTCATACATAAGTCATGGGCAAGGTAGTGGGGGAGTTCGAATGTTAAAATATTGAAATAAAAGGCAGGAGGCTTGAGCCCTACTCCTAGTCTATTATTCTGGAACAGTCCTGCAGGGTAACCTTGGACAAACATCTTTACTTTTCCAAGACTCCTATTTTGCTAGTCCAAAATGGAAACTAGAGTCATGTTCTACACAGGAGACGTCCATGGGTGCATCTATAAACCTGGGCTTTGCTGAAAGCATGTCATCTTTTGGGGATGGGGGAAGGTGAGTTTGTTGTAGTGTATGCTTCTGGGTGGTTGCTTTCCGAGGACTCCTGGTTTCGCAGTGCAAGAGACAACAGAGCATGAAAATAAAACTTCCTTTAAATGGTGCCTGTGTTTCTGGCACCACGGCAATCCACCAAGCCATGTTGCCTGGCTTGGTTTATTAATGTTCACACCTGAACAGTTTACAGGACTCCACATCCTACTGCAGTTTAGCATCCTCCCCTGAGTGCTTCTCAGTGAGTTATTTACTTGGTGTGACAGGAAAGGGATTAAAAATGTACTGTGTTAAAAAAAATCATCTCCTCATCTTCTGCATATCCACATGACACACCAGAAGGAGCAAAAGAGTGATCGTTCTGGGACAGTATCCAAAAACAAGTTCCACTGAAGATGCTTTGCTTTTCCTTGAAGCCTCAGGCTGCTCAAACCCATTTTCTATCCTTCTCAATATTTGTCCAGATAGTGCTTTAATAGAAGCTTGTTTTTCACAATCTATTCACGTGCCAGAAGCATTCAGGGAATTCCTAGATTGTTCTAAATTTTTCCCAATTTAACCTCTTCTGTGAAGAAGACCTGAAAGCATCCACATGTCTGTTTTAGAACCATTCATATGACTTATTCTGCATTTGGTGGTTTTTATTTTAACTGGGATCAAGGGTTATAATGACAGATCTGGGATGCCACTTCACCAGCAGCAAAAGGAAAGAGAGAGAATGGGGGAAAAAGGTTTATCCGTGTTAAATGAATTCCAACATACCTGCATCGATGGAGAATAATTAAATAAGCAGTCATTCAATAAACCTACTGCTATCCTCCTCCCACCTCCTCTCTAGGCAACAAAGCCTACAGAACACTTATCTCCTCAAGGATGCCCTCATTATTCAGATAGCAGCACTATTTTTTTCTTCATTCAGTTTCACTTCAAAAGAACTTCTCTGTTGAGTATGGAAAGATCAAGGGAGAAAACAAAAGAGCAGAAACACTTAAGGGTTTGAGGGGGGAAATGTCAAAAAGTAAGAGAAGTAGATCAATAAAAGAAAATAAATTCACAGTCACTAGGTCAAGACTTAAACTGTCTGAGGATAGATTTGTTAAAAAAAAAAAAAATCGGCCCCAAACTCATGTGGTCCTCTGCCTCAGAAACATGAGGGCCACCTCGTTCATAGAATTTTGGGGACTAGCACTTGAAAGCAAACTGTTTCTCAACACAAACCAGATTTCTTAAACCTCAGTCATGTATTTCTCACTTTAAATCTTGTTGTATGTAATCAGAGGTGGCCATGAGAATGTCGAGTCTTGGACATCTGATTTCAGGGAGTTCACTGATGGAGGATTCCAGTTCTGCCTGCTGAACTCCATAGCCACATTTTCAATGAGAAATGCTTCCCATCAGCTGCACCAGCCAATGACTGAGTGCAGTAGGGAAGCTATCACTCATGGGTTCATAGGAGCTGCTCCTCAGGGACACATATACTTGGTAGTGAGCTGATTTTGGATACCAGGCTACCTATGTTTAGTTTTGCTACAAGTACATTTATTTCTATGTGTGATTTCAAAGATGCAATAGTTTGTCAAGAGGAGAAGTAGGGACTTTCCTGAAAGCTGAGGAAAAGAACTGGTAGGGGGTTCACTTGGAAAGATACCCCAGGAAGCAGATGTGGGGGCCTGGAACAGGAAAGGAGGAAAACCAATACATGGATGCATGACTAAGTTGACAACTGCTGGATTGGACTTGAGGACTCTGAGAGGCAGCCGTGCCAAACTCCCTGGAACTGCACCACAGTCTGAGACTTGGCCACAGGATCTTCCCTCCTTCCTTCTCTCCTTCACTCAGGGTCAGACCTGCTTCACAGCCAGATGGCTCTAGCAGCTTCCTGTGGCTCCCTCTCCATTTTCTCTTACAGGCATTAATTTGAATACATTTCTTGCACATTTAATCCCATTCTTTCCTCTTCTTCTTGGAAGACCTGGATCAGCCCATAAAATAATACCTCCTGCATTATGTATATAATTATTCACAATGATATACAATTATACAAAATTATGTATATATTTAAAGTAAATATAGAATGGAATATCGGACACCTCTGGATCATCATTCAGTTACTCTTGGGCCCCCCTCTTAGTCAAGCCCCTGTTGCAGCAGCCACCAGTTTCGTGTAGGTCTCAACCAGCTTTGCCCAGTCCTCAGAACACCTTGTTTAGCTCCTCAGAACATCTGCTGCAACTGCAGCTGCTCCTGCTTGTAGAGCCAAGAAGTCCAGAAGTGTGGGGCCATCTTTGATCAGTGGAGGATGGGAGTCAATGGATGCTTTCCCCTGCCATCTCCTACAAAGCCCTGACACTCATGTCATAAGGCACTTCAGATGGTCTTGGATTAAACTCTAGTTGTATGTAGCAGTGGTCCACTCATTCATGGATCCATATACTTATTTTCTTCCACTCAATTTTAATCTCCCAGAACCCCACTTCTGCTTCCTGGGATACCTTTCTGAGTAAACTCTCTTTGCAGTGATGTTCAGGGAAGCTCATATTTAGCATCTTCGTAAACTATACCATTCATGAAATCACACTTAGAAATAAATACACTCCTGTATTTTGGCAGGAGTGACTGGTGACTCAACACCATCAGCTCCATTGTCATGTGGGTGCTTCAGTTGAATCCTAACTGTCCTCATTGTCTTACCAGCTGCATGTTCTCAGTCTCAGGAGAGAAGATACTGGGATCTATACCTGGGTCAAAGAAAGAGAAAAATTCTACACACCCTGCACCCCAACCACCCTTCTACCATGGCTAAACAGAGTGGGAACTCAAAAAGTCTATGACAAGGGGAATAGCAAGTGAGGAGAGTCTTATGACAGCCAGCCAAAATTGGACATGTATCTATAGCAGAATATGTTTTTTTTTTTTTTTTTTTTTTTTTTTTAATTTCAGTGGACCATTCCTGAGATATCTAGGCATAGTGGCAGACTGGTAGAGTGACTCCACCAGAGGACTCAGGTCCTTGTGCCATATAGAAGTTTCACACCCACCAGAAAAACCACCAAAGAACTTTGCACACCTAATTGAGATGAATTTCCTATAAGAAGTTGCCCATATTTACAAAGGAATTTTTTAAATTCAATTGACAAAAAAATAATGAAACAATAACTACAAAGCCACCTGCTTTTTACTTTTTGAAGCACATTTTTCATATTTTTACAGAATGTGTTTCATTTCTAGAAACATGTTGCATCATGTTTGAGCTGTTGACAGCTCTTTCTCTGTCCACTACCCAGGAACTAGTTTCTTCAAAGGGTGGTAACGTGGGTATGAAAGGAAGTATTTCTGACCCAAATTTAAATGGACCTACAATCTAGGGACATCTCCAAACTTTCTACTCTGAATGAGAAAAACCTCTAAGAATGCACACCTCTGAAGTTATGATAACTGTCTAATAAGAAAAATGCCTAAAAGCAAATCTACCCTGTGTGGTTTGCACCTAGCTTGTTTATGAGGACACAGCTTCTTCATACTTGCCATTGGGAAGCAGCCAACTTAACATAAGATTACCATAATCCATAAATCTATAAATTGAAAAAAAATTGGATGGAAAGTTATAAAGTAGATGAGGAAATAGTAAAACCCTGAAATGTGTTTCCATTATGCTGGCGAAGGACTTTGATGTCAGATTTGTGGTTGGAGGTTGAAATGGATAGAAACATGTTATTTTAATTCATATTCATGGGCTTATAGTCTGTTTCCCCAATCTGAATAAAAAGTCATTAAGGGCAGGTATATTATCTCAGTTGTCTTTCTATTGGCATTGCCAAGACATGGGCCTTATTTATAATAGGTGCTTAATAAGTGTTTATTTGAAGAATGAATGGCAAGCAGAATCCATCCCAGAAAAGAAAAAATGCTTTGGCCAATCACTGCTCTTCCCCATTCCATCACTCATTAAAAAAAAAAAAAATAGATGTCTAATAAGTGCCAGACACTAGGCTAAGTTGGGTATAGTGGAAGAAGAACATGGCTCTGTGTTCATGGAACTCACAATCTGTTAGTATCTAAAGATAATCGCTAGCCAAATAATCGTGAAAGTCAACTTAAAATGACAATTGGAATGCGCTATAGAAGAAAGATGCTATGGGATGGCTTAATAAGGATGTCTATTCACAAAGGAGGGTAACAAAAATAGCAGTCCCAGATGAAAAACCTGCATATGTAGGAAGCATCCTGAGAAAAAAAGAGAAACACAGTAAGAACAAGGCATGGAAAGGGGGGCTGTGTGTCTGGAGTTTAGAAAACAAAGAAAAGTGTGGTGGCAGATGTGCCTGGAGAGGTAGGCAGGCCACGGGGCGGGGTGGGGTGGGGGGCGGCGGGAGGGGGAGGTCTTAGAGCCAAGTTCAAGATTTGGGTCTTAGTTTTTCCAAACTGAAAGTTTTATGAGTAGAGAAGATGAAAGACAGTATTAGACTTGGGTTCACCCAGCTGATATTGTAAGGGACAAAATTAGATTTGGGGAAAAGGTTAGAGTCTTCTGAGCAAGGTAACTTAGAAGATGAGCTTAAAGTAAATGGGTTTGTGCTCTTAGAAGAGACAATATATTGGATATGGGAAGAAAGGAAGATTCTGGCTTATGGAGCTGCATACATGATTGGTCTTATTCAATCTCAACGTTAACTTTCAAAGAAGACAAGGTTCAAGGGAGGTGATAGGTGAAAGTCTTGAGCTCATTTAAAAAGATGTGAAATTTGAGTTTGCCTTTGAGGTAGTGTCAAAGCAACAGCTTGGTTTCCAAATAGGGCACAGCTTGGAAATTCATATTTGTAAAATCTCTGATGATAATTGAAGGCTTGTGCCTAAAACAGGTCACCTAGGAATACAAAGTAAAGTGAGAAGAGAATTTAGGATCTAGCCTTGACCCCAGCTCTTCCTGGCCGGTCAGAACATGATGAGCATTCCAAGGAAATGGAGCGAAGCAACCAGATGTTAAAAAGAAAATACTTGGCTATCAGAAGCTATTTATGCCTAATTTAGATCAAATGGAGAATACAGAAACATTGATCAAATGAATGAAGAAATTCTGAACACTTCAGGGGGCCTCTTAAGTAATATGCCTGTTAATAAACCCCAAATCCATTCCCAATCTCAGTCTCCCCTTCTCTACAGAGAAGACTGAAATGAAATATCTACTTTTTCGAACTCACCTGTTCATCATGGCCACACAGCTCAGTAGGATCAATGAGACATGGGCACATGCTGGGAGACTTTGAAGAACGTTTGTTCTGGAGAAGGAGGCAACTGAAGCTCTCTTCCCAACTCCCCTGCTTTCATGTGGCCACGTAGGTTTAAGATGAAGTCACCATCTTGGGATCATGAAGCCATAAGCATTAGGACAAAATGTCAGTGTGCCAAGGCTGAGCAGACATTCTAGAGTCTTCTGTGAGATGCCCAGGGATCACTGCCAAGCCCAGAACTCTCCTCCCACCAGACTACGTTACAAATCCTTATTTGGCTAAGCCACTCCTAGTAAGGTTTTCTGTTACCTGTACTGAACACAAGCCCCTTCAAGAAAAGGTTTGTGTCAACACAAGACCCCTTCAACAAGGGTGTCTGATCCTCTTGTCAGTAAACTGCTTTGACACTTGCTTTATTGTATAAATAATTGCTATGGGCATTTGGGTTGGATGGGCCAATTTCTGCTTGGTCTGACCACCAAGGAAAATGATAATAGACCGAGTATAACTTCCTGTGGGACTCCAATGCCCAGATCCAAATGCATGAGGGTCATGCCCACCAAATATCACAGCTTGATAGAAGGGCCACTACCACCCACTTTACATCTTTCTTCTCAGAGCTAAACATATTTATGAATATATGAAGCTCATATACAAAGGTAAGAAATGACTGCCTCAAAATACAGCAGTGAGTTGGCTGTCAAATCTCTGAGATCATTTGATCACACATATTGAGATTTCCTGGTTTATCTTCCCAGGCTAAAGTTTCTACTTCATGCCTGTAAGTTTTTAATTCTCACCTGGTGTTATCACATCTGTGTTGATTACCTCCTGGGCAAGTGTGCACAATTGGCACAGAGTTTTAAATCAGTGTTCTCCAGCTTTGACCCGTGGAACAAATGTGCTTCCTATCTATAGTAGAAATCACCCCATGTTGTTATTTGTCAGCTTGTTGCAAAGGAGCTGACAAATTCCAAAATCCTATTGTAAAAGACAACTCTCTGCTGACTTGTCCAGCACTTCTACTTTGCAGCCAAGCTGCAAATGCCATCCCAAAGGTATTAGGTGGCTCTTTTTCTATGTTCATGACAAGAAACAAGAAAATGAAAAGTTGCACGAAGCTGAGAAAATTGCAGAAACCTGGCAGGGGATGACTTTCACCTGAGCAATTTGTCAGTTCCAAAGGGACATCTGAAGCAAGTTTTAAGAATAAGAAGCATCCGGTTCTCATTCCAACTGGTTTGCCTGGTCATAATTATTGCAACGTGGAATAACATCCCCAGCCCTGCATTGCACCTGTGTAGGCTCAATGACTACAACTGGCCCACAGTATTAATTAACACCAATGACAAAAGTCAAAGGTCTTGGTTTATTACAATATGTTCTTTTTTTTAACTAGACATATTACATTTTTCTAGTTTCTGCCTGTCAAGTATACTTGCATATAAACTCCTGTCACCTCACACAGAGCATGCTCCGTGCCCTCTGTACCTCCATTACCAGGCTTGCCCTCCCCAGGGCCATGAGTGAGCTAGCCTGGCAGTGGTGCAAAGTGGTGTGAATCATGCAGAAGCTGAGTTTTCTGGTCATCTCATCACTTGGTAAACACATGCCTTACACTTGAGAAGTCTCATGTTAGTTCCCTTTTGCCCAATCCTTCTGGTCCCACTAGATTTCTCAGAATCTAATAGATTAAAATAATGTCAAGTGAAATTTTAAAAGACAATACTTTTTTTTTTCAAGTATGGGTTTGAAAAGAACCCAGAGTCAAGAATTTTAAATTCTGATCTTTATTCTGTCACAAGCTTGCAGACCTCTTCAAGCCTCTGAACTGTTTTGCTTTTGCATGAGGAAAAAGAACTTTCCTTCCACCAATGCTCTGAGGATTAATAAGTGTTGGGAAATCCCTCTGCAAATATGAAATGCTATGTAAATAATAACAAGCTACTTGAGTTGACATTACTAAAGAGATCTCGAGGCAGCTGCCCCGCCACCACTCACACACGTGCACACACACACACACATACACAGTGGGTACTAAAGAATTTATTGATGATGATTCTCATGAGAATGGATGACTAATGTTGAGTGCTTACCTGATGGTTACCGCAAACACTGTTTGGCCTCTTGAGGTCCTTTCTAGACCTATTAGCCTATAATTTCATGTTGATGATACTAAAGCTAATGAATATAAAGTGAGGGCCATATCTAAATGCACCCTTGGCAGTAAGGACAATGTTTTTCAGTATTAGTGAGCTTTGGGCTTCATTTATAAAGTGTGTGAGCAACAATTGTTTTACAAATATATATTTTCCAGAACTGCTGTGCTATGCAAAACAAACAAAAGAACTCTGGGAGAATCAGTGGATGGTATAATATATGGCACAGTGCTGAGGGTAACAAAACAGTTGTATAATTATTCCCCGCATGACATGTTGATGCACAAAAACTTTGGCTTCCTTTAAACAGTGTCTGTCAATTTCCCTACATCAGCATAGGAATCACTGACATGCACAATTTTACCCATCAGTATGATGCCCAATTACTTGAAAAGGGTGGAAACTTTATGCCACTTCCAAACATGACGGACATAACCTTTAAATATTGGCAATTGCTGCGATGTTCCATGTTATAAATTTTCTGAACGTATTTGTGGGTTTTGGCTTGCCATCCACTTCACTTTCTGTTCAAATTAGGAAGTATTAACAAAGTTTTGCTTGTCTCTCCTAAGATTCAAATTTATACCCACAAAGAATGCTTAACTCTAAAAGAATGGCTATGAGAATGCTAAGGAAAGCTGTGGAATCAGCCTGAAGACAGATTACAATTTTGCATAGACTCTCATGGTATATATATATGGTCATACATTATTCAACATATTACCCTCTTTTAAGACTTAGACCTAGTCACACATGAATAGATTTAGATGGTTTGGCTCCTTGCTGACTGAAAAGAGTTAATAATCTTCTCCAAATGATATACCAAATTCTCAAAATGTAAATTTGTACAGCAAAATATTGGAGCCTCAGATTTTCATGTCATGTAATTTGAATACGCATTTATATGGTCTGAGATATATGCAAATGAAATTTATAAAAAATATATCAGGTCAGTAATGATGACCTTCCAACTATAATGCCCAGTTGCACCTTTCTCTCTCTCTCTCTCTCTCTCTCTCTCTCTCTCTCTCTCTCTCTCTGTCCCCACTTTCTTTACATTACAGAAACATTGGGCAATTATCTCTTGGCCTCAATGCCCTCTGTGACCCTGCACAAACATGATTTCAACCATGATTCTATGATGGGTGTAGGATTTTTTGACCACCTAATATCTGAATTCTCTTTCTTGTTTGGAGACATCTGCAGCAGACACAGAAAAGAAGGCTCTCAAAGAAATGGCACATCAGGGGAGCATATGTAACCAAAGTCCAGGTGATCCCATGGCCCCTGTAGAAGTCTTTTCCTGGAGCCAGGGATGCAAAGAGACAAGAACAGTTTAACATCCACCATGTGGGGGTAGTTGGTCTACAACCAGTGTCCAGAGCAGTGGTGTCCATGGAGTCAGGAACCCAACAGTGCCCACTGGGGAGGCCATGGGGGTCTGGTTCTACCCAGACTGTTTCTGCAGCACAATCAGCTGTATTGTCAGCATCTTCACTTATCTCCCAGGACTTACTCTCAATCTTCTTGTTGATTCTCAGAGCAACAAAATATACTTCCAAGAAAGTTCTTTAAGTGTAGGTGAATCTAGTCCTTGTTTATAATCAATGTTACAGCGCTGATCACATCATTCCTCTGCACTAACTCATGCTCCAGATCATATGCTAAAATAAACTTTTCATCCTAGCAATAAAGGTGCCTTGAATATCTTCCTCAATTTACCTTCTGTCTCCATCCTCTGTATTTCCTACATTCCAATCTTATCGGCCTAGTTGACTCTCTCTGGTCACACATTTTTCCAATCATGTGTCAGCTTGATTCAATTTCCTTGCTTAAAAAAGACCTATCTATGGGGGTTATCTTATGAAAATAGAAGAGTGATCAGAATAAAGGAAGGAGGCCAAGGGGAGGGAGGAAAAAAAGGGAGAGAGAGGGTCAGTACTGGGAAACACAAATGACTGAATTATGTTGTTATATCGTATGCATGTACAAATATAATCCACTGAATCCCACTATTTTGTATCGTTAAAATGCACCAATAAAAAAAAGCAAGCTAAAAAAAATCCCATTAATATAATCTGGCTAAGAGTTTGACATCTGCTGTAGTTTTAGGCACCAGAGATTTCATATTCCTCTAGATGCCAACTCCTGTATCAAGACATCACTGAGGATCCTAAAACTCTGGAAAATGGATTTGACCTTGATATTCTTTGACCTTTTATACCATTTTCCTCCTTTCTTACATCAAATACACATTCCACATTGGAAAAAAATGGTCTTTTGTTTTTGTATTCAATCTGTCATAGAATGTGAGCTTTTAGAAAAATACTTATTTGTTTTATATCTGTATATTTATCAGACAATGAAATGGATTTGCATCCATCTTTCTTACTCAAGTTGATGTTATTACAATTCTTCAAATACATATTCCTGTCTCTAAAACCCCACCTATACACTGTCTGATAAGATACTATGTTATCTCAGATTACATTCTATCATCTCCAACTTAACAAGGAAATAATATTAGAAAGTCAAAATTTTAACAATTAAATGTGTTGAATGAGTAAATTAGCAATTTTATTTTGACTCATTTAACTGGATGTTCTAGGTATTTGGGGAGCATTTTGTGTCTATAAGTGGAGTTCTAGGGGCAGCCGGTCCCTGTAAATAAACAAGCATTGTTCTCGTGGCAAATGTTTGCCATCTTAAACTTGTTTGCAGGCATAAATGTTCTTCATGTATACAGAGAATCAGAGAAGGTAATAAAGAAAAATTAGACAAAGTTAAGTGAGAAAGTCAATTATCTCTATTCATGTATTTTATTTCTCAGAGGAAATGGATTTAAAGAAAGCATAACACTTTAATAACAGATAAGGATAAGATAGAGTTTCTAGACAGCAAAGAAGAGCTAGGAAAAAAAAAATCTCCATATATGTAGAAAGTTCTTCACTGACAGGGATAAGTGTGGCCCGTTGGGAAAAAAAATTTCATACATATCATGCATTTCCAGAAGGTTTTGTATAAAATGTACTTTGTGTTTTCTTTTGAAAAGAAAGCTTGTGTCTCTCTCCCGGTTTTTTTCTTCTTCCATGAATACATTTGGAAAGTGGCGACATGGTAAGTGTATTTGGGTACTTTGACATAAGCAATTCTGGATTTCTCTGAGTACTTCAACGATGACTCTAGGTCAGGTGATCTGATGTCAGTTGGGGAGGGTTTCCATACAGCAAGATCAGTTTCTGCAGCTCACGTATGAACATGTGTGTGTGTGTGCGCGCGCACACACACACACACACACACACTCCCAGCACTAACTACAAGTTGCATTTCTCTTTGGCACAGTTTCTGTCCAGAGCCAATTACAGAAAACAATGGCTCCCTAGCACTGTTGCAGACGGTACTCTCAAGAAAAGGATTGTACCCTGAGAATATATTCAAGAAGTTATTTTCCTTGTGTGGTCTTTGGATAGTTTTTTTTTTAACCTTGTTCCACTGTAAAATGCCATGGGTCATTATTCCTATGGAACATATGGGGTACTATATAAAACCAAGCTGTTACTGGTTTTACTTAAAATCAGCTTTTATTTCCTGTTTTAGGTCTACTTGTTTACAGCACCTTGAAACATCTTGCCTGTCTGCCCTGCTCTGAGGCCTTCTGTCCAGAGCTGCTTCTCCTTTTTCCTAGATCTCTCACTTCAGGGTGTTACGTGCCCCAGCATGTCAAGAGGAAGAAAGAGGTAATGCCAGAAACTAATTTTCAAATAAAATGGCAACATGATTGAAATGCATTCCTCTAAATTCAGTATCAATTAAGTTTAATGGTCACAAGTCTTTCATCAATTTATAGAGCTGTGTATATCATGATTTTTAGAGAGAACATTACTCCCAAGAGAGCTCTCTAATTGAGAGAAGGATTCTATGGTGCAGAGACCTTCGATTAATGTTCTGTAGAGATAATTTGTAGCTTTTTGTTCTGTTGGTCACTGGACCAGCTGTACATGGACTTCAGTTAGCAGGTTGGGGAAATTCAGCTGTAGCCACTGCAACGGCTGACAACTGTGTTCTCCATGACAACAGGCATCTGAGAAAAGGTTTAGTAACTGACAGGGCTTTTGTTCTTGTCTCATTTTCCATTATGGACAAATCCTCAAGGCAGTACGGAAATAACAAATAGAAGACACAGATAACTGCCCCCCAAAGAGCAAGCGGAAAAGCTAGAGAATGGACTGTGGCATTTGCTTTATTCAGTAGCAAAGGAAACAGATTGAAGACCTGGGTAGGCCCGGGGCCCAATGCTAACTCATTGAGACTCTCAAAGTAGACAATATGACATAATCTTGTTTTTTCATTATTAATTGTAGGCAAGTTATTTAAAATCTCAGAAGATCAGTTTTGTCACCTATAAAACGGCCTTAATAATGAACCTAGGTAAAGCCGTACACCTGGGTGTCTTCACAGGATGAACACACCTCAAAAGACTTCTTACTTCTTCCCACTCCCTAACATCTGAAGTATAGTTTACTACCCTTGTAGGAGGCAGAGACTTGGGTATGACCAGGTAATCAGCTGGAATCTCAGGCATGGGTGGGGGTGGAGAGGTGTCCCGATACCACTGTGAATCGTTACATTCTAGTGACAGCCTGAAAGTTATGATTTTATCGATTATTGATAGCACACGGTTGCTGGACTCAGTCATTGGTTACAAACTTGGCTCCCTCCAGGAACTAACAAGGTAAGTTGAGCTTCCCAAGAATGCAGAGCCATGATTAAAATGCCAGCTGCCTGAGCTGGTCAAACTCTAAAGAGAGAAACTCCCATGAGAGTTTTCTCTCTCCAAAGAGAGAAAAGACAGAAACTGAGAAAGATAGGAAGTCCAGTGTCACCCCAGGACTTCACACGTGTCCTTGAGCAAGGTATTGACTTGCAGCTCCTGTGGACCCTTAGATAGAAACATTAAGACAGTGACTACCACACAGCAGCCCCAAAGTTATTTGCCAAGAAAGTCTGTTTGGTGCATCAGATAGAACTGGGTTTAGACCTTGTCACTGCTAGTGGCTAGCTCTGTGAACTTGAAGAAGTTAGTTAACCTCTCAAGGACTCAGTTGCCACCTGTAAAAGGAAAAGTACCTTCTTCCTAGGATCATTTTGAGATTAGGTGAGAAAAAGTGTAATGATGTGAGAGACATTAAAATTAAGATCCTTGGCAAAGAGAGCTTCAGGAAATGTCTTCTGTAAAATGATTGAGACACAATTTGCTACTTTTTTGAAAGTGTTGGCAAGAGTAAATGAAGTAGTTTACAAATAGATGCAGGTACTTATGTAGTTCTAGATAAATACTGGATATTTAGATCCTCGTCTGGCCCTTTTGTGGACTGTTTGTTCCTTCCAAGTCTCAGCCTCCTACTTGTCCCCTTATCTACACCCCTAGAATCCAGAGAGAATTCCACAAAGAACTTGGAAGACAGTTTCAAACATACATCCTGACTTCCCAGTGGGGTCAATCTCCTGCCCCCTTGCCCTAAGTGTCACAATTCGCCAATTTGGGGCTCAATCCAGCTTTTCTGAAGAGCAGAAGCTTTTAGCCTCATATATGTGACATTTCCATCTTTTTTATAAAAGAGAGGAGAGTGCTAAAAATATGGCTGGTCATTTCACAATTAATTGGTTTCCCCTTGAAGAAGAGGTGTACCTCTGTCCTTGTGGGGAGTCTCATTTTTACTTCTGGTCACCTCTTTTCAAGAGAAGTGGAGCTGAGATTGAAAAATGCTGGGGAAGGGCATGATCTTGCTCAGAGGTTGAGGAAGATTTATGTACTATGAGAAGCAGCAAAGAATAGGATTAGCAAAAGATTAGGATGAATTTGATAGCAGGCCTCAGCATTATGAGAGTTTAATAAAAACTCATCGGTCCCTCTTTGTCAACATAACAGCAAAATATGAGTGTGAGTGAATTCTCAATAATACCAAAAGGCAGCGATAAAAATCAATACTAGAAAACAATTATTTGCACTAAATGTTTACTTGTACAAATCTCTGATGTCAAAGACATTTCTGCAACCAGGATTCTGTTCTTATATTTTAAAAGACTGAACAGTTTTGTGCAATAAAAATATGTGATTATGCAAGTATGTCCAACATGGGTAATTAAATTTCATGCTTCAGGAGACAAATTAGTTGTTGAGGGATATCTGGAAAACAATTCTTCCGTATGTGTGTCATTTCACAACCAGCCAGCCTCCCCACTGGGGCTTTGCTTTCCTTCTGGGGAAAGAATAGGGGGTCTGTCATGAGGAACATTTAATAAGGCAAATTCCTTTTCTGTTACTCTGAACATCTCTTACCCTCGATTTGAGTGTTGAGGCCTTGGAATCTAAGCCAAACCCAAGAACTTTGAAGAGACTACTAGGTCAGTGGGTGTATTTAGATTTCCATAATGGCCTGGAATATCTATCTGGACACTCTGAACCAAAATCTTAAGATGACCCCAAACAAACCCCATTTTTCCTGGAAGTCCTCTAGGCCTGAGTGAGTCAGGCAGGGACTAACCCTGGGGAGCTCTGGTTTATGAGAACAGAGACCCAGGGAAAGAGCTGGAGTGTGGGCTTTGTAAAGTCCTAGTTGCATCAAAGTAGAAAGCCATTTTTTGGAAGAATGTAATTCTTCATTAGAAGTGCAAGGTGGACTGGGAAGAAGTTGGCAATAAGATTTTGTCTTCTATAAAAGAAAATTTATCTTTGGAGAAAGGTAATTTGAGAATGCTCTCAAATGAAAGGTTTTTGGTAGGGGAGTCACCGGAGAGCCCAATAGATGTCTGGCCCAATAGATGGCATTTTGTACTAATTTACACATGTCACATAGAAGTATTAGAAATTAGAAAACTTTTTAGATTAGAACTGTTTAGGTAATTTTTTTTCTTTTTGACATCTGGGTTTTAATATTATTTTATAGGATTGGGAAACACAGAACTATTGCCAATTCTGAGGTAACTTTTATACTAAACATAGTACTAAACTGAACTTAGCATCCAGCACCTCATGTACCCTTCCTACCACTTATAAATTAGGTTACAATCTGCTGACTTCAATTCAAAGATCTATAGACCCATAGGGCAATGGATCCTGTCTGCCACTAGGCAGATTCCAGTTCCTGGCTCACTCCCGTCAGATATTACATTCTCTATGCTCCAGTGGTCAAGAAAAACTTGTGTCCATAACACCCATCACCACAATGACTGAGGAAAACCCTTGAGGACATGTCAGGCAATAGGAAAGAGTACTCTATTGGGTTGGGATCTTTTCTAAGAAAAACCTGTTTTAATTTTCACAATGGCCTATCTTAATGTATATACATATTCCCATTTTGTTTATGAAGAAATAAAGGCCCTGAGAGACTGAAAGACTTGACTAAAGCCATATAGCCAATTAATGTTAGAGCCAGAATTTTAACTCTCATCTGAATGGTTTCAAATCTCATGTGACTATAGCAGATTATATATTTTTTAAGAATGGCCACATAGTATTTCCAGTCCCACACACTCTTTGGCAATAGCATCACTTTCCATCAAGAGGTAGAGACCATATCCTCTCCTTGGACAGGTATGGGCCTTTGTGACCATCTTCATAAGGAGAGTACAACAGCAGTGATATTGTAAAGTTTGCAAGGTTAGGTCATAAAAGGCAATCTGCTTTCTGCTGTCCCTCGTAGTGACCCTTCAGATTCAGCTCACAACCTGTGAGCTGATACCTCTTGGAATAGAGATCAGCTATATATGCCAGACTCAAATTGTAGATTTGTGACCAAATCAATTTTGTCATTGCTTTAAGCCATTGCATTTGGGGATAATTTACTATGTATCCATGCTAATAGTGACAATCACAGAAAAATGTTAACTTCCTACTTAGAATAATTATTTTAGCATAGAGGGTAAGATCATACTCACATGTATATATGCATGCATGTCTATGTGTATATATGTATTAGTCCATTTTCCATTGCTATAATATAATACCAGAGACTGAGGAAACAAAGAAAAGAGGTTTATATAGCTCATAGGTTTGGAGGTACAAGAACATGGCACCTAGGGCTGGTGATATAGCTCAGTTGGTAGAGTGCTTGCTTCGCATGCACAAGGCCCTGGGTTCAATCCCCAGTAAAAAAAAAAAAAAAAAAAAAAAAAAAACAAAACAAAACCCGAACCCTGCACCTACTCTAGTAGGCTCTGGTGAGTGGCTTTCATTCTATCACATCGTAACAAATACATCATGGTGGGAGTGCATGTGAGAGAAGAAATCACATGAAAAGATAGAAATCCTGAGAGCAGGGAGGGCCAGTCTTGCTCTTTTATAACAGCTCACTGTTGAGGAACCAGCTGGGGTCCCAGGAGAAGAATGTTAATCCCTTCTAAGGTCAGCACCTCTCTCTAGGCCTCACCTCTTAAAGGCCACACTGGAGACCGAGCCTCCAATACACAAAATCTTGGGACAAAGTGCAACCAAGCCATAGCAATGCATGTATGTGTAAATTTGAATACATAAATGTGGAGGCCTTGAACATGGCACTAATGGAATTCATGACAAGGAATCATAAACATATGTCTCCCTTCCATGGTTACCCCCCTACCAATCTCAAGAATGTTGCCAGAGAGTCAAGGAGTAAAGGTGCTCTTGTCTGTTACTATACAGACCCCTTTTCTCTTACAGTGTCAAATAGACAGTGGTGGCTATGACTCTTGCCTGCTGTGCATGTTATTTTTGTGTTTATTTTTATTCTTCTGGAAAATTCTTCTTACACTTCTCATGATTCCCAGGAGCTAACATTATGATGCCCTGTTGCCCACCATGAACACCACTTCCACAGAATGTACCAGCTCACTTGGGCTGGCCACTCAGAGTTCCTTATTTGCATCCTTGAGGTCAATTCAAGAATGGGCATGATGTTCAAACAAAGTCCACTTGCATTTACCCTGAGACTGATAGCTGGACCTTGGAGAGGAGAGTCTTCTGTGGTCTAATTATTAATTCCAAATGTTCACCCTCTTCTTATAGCCACACCTTTTTCCATGTAACTATGCAGTTCCTCCAATAAATGGTGAGTTTATTTCCTTGCTGCTTGACCAAGCCCAAAGTCAAGCAGCAAGGAAATGAGATAGTAGTAAGCATGAAGCAAGCAGAGGCTTGAAATATGTGTGTGCTTTGGGATTTACCCATTTGTACCTCTGAGACTTGAGAAGAGATTCCAGAGGGGAACTTCTGCCCTTCATCTTTGGTCAAAGAAGGAGTACATGGGAAACATCTCAGGCTGCCTCAGACTAAAGTGATGCAATGACTGCTTCTTGTGCTGTCTTATTATGATTTTGTGATTGTTACACAGTAATTTTAAAAACTGGTAGGTAACCAGTACATTTTCTTTACATAAGAAGAAAACATAAATTCAGGTTACTAGTGGCTGTCTTATGGAGATGGCCAGGTAAGGGCTAGCAGAACCAAGCGACAAGGAGAAAAGCAAACCCACTTGATCCCATGGATCCAGCTGCTGCCTGAAGTGTTTGTATCTACTTTTGGAGCTTATGCTTACAAGGCAACAAGTTCCTTTCATTTTTTTTTCTTTTTTGGTTGAGATATTTGAACATGGTTTCTATCACTTGAAATAAGAATAGCCTTGACTAATATATGTGTCATGGAAGCCATCTCAGATGTGTTCCCTCCCTCTTGATGGCACTCTTTATTGCCACTGATACTGCCATTGCTAGCACCTGAAAAACTGGCTCTCAGTCAAATAGCTTTTTGCAACATAAAAAATGCAGTTGAAATTTTATCAAAAGTACAAATTACACAAGAAGTCATTGAACTTGGTCTGTAGGGGACGTGGCTTGGTCTCCATCAGCTGTGGCAGAATTTCTTTTTCCTATGAGAAGACTAACCAGATTCTGTAAGCTGTAAATGAATCTAGGAGACTCAGTTTCCTCCTTCTTCCTAGGGGCAGGCATGCATGCAGCCAAACTTAGTTCATGAGATTGGCAGCTTTGTGCTTGACTTGCAAGCTGTGAGGCTAGAGGGTCCATCTATGTCCCAGCTTATACTAGAAATGAAGAGAGTTCGCCAAACATGTATATTTTTCTGTTCTTTCCCAGCTCTCTGGGTATTTCAGAAATGTAAGCTAAAAGATATTCTGAATAAGTCCTACTTTGTGTGAATAGCATGGGAATATTTGAAGGGCTGCATTTTTCTTACCAGTACATGAGACTAGTTTGGTATCTTTCCCAGGTTATTTTTTCCTCCTATGGCTCTTTAATCTCCCACCTTATTGTATCACAAGGCTTCTTACCCTACAACGCCCCAGTAAGAGCAGGAAAGCAGCACCTCACATACACACATTTGTTTGGTAAGAAACTGAAAAAGGTTGAATCACCACAATGAACAAAGGCCCCAGGCCCCAGGCCCCTGCCAGCCTATGGGTCTAGGCCCAGAAATCAAACGTGATATTCCTTCCATGGCAGCCATTCCACACTCTAATGACAGGTCCAGCAGGCTTGTGTTCTTTCAATTTTAATTATGAAGCAGGAGTGTAATGAGACTGTGTGGCAGAAAACTGCTGTGGAGCTTGACAAGGTATTTTATCAACATATTATTATATTCAGATGTAGGCAACCCAGAGGATGATGTAGGACTCTGAAACCAGCCGAGGTCTTGGCAGATCTATGTTTCTGCACCCATGGAAGTTTCCTCAGGGACAGAGGCTTAACCACCCAGACATGAGTCTCCTTAGGCCTTGGAATAGGGTCAAGAGTGTTGCTAGAAGGCATCAGAGTCCTCTGGGGAGCCCATCAGTATGTGCTTGACTTTCTTCCTGAACTGTGCACACCCACATCCATGTGAGGGATGTGGCTCCATCAAAGTCACGTTGTGAGAGGACCCCATACCTCGCTCCTTAGATGTTTAGGCATTCAACACAGATGTCTCATTTATCTTCACAATGATGCTGCGAAGTAGGTGAATATAAACACTGCCATGGCCTCCAGTATCCATTTTTTCTTGTGTCCCCCAAACTAATAGCAGGCTGCATTTTTTTTTCAGGTTGACAATCTGCCAGCTAAACAAATTTGATTTCCTAGGCTTCCTTGCAACTATGGAAGACCACAGGACATAACCTGGGCTATGAGTAGAAAGCATAAGTCCACCCAGGAAGACCCTCAGGAAAGCCACTGTTTTTCTGACAAACAAGACATGCCTTTTGAAAAACAAAGTCTTGAAGATGGCGGCGAGGGGAGTGCATTGCCCCCGTGTGCTGCTTCACTGTGTGGGAGTATGACAAGTCAGGACGGCTAAAGGATATCTTGTTAGGAATTTCCAGCAATAGTGGGGTGCTCCGGAACCTGGAGGAAGGATTTCCATCGCACGAGGATCGGCTACGGGGACTCAAACGCGAGAGGTTTGTCGCACGGAGGGTAACACTGCTTATTCAGCAAATCGCCCCGCGGCTAGAGTCTGCAGCGAGCGCTGGGAAACGAGGAGATAGCGACGCAGGGATACAGCGCTGCAGTTTCTGCCAGCCGTGCAAGCACCGTACTCAGGGCTGAATTCTGGGTTCGAGACGGGGGAAGGAAGTGGTCCATCTCGGTTCTCCACACCGGTCAGACCACAGAGGAGGCCAGCAGCCACCATGTTGGAAAGCTGACGTCACCATCCCTGTTTTCGACTGACCGCAGCTCATTCAGCCATAGAACAGGTAATTTCAGGCTGCAATTCGCCTGCGGCTTGCAGACAGATTGCTAGGGTTCAGTGCCTGGGTGCTTCTTAGAACCTGATCTTATCGGAGCGAACACCGAGAGCGGGGCGGCCGAGTTCCGGCTCCCGGAACCGTCCCGGAACCGCCCTGGCCCAGGGCTGCGGAGCCTGCGGAGGCTGCTTCTTGGACCCTGCTCCTATCAGAGCATACACCAAGCACTAAGCGGCCGAATTCCGGCTCCTGGAACTGAGCCCGCGTGGACTGCTTCTTGGAGCCTACACTTATAGGAGCTTACACCAAGCACGGAACGGCCAAGTTCCGGCTCCCGGAACTTCCCTGGCCCGGGGCTAGGAGCCCGTGGAAACTGCTTCTCGGTCCGGGTCCTGCTGAGGGCTGGTCAGGACTCACCCGTTGCTTTGGTTGCCCGGCAAGGGGAACGAAATGCTGCCATTCGCATAGGATACCAACATGGCAGAGATCTGATGTCATCAGAAAGCGGCGGAGGAGAGAACTTCATCAATACCAGCGGCGACAGAAACAGTTGGTCTCCTGGTAGGGGGGGTGAGGCACAGACACCCGAGTCTCCTCAATTTGTCGTCGAGCCAGAGGGGAGGAGCCGGGCCGCTGCCAGCGCCCGGAGCAGGCCCAGCGGCTCGCCAGCGTGGTGACCGCGTGACCCCAATTGGAGAGGGGGCGGAGCGGAGCCGCCACCCGCACCCGCAAGGTGGGCAGACCCATGACCCAGTGGTACATGGGCGTGGTAGGAGGGGCAGGGCAGAGCCGCCATTCGCGCTTGCAAGGTAAACAGACCTGTGACAGCATGGCGGGTCAGGCCCAGTGGCCTGCCAGTGTGGTACACACGTCACCCCAACTGGAGTAGGGGCAGAGCAGATCCTTCTCCCACGCCCGGATCAGGCCCTGCAGGTGTGGTGGTCACGTGACCCCAATTGGAGTGGGGGCGGAGAGGAACCGCCACCCGTGCCCGCAGGGTGAGCAGACCTGTAACCAAGCTGCAGATCAGGCCCAGGGGTCCGCAGGCGTGGTAGGAGGGGCAGGGCAGATCCGCCGCCCGCGCCTCCAAGGTAGGCAGACCTGCAACAGACCGGCGGATCAGGCCCAGGAGCCTGCCGGCGTGGTACACACACCACCCTAATTGGAGTAGGGGCAGAGCAGAGTTGCCGCCCGTGCCAGGAACAGGCCCAGCGTCCTGCAGGCGGGGTAGTCACGACACCCCAATTGGAGTAGGGGCAGAGCAGAGCCTCCACCCATGCCCGAAAGTTGGGCAGATCTGCGACCGACCAGCGGGACAGGCCCAGTGGCCTGCCAGTACGACAGACACGTCACCCCATTTGGAGTAGGGGCAGAGTAGAGCCGCCGCCCACGCCTGCAGGGTAGGCAAACCTGCAACCGACCGGCGGATCAGGCCCGGTGGACTGCCGGCGTGGTACACTCGTCACCCCAATTGGAGTAGGGGCAGAACAGAGCCGCCGCCAGCGCCAAGAACAGGCCCAGTGACCTGCCGGCGTGGTAGCCACGACACCCCAATTGGAATAAGGAGAGAGCAGAGCCGCCGCCCGCACCTGCAGGAAAGATACGCAAGCAGTATGAAAAGACAAGGAAAGAAAGGACCACAAGCAATGCAGGTCAACACAACTTTAGAAGAGGTAACAGCTGCAGCAGATGGAATGTCAGATAAAGAATTCAGGATATACATGCTTCAGATGATCTGGAGTATCAAGGAAGACATTAAACAGCAAAATCAGACAATGAAAGATCACTTCGACAATGAATTACGCAAACAAATCCAGGAAGCAAAGGATCAACTATACAGGGAGATAGAGGTTATAAAAAACAAACAAACAGAAATCCTAGAAATGCAGGAAGCAATAAACCAACTTAAAAACTCAATGGAGAATACTACCAGCAGAGTAGAACACTTAGAAGATAGAACATCAGACAATGAAGACAAAGTATTTCAACTTGAAAAGAACATAGACAGCTCAGCAAGACTGTTAAGAAACCATGAGCAGAACATCCAAGAAATATGGGATAACATAAAGAGACCAAACTTAAGAGTCATTGGGATACAGGAAGCTACAGAGCTCCAAACCAAAGGAATGAGCAGTCTATTCAATGAAATAATACGAGAAAACTTCCCAGACTTGAAGAATGAGACAGAATCCCAAATCCTAGAAGCCTACAGGACGCCGAATGTGCAAAATCATAAGAGATCCACACCTAGACACATTATAATGAAGATGCCCAACATACAGAATAAGGAGAGAATTTTAAAAGCTACAAGAGAAAGGAAGCAGATTACATTTAGGGGTAAGCCAATCAGGATAACAGCTGATCTTTCAACACAGACTCTGAAAGCTAGAAGATCCTGGAATAACATATTTCAAACACTGAAAGAAAATGGGTTCCAACCAAGAATTGTGTATCCAGCGAAATTAAGCTTCAGGATGGAAGATGAAATTAAAACCTTCCACGATAAACAAAAGTTTAAAGAATTCGCAGCTAGAAAACCATCTCTTCAAAACATCCTCGCCAAAGCATTACAGGAAGAGGAAATGGAAAATAACAATGAAAACCAACAGTGGGAGGTAGGACAGTAAAGGGGGGGAAAATAATCAAAGAGGAAAACAAACCATGTTTAGTAATAGAAATAAACAAATATGGCTGGAAGAACAACCCATATCTCAATAATAACCCTAAATGTTAATGGCTTAAACTCACCAATCAAGAGACAAAGGCTAGTAGAATGGATCACAATACAAGACCCAACAATATGCTGCCTACAGGAGACGCATTTGATAGGAAAAGACATACATAGGCTGAAGGTGAAAGGTTGGGAAAAATCATATCACTCATATGGACTTCGGAAACAAGCAGGAGTGTCCATACTCATATCAAATAAAATAGATTTCAAGCCAAAGTTAATCAAAAGGGATAAAGAGGGACACTACATACTGCTTAAGGGAACCATACACCAACAAGACATAACAATCATAAATATTTATGCCCCAAACAATGGTGCAGCTATGTTCGTCAAACAAACTCTTCTCAAGTTCAAGAGTCTAATAGACCACCATACCATAATCATGGGAGACTTCAACACACCTCTCTCGCCACTGGACAGATCTTCCAAACAAAAGTTGAATAAGGAAACTATAGAACTCAATAACACTATTAATAACCTAGACCTAATTGACATATATAGAGTATACCACCCAACATCAAGCAGTTACACTTTTTTCTCAGCAGCACATGGATCCTTCTCAAAAATAGATCACATATTATGTCACAGGGCAACTCTTAGACAATATAAAGGAGTATAGATAATACCATGCATCTTATCTGATCATAATGGAATGAAACTGAAAATCAACGATAAAAGAAGGAAGGAAAAAGCATACATCACTTGGAGAATGAACAATAGGTTACTGAATGATCAATGGGTTATAGAAGACATCAAGGAGGAAATTAAAAAATTCTTAGAGATAAATGAAAACACAGACACAACATATCGGAATCTATGGGACACATTGAAAGCAGTTCTAAGAGGAAAATTCATTGCTTGGAGTTCATTCCTTAAAAAAAGAAAAAACCAACAAATAAATGATCTCATACTTCATCTCAAAATCCTAGAAAAAGAAGAGCAAAACAACAGCAAAAGAAGTAGAAGGCAAGAAATAATGAAAATCAGAGCTGAAATTAATGAAATTGAAACAAAAGAAACAATTGAAAAAATTGACAAAACTAAAAGTTGGTTCTTTGAAAAAATAAACAAAATTGACAGACCCTTAGCGATGCTAGCGAAGAGAAGAAGAGAGAGAACTCAAATTACTAGCATACGGGATGAAAAAGGCAATATCACAACAGACACTTCAGAAATACAGAAGATAATCAAAAACTATTTTGAATCCTTATACTCCAATAAATTAGAAGATAGTGAAGGCATAGATAAATTTCTTAAGTCATATGATCTGCCCAGATTGAGTCAGGAGAATATAGAAAACCTAAACAGACCAATATCAATTGAGGAAATAGAAGAAACCATCAAAAGACTACCAACTAAGAAAAGCCCAGGTCCGGATGGGTATACAGCAGAATTTTACAAAACCTTTAAAGAAGAACTAATACCAATACTTTTCAAGGTACTTCAGGAAATAGAAAAGGAGGGAGAACTTCCAAATTCATTCTATGAGGCCAACATCACCCTGATACCTAAACCAGACAAAGACACTTCAAAGAAAGAAAACTACAGACCAATATCTCTAATGAACCTAGATGCAAAAATCCTCAATAAAATTCTGGCGAATTGGATACAAAAACATATCAAAAAAATTGTACACCATGATCAAGTAGGATTCATCCCTGGGATGCAAGGCTGGTTCAATATACGGAAATCAATAAATGTTATTCACCACATCAATAGACTTAAAAATAAGAACCATATGATCATCTCGATAGATGCGGAAAAAGCATTTGACAAAGTACAGCATCCCTTTATGTTCAAAACTCTAGAAAAACTAGGGATAACAGGAACATACCTCAATATTGTAAAAGCAATCTATGCTAAGCCTCAGACTAGCATCATTCTGAATGGAGAAAAACTGAAGTCATTCCCTCTAAAATCTGGAACAAGACAGGGATGCCCTCTCTCTCCACTTCTGTTCAACATATTTCTCGAAACACTGGCCAGAGCAATTAGACAGACGAAAGAAATTAAAGGCATAAAAATAGGAAAAGAAGAACTTAAATTATCACTATTTGCAGGTGACATGATTCTATACCTAGCAGACCCAAAAGGGTCTACAAAGAAACTATTAGAGCTAATAAATGAATTCAGCAAAGTGGCAGGATATAAAATCAACACGCATAAATCAAAGGCATTCCTGTATATCAGCGACAAATCCTCTGAAATGGAAATGAGGACAACCACTCCATTCACAATATCTTCAAAAAAAATAAAATACTTGGGAATCAACCTAACAAAAGAGGTGAAAGACTTATACAATGAAAACTACAGAACCCTAAAGAGAGAAATAGAAGAAGATCTTAGAAGATGGAAAAATATACCATGTTCATGGATAGGAAGAACTAACATCATCAAAATGGCGATATTACCAAAAGTTCTCTATAGGTTTAATGCAATGCCAATCAAAATCCCAACGGCATTTCTTGTAGAAATAGAGAAAGCAATCATGAAATTCATATGGAAAAATAAAAGACCCAGAATAGCAAAAACAATGCTAAGCAGGAAGTGTGAATCAGGCGGTATAGCGATACCAGACTTCAAACTATACTACAGAGCAATAGTAACAAAAACAGCATGGTACTGGTACCAAAACAGGCGGGTGGACCAATGGTACAGAATGGAGGACACAGAAACCAATCCACAAAACTATAACTATCTTATATTTGATAAAGGGGCTAAAAGCATGCAATAGAGGAAGGATAGCATCTTCCACAAATGGTGCTGGGAAAACCGGAAATCCATATGCAACAAAATGAAACTGAATCCCTTTCTCTCGCCATGCACAAAAGTGAATTCAAAATGGATCAAGGAGCTTGATATCAAATCAGATACGCGCCATCTGATAGAAGAAAAAGTTGGCTACGATCTACAGTCGGTGGGGTCGGGCTCCAAATTCCTCAATAGGACACCCATAGCACAAAAGTTAATAACTAGAATCAACAAATGGGACTTACTCAAACTAAAAAGTTTTTTCTCAGCAAAAGAAACAATAAGAGAGGTAAATAGGGAGCCTACACCCTGGGAACAAATCTTTACTCCTCACACTTCAGATAGAGCCCTAATATCCAGAGTATACAAAGAACTCAAAAAATTAGACAATAAGAGAACAAACAACCCAATCAACAAATGGGCCAAGGACCTGAACAGACACTTCTCAGAGGAGGACATACAGTCAATCAACAAGTACATGAAAAAATGCTCAACATCTCTAGCTGTCAGAGAAATGCAAATCAAAACCACCCTAAGATACCATCTCACTCCAGTAAGATTGGCAGCCATTATGAAGTCAAACAACAACAAGTGCTGGCGAGGATGTGGGGAAAAGGGTACACTTGTACATTGCTGGTGGGACTGCAGATTGGTGCAGCCAATTCGGAAAGCAGTATGGAGATTTCTTGGAAAGCTGGGAATGGAGCCACCATTTGACCCAGCTATTCCCCTTCTTGGTCTATTCCCTAAAGACCTAAAAAGAGCATGCTACAGGGACACTGCTACATCGATGTTCATAGCAGCACAGTTCACAATAGCAAGACTGTGGAACCAACCTATATGCCCTTCAATAGACGAATGGATAAAAAACATGTGGCATTTATACACAATGGAGTATTACTCTGCATTAAAAAATGACAAAATCATAGAATTTACAGGGAAATGGATGGCATTAGAGCAGATTATGCTAAGTGAAGCTAGCCAATCCCTAAAAAACAAATGCCAAATGTCTTCTTTGATATAAGGAGAGTAACTAAGATCAGAGTAGGGACGAAGAGCAGGAGAAGAAGATTAACATTTAACAGGGATGAGAGGTGGGAGGGAAAGGGAGAGAGAAGGGAAATTGCATGGAAATGGAAGGAGACCCTCAGGGTTATACAGTGGAGGGGGTAGAGAGAGAGGAGGGGAGGGGAGGGGAGAGGTGGGGAGGGGTAGGGTGGAGGATGGGAAAGGCAGCGGAGCACAACAGACACTAGTATGGCAATATGTAAATCAATGGATGTGTAACTGATGTGATTCTGCAGTCTGTGTATGGGGTGAAGGTGGGAGTTCATAACCCACTTGAATCAAAGTGTGGAATATGATATGTCAAGAAATTTGTAATGTTTTGAACAACCCACAATAAAAAATTAAAAAAAAAAAAAGACATGCCTTTTGTCTATCACCTACTCTCTTCCTTTCTTCCTGAATGGAAAGAGATGGAGACAATTGAAGGAACAGTTTTGTGTTTGTTTTTTTTTTTTCAAAAACAACCAACTATGAGAGTATCTCAGAGGAGGAAGATCAAAGGAACCCAGAATCATGACCCATCAGTTCTATTATCTCCATTTTACAGATAGGAAAACTAAGACTTAGAAAGATGAATGCATCTGTATAAGGTCATAACACAGGGGCACATTTCAAATTCTGTGTTCTTTCCCTAATTTTCGGTTAGAATATTGTCTTAAGATCAGAGACTACCATTTCTGAGATGGTGTCACAGAGGACATGTGCATTTATTACTGATTGTAATAGAATGTACAGAAAATATGCCATTGCATTTAGGTGGGGCCAAACACCTGAGGAATGGAGATAGGTCAACAGGTAAATAGGAGAGAGCAGAAACATGGAGGGCTCATTTTTCATAATAAAAATGAAGATTGTCATCTAAATGGCAGGATGCGATGGGATTAAATAAAAGTTACCATGGTACGATTGGGAGGTGATGGAAACTTGAAGAGGTGCGCGCCTAGCGATCATAGGCTGAAACCTCCAAAACTCTGAATTGAAATAAACCTTTAACATGGAGAGAACTGGAAACTATCATGCTAAGTGAAATAAGCCAACTCCAAAAAAAACAAAGGCCTAATGTTGTCTTCGATATGCAGATGCTAACACATAATAAGGGGGGAGGGGGGGAAGAATAGAAGTTCATCGGATTAGACAAAAGGGAATGAAGGGAAGTGAGGGGGAAATAG
Organism: Marmota flaviventris; assembly: GCF_047511675.1. NCBI lineage: Eukaryota > Metazoa > Chordata > Mammalia > Rodentia > Sciuridae > Marmota > Marmota flaviventris. The sequence continues at coordinate 31,080,897 of NC_092508.1, read as the reverse complement.
GAAAGACAGTAGAATGAATCAGACATAACTTTCCTATGTTCATATATGAAAACACCACCAGGGTAACTCCACGTCTGTACAACCACAAGAATGGGAAGTTATACTCCATTGTATGTCCAATATGTCAAAATACATTCTATTGACATGTACAACTAAAAAGAACAAATAAAAAAATTAAGACAAAAACAGCAGAAAGTAGATAGGTGGGACTACAGTATTAAATATCTTTTTCCTTGAAAAAGAAAAGGAAAGAAACCTTTACTCTTTGTAAGTTGATTATTCCAGGTGTTTGTTATAGTAATGGAAAGCCAACTGTCACTAAATGCTAGTTAGAAGTGAACTTGAGGGAAAGAAATGAATTCACAACCTGCTTCAGCAATTACAAATTAGACTTTTCTTTTCTACCACTTTCCTCACCCCACTAAAATGTGTTTTAGAAGCACCATTACATGAGAAAGAAAGGAAAAAATATATATACACTATTGCTATTCAGTGCCTTTACACACAAGTGGGGGGTGAAGTTATATGGAAAAATCTCACTCTTATTATCTTTAAAATGGGGTGTTTTAGAAGGGACTTCTTTTTCTTTATCAAGCTGTGGTTTCCTGACAGAGTCTGGATCAGCTTTAAAGGGTTCTTTATTCACATGCAGTTGAACTCAGGGAGAATTAAGCAGGTCAAACCCAAACAAGTCTTTCATTTGTACCAAGACTAAATGATTTTCCCCTGAAAGTGCCTGGAGAAAAAAATTATAAAGAGTGATTTGATCCTAAACTCTAGCACCCCATGAGCCCTGAACTCCAGGGATATTCTTCTTGCTTTGATCAGAGATTTATGAAAGAAAAGAAGAATAAAAACCTGGTACCTCTTAGCTGCCTCTTACCTTTAGATAGGAAAGACACACTGAGTTTCTTCCAAGAAGTGAGGAAAAGCATACATCATTTAGAGGGAATTTCTGGAGGGATGGCTAACAATCAATGTTCCCCAGTCAACTAATAAGTACTGCCTGGCCCCAATCAGATGGCTTAGTAACATTTCACCTGGATTAGAAGTGCCTACCAGCAGTCTGTGAATATCCAGATGATATTTATTTAAATAACCACAGTATAAGGGGACTAAACTCAATGCTACAGGAAGTTAAGCATAAGTGAAGATGTGGGCATCCTATGCCAGGACTTCTAAGTCATTCTGACTACCGAGGTTTTGTAGATCCAGGGCAAGGCCAGCTATGCACTCCCTTCTCCTTGCTGTAGCATTTTTATTCAGATGAATTCAGATAAAATTCAAATACTTTGCCTATTATTGAGGAAATAATAGGCAATGGCTGTAAGCAGAAGCAGTCCAGGGATAAATAGGTGCACCTCCCGAAATGCAAGGAGCACCCTGAGAACAGGAAGGCTATTGATGCTCCAAAGACAAAAACGTCTGCATTCATATTGCCTGAGAGAGATGGCGAGGGCAGGGAGGAGGTGGGCAAAGGAATGAAGGCCTGGCTCAGGCTCAGACCTACATGCTCATTTGTCACGATGTCTTAATATTAGCAAATACTTTCTGAGTCTTTACCTTGTGCTAGTCAGCGTAAGAACTTCACATGGAATGCCTAGTTTTGTTTTTACAAGTCTATGGGATTCTTATTAGATCCTTTAATAGGGCAGAAGACTGAGATTTGGAAAACTTAAGTAACTTGGGCAAGCCACTATGGTCATTAGTGGTTAAATCATGATCCAACAGGAGCAGCCAGACCCCAGGACTGAACCCTCCTTAAAGCTGTATGTCTGCCTCTTGTTGGGCAGTGCCATGGGCCCCAGGAATACCAATGGTATTAAGACATTTCCCTCTGGTTTATGGCTGATTTTTTTTTCTTTTTTCTTTCTTTTTCTTTTTTTTTTAACTTTGTCCAGGACATGGTGTAGACAGAGAGTAGCAAGCATAAAGAAGCTGAAGTCTAGAAGAACTAGGGAAGTCCAGCTCTGAGTCTGGTTACCCACAGTTAGTCTTGAATAGGGACAAGGAAAAAATTTCAGGTGGTTAATAGCAACCCCGGGGCTTTGCTTCTTATTGAGCCCCCTGGGAGAAACCAAAGAGCCAGTGGAAATGAAAGGACACTATTTGAAGAGGGTCATTTGGTCTTAATGAAGAAGATAAACAAATGGGTAATTGTTTCCTGCCCAGAAAAAGGTCATTTGGGTGACCTTGTGAAGAGGTCTTATGAATAGATTCTTTTTCAACCTCCATTTTATCTTATCAATCATATTTCACAACAAAAATTAAATTTCTCTATGACTTGTGTCAAAAGACTTTCAGTAATGATGTTTGGCTAAATTAATGACTAAAATGTATGTGTGGAGGGGTGGGGAGCATTTGGTAAATCACCCAGTGGTGAGGCCAGCTGGGGGCATTCGGATCAGAAATTTTAGTGAATAAAACATAAATGGGCTTCTGATGCCCGTTTATTTTTTAGTCACTTCACCCCAAATACTAAACCAATGACTTCAGCTTTAGCTTATTGACAGGGGCCAACTTGATCCCCATCAAAGTTATTATGTGGCTGTTGACATCATCTAGTTAAAGAGCTCTAGATGCACTATGTACCTACCCAGAATTGGATATGTAACAGCTGCACACAGTGCTTAACAACTTCCCCTGATGGACTCATCCCCATCACCACATCCTCCATCTGACCTTCTGACCTTGTTCCAGGAACACCTGTAGCTATTTCTTTAGGAATCCAGCAAGAAAATAAAATAGCCTCAAGTTAAAAGTCATCCATAGTTTTTGTTCTTTATTTAAAGCTGCTTGACATCCTATTCACTATGCGATTTTTATAATAAATAGTGACAAAGTCAATGACTAAATATAAAATGCATGATAAAAATCATGGCACTCCATATAAAGCCTGTGCCTAAATGGACCCATTTTATATTATAGTAAAGATATAAGAAACATTTGAAATGCTGAATAAGTAATGTTGTTCTGGAAACTTCCATCCCAGAAAATTTCTCCAATGAGTCCTTTTCATACAGCTTTTGATATCATGTTAGAGACTTTTCCTCATCCCAAAGAACTGGGTACACCAATACAAATGGAGACATTCCAGAAGCATTTTAGAAAACACCCCCTTATAATTTCAGAGGTATTTCCATATTTAATGCACTCATTATCCAAGTCAATTTCTTTAGGAATGTTAGATTCCTGAGTGCCAGCACAGGGCCATCATCAGAATTCAGGGGGACCTGGGTGCAGGCCAGCCCTAAAAAGGTGTTTTTTTTTCCAGATTCCCCCCCCCCAGAATACCCTCAGTCTACTACCTCAACAGAAACTTTGAGTTATGTGGGAGAAAGCAGCACAACTATTCAAGGGTTGGAAAATGAGACCTATGAGAAATAGTGAAAGGAACAGGGATTATTGAACCTGTGGAAGAAAAGGATGCAGAGTGATTTAACAGCCTCCTCCTCTTCTTTGAAATGATCTCTCACATGGAGGAGCGCAGCCAGCTGTTCAGCATCTCCACAGAAGACCAACCGGGAGGAAACGGGCTCAAGCTACAGCATTAGGGATTTAGGACACAAGAAAGAATTTCCTGACTTTGAGAAATGTTAAACACCAGGAATAGTTACCCATAGGGGTTGAGGAATCTCCTTCCCTTGGGATATTTAAAAAGAGGAGATTTTCTTAGCTGTCTTGAATGATTTAAAGGTTCTGCCTCGGGGGGAGGAGGGAACAGAGGAAAAGATATAACCAGATAATCTCTTTCTGAGTATTTTTTGGTTTCAAAACTAAGAAGACATTTTCAAAATTGTTCTTTGCAAGACATTTAAACCAGACTTACAATCCCATTGATCCTCTGTTGTCAATTTATATAAAAATTATGAGGCAACATAAAAAAGGAGGAAACAGCAGTATTTAAAGCACAAAACTATCATATACAGATCAATTTTTTTTTAAGTTTATTGTTCCTAGAAAGAGAATTATCTCAATCTCAGGTTCCTCGCCTGTAAATTGCAATCAAATTCCCTGCCCTGCTTACCTCACAGTTACCGTATTAAATAAAGCATAGAAATGCTGTCAACAGTAAAAATGATTATAGTGTGTAGAACATCATTATGGAAAGGTATTTTGATGCATTTTTTTATTTTTATTTTTTGGTGCTGGGGATGGAACTCAAGTGCACTTTACTACTGAGCCACATCCTCGGCCCTTCTTGTTTTTTATTTTGAGATAGGGTCTTACTAAGTTGCCCAGGCTGGTCTTTAACTACAGGAGCTTCCTGCCTCAGCCTGTGGAGCTGCTGGAACTATAAGCATGTGCCTCCTCATCTAACTGAAAAGATATTTTTATATGAACACCTCTATATTTCTCTCTTTCTTTCTGTAGAGTCAGGGCTGACAAGAGGAAACCCCCAAATCTCTAAGTGTGGCTGTTCTTTGCCACATCTTTAGCCCACTGTCAAGGAGGAAGCTTAGGGAATTTCACATTGAAGTCTGGCCTTGGAATATTTCCTGGTAGTCTGAAAATCCCAAGGATTTCCAACTTGGATTTCAAACCTGGGCAAACTTCCGAGCGGAGCTCCTGTCCACCACTTGGCTCAGTTGGATCCAGGTGAACAGTCTATCATCCTGCTCCAACTATTCCCAAATAGTTCTCATTAAAAAAAAAAAGAAAGAAAGAAAAGTTGGAGGGATCACATGGCTAAAAGGCAGGCAAGGATAGTTGCCCAAGAGACTCCACAACAGGTTCTGAAAGATGACTCAAGTTACAACATGCTGGTGTCATTTGCTTGGCTGCAGGCTAGGGAAGGAGAGACTGCAGAGGACCCCTAGAGACTCAACCTTCTCCTCTCTCTTCTTACAATGTCTCTTTAACTCTGTAAGTGTCTAACTAATTGGGAAAGTGTTGATTAAGAAACCACATCCCTACTGCAAGCCAGTTCCCAGGGGCCTGGGTTGAACAGGAGGGGAAGCCACTCTCCTGCCACTGTGTGTGTTCCCACCACCTTCCAAGGTCCCCTGCCATTTTCTTGTTTCAAAACTGCCTCCCCTGGTGAGACACTTCCCGGAGTCCTGGAGTTGGCTCTTTCCTAGGTATCAATATTGTTTTACTAGAAAAACTTCTTGGGATTCTACTTCAGAAAGATTCCACTGTGGCTCTTGCCAGGCTTCTCCTCTTGCTAATGTAAAAATTGTTTTATCTCAAAAATACTAGAATGAAAAAAGAGAGGGAAAAAAAACAGGATAAAAAAAATACTAAGGTAAGAAAAACAAGTAAACAGGTTTTTGGTGGAAGGAGAGGGCTAATGGCTAGAGAAGCAAAAGAGAATTAACCATTAAATTTTCAAGCCCAGGAAAATTCTGCTCTTTAACAGGGCTGCCTTTGTTCAACAGTAATTACACCAACTAATTTACTGAATTCAACATGACAGCAGTTCCAGCAGAAAGAGCTCTGGAACCACGTCCAGACACACGGGCCACCATAACCTCCAATTCATTCAACTGCCCAGAGTTGGGACGTGCATTTGCACAAACAGTTGAATCTCAGAAGGGAACATTACAGAGCATTTTCATTTTTTATAGTCAGAATAGTTCAACTTTTTCTTAGGCCTGACTACAAAATATTTCTTTTCTCTCTTTCTGCTGTTCCCCTGGCAATTTCTTAGGTGAGAGAGGAAGAACTAGTGCTCAAACAAATGCTGCTTCTGGGAAAAAACCACATTCCAGATGAATTTCTATTGTTTAGTTCATTCCCATTTTTCTCCCTTTCCCTCAGGTATAGAGCATTTTTTTTTAAGCTGTGTGGGGTTATAACTTGACATAGTGGGACTCACCACAAATCAGGTGTGAGGGGGCACTCAACCAGAATCTCTTGAGACGTGCAGTTTAAACCTTCAAATTAATACCTGTAGGGGGGACAGGGAGTCTCTCCCCCCATACACATAGAGTTACATCCCATAGCAGGTTGTTGCAAGGAAATGATATTGATGAAATGGTTAGACAGTGATTAATATGCACCATAACTCATTGCGATATCCCTGCTTCAGCATTCTCCTCTTCGCAGAGTGATGTTCAATTACTCACTATTGATCAGCAATCGCATTGCATGGAATGGAATGGCAGCATCAATTCATTTCATCCTATTGAGTTTCAGCCAATAACAATTGATATTTGGCACATGTTTCCCAGAGACATTTGTCTGCCATCAGGGAGTTGATTAACAGGTTGGCAGTTTGCATGTTTGTGAAAAAAAGGGAGGAAAAGTGTAAATTCTGCTTATGAATTTGTTCTCGTACCTGATGTGGGAAAAAAGGCAGGGATCGCCTGTCCTATGTAAATGTAGTCGCGATGGTCAACTGTTCGCCCTGCCAACCTGTTCACATTCAACATTGTTCTGCCCTTATTTTTTATTGATAATCATGTGAATAATTAAAGTCCAACTACATGAAACACACATAAATCATCTTCAGAGGGCACGTAATGGACCCGGGCTCAGCCATTGCGCACAGCATAAATTAAGGCCAAAATATTCACGATGTAAACTATGCATGTCATTGCCTCCTGCAGAATTCATAGTAATCTGCTTGTCACTCAAAACCTGTCACCTTCAAGGCAGCCAGCTAGCAAAGGACCCTTTCTCCCCAGTCATTGCAGGGACTATGACTACTATTTCTGCCTCCACAGTTGATGTTCCATAAGTGGATGACATGCTATTTGTTTTGAAAATCCCACTTGCTTCATCTGGCCATTCCTGTTGTGGACATATCATTTGTTCTGTGGGTACTTTTAAAAAACCCAAGCAGCACCGTCCAGAGCTATTAACCTCTCCTGCTAATGTCACCCATCATGCACTTGGCACGTGGGCTTTGCTAGACAAATCTAACAACATCTGCCATGCATTCTGCAACTTCCTTTTGATTTCTCACACTTTATTTTCACTTTCATCTCTGCGTGCTGGTGAGATGTACGTCTGATCTCATTCAGATGCCAGGAAGCTGGGAACGTGCCATTCTTCCACGGGGCAGTGTGCCTGGTGAGAAATTGGGGCAACCGCTAGTTTGGGGCTGGCAGGCATCCTTGTTGCTAACATCCAATGACCACTGAAGTGTTTTGCCAGTGAACTTCATTGATTCAGCAGATATTATACCTGAGAAACCACTCATATGTGTACACACGAACAGCTGGAACATTAAAGGCAGCATTGGAAAAAAGACTTTATTTAGAAAATAGGTTACTCATTCCCTGCTCAGATGTGAAGAGTGCGACGTTAGCCAAAGCTCTGCTCTTTGTTCATCTGAACCCCTCCTTCACCACTCTTATAGGGAAGCTTCATTTTCTTTTTGTGTCACCATAATTCTCAAGCCCAGCAGTGGCCTGGGATTACAGGGTCAGCTGGACCAATTGCAGCTTTCAAACACCTGAGATGACATCAAGTGTTTACTCTGATTGACATGTTCAGGAGCCCGTAGATCGATAGCTGCGGCTCCTCCTGGGGGTGTTAATGACTCCTCGTCTGTTTCTTTGCAGGCAGACATTTCCTCTGGCCAATGTTCTTAGGACTGGTGGAGTGACAATCTTAAGAGAAAAATCCAAGGTCCTGGAATATCCATCAGGCCTATTATTCTAATAGTCACCTTGTAAAAACTTAAACGTGTCCTCAGTTTTTTGCTGTGGAAGGCAGAGAGTATGCAGGAGAGATAGATGGACTGTTAAATAAAATATATCCGCTTTCATAAAAGTGTCATTAGTAATGAAGAATGCATTTAAAGATTCTCTACAAGGCATCTCTAAATGATCAAGGAAAAGTAGCACTTGTACTTCAAAGTTTTTTTTTTAACTCCCTATTCAGTAACTTGACTTTTGGTTTATTAAGTCTATTTTTTAATTAAGCCTATTTATTAAGCTTTTTTTTTCATTGAACATCATAAATTGGGAATCTTTTTTTCTGAAATAAAAAATACATGTTTTTATAGTTTACAAACCCATGTATCTTCACTACAGAAAACTTACATTTTATGATAAGGCTGTAAAGGAAGGAAATTGTAAGGTCCTCTTCATCTTAAAGAATTTTTAAATTGACCATGTTTGTGTGAGAGAGAAAAATAAGACAGCTGATTCAGTCAATACTGATGCAAGTGTATCCTAATTCCAAAGAGCTCTCAAATATTTAATAATAAAAAAATTCCATGATAGGCTTAAGTGAAGTAGGCACCAAGATACGCATCATCTGATGCTGGTGATAAAGAGGGCTGTGATTGAGGTGGTGAAGGAAAAAGTACCGCTGCTCTCAAACACATTGATATTACATTTTTTCCACTTGGATGCCTTCCCCACGCACACTAATCCATGGATCTGAGGGGGAATAATCCATTGACATCCAATTTTCTGGGAGAATTTTTTTTTTCCTTTCCTGAATGAGGCAATTTGTTCGTAAAGTAGTGTAAGCATTAACTCTTTCTCAACTAAATGGTCCTCACAAAAGAAAGATTAATTCTGGCATTGGAGATTAAGGTCACTAATTCAAAAAACCTAGTCAGGTGCCCTCAATTTCTAGCCATGTCCCCTCTTGTCCAGAAAAATATCAAGAAGGACTGTGATTTCCCAGTAAAGCAAAACCAAGTTCAGTTTGGACACACAAAACTCTTATGAATGAAATGGGTTACCAGTTCAACTACATTTTCATCCTAAATATGTTCTATCTCAACGACATAGAATAGTTTGTATTTTGTTTTGTTTTTAATCCAGTTGGTAATTCTATAAACATTTATTGAGCATATACTATGTACCAGTTATGGAGCTCCATTCAAGGAAAATAGAAAAACAACACAAGTTGTTCAGAGTATAATGGAGAGACATATATGTAAGCAAATCATAGAAGGTATGTAAACACATTACAAATAGAGGTATTTAAATGGTATTATGGGAATATAGAGCAGGGTGTGTGACACTCTGCTTTAGTTGACATCAGGGAATACTTTCTTGCAGTGGAGGTAGGGTTTTAGCAAGAGGATGTGGCTGAGGATGGAAAACCTAGACAGATACAGGAATTGTGCCACCAACAGCCCAGCAAAGAAAAGTCACAATGACAATATGCTTTCACTTGTCATTTATGATGGTAAACTCTTTTGCAAGTTCTTGTTCCCATCCACCAATGCAGAACTACAGGTCTTCAAATTCACTCCTCTTTCACCCCATCATCCAAAAATTTTCATGGAATCTCCAGGAGGTATCTTAGTTGCTCACGAGAAGTGCAGTGAGTTGCCCTGTGGATCCATGGGTCTTTCCTCCTCTCCCTGGCTTCCTCTGAAAGGAAGCCTAGAGGCTACTAGGTGTTGCTGTGTTGTGCCTGTTGTCACCACTGCCAGTTCTGTTGAGTTCTTCTGCACCAGCAGAGCCTCTCTTGCCCACTGAGCGCCAATGATGCCTGTAGTCAGTGAATTCCTATGCAGTCCTTTCTCCACTGCTACTACCTTTTCCTTTCCACTCTACTGTTCTTGAATCTCAGAGATATCAGGACTGGTCACTATACCTGTTACAGGATGTGAATGTTACCCCCTCATTTGATGGGATCTTATAGAATCTACAGTGAGTTATTTCCATTTTCACGTACAATCTCTGTTATGATTTGGATGTGAAGTGTCCCCCCAAAGTCTTGTGTCTTAAAGCCTTGATCCTTAACTTAGCCATGTTCAGAAGTGGTACTTTGGGGGAAGTGATTGAATCACAAGGGCTCTGACCTCATCAGCAGATTAATCCACTGATGGTTTAATAATCTGATGGCATTATGGGAGGTGGTGAAATCATAGAAGGTGGAGCCTTATGGAAGGAAGTATGTCACTGGGGGTGTGTCCTGGAAGGGCTGTCTGGTCCCTGGCTCCTCCCTCTCCTGTCTCTCTGTTTCCTATCTGCCAGGAGCTGAGCAGCTCTCCTCCTCTGTGCCATTCTGCCATGATGTTTCTGCCTTGGAGCCAGCTGGCCATGGACTGAAACCTATGAAACTGAACCAAAATGAAGCCTTCCTCCTTTAAGTTGTTTTTCTCATGTATTTGTCACAACAATGAAAAGACGACTATCACAGTCTCTTCTCTCTGAAGACATCAACATGGGGAACCAGGGACAACCCCAGGCTAGAACTGTCCCCATCCCCAACCAAAGTGCCTCTGTATCTGCTCCCTCACTCTTTGGGTGGATTTCTCTGTGTAGACTTAACTCTGTCCTGTGCAAACACACATAGGGCAGGCTTACCACACAAGTTCACTAATGTGACTGGACTCATTTCAGTCTCTGCCACGGGTGTGGTTTATGTTACAGCTGAGACAACTCTCACCATGTGTGATAACTAGAGAAAGTATATGAAGAATTCCTTAAACATCATTAAATTATTATAGCTATGAAGAAAAGGCCTTGTGTATTAATACTGAGTTATAAGAGGTAGGAAAAACTCATCTAAAATAGTTTTTGTTTGTTTATTCTTAAATAAGGGAATTTTGCTGGTTCATTTAACTAAGCAACCAAGGGATCCATTCAGACAGAGTTTGATCCAGCACTCAATGGAGGGGATTATGGTTCAGTTTCTATTCCATTTATTGACTCCACTTCCTTGGCTCCATTAACAGGCTGATTGGTGCCAGGATAACTGCCAACACATCCCAGTAGTATATCATTCTCTGTTTATAACCAGTAGGAGAGAGAGAGAGAGGGCAAATTAACTTCTCTTTCCCAGAACCCTGCCCAAATACCCTCCTGTGTCTCATTGGCTTTGGCTGGGGTACTTTCTTGAGCAGTCATGATGGGTGAGAGCAAGGCAATGTCCCTAATAGCTTATCAATGAGCCTTTTCTGGATCTAGGCCCAGCATCAACTCACCTGAAAACTCAGGACCAAGAATGGGTAAGAGAGCTGTTTCCCAGAAGAAAAGCAGAATACTGGTTTTAGAAAAGAGGAGGAGGAGTAGAAGCTAAGTGACTAAAATTCATGTGCTTAGCACACATGAGACCCTCCCTGGGGTTCAACCCACCACAATAAACAAACAAATAAATAAATATTGTATGACAGTCCATGTTTCTAAAATATTGCAGTTGCATTAGCACAAAGGTGATTCAAGAGTCTGATAAGTATTCGCCTTTGGGGTGGAGACCCAATGAAAGATGTGCAGAAATGTGCAAGAAAAAGGGAGCTTGGGCAGACTCACCTGGTCTCTGGATACCTGGAAGGAGATCTAACAATTGCCTGTCACACCATGAATGTGGAAAGTCTAACACTGCTAGGATCAATCAGATCAGAGATCAAATAAGAATCAGTTGTAAGTCAGTCAAATTATACAAGACAAAAATTGTGGAGTTAAATGTCAAAAGTAAAATAAGAAAATACATTTCAAGAAAATGTTCTATGGGTTAAGTAGAAATTCCTAACCAAGCCTGGAATTCGAAACTAGAGAAAGAAGGATAGGCATAATTAAATTAAATCAAGATGACTTTTATGGCAAAAGGTCTAGAAAATAAAAATGACAGGTAAATATCAGAGGTAATATTTGCACCAGATTTAAAAGAATTAGTACCTGTAACATTAAAAAAACAAACTCTTTATAATATTCTCCAAACTCAATCCATTATAATAGTAGGTAAAAGATACAAATAGATCACTTCAGAACAAATCTAAATAGCCCAACACATTTTTTGGATGCTCAAATCCACTGGTAGCTAAGGAAATGCAAATTAAAGTAACAATGAGATGTCATTTTATAACTATTAGAATTCAAGTTCTTAAGAATTATCACATCCAGTGATGATGGATGGGAGAGGATGTGATGGAAAGGTACTCATACAAATGATGGCAGAAATGTGCTGCATTATAGTTGTTCAGGAAAACACTTCAGTAACACAAAGATCAAAACTATATGTATTATTCAACTCAGTGATTCCATTTCTGAATATTCATCTCATGAAAATAAAAGCACCAACATGTGAAGGTATTTATATATGTGTGTGCATAGTACCAGTGTTCAAAGTGACAAAAAAATCTGGAAGCAAAACAAATACCTATCAATAAGTGAATTGCCAGAATCTTATGGAATATTTATTCCATGAAATATTGGATAACAAATTAAAAAAATGAATTAGAGCTATATCAGTTGACTTGGAGTAATTTTTTGCTAGTCAAATTAGACTGGGAAAAAAGTGTTTATGATAAAATGTGATATAATTGCTGTGGATTGTATATTAGATGTCCCCAAAAGCTCATATGTGAGACAATGCAAGAAAGTTCAGAGGTGAGATCTTGGAGAGCTGACATCACCATCCCTGTTTTTGACTGATCGCAACTCATTCAGCCATAGAACAGGTAATTTCAGGCTGCCATTCGCCTGCATCTTGCAGACAAATTATTCAGGTTCAGTACTAAAGAACCTGCGGAAACTGCTTCTTGGAGCCTGCTCCTATCAGAACATATACTGAGCCCAGAGCAGCCGAATTCCGGCTCCCGGAACTGCTCTGGCCCAGGGCTAAAGAACGTGCGGAAACTGCTTCTCGGTCCGGGTCCTGCTGAATACTGTGGAGGTAAATACCAACCGAGCCTTCATAGGCAGTGGCAACAGGATTGAGACGGGGCTTGTGAGGGCCGGTCAGGACGCACCCGTTGCTTTGGTCACCCGGCAAAGGGAACGAAATGCTGCCATTCGCATGGGATACCAACATGGCAGAGATCTGATGTCATCAGAAAGCAGCGGAGGAGAGAACTTCATCGATACCAGCGGCGACAGAAACAGTTGGTCTCCTGGTAAAGAAAGTGAGTCACAAACACCCGAGTCTCTCACTTTGTCATCAAGCCAGAGGGGCAGAGCAGAGCCGCCGCCGGCACACGGAACAGGCCCAGTGGCCCGCTGGCGTGGTAGTCACATCACCCCAATTGGAGTAGGGGCAGAGCAGAGCCGCCACCCGCGCCCGCAAGGTAGGCAGACCTGCGACCGACCGGCGGATCAGGTCCAGCGGCCTGCCGGCATGGTACACACGTCCCCCCAATTGGAGTAGGGGCAGAGCAGAGCCTTCACCTGCGCCCAGAACAGGCCCAGCAGCCCGCCAGCGTGGTAGTCACATCACCCCAATTGGAGTAGGGGCAGAGCAGAGCCGCCACCCGCACCCGCAAGGTAGGCAGACCTGCGACCGATCAGCAGAACAGGCCCAGCGACCCGTCAGCGTGGTAGACAGATCACCCCAATTGGAGGAGGAGCACAGCCACCGCCCGCCCCTGCAAGGGAGAATTTTCAACTATACAAGAGCAATATAAATATATAGGGGGAAAATTTCAAAAACACAACAGTTTCACCAAGCAGAAAGAAACGCGAGCAGTATGAAAAGACAAGGAAAGAAAGGACCACAAGCAATGCAGGTCAACTCAACTTTAGAAGAGGTAATAGCTGCAGCAGATGGAATGTCAAATAAAGAATTCAGGATATACATGCTTCAGATGATCTGGAGTCTCAAGGAAGACATCAGACAGCAAAATCAGACAATGAAAGATCACTTCAACAATGAATTACATAAACAAATCCAGGAAGCAAAAGATCAACTATATAGGGAGATAGAGGTTATAAAAAACAAACAAACAGAAATGCTAGAAATGCAGGAAGCAATAAACCAACTTAAAAACTCAATTGAAAATACTACCAGCAGAGTAGAACACTTAGAAGATAGAACATCAGACAATGAAGACAAAGTATTTCAACTTGAAAAGAACATAGACAGTTCAGCAAGACTGTTAAGAAACCATGAGCAGAACATCCAAGAAATATGGGATAACATAAAGAGACCAAACTTAAGAGTCATTGGGATACAGGAAGGTACAGAGCTCCAAACCAAAGGAATGAGCAGTCTATTCAATGAAATAATACGAGAAAACTTCCCAGACTTGAAGAATGAGACAGAATCCCAAATCCTAGAAGCCTACAGGACGCCAAATGTGCAAAATCATAAGAGATCCACACCTAGACACATTATAATGAAGATGCCCAACATACAGAATAAGGAGAGAATTTTAAAAGCTACAAGAGAAAGGAAGCAGATTACATTTAGGGGTAAAACCAATCAGGATAACAGCTGATCTTTCAACACAGACTCTGAAAGCTAGAAGATCCTGGAATAACATATTTCAAACACTGAAAGAAAATGGGTTCCAACCAAGAATTGTGTATCCAGCGAAATTAAGCTTCAGGATGGAAGATGAAATTAAAACCTTCCACGATAAACAAAATTTAAAAGAATTCGCAGCTAGAAAACCATCTCTTCAAAACATCCTCGGCAAAACATTACAGGAAGAGGAAATGGAAAATAACAATGAAAACCAACAGTGGGAGGTAGGACAGTAAAGGGGGGGAAATAATCAAAGAGGAAAACAAACCATGTTTAGTAACAGAAATAAACAAATATGGCTGGAAGAACAACCCATATCTCAATAATAACCCTAAATGTTAATGGCTTAAACTCACCAATTAAGAGACACAGGCTAGTAGAATGGATCACAAAACAAGACCCAACAATATGCTGCCTTGAGGTGCATTTGATAGGAAAAGACATACATAGACTGAAGGTGAAAGGTTGGGAAAAATCATATCACTCATATGGGCTTCGGAAACAAGCAGGAGTGTCCATACTCATATCAAATAAAATAGATTTCAAGCCAAAGTTAATCAAAAGGGATAAAGAGGGACACTACATACTGCTCAAGGGAACCATACACCAACAAGACATAACAATCATAAATATATATGCCCCAAACAATGGTGCAGCTATGTTCATCAAACAAACTCTTCTCAAGTTCAAGAGTCTAATAGACCACCATACAATAATCATGGGAGACTTCAACACACCTCTCTCACCACTGGACAGATCTTCCAAACAAAAGTTGAATAAGGAAACTATAGAACTCAATAACACAATTAATAACCTAGACTTAATTGACATATACAGAATATACCAGCCAACATCAAGCAGTTACACCACTTTTTTTCTCAGCAGCACATGGATCCTTCTCAAAAATAGATCATATATTATGTCACAGGGCAACTCTTAGACAATATAAAGGAGTAGAGATAATACCATGCATCTTATCTGATCATAATGGAATGAAACTGAAAATCAACGATAAAAGAAGGAAGGAAAAATCATGTATCACTTGGAGAATGAACAATAGGTTACTGAATGAACAATGGGTTATAGAAGACATCAAGGAGGAAATTAAAAAATTCTTAGAGATAAATGAAAACACAGACACAACATATCGGAATCTATGGGACACATTGAAAGCAGTTCTAAGAGGAAAATTCATTGCTTGGAGTTCATTCCTTAAAAAAAGAAAAAACCAACAAATAAATGATCTCATACTTCATCTCAAAATCCTAGAAAAAGAAGAGCAAAACAACAGCAAAAGAAGTAGAAAGCAAGAAATAATTAAAATCAGAGCTGAAATTAATGAAATCGAAACAAAAGAAACAATTGAAAAAATTGACAAAACTAAAAGTTGGTTCTTTGAAAAAATAAATAAAATCGACAGACCCTTAGCCATGCTAACGAAGAGAAGAAGAGAGAGAACTCAAATTACTAGCATACAGGATGAAAAAGGCAATATCACAACAGACACTTCAGAAATACAGAAGATAATCAGAAATTATTTTGAATCCTTATACTCCAATAAAATAGAAGATAGTGAAGGCATCGATAAATATCTTAAGTCATATGATCTGCCCAGATTGAGTCAGGAGGATATAGACAACCTAAACAGACCAATATCAATTGAGGAAATAGAAGAAACCATCAAAAGACTACCAACTAAGAAAAGCCCAGGACCGGATGGGTATACAGCAGAGTTTTACAAAACCTTTAAAGAGGAACTAATACCAATACTTTTCAAGCTATTTCAGGAAATAGAAAAAGAGGGAGAACTTCCAAATTCATTCTACGAGGCCAACATCACCCTGATTCCTAAACCAGACAAAGACACTTCAAAGAAAGAAAACTACAGACCAATATCTCTAATGAATCTAGATGCAAAAATCCTCAATAAAATTCTGGTGAATTGGATACAAAAACATATCAAAAAAATTGTGCACCATGATCAAGTATGACTCATCCCTGGGTTGCAAGGCTGGTTCAATATACGGAAATCAATAAATGTTATTCACCACATCAATAGACTTAAAAATAAGAACCATATGATCATCTCGATAGATGCGGAAAAAGCATTCGACAAAGTACAGCATCCCTTTATGTTCAAAACTCTAGAAAAACTAGGGATAACAGGAACATACCTCAATATTGTAAAAGCAATCTATGCTAAGCCTCAGGCTAGCATCATTCTGAATGGAGAAAAATGGAAGGCATTCCCTCTAAAATCTGGAACAAGACAGGGATGCCCTCTCTCACCACTTCTGTTCAACATAGTTCTCGAAACACTGGCCAGAGCATTTAGACAGACGAAAGAAATTAAAGGCATAAAAATAGGAAAAGAAGAACTTAAATTATCACTATTTGCAGGTGACATGATTCTATACCTAGCAGACCCAAAAGGGTCTACAAAGAAACTATTAGAGCTAATAAATGACTTCAGCAAAGTGGCAGGATATAAAATCAACACGCATAAATCAAAGGCATTCCTGTATATCAGCGACAAATCCTCTGAAATGGAAATGAGGACAACCACTCCATTCACAATATCCTCAAAAAAATAAAATACTTGGGAATCAACCTAACAAAAGAGGTGAAAGACTTATACCATGAAAACTACAGAACCCTAAAGAGAGAAATAGAAGAAGATCTTAGAAGATGGAAAAATATACCCTGTTCATGGATAGGCAGAACTAACATCATCAAAATGGCGATATTACCAAAAGTTCTCTATAGGTTTAATGCAATGCCAATCAAAATCCCAACAGCATTTCTTGTAGAAATAGAGAAAGCAATCATGAAATTCATATGGAAAAATAAAAGACCCAGAATAGCAAAAACAATGCTAAGCAGGAAGTGTGAATCAGGCGGTATAGCGATACTAGACTTCAAACTATACTACAGAGCAATAGTAACAAAAACAGCATGGTACTGGTACCAAAACAGGCGGGTGGACCAATGGTACAGAATAGAGGACACAGAAACCAATCCACAAAACTACAACTACCTTATATTTGATAAAGGGGCTAAAAGCATGCAATGAAGGAAGGATAGCATCTTCAACAAATGGTGCTGGGAAAACTGGAAATCCATATGCAACAAAATGAAACTGAATCCCTTTCTCTCGCCATGCACAAAAGTTAACTCAAAATGGATCAAGGAGCTTGATATCAAATCAGAGACATGGCGTCTGATAGAAGAAAAAGTTAGCTACTATCTACATACTGTGGGGTCAACACCCATAGCACAAGAGTTGATAACTAGAATCAACAAATGGGACTTACTCAAACTAAAAAGTTTTTTCTCAGCAAAAGAAACAATAAGAGAGGTAAATAGGGAGCCTACACCCTGGGAACAAATCTTTACTCCTCACACTTCAGATAGAGCCCTAATATCCAGAGTATACAAAGAACTCAAAAAATTAGACAATAAGATAACAAATAACCCAATCAACAAATGGGCCAAGGACCTGAACAGACACTTCTCAGAGGAGGACATACAATCAATCAAAAAGTACATGAAAAAATGCTCACCATCTCTAGCAGTCAGAGAAATGCAAATCAAAACCACCCTAAGATACCATCTCACTCCAGTAAGATTGGCAGCCATTATGAAGTCAAACAACAACAAGTGCTGGCGAGGATGTGGGTAAAAGGATACACTTGTACATTGCTGGTGGGACTGCAAATTGGTGCAGCCAATTCGGAAAGCAGTATGGAGATTTCTTGGAAAGCTGGGAATGGAACCACCATTTGACCCAGCTATTCCCCTTCTCAGTTTATTCCCTAAAGACCTAAAAAGAGCATGCTACAGGGACACTGCTACATCGATGTTCATGGCAGCACAATTCACAATAGCAAGACTGTGGAACCAACCTAGATGCCCTTCAATAGACGAATGGATAAAAAAAATGTGGCATTTGTACACAATGGAGTATTACTCTGCATTAAAAAATGACAAAATCATAGAATTTGCAGGGAAATGGATGGCATTAGAGCAGATTGTGCTAAGTGAAGCTAGCCAATCCCTAAAAAACAAATGCCAAATGTCTTCTTTGATATAAGGAGAGTAACTAAGAACAGAGTAGAGACGAAGAGCATGAGAAGAAGATTAACATTAAACAGGGATGAGAGGTGGGAGGGAAAGGGAGAGAGAAGGGAAATTGCATGGAAATGGAAGGAGACCCTCAGGGTTATACAAAATTACATACAAGAGGAAGTGAGGGGAAAGGGAAAAATAATACAAGGGGGAGAAATGAATGACAGTAGAGGGGGCAGAGAGAGAAGAGTGGAGGGGAGGGGAGGGGAGGGGGGATAGTAGAGGATAGGAAAGGCAGCAGAACACAACAGACACTAGTATGGCAATATGTAAATCAATGGATGTGTAACTGATGTGATTCTGCAATCTGTATATGGGGTAAAAATGGGAGTTCATAACCCACTTGAAGCAAAGTGTGAAATATGATATATCAATAACTATGTAATGTTTTGAACAGCCAACAATAAAAATTTAAAAAAAAAGAAAGTTCAGAGGTGAAATGATTGGGTTATGAGAGCTTGAACCTACTCAGTGCATTAATTCACTGATAGGAATTAACTGGGTGGAAACTGTAGGCAAATCAATTGTGGCTGAAGGAGGTGGGTTATTGGGGGGGCATGCCTTTGTGGTATATATTTTGTCCATGTTGAAAGGAACTTTCTCTTTGCTTCCTGTTGGGATATCCTGAGCCACTTTTTTTTTTCCTGCCACATTCTTCTACCATTATGTTCTGCCTCACCTTGGGCCCAGAGCTATGGGGTCAGCCATCTATGGACTGAGACCTCTGAAACCATGAATGCCAAATAAACTTTTCCTTCTCTAAAATTGTTATTTTCAGGTCTTTTGGTCACAGTGGTGTAAAAGCTGATTAAAACAGAAATTGGTACTGAGAAGTGGGGTCATTGCTCTGAATAACCTGACCATGTAGTTCAGAAGTTTTGGAGCTTTTTGGAATTTGTAGGAGAAATTTTGGAAAGTTTAGTGATGCAAGCTTGAAACACTTTGGACTACCACAAGTGGACCTTAATGGGTGATTGTGGTGGGAGTTCAGCAGACCAAAATGTCAGTAGGTCCGGGGTCAGTAAAGACAGTGATCATGTTTCTGAGGAAAAGGGGCACTCTATTGGAAATTGGATTAGAGGTCATTCATGTGATGTTCTAAAAAGTTGTCTGCGTTTTGCCCATGTTCTGAGATTTTCTGTAAGGCTGAATTTAAAGATGATGGACTTCTTAATCTGACAGAAGAAATTTGCAGGCAGCATAGCGTTCAGATGGTAGCCTGGTATCTTTTAGCCAAGTTTATTATGATAAGCAGGAGCAGAAAGCAAAGCAGAAAGATTTTAAATACTTGCAGTTTGGTCGGAAAACTGCGAGTAAAACTAGAATGAAGGACTGTGTGGTTGTTCAAGACATTACAACCACTAAATAAATGCTGAAGATTTTGCCCACAGACAAAAGGAAAGATAGCTTAGGGCATCTCAGGAATTGGCACGATCACACCTCTCAGGCTTAAGGAAGCAAAGGTAAAAATTGAGAAAAGACCAGTAGGGCACCCTGCTTGCACAGGAGAGCCTAGGAAATTGTTTCACCATGATCAGTAACCCAGGCTTTCAGAGGCTGCTATAGCTGTGATCCCTGGAGGCTTGGTTATTGCTTGAGATGGTGGCAGACCTTGGTGTCAACCACATGGTGCTGGTTCTACAAGAGTGCAGTCTGCTAGAGTTAGGGGGTCATAAGGCTCCCCTGAGTTTTCAAAAAAATGTCTGGGAGATCAGGCAAAGTGCATCAGGGTCAGAGTCCCTGATAGGTGATGCATGGAGATGTGAAGAGGAAGGTGAAGCTGCAGTGGAGACCCCTGAGATTAAGAGATGCCGATATTATGGGATGTCTTCCAAGGAAAGCTACAGGAGTTGGGTAGAGACAAGCCAATAGAGAGGCCATATGGGCTGCCACCAGCAAAGCCATAGGGGATGAGTTACCCAAGCCTTTTGGAGAGAACATCACAATACCTTGTGCTCCAGATGCCAGACACGGGGTTATAGGACTTGTTTACCCAGCTGGATTTCAGTCTTGTTTTAGTTCCATCCCCTCTTTCTATGCCCCTATTTCTCCATTGTAGAACAAAAATGCTTACTATATGCCTTCATATATTGGATTTATGTAACTTGATTTTAATGTTTATAGGAGCTTACACTGATAGTTTGTCTTGAGTTTCAAAGGAAACTTTGGACTTGTACTTTTGGGCAATGCTAAAACTGTTAACACTATGGGGACTTGTGGAAATAGACTAAGTGTATTTTGCATTATGAGATGGGTGAGTTTTGGGGGACTAGGGACAAATGGTTTCAATATTAGGTACCCCCAAAAGTTCATGTTTGACACAATGCAGGAAAGTTAAGGATGAAATGATTGGGTTATGAGAGCCTTAACCCAATCAGTCATTAATTCACTGATAAGGATTAACTGGGTGTTAACTGTAGGCAGGTAGGGTGTGGCTGGAGGCAGTGGGTCATTGGGGGGGTACCTTTGGGGTATATATGTTATCCATGTTGAGGGGAACACTCTCTCTCCCCTCTCCTCTCCTCCCTCCTCTCTCTCTCCTCTCTTCTCCTCTCCTCTCCTCTCCTCCCCCCCCCTCTTCTTCATGGTATGATATCCTGAGCCACTTCCTCCACCGCACTCTTCCACCATGATGTTCTACCTCTCCTTGGACCTAGAGCTATGGAGTTGGCCATCTATGGACTGAGACTTGTGAAACCATGAGCACCAAATAAACCTTTACTCCTCTAAGATTGTTTGTGTCAGGTCTTTTGGTCACAGCAGCAAAAAAGTTTACTAAAGCAATAATATAATTTCATATGACCTCATATTATAAAACAACAATGACAATTATAAAACCTATTAACAGAGAGAAAAATATAGAGGATTACAGACTTGATTTTTAAAATTTATTTCTTTGGGAAAAAACATGGGTGCATAGAAGGTGTGGGTGACCAACCATTCTAATTTTCATGCAACTGAGGAGTTTTTCCAGCAAGTGGGTTTTTATACTAGAATTGGGACAGTCTCGAATTATGATTGAAGGTTGCCCTACAGATGTCATTAGATAGGATGAAGAGGGGAAGGAAAAGCAAACAAAGAAGGGGGAAAAGGTATGATGAAAGTCATGTAGTCATATGCATTCATGGAAAATTAGATATCTGGTTGGTATTTGTAAAAATAAGTTTTGAAAATACTTATTTTTACAAGTTTCTGTAAAACGTAAGACTTAAATCTTGCCCACAGATGCCTATTCTTTTGAAAAAGTTACTCTAAATAAACAAAGGTTAACGTTATCTTAGAGTATCAAGGAAGTACCACTTATTCACCTAATAAATGTTCATTACTTATCTATTCTGTGTATTAATTCATTGGTTAGTAATACAACACATAGAAGGCAGTAGAAATCGTTAACTTAATGAGCAAATGCATGATCATGACACATATAATTGTAATAATCACAATATATCATAACACACACGCACACACACACACACACATACATACACATACACACACATCATGATAGCATTGCTTTAATCGAGGTAGAAACAGAAGCCCATGGGAACAGAGAGGAGGAGACACTGATTTTGATTGTGCTCTAACTGAAGATTTGAAGAGAGAGAGAGAGAGAGAGACAGAGACAGAGAGACAAGAAAACCTGAGAGTTTGCCAAGGAAAACTAGAAATCGAGAACACCCTGGGCAAAGTGAAGAGTTACACAAAAGCAAAGTGTATTTGGGAAAAGAATAAAAAATTCTCTGAAGCCTGTGTTAGGGGAAAAGCAGAAACTGGGGAAGGGAAGGTAACAAGATGAAGGATATACCTCTAAACTCTCCATCTATGTTCACAATTAGGGAGAACTGAGACTGTGAAAGGTCCAGTCACCTGCCAAGGAGTTGGAATTCATGTTGTAGGCACCAGTAAGACAGAGGAAATCTCTCATCAGGTAAGAATCACAATAAGATTTGGTTTTGAGGAAGATAAAATGAGCCCCAAGATGGCAAACTGACTTTTTGTCCAATGCCAGTTCCATTGATTGGTCATGAGAGCTGAAGGACAATGTTAAGAAAGACTGTGCGGTCACCTAAGTTTGGGCTTAGCAGTTCGAGTGCCGTGACCAATCAGCAATGCCTGCTATCGACAAGGGAGAAAGGAAATGGTAAGGAAGTTGCTATGTGTTTCCCAAGACTGCAGGTATTACTAGCCATGTGGAGAAGGGACATGAGAGAGATCATTGTCAAGGACAGCAAATGACTTACTACTCTTTAGAAGAGATAATGGACATCCCTGACATCCCAGAAGTAGAGTGGAAGAAGCAAATTCAAGAGATTTCAGAGAAGAAATCAGTGGGCTGGGCTGAACGTATTTAGGAATGGATGAGATCCAGGCACTAAAGGCATTTCTGGCAAGCAAGCAAGTTTCTGATGAGAATTGCTTTATGGTATTGGAACCAAACTGACTTGGCTTCCATGTCCACCTCATGGAGGATAAGATGATTCAGCAGTTCCTGGAGCTGTCACGGCACAATCAACAATGCTTTCCACC
Organism: Marmota flaviventris; assembly: GCF_047511675.1. Lineage (NCBI taxonomy): Eukaryota > Metazoa > Chordata > Mammalia > Rodentia > Sciuridae > Marmota > Marmota flaviventris. The sequence goes on along the minus strand of NC_092508.1, from coordinate 31,058,133 downwards.
AAATTGCTGTCTGGTATCTGCTGCCCTGGCTGCTGAGCCCAGCAGTTCTTAGGATTTATTCTCCAGAGAAGCTCCCGGAAGTGGAAGGTCTTCCTAGAGCCGAAAACAGGAAGCATCCCCCCACTCACCTGGCCCAGGGGCCAGGAAGGAATATGTGTGTTCTGACACATCAGCAGTATAAGTTCCCATTATGTCAGCAGTGTTTACCATCACCAGGCACTTCCTGTGACATAGGAGCACCACGAAATTGCTTTACCAGCAGAGAGGAAGTGAGTAACTCCAGGAAATCACCCCTTCTCCCTCCACACCTCCAAAAATGGAAAAGCTGTTGAACTTTCACTAAAAATATCAATACCATCTAAAAATAAGGTTTGTCAACTTTGCCCTTGCTTTAGGAAATCCTGACCAGAGGGCGTCTTACATCACCATGGCCCTCATCAGAGTAGCCTCTCTGAGCCACACCCTACCTGGGTTCAGTTTTAAATCAGTCCTCACCTGCCTTCCCCACCAATGGGACGGGGAGTGATTCCTGACCTTATTTGTATCCAACAGGTATGTGCCCAGCAGATGAGTGGTCTTACAAAACTCTTCCACAAGCACATGCACCCAAGTGGGCTTATTTCCTGTCTGGTTGGCTTCCTCTAGGCTCATTACCGTTTCAGTGTCATTTGCCAGAACAGGAAAGAGAGTGCAGGAGCATGGCCTTTAGCAGCCTCGGGTGGACATGCAGCAGCTGACCTGTAGGAAGGAGAGTCTAAGTGTAGCCTTTTGTTAGGAAACCACTGACAGGCACTTTAAGTATTGGGTTATAGCACTGTCCCTGCCTCTGGTTCCTGGGGCACTCAGAGTGCTGCCGAGTTTCATATTGTGTCTCCAGCTAAGAAGCCACAGCTGAGACTTGACATTTGCCTTGATAGCAGTAGAGGGGAAGAGTATCCTTTTGAGCTAGAGTGATGCAGAATAAAATTGGGAAGAGATGCCTGAACTCCAGTTCAAGGTGGAAGGATGGGAGAAAAGAGAAATAATTATTGATCTAACACTTAATGCCTATGTTACAAGAAGTATCCCTAATGACTGAAATGAATTACTAGGTTTGCTCCCCAAACAAGGCACAGGAGGTCCTCATATAGGGCTTTTACCCCAAGGGGAAGCAGCATGGCATAGTAGATAAATCTTTGAAATTAAATTTCCTGCATTTAAATACCGTTGTCACTATGCACAGCCATATGACACTGAGCAGGTTGCTTAGGCTCTGTACAATTCTGTTTCTCAGATGTGAGACAAGGGTTATTAGGAAGATTAATTAAGATAAAAAATGAATATTGCTTGGCACACCATCAGTGTCCTCCAGATGCAGCTATCATTTCTCTTTATTGAGCGCCTTTTCATGTGCTCAGTAGTCTTCAAGAGTTGGAGCCTCAGTAAAAAGCAAGACAGGCAAGGCCCAACTTAGAGCAAGACACATAGTTTTCTGTTAACGGGATCTGAATGGTTGGTAGAAGGAAAGGGCAGGTAAGCTCTGTACCTGAAATTTAACTGAGAATGATGTGGAAGACTGTCTTTCATTGAAAGTTCTTGATTCAATCTCAGAGAACCCTGAAAAGCAGAGAATGAAATTGTGACCTGCAGGATCACCTAGGATATGTGCACATATGGTCTACATTGCAAGGGAAGGGTTTTAGGATTAGGAAAGACACAGTGGTCACAGCAAGTGAATCCCCCAGCAACTTCACAAGTAAAGGGATTTTCCCCATCTCCAAGGCACACCAAGAGCAAAGGGGGCATGGACAATGTCTCTCCAAAATGGTGACCAGGAAAGAATTATGAACTATCAGGAGGCAGATCAGGAGACCAATAGATGGGCTCAGAATGAGGATGGTGACACAAATTTACAAGAAAAGAAACATATTACATTTATGGATTTAAATAGAGCCCTATAAACGGAAGCCATTACAGACTTTGGAGGGCTTTAAAATAACTGGAAGTCAGAGTAATTCCTCTGATTGTCTCCAGGAAGCATAGTGGTAAAATCTCCCTTGTTCTAAGGATCCTCATAGTTCTTTTCTCTCCTCACTTCAGATTTAAGATAAGGGTCAGGTACTATCATACACATATGCATGTTCTTAAGTTTTTTTTTCCTCCAAATTAAATATTATCTTTCCTGGCACATTTGTATAACAACACAGCAATCTGTATATTGGATGTTTATTTCTCACTTTGAGCAGCTGTGATATGCTCACCTAAGTCAAGAAAAGAAAAACTGAATTGGTACCTAGGGAAACACTAGCAGGAACCACAGGAGACAGAATCCAGCAAGGTGAGGATGGAGGGTTGTGTTGGGCTGAGGCTTTGGTTTGTGAGACATTGCTCTCTTACCCGGTTGGTATGGCTCCAAAAGGTTTAGAAAGATGCCAAGAATGAGCAAAGACAACGAAAACAAAGCAAATACTAACAGCAATAGAACACTGTGATAAGAAAAAGGAAAGACAGAAGAAGAAAAACCCCATTAGGCTGTATAAAAGAGACAGAGTTGAATACCTGAGATGCTTTTGGAGTAACCAGGACACAATAGCTGCCCTTCTCTTCCATTCCAAGGTAACTCAGCACCTCCCCAGAGCCAAGCAAAGCTCAGAGGAAGCTGAAGGGGACAGCAGACAGGAGAGCAGATGGTCATGGACTGGCAACTCCATGAAAGCAGATGTCTTTGTCCTCTTGTTCAGTGAAGACCACACAAGCTTGGAATGCTGCCTGGTATACAGTGGCCTTTCAATCACCAGGTGTTGAATGGATTTCATCAGTTGCTACTGTTAATCGTTTTTCCAACATCTTAGGTGTTGGGCATACTATAGTGTGAATGTTCCATGTTCATATCAGTAAACACAACATTCAAAGTTTCTTTTCAAATGTGGATTTCCATTCCAGACTCTCATGGTAGGTAATCAATGCCCTATTCCTAACAGTTGAAGGAAACACACCGAGATCATATATATCAGATACGGTTTCATAAATTCTAATGAGGTTCCAAAGTGGTGCAGATTATTCTTACCTAATCTTCACAGTGGTTCAGAGGGAGTTACAAAGCTGTACAGGTCCTCACAGTCAAGGCTTCTGTCTTTTTCCTCTGAGCCAGCTACACATATACCAAGGGATTTTTTTTGTTTTTGTTTTTGTCTTAGGCGTCATGACAGAGGAGATCCCCTAGGGGGCAGTGTGTGCATGTGTTTCAGCCAAGCCAAGAGAGCATTTTATGGCCCTTGAGGTGATTCCAAGGCAACAGGAGATTTGGGGGTCTAAGAAACAAAATGCACTATATGAAGTTGTTCTTTAGGTAGAGCAGAATAAAGGCCCCCTGAAGAACTGCACAGTAGAAGAAAATCTGGTGACACAGCACAAAATTGGGGGATGGTAATTTTTAAAGCTCCATCACCAAACTGCTTACATTTTGACACAAAAATTATTTGATATGCTCCTTAACATTTGCTGAAGGGTTTTTAAATGTTTTTATTTATTACCTTTTATATTTCATGTTTCTGAAATCCATGCAGAATTGTGTTTCATTTTCTAGTCTCTTCTAGGTGGCAGTTCAAATTCAATTAAAGCTAACCAGTTTTAATTGGGTAATAATAGTTGATACTGTATTATTGAGTGCTTATAATCTTCTAAGTGTTTTACTTATATTAGTTAATGTCCCCACATCTCCATGAAGCAAGAATGATTATTATTCTCATTTTATAGATAGGGAAAGTGTGATATAGGTTATATCACTTAACTTGCCCAAGATCCCAAGCTTAAAAGTCTTATAGAACCAATTATTTTAATTATTTTGCTATTATAAACAGTGTCACATTATCACCTGGGGTGATTGTTAGAATGATAATTCTGATTCTGTATGTCTAGGTGGGAATGAACATCTATATTTCTTTTTTTTTTTTTTTTTTTTTTTTTTTTTTGGTGATGCTGGGGATTGAACCCAGGGCCTATGTGCATGCTAGGCAAGTACTCTGTCACTGAGCTACCCTTCAGCCCAAGTGCCTGCATTTCTGGCAAATGGCTGGTTGTGCCAATGCTGCTGGTCTGTTGCCCATATTTTGAGTAGCAAGAACTTAGGTTCTCCTTAGGAGGATATGCAGTATATGCCTACTTTCAAGAAGGTTATACATTGTAAGGAAGATTAAGACAAATACTCAAGCAGCAGTATTAGGAAAGTGTGTATGGCAAGGTCAGAAACACAAATGCAGAACACTAGATACTAAGTGAGGGACATCTAGGGTAGAAAATGCACTCACAAAACCTTGGGAGAGATCAGCAGTGTGAACAAGACTCAGTTTCTAAACATAAGGCACTCGCTAGCTGCTGGAGGAAGGCTTGTAGGTACTCAAATAACCTTAGTAGAAGCACAGATTTTCCAAGCAGCTGTACAAGAGAACTGTGGGCATAGGAAGGAGAGACGAAGTAAGGGAGGTGAGAATCTCAGAATCCTGACTGAAATGAGAAAGCACTGGGCCCAAGGAAGCTTGAGGACGGGGTGCTCTCAGCTGCCTGTGGGCCCTTAGAAGGGCCTGATGTAAGAGCTGGGGTTTGAGATACACCAAGAGAGATGGATGGGATTGTGACAGGGCACAGAGAAGATCATCCCAGGGAGAAACCTCAGTTTACACTAAAGTTCTGTAATCTGACAGCACAAGGTAAATTTGGGGTGAACACATGGTCTTTTTTCCTGTCTGGACACTTTATGGAGGCTGTGTTGAATGCCATGCTTTAAAGCAACAATTCTCAATGTATATTTAAAGCAGGAAAATATTTTGCTGGTAGGGTCCCATCCTGATTCTGATTTCATTAGTATGGGTTGGAGCTAGGAATCCATGTTTTTAAATCTCTTCATTTTTAATCAGATAATATATAGATGCAGTCAGATTAGGGAACCATTATGCTAGAGCAAGGATTTAGCAACAACTAAGAACAAGTGGAGAAAATGCAAATTTGGGGCCCTATCCCAGGCCTACTGAGTGAGAAACTCTGGGGGGGGACCCAGAATCTGTTTAACCACCCCACCAGCAATTCTAATGCAAGTCAAAGTTTAAGAATCAACATTCTTGAGTCTTGCTCCTCCCAGTGTGGTCTTCCTGGAAGCTTATTATACATGCAGAATCTCAGACCTCACCTCCCAACTGTTGAATCAGAACTGCAGCTTCCACATGACCCCCAGAAGTGATGTGCACTTTAAAGTTTGGGAAGCACATTGAATTTCAGGGTAAAAAAAAAAAAAAAATATATATATATATATATTTTTTTTTTTTTTTTTTTTTTTTTTTTTTTTGGTGGTAGGGCTCCATCCTGATTCTGATTTCATTAGTATGGGTTGGAGCTAGGAATCCATGTTTTAAATCTCTTCATTTTAATAAGGAGTAGCTGAAGGCTCAAGGGTGATAGCCTAACTGATTAGGGGCCTAGGAAGAACAATTTGCTAACTGAACATAAGATGGAATGAGTAAATAGATCCTGCACGATGTACCTTACTTGCTCCTGCAGGACTATTATAGGAAGAAGTCTACTTGCCACTTATACTTCCCCAGACATCCTTCCCCTCTTCTTTCCTTCTTCTTGGCTCCAGCAGAGAACAATGCACGGGGCCTTTGGGTACCAGCCTGCATCACTGCTCAGAGCTCTTTTAATGGTGGAATCCTGCCAGCCATTGATCCAACAGCGAGAGTTATCTCGGCAGTACAACTGCACTCAGGCCCCAGTTCCAGCTTGTATAATATTTCTGATAATAAGAGAGCCCAAATGAAGCATCCTTTAAAAGGCCTTCACTGTTAATTTGGCACAGGGAAAAAAGCCAGCACATTATACTAGGGTTTCCAGTCATTCTGCCTGTGCTATATAGACTCTTTGAATAGATGTCCATAATGAAATTACTCATAATGGAATTCATTACCTGACTTAAGATTTATTGCTTTTTAACTAGAAATATAAGGCTACACACACTCTGCTCCCAGAGCTGGCTGCGTGAATGCTCCATTTCTCCTTTCCACTGTGGGTACCGGCAGAGGAACCAGGGCAGAGGAGGAAATGCTAAGCAAGTTCAGGGGTCATGGGCACTAAGAATGGAGTGAACAATATGGCTTCATTAGGATGGGAGCAAAAGAACCCCAGGATTCTATTGCTAGGTTATGCTTCCACAGTCTCACCATGGGGACCATGGGCCCGGTCACCTCCCCACTAGCATAATTGGAAAAACTCTAAGGGGCCCTGAAGTGCTGAAGTGCTGTAAATTAGCAGCGTTCAGTTCTGATGAACATTAAAGGGAGTGTGTAGTTAATTCCTCCACACATGCTGATTGCAAAGTCTTCCCACTGGGGGCTTTGGGCTGGGAGCATTAAAGGGCCATTTGTTCTGCCTGGCTTCTCTACCAGGGCAAGGACCTCAAGGTGAGCTAATAGGCTTGGCTTCTGAGCACTTTATTTTAATCTGTATTTACCATCATCTTATATACTTTAACAAACCTCAGGTGCATGGCATGCCATTGAGCACTGCACAAAATAGATAAGAGAAATGGGGGCATGGGTCCCTTTGGCGGAGAGCAGAAGCTACATTTGAAGGGGTTCTTGATGATATCCTGCCTTGCACTCTAAGTTTATGATGCTGCCGGGTCCCCGCATGCCCTACCCTCTGCCAGATGGCTTCCTCCGTCTTCTCTTCTTTGCACTGTCTGGGGCCTCCTCCACTGGATTGGCAAGAGGAAAGTGAGATCATGTCTATGCAGTTACCTCTTAGAACCCTTGTAATCACTGCCCATTCTATTTTGTCTGTTCTTTCCCCCTTTCTTCTTCAACACTCTCTCTCTCTGGCATGCAATGTAAAAATATTGCTGATGGTGGCTCTCCATGAGATAATAATCTTAAATAGATGATACTTACGTGGATAATAGGATAAAGTAAAACAGGATGGGCAAATTGATAATTGCAGATTAGGAGGAAATATAATTAGCAAACCAAACAAAAGCCAAATTTAGGGGGTATTAAGCATGATGTGTTAGAATAGTTAAGAGTGAGATATTTTCATATGTAAGTCTTTAATCCCTGAGGTAAAACCGAACCAGCTTCTTTACGTGTTATGGAAGCGTGCCTGAAAATGGCACACTCTGTTTGTTTGTTTAAAGATTTTCCATTTTCAAAACAAAAGGACGGATTATTATAGATATTTTTCTCCTTGGCTTTAGTAACTAATGGGGGTGGAAAATGTCATCGTGGGTTATAATATTACTCTGGACAATCTCAGGACAAACCACCAGCCTGCATTCTTGTTATTATTTTAATTTGTATGTAAACCCCATCAGATAGCTCAGACATATTCTCAAAAATGCAAACTAATAGCCATCATCATCTGATGTTCCTGAGACAAATATGACAATGACAATGTGCTGTTAAAGGCCACATTTGCACTATCAAAATAATGAGACTGTGGACCGGGCTGCCTGATAATTTCAGCTATCTTTTAGTCAATTTGGTTTGTCACTTGGGTAACGCTTTAACAGATCTGACATCAGCCATTTAGTAGCTAGAAAAAGTCACATTTTCACCCTTTTTTTTGGTCAATGCAAAATGGGACAATTTTCTTTATGTCCCATGACCTCCCAGTCTTGAACAGATTATACCTCTAACATGGGTCTTTAGGCTTACTGGGGTGATGAGGACTAGTCCACGAGGTACATTTTCTCTGGCACAAAGGCATAACAATCAGGCCACTCTTTCTTCATGTCCTGAATAGCCCTGACGATGGGTTCTGTGAATCCTCAGGGAGATGTGTCCTGGGATATGGTATTTTCTCTGCAAAAGCCATTCCACCTGCTTCCTCCTCTTAAGATGGAGGCTTCTTAGAGAATGGATGGCTACCTTGAAAATCTCTGATGAATTTTCAGTTCTCTCACAATGAACTCTCAAAATATATGTCATTGATTCCCCTTCTTGCTTGTACCTCACTAGAATTATCAATATAATGTTCCTAGATCACATGTTTCATTTTGTGGAATTATTGAACAGGACATCTAAGATTGCTGGCTTTTGTTTGTTGATGTTTTTACAACGCATCACAGAGTAGAAGAAAGATTCCTCTCTGAAATGATTATTCTTCTTCACTGTCCCTTGCCAGCATATGCCTAAAGTGCAGAGATTGGCTAAAGATTATGGGGTAGATTGAAAGGATTTAAGAGACTCCCAGAAAAGTAAAAACAAAAACACACTTTTGCCAGATGACTGTAGTTGCTAAAACATCCACATCATTTATGTTTTCATTAAATAAATAACAAGTCCTTTCTTATTATGAGACTCAAACATTTATGCAAATTTATCAAACCAAATTTGAAAGTCATCCTTTATTCTCTTCTCTTTCCTCTCCTCTATCCTGTAGACTCTCACATCTATTCCAGAAAAAAGAGATGTCCTCTTCTGATACTTTCCTCATGATTTCATAATATATTTGTACTTATGTGCATTTCTTTAACAAATATACATGGGATCATATCAAAATACTGTTCTACTACTCACTTTGTTAAATATGACTTAAAGATTCTTTTTTTCTGTATCAGTATTGCTATTATCACTTCATATTCTCTCTCTCTCTCTCTCTCTCTCTCTCTCTCTCTCTCTCTCTCTCTCTCTATCTCGTCTTGGTAATTGAACCCAGGGCCTTGCATGTGCTAAGCAAGTGCTCTATCACTGAGCTACACCAGATCCCTCATTCTCTTTAATAGCTAACCAGTGTTCCATGTTAAAGATGAATCAGAGTATATTTACATATTATTCTCTTGTTATGATTTTATGTAGTTTTCCTATTTCAAACAAGTCTGAACATTCTGAATCCCATGTGCAAGTATATCTATAGGATGCCTTTCCAAAGTAGATTTTTTTATTAGTATGTTTTTTATTAGTGCATTATAATCATACATAATAGCAAGGTTCATTGTGGCATATTCACACATGCACATAATAGTTTGCTCTATTTAATTTCCCAGTATTTTCTCTTTCCCTCTCCTCTTCCCTCCCCCAATCCCATTTCCCTACTGGTTTCCTTTCTATTTACTTTTTTAAACTTGGTGCATTATAATTATACAGAAAAGTGAGATTCATTGTGATGTATTTGTGCATGCACATAGCATGGTTTGGGGGATTTCATTCCAAGTACCTCCCTAGAGTTGTTTCTACAATGTTAATAGCTGTGGTCACTTTCCTTCCATAGGGCTTCCCAGTGATGCTGCTGTATCCCTGAGGTAGGATGCTCTTCAAAGTAAGTTCTCCTAGGGATAATAGACTCAGTACTTTGGAATCCAGTAGAACTGAGTTTACTTCCCCAGGTGGTTCCAACACTTGGGTCCCTGAACAAGTTGCTTAACTTCACTAAGCTTCGGTTTCCTCATCCATAAAATCAGTGTAAATCCTTTGGGGTTATTGGGAAGATAAATGGATAACAGCTTAAAAGACCTTAGCCCATAGTAGGTGCCAAATAAGCCATATTTATTATTAATGAGTCCAGATGTAACCTAGATTCCACAATTTGAGAGAAGGAATACAGTAACCAACAGTTTCTAGAAAGAGAAGTGATATCCTGAGAAGAAAAACACCCAGATGAATATATTGCTAAATGTGTGTGTACACATCTATTTACCTGAACATTTTTCTGTATGTTTATAAAGAAACCGTATTTTGTTAGTTTTGAGTTCCACCAATGTTTCTATTTCTTCATTAAAACCATGGAAAGCCACTAATTATATTTGCTTTTCAACCTTTGATCTACATGTGCAATTTACATTCAAGAAGTAAATAGCAGAGATGGCATTCTTAGTTTATTTCTGAATATTTTGCACCATGTTGAAGTTTATGCAAGGAGTTATGTTCTATTATTCATATTTTTCCAGATTACTAGTAAGATGAACTGGCATTCCCTGAGCACACACTGACATAGATATCCAATATAATTTATCACATGGCCCTCTGTCTTCTCTGTGCCTCTCCCATGGCCTCTGAATCCAGGTTTGTCCATATTGTTGTCTCTTCTTCAGCTTCCTGGCTTTGTATGTGGTGTGGCTCTCAGCACCAATTGACCTTCTTGTACTGGAGACCCCTCCTAAGATCACTCTTATTTTTAATTTGCCTCATTTGATTTCCTAGATGTTGGCTGTGGTTGCAAAACTGTTCAGACACCTGATCACTCAGAAGTTTTGGCCATATCAGTATACGTGATAGTTAAAGGCAGGACGACTCATTTATTGCTAAGAAATCACAGGGGACTTAAAAATGAAGGATGGCTTCCAAATCTTTATGTCCAGTAATATCCCCATTGCCCTAAGCCTGTTGCACCTGTTTTGTTCTTTCTCCCAGTTGGCAGCTTACAACCGCAAAAGAGAAGCAGAGTCAGATAAAAAGAATACTTATGGGAAACTCCTTTATTTTAAAATAAAAGGCTTTTTGTGGTTTTAATAAGAAAGGTCTAGAAACAGTGCTGTCTAGAAATTCAGAACTAACAAAATGCTGCTCATGGAGACCTATGGCAGAGGTGTCAGGAAGCCTTGCTAAAGGTATGGGATGGCATGGTATGGACAGAAGACTAGCATCATAGTGCAAACACAGTTGTTGGCCCATTTCACCTTACTATTTAACAGGTGCTTGACCCTGGGAATGCCATGTGACCTCTGAATTCTTCATTTATCTCACCAATAAAAACAAGATTCATTATAGTATCTATCTAATACCATCAGTGTAAGGATTGAGTTTCAAAACTACAAAGCACTTAGTGCCTTGCCGAAAGTAAATAGTATATACATGTTGGGATTTAAGAGCCTAGGATCTGGAACAGCTGTCTGATTTCAAATCCCAGATCTGTCACTCATTACATGACTTTGAACAGGTTACTAAACCGTTTGGAATGTGCTTCCTCCTGTGTATCAATGTGTCAGGAATTCTTTTGAGAAGCCATGGATAATATATTCAAATGTTTGCATTTTGCATGTGATATCAATATAAAACCTTAAGTACATAAATATAATATTAGTATTTTTTGTTTTCTTTTTTTGGTAAACTATATGGCATGTTCATAACAAACTCATTCAGATATAGGTAGACTATAGAGTTCTGAACTCTTTCTGCCTTTTGATTTCTTATAGAGTTTGGTTTTAAGATATACCAAGGTCACAGAGACTATCTGGAGACGAAGAATTCCATTCCTCATTAATACATCAGGATTTTATTGACAGTCAACATGAACTGGTGGGCCTTGAGCCTCAGCCAGAGCAATTATTTCTGAAGCAACAAATAGACCCAATTATAAGTTAGTTTTACCTAAAAGATCAGCCTTTGCCATGTAGCTGCAGACTGGCATTATAGGAAGCTTCTACTGTGTTATAATACTAATCAGTATTAACATATGTTCTATGACTGTTATATGAATGCTTATTTAAAGGCCTTAGTTTGCCAGTCTGTGTGCATTTAAATAAATAAATAAAAGAAGAAGGGAAAATCATGCATGTGCACATATAGAGAGACACACATATGCTTTTAGCGGATGGATGTTGAGACCAACAGCCACCCTGAGTCCCATAATTCTGAAAGCTGACTTTGTTGCTGGGGGACTCTGACTTTGTAACCCTGTTGCACTGTGGAAACGAGTCCTTGCTGCTTATAAGTCGTGTTCCATAATTTCATTTGGCTGAGGCAGGAGACAAGTACCTCATTTTAATTAGAATTTCAAGTGAACTGCATTATGTTGTTATGTGTTATTCCAAAAGAATATACCACATCAAGGACAGCTGTTGATGGAGTAAAGCATCCTGTTTACTCTGCTTAAGAAATAAAAATCCTTTCATTCACATCATAAGCTCTGTCACTACGCTGCTCCTAACATATCCCATGGAACAAAAAGATGTGCCCTGAAGCTCTCCAAGACAGTAAATGTGTTAAACAAGATGCCAGGTAATAATCCCAGGGCCCATGGAAATGTGACATCACCTTGTCATTTGAGGGCATACAGCAGGTCCCATCCTGCTGTCTCCCCTGGCTTGCTTTCCCTCCTATTACCCTGAGGAAGGTTCTAGCTCATGCTGGAGAAAAACGGAGGCTGTGATGCTTTAGACCTGCAATTAAGTCCCTGCTGCTCTCCAAACCAATGAGTCCTTCCAAGTAGTAATCTAATTTATTTTTCCCATTTTCTAAATAATGCCAGGGTAAGCGTGTTTATCATTTTAGACTCACTGATTCTAATTCCTAATTCAGACTTGTTTGTTCAATAGAAGGTAAACAACCCCCAAGCTATCACCCACCCCCATTTATTTGGAAAGAGAGAGTTTCAGTGAAAGAAGATAAATAGCATGTCAAACATGGTTTGGAGGGGCTGCAACTGAATAATTTCTAGTTTCCTATGTCTGTCTCCAGCTGTTGTGGCCCAGTGTGACTCTGGCAGCTGTGTGCAGGCTTGGCTGGGTCACTATTTAGTCAAATCAGATCAATAATTCTAAGCATTTGTTTGATATAATAATCTCAGTCAAGTTCAGCGATTCACACTTTGAACCACATGGATGGGAATGACTCGTTTCCCGTTATCTGTCCGTGCATGGAAGATCAACTGGTTGATACCTGTAATCCTAAGATCCCTTAGAAAATAAAAGGAAGGCCCCTTTTAGAGGGTTGCTGGAGTCAAATAGCCCCGGGGACAAATCAGTTCAATTCCACAAACATTTATTGGGTGCTACTACATACAAGGAAACATAGGATATATAAAGAACAGCAAGACATACTCCCAATTCTCAAGTATAATTTAATATCAGGTTATAAAAACATCAGTAGTTAATTAATTGTTATTTAGACTTGGCCTTGTTCCAAAATGGTTTAAGATGTAAGAATACTTGCAAAAATACATATAATAGTTCAAAAGGCAATAAAATAGAATTATATAAGAAGGATTTGGGGGAAATTAAGGGTGGGGAAGTTCGAACAAAGCTGGAAGTAAAATAGGTTTAGAAAAATATACACCATGAGGAGCCATAAATTTATCTTGAAACTTTCTGGATGGCTGCACAAAGCTAGAAACATGATCAATTTATTCTATGATTGTCTATGTCTATTTTGATTATACTTAGGGAAAGGAGGGCTACACCAGGTATGGAAATGAAATAAATATTTCTCATATAAAGAAGACTTTGATTTCTTCTAGACAGTATCTACTGTATAGAGTATTTATGAAGATTTTCATAGGGTGGTAGCAAGACCGTTGGTTATGTATATAACAGTCATTCCTTGACATCTTCCTTGCTGTGAACACTGTCCTTTGCCATCGTGAGATCATACACCAGGGAATGAAAAATGGCAGATACGCACTCTTGCAGACTTGTTTCAACTTGTGACCTAATCAAAGCCAATGGAACCCAAAGAGCAGAGTGCTTGGAAGCTCCCAGCTATGTTTTTTAATTGTTATTTGTTTGTTTTCCTGATAAAAAGAGATGCTAGGAGAGAAACTTCCTTTCTTGCCTTTGGCTATATTTGTAAGAAGACACATTCCTTGAGAGGTATATGGTCACCTTGTAGGCAGAGGGGATAAGCATCTCAACTAAGACCACATGTCCAACTGGGGAGGAGGGCCAGTGTTTCTTGAAGTCCAAATTTGTGGCCAAAACTCAAATCTATGATCCCAAATGCAGAATGGACAATGAAATTCATGCTAGCATCTGGAAAAAATTATGCAAATTATAAAGAAGTAGAGCTGGATGAGAAATATCTACTCGGGTTTCACAGAGAGGATCTTAAAAAGAGAAAGATGTTTTCCAAGGCCCAATTAGAAAAGGCAGGCAATTGTTCCACCCTTATTTTACGGTGCTATTCTGTGAAATGAGTCCTGTTGGCCCTTCTACCACTTCATCCTTCTATATCTAGATTATAAATGAAAACTTGTAAACAACTGTGTTTGTGAGACGAGTGGAGAGGAGGCAGATGAGGAAGGAGCATGGAAGAAAAGGAGCTGGGAGGTGAGGGTCTTAAAATATTTAAAGATGGAGTCTGGATTTATTTTCCCTTGTTCTAGAATGAGTTAAGGATACCATAAACATAACTGTGACTTATGAAAAATACAACAGAAAACAAACATTTGAGTCAAGAAGATCAGAAGTTATAGATCATCTCTGAGAACGATCTATAACAATAATTCAGAAGAATTATTGAAACAATGCAAGAACATGGGTCACTACAACTTGGGAACTTAGGGAGAAAGAAAGTCGAGGTTAAAGGTGAGATTAAAATTTAGAAGTTAAAAAGGAACCCAAAAGATGTAAAAGGAAGAAAGTGACAAGTGTGATGGTTTTGATATGAGGTGTCCCCCCAAAAGCTCACGTGGGAGACAATGCAGGGATTTTTCAGAAGTGATGGGATTTGATTATGAGACGTGTAACCTAATTGGTGGATTAATCCACTGATATGGATCAACTGGATGGTAACTATAGACAGATAGGATGTGTCTGGAAGAAGTAGGTCATTGTGGGCATGCCTTGGGGGTTAATATTTTGTCTCTTTGTGCTTCCTGGTTACCGTGTTCTGAGCTGCTTTTCTCCTCCATACCCTTCTGCCATGAAGTTCTACATCACTTGGCCCAGACCTATGGAGTTAGTTGACCAAGGACAGAACTTTGGAACCCCTGAACCAAAATAAACTTTTCCTCCTCTAAATTGTTCTTGTCAGATATTTTGGTCACAGTGATACAAAACTGAATAATACAACATGGAACCCTCAAAATAAGTCATGGGACTTCCATGTAAAAATGGAGCCTAACACAAACACATCTGTTTCCAAAATGTCTAAAACTACAGTTTTAACAGAGTTGTTATTTTTTAAAATATAAAAAACCCACATGGTTAGAGAAAATAGAAGAAGAAGAGAAAATAGTGGCAAAAGTTTGAAGCTGGAAAACAGACAGACGTATGGAAAAATGATGTAACAGATCGGAGGAAAGCCAAATCCTAAAATGTAGATGGGAAATCTGAGAACCAATGTGATCCATGACAGGAAATTCAGAAATCAGCAGCACAAATATTTCTACAAAATAGGTTGAAGAAAGGCAGGACAAAACGCTTGGAGGATTCAGAA
The DNA here is from genome assembly GCF_047511675.1 of Marmota flaviventris. Classification (NCBI taxonomy): domain Eukaryota; kingdom Metazoa; phylum Chordata; class Mammalia; order Rodentia; family Sciuridae; genus Marmota; species Marmota flaviventris. Next base: position 31,043,017 of record NC_092508.1, on the reverse strand, counting down.
TATTAAGAAAGAAGTAGGTCTCATAACTGCCTTCCATTTCCCTTCCCCCTATTGCTACTCATTGCTGGGTCTTCTGCCCGGAAAAGCCTGGAGGTTTCCATACAGACAGAGTGAGATAGGGAATCTCTAGGCCTGGGGAAGCAATGAAACCCCTCAATCTCAGTGTCAAACACAGGACTAAGAATATGTTTGCCCACTGACTGTTGAGCTCCAGTTCCCTCTTCCATTGGCTTCTAGAATGCTAACCTTTACTTTGCAGGAAAGAGAGGGATGAGTCTTCTCAAGAGGATATGACCATTCATAGTCTAGAACCCCCAATACTGACAATGGGGATAATAAAAACTCTTCAGTGATTCACAGAGGATAGGTATATTGGAACCCCCAATTGGTCTTTCAGCACCCACTCTTAAATATGAGCAAACAATTAAGTTTTTCCATTAATCCAAGAAAAGCACTTAGTATGAAACAAGAGAGAGAGACAAGGAGACTAATAAAAAAGCAATGTGTACAGAGAAGAGAACATTAAAATGTAAATTGTAATTAATCTCTTCCAAAATCTAAAGGACTTGCATATGTGAAACAAGAGCAGAAAGCTCTAAAAATAGGACAAAGAAGCAAAATAACAACAAACAGAAAATAAAAGGTTCTTTGGGATAAAATGCAATGGGGATGATAGAATTCACTAGAGTGGTGGCAAAAATCTACTTGATGCTATGAAACTCTATTTTTGGTATTAGGGATTGAACCCAGGGATGCTTTCCACACCACCAACCCTTTTTATTTTATTTATTTTGAGACAGGGTCTCACTAAGTTGCTCAGGGCCTCACTGAGTTGCTGAGGCTGGCCTCGAACCTGAGATCCTCCTGCCTCAGCTTCCTGAGTTGCTGGTATCACAGGTATGGACCATCACTCCTGGCTAATGCTGTGAAACTTGAATCAGTCATATGCAAACATGCAAAGCTTTCCTGGATTGCAGAAGGAAACTCAGAATAATTAAATAACAGGTATAGGGTAGACATGGTAGGAATGAAATGGAGAACACACAGTTCCTTGATGTTCTCAAAGAAGAGAGCAATATAAATGGAAGTGAGAAAAAAAAAGCTTTTAAAAAATAGCCTTGCTCATCTAGAAAAATTTTTTTTTTACTTGCAGATTAAGTGCAAGTATCCAATACCCAGGCAACATGAAATTTAAAATACCCAAATCAAGGCACATCTGACCAACTTTGGGAATTGAAGGAAGGAAGGGGGAAATGTGTGAGCTATTTGTCAAAAAATATAATATACAAATAGAAAGGAATTCAAATAAGACTGGCCTCAGCATCTTTTCTGCAACTCAAATTGCAGAAGACAACACACTAATGTTTATAGAATTTCAAACAGAAATAATTCTCATCTAAGAATTTTGTACCTATCTGAATTTGCTGTATGATGGCAAAAGAAGAAAGTGCTTTCCAATGTTTAATGTATGGTTCTCTTGAATTTCTCGGAAAAAAAAAAAACATTTTTATTGAAGCTGTAACAGTTATGCCTGATAGACCAAAATTTTAGAAGTTTCAAAATATGAAGATAATTGCATAAAAGAACTGGCTGTAAGCACTGAACCATTTAGAATTGAGAGATATCCAAATTGATTTTTGTAAATGTGGTTATAAAAGTAAATGCCAATTTCAAAACTTATTTTTAAATCAGAAGACACATAAATGGTTGGAAGACAGGAAAGGGGTAAGGAAAGAGAACAAAGAGGGAGAAGGAGAATTGAGAGAGAGAAGTGGGTGAAGAGAACAAGAAAGAGATTACATTTGAATCACATTAACAATGACAGAAAAATGTGCTTAGACCCAGTAGTTGAAAAATTTTGTTGAGCATTGAAACTAGCTGGGGACCTCCATGATACATTGACGCTGCTCTGCACCCTCAAGCATTCTCAGTTCATATGGGGTGCAGTTAGAAGCCCCTCTGCTACTTCCAATGTGCAGCAAGGTTTGGGAAGCACTGGCTGAACGTGTTACATAGGAAAAAGCAGGGATGGTAAGTACATTTCAGCTGGTGTTTGCACCCTTGTTAATTAGCACCTAAGGACTTTGTTGAGGTCACATCCGTGCTCAGTCAGAAACTGCTGTGATCCATTTACTGTCTTCATGGGAAGAGAATGACATCACACATTGTCCCTTCCTGGTTGAAGGAGATTTAAAAATAAGGTAACAATTAGTGAAAGAAAACACTGGATAGACTCCTTCCAAAATACAAAGGAAGGTCAAAATAAAAAATACATATACATATAGTCATATGGAAAAAGGCATTAGACAAAAAAATAATATAGTAAAAGGCACTCAGCAAAATAAAGTCATATTGTAAAAGGCTTAAGTGAAAGAGAAAGAAAGAAAGAACAAGAGAAAGAAAGAGCCAGCAAACCATGAGAAAAAAAAGACAAGATATGTCACAAAATATAGTTAAATATGTTCAATTGGGAATATCTCCTTCATTAAAAGATAATGTTTTTAGATTGTATAGGGAAGAGAAGAGAAACCTATGTGACATTTTCCAAAGATATGACCGATAATTATTAAACAAAAAATATATTAAATGATTAAAAAGTGGGCAAATGTATCAGGCAAATACAATAAAAAATAATCTCAATGCTAATAACAAACACAATAGAAATTAAGGCAGAAATATTAAATGAAACAGGCCTGTCCAGTCTCAAAGTATACTTTACAATGAACCTAAAACTGTCATACAATTTTATGCATCAGATAACATTACATTAAAATACAAAAAATGAAATCTGTTATAAATTAGAAGAAAGGGATGGAAGTACAATATCAAAGGGAAGATTTACTATATCTCTTTCTCTTTTTGACAGGTCCAAAAAAAAAAAAGTCAGTCAAACTTTATGCCATACAACTATAGAATATACTTTTTATCTAACACTAATCAACTAAAAATAATAAAGTGATAATGCATCAGTAAAGTTACAAAAAGGTAAAGTACAGAGTACACTTTAATTAACAAGAACTTATTATTGAGTCACGGAGAAAATTCACAGAGACTTTAGAAATTAACATCAATAAGAACAGTAAATAACAAAATTGTGGGATGTGGCCAAAGTAATTAATTCAGAAGAAAATTAACAGATTTTAATGACTTTTTTTTAAACAAAGGAGGGATAAGAAAAATACATGCCCAGCTAATGATGTGACTATGAGAGGAACATCATCATAAGAGGGAAGTTTAGATGGATGCTGAGGACTGGAATGATTTCATTATGTAAAATCCAGTCCTTCTTATGGAAACCTAGATCTGTGGTGATATTCCCCCAATCTTCTGTCAGTCCCATCATAGATGAAAAATTTAGGATTTGCATATGGATTTTTATTTTTTGTTTTATATCAAGTTTAATTAGCATAGGAAGATTGTAAGAATTAATAAGAATTCATTGTAGCAGTTTCTATAGTCATATTAGACACAGGTTCTTTCCAAACTCATCAAAATCTTCATATAGAGCTCATTATTTCTTTTCTGCTCTACTCCATTTGGAGGGGGATATGGGAGGATGCTGTTACTTTCTAAAGATACAGAAATAAAACTATGCCTTGTCAAGTAAATTATCATTTCTGACAAATCCAGTTTCTTAAAAAATAATACATTATAAAAAGTTAAAACTCTAATAAGACTAAAATAAAAACTAAAAAGCTTTAGTAAAAAAAAAAAGTAGGAGAAAATATACATGACCTTTGGTTTGGTAACGAGTTTTTAAATTCAATACGAAAAGCATGACCCATGAAAGGGAAAAAAAAAACACTTCACTTTGTATTTATTAAAATTGGACTTTTTACAATTTGGATTTTATTAAAATCTTAAAATTCTTTTCTGTGAAGGCAATTTTAATGGAATAAAAAGAAAAAAGTAGCCATAGACTGGGAGAAAAATATTTGAAAAACACAAGTCTGATAAAGGACTTATAACAAAAATGTACAAAAAATCTCTTTGAACTCAGCATTAAGAAAGCAAACAACCCAATTTAAAATGGGCAAAAGATCTAAACAGACATTTCACCATAGAAGATACACAGATGGTCAACAAACATATAAAAAGATTCTCAACATCTTTTGTCATTAGGAAATACAAATTAAAACAAAAAAAAAAACAGAATCAGAACAACCTATAGCTAAATGGCTATGATCCAAAACACCAATATCAATTGCAGAGCATCCCCATCCACTGTTGGTAGAAATGCAAAATGTACAGTCACATTGGAAGCTAGTTTGACTACTGCTTACAAAGTTAACCACAGTCTTATCATACAACATAGAAATGGTGAAATTACCAACTGATTTGAAAACATGTTTTCAAAACCACAAATCCTGCATGCAATGTGGCTTTATTCATAATCATCAAAATCTGGAAGCAGCCAAGATGTCCTACAATAGGTCAATTGATAAAATGTGAAACACCCATACAATGGAATATTATTCAGTAATAAAAGGAATAAGCTATCGAGTTATGCAAAAAGATGAATGAATTACAGATGCATGTTCTAAGAAGCCAGCCTGGAAAAAGGGTATGTACTATGCAATTTATATAACATTTCACAAAGGTAATACTATAAAGATGGTAAACAGATCAGTAGTTGCCAGTATTGTGGGGGCAAGGGGTAAATGAGGATGGGTTGAATAGGTGAGGCACAGTAAAATTTTTAAATTTAATTTTATTTGTTCTTTTTTAGATATACATGACAGTAGAGTGTATCTTGACAAATTATGTATACATGGAGTATAACTTATTCCAATTAGGATCCCATTTTTTTCTTTGGTTTTACATGTGTAGAATGCCACTGGTGTTGTATCCACATATGAACATTGGAAAGTTATGTCTCATTCATTCTACTGTCTTAGCACAGTATAATTTTAGGATGGTGAAATTATTTCGCATGACATTGTAATGGTAGATATACAGTATGATGCATTTATCACAACACAGAACTTTATGGGAAAAGTGGGTTGTAAAGTATGCAAATTAAAAAAATTAGGAGCTGGGGTTGTGGCTCAGCAGTGGAGCACCCACCTAACACAAGAGAAGCCCTGGGTTTGATCCTCAGCACCACATAGAAATACATAAAATAAAGGTACTGTGTCCAACTACAACTAAAATAAATATTTAAAAGAAAATTAGAAAACTGTGGGATCTCAGGATGAAATGTCAAAAGAATCTAACTACATTATAAATTTGTGAAACTGAAGAGGGTAGGGGAAAAATACTAACCTAAATAACTCTGGAGATGAGTGGAGTCTGTAAGGTAAATAGAACTGTGTAAGCAATTGTACTCGGTTGATAAAGTCTTCCCCATGGAAATATGGATGAGAGGGTAGGAGCCAGGCTTCTCACTGTTGAGGCTGGGCTTACAGAGGAGCAGGAAGGGAAGTCTGGAATGATACATGTGGAAATGGATTTGAATCAGAGACCTCAGGATTAACTCATGCTTTACTTGAGAGAGGGAGAAGGAGAGAAAAATAGATATGTATATATGCATGAGATATCATATACACATGTATTTCCTTGTTCTGTCAGTTGAGAAGGCCTAAAGACAATGACATTTCAGTTGTCACAGGCAAACCTCACTCCCAGATTTGGTTTTTTATTCCATTCTCCAATAGAAGAAAGCAGGGCTCCTTAGAGAAATGACTTTTGATAAACCTGAGGAAGGACATGTATAAGGTGGGTCTGAAGCATCTTGTAGTGCCAGAAGATAAAGAAGATCTCAAAAAACACAAAAATGGTATTATATGAGAAAGACAGAGGAGTCAATGACAGAACTCTCCATAGCTAAAATGTTAACAATTTCAGAGAATAAAGTAGTTGGGGTTATAACCAAGGTGAAAAGAGATAAAGCTACCATGCAGAATTCCATACAACTTATGTACATAGTCTGCACTCTGGGAGACAGAGCATAAATCCCATTCTGCATGTGAGGGTTGTGCCAGGTGATTTCTCTACAAAGAATATTGCTATATTTTGATCTTGAATGTTTCCCCAAAGCCCACGTTTTGGAGTCTTGGTCCCCAGGGAAGTGTTATTGGGAAGTGGTGGAATGTTTAAGAGGTGGGGTCTAGTGGGTGGGAAGGTCTTTAAGTGATTAGGGATATATCACTGGGGACTGTAGAACTCTGGCCCCTTCCACTCCCTCTCTTGTTGCATCCTGATCATGCGGTAAGCAATTCTGCTCCATTACACTCTCTGTAATGATGTGCTTCCTCATCACTGGCTCCAAAGAAAATGGGGCCAATTGATCATGGACTGGAATCTCCAAAACTGTAAACCAAAATGAACCTTTTATCTTTACAAGTTGATTATCTCAGTTGTTTTTTATTATAAAGGAAAGCTAATGTTAACATAAGTACATTATGGATCAGGGAAGGAAATGGCAACTTTACAGTGAAGAAACTAGACAGATACAATTAAGGTTGACATCAACAGTGGTTGAGTCACATTTGTAGGATGTGCCCTCCATATGATGTATTAAGAATTTCACTTTACCTTTGTGTTCTTCCTTACCCAAACCCATAACCCCAATTCAGTCATAAGGAAAACATCAGATAGTTCCACCCAAGGGTCAATCTACAAGATATACCTTAAAATAGACCAGTATTCCTTGAAACTGGCAATGTGATCAAAAACAAGAAAAATCTGAGAAATTGTTGTAGCCAAGAGGAGCCTAAGGAGACAGGGTGATTAACTTTAATGTGGTACCCTACAGGGGGTCCTGGAATAAGACAGGAACATCAGGTAAAAACTAAGGAAATCTGAATGAAATATGGGCTTAGTTAATAACTTATCAATGTTAGTTCATTAATCATGACAGATATTCCATACTAATGTAAAATGCAAAAAGAGGAAACTAGGCATGGGGTATATGGGATCTCTCTGTATTCAAAACCTTTCTGTAAATCTAGATCTATTATGCAAACCTATTCTAAAATTCAAAAATTTATTTAAGAACCTTTTAATGTGAGCTAAATTCTAAATCTCTGTGGTATATAAAACTCTAGATTCCATTATATTGATCTTATTGGGGCAGTACCTGCTTTTTTTAGTGTTACCTAGTCACTGGGCAGAATGAACAAATCCAGAACCTGAGCCAACAAGTGCCAATCTCTGAACCTGAGCCAAATGGACTGAGCCTTATTCTATATCTGTTTCATATTGTTGGTATCTCTTGCATTATCCTTGCTCAATCTTTGTAAACTAAAACTAGAACCTACTGCTGCTATCTCAGAACTCCCATAACTGCTCCTCATCCCACTCTTTCCAATCAGACTCCTTAGTCATAGGAAGCAGGGTGGATCAGACTGAGTGGGATGCAATGAACAGTTAATCATCCCCATTGCTAGCTAGCCCCTCCTTCTTCCCTGCTGGCAGCTTCTATCAGGCTGTGTAGTGGTGCCAGGCTACTTACAATAGAGTAGATGAACCAAATTAATCATATTGTTGTATATATTAGGCATTAGGTTTTCATGGTTGAATGATATTTCATTGTATGGCATATCACATTATGTTTATTCTGTAGTTTGCTGATGGGGATTGCTGTAGTTAGGTATTTTTTTAAAAACTGCTATGAACACATATTTAGAAGTTTTTGTATCTAGATGTATCTATCTATATATTTTTTCCCTCTCCCTCAGGTAGAAACTGACAAGCTAAGTTCCCACCAGGATTTTGTGAATGTTTTAATTGCATCACATCTTTGCAAACCCCCAGCCTGTCAGTCTTTACCATTTTAGCCATTTAAAACAGTGTGTAGTAGCCTCACGTTTTAATTTACATTTCTCTGATGACTAATGAAATAGGGATTTTTTCATGTACTTATTGTCCATTCATATATCTTGTTTTATAAAAAATATTAGTTTGTATCTTTTGCACATTTTTATTACTCCATCTTCTAACTGAATTATAAGTGTTCTTCATATATTGTGTTTACAAGTCCTTTGTTAGATGCATGTATTAGTGACCAGTCTGTGACTTGCCCTTCTACTCTGAAAATGCTTACTTACGAAGAACAAAATCTTTTTATGTAAATTTTTTCTAAAGTTTATGATTTTAACTTTTATGTTTAAAAATTTGATCAATTTAGAGTTAAAGAGTCCAGATGTAAGGAAGGGCTCAAAGTTTGTGTCCTTTGTGGACATCTAGTTTCCAATTTTCAATCCTTAGTTGAGAAGACTTTCTTTCCTCAGTGAAAAGATAGGGAAAGGTCTCCTAGGCAATCTGTGTTAGAAATATTGTGTGGAGTCAAATCAGTATTCTCTATTTTGTTTTATTTGTCTATATGTTTATTCTCATAATAATATCATTGTATCTTGATTACTTGAGCTTTTTAGCAAGTCCTGAGAGAAGACCTCCAAATTTGTTCTTCTTTCTCAAAATTATTTGGCTATTCAAGTTAACTTGTCAAATCTACATGAAACCCTGCTGAAATTCTGACTAGAATGGCATTAGATGTAAAGATCACTTTAGGGAACAAATTAATATGATCTCTGATATATGTCTACATTCATGTTTATCTTTTTAAATTCTCTCAGAAAAATTTTATAGTTTTCAGTGTATAAATCTTGAATTTGTTAAATTTATGTCTAAATATGTTGTGTTTTTTTCATATTTTAAACTATTTTTAAAACAATGTTTTAAACTATTTTTCAGTTGTTTGTTGATAGTATATAGAAATATAAATGATTTTTATAGTTGACCTTGTGCAACTGATTATATGCAATTGATCTTAATAAATTGACTTATTAGTTCTAGTTCCTTTTCAACTTTTTTTTTCAGCTACTTTTTGATTTTCTATATACATGATCTGCAAGTAAAGAGGGTGGCTTTTCACTCCTTCTCAACCCTGTATGCCAATTTCTTTTTCTTTTCTTATTACACTGGTTAAGTCTTTTAGTACAATTTTAAAGATAAGTAGTTAATGCAGATACTCTTGCCTTCTTCCTAATAAAAGAGAAAAACATTTTATTTTTAATTATTAAGAACGATATCCATTTCTTTTTTCTAGATGCTTTTTGTTAGATTGACAACATTTTCTCCTATTCTCAATTTGCTGAGAGACTATCAAAAAGTGGCATTTAATTTTGTCAAAAAATTTTTTTTCTGCTTTTCTTGAGAAACATGGTGTTGCTTCCTTAGAGTACCCTAATTGGTCATATTATGCTTTCTATATATTGCTTTTGTCCTGAATCAAGAATAAATCAAGAATATTCTAAACCTAGGAACAATCAGAAAGAAGGGCAAGAGAACAAAACAACTTACAGAATGAGGCAAGAGTTGAGATTGAATTGATTATTAGAGTCATATCTACTCTTATCTTTCTCTTCTCCAGTGATTTGTCTTACAAGAAAAATCCCAGCTGACTTAGCTTGCTCAAACTCCAATTGCCATCTTTTTAATTTAACAAGACTGTCATGCTGGGCTTGGGTTTCTCCTCCCTGGGCCACAGTCCAGAAAATGTTTTCAGGTAGAAAGTCAGTGTAATTCTAGGGCTCACCTGTCTATGTACCTTCTATCCTGGATCAGAGTCCTCTGCTGCCTTTTATCCAGTGCCCCAAAATAGCTGGAGAATACCTCCTGGTTTCTAGTTATTTACAATGGAGGGGCATTTCTGATATCAGTAACTGTAATACTTTCCCAAAATGGAAACCACAGTCAGTTACTTCTAAGATAGCCTTTCTACAAGTGTTAATGCACAAGTAGGTAATATTAATACATAAGCAAACAATGTCACTATTACCCGGACTATACAGCATCATAATTCCAGACTCTTGTAAAACAGCATAAAATTAACTATATTTGCTCAAATATATGCCTAGTCATAAAAATAGTGTAGGTGAAGTGATGACTTGGTGAGCAAAGTTCAACTCAAAGGTTGGGCAGCTGTTCTTGAAAAATCAGTGAAAAAAGAAAGAACCAGTTGAGCGATGGGACATGAGTAAGCCAATTAAACACAAATATGCTAATTATGGAGAAACGGTGACAAAAGTGGGGTTTTTAAAAGATAAAAGTAAAACCAAAAATTAACTTCTTTGAAGTAAGTTACTGAGGGGAAGAAAAGATGATCATTAGTCTAGGAACACTTAGGTACAGGCAGAGGGCTGGAGCCTCAGACCCCCAGGGACCTTCTCTGGTTTAAGGATTTTATGATTAAAAACAAAAATTTTAAAAGCTATTACATTAATAGGCCTCATAAACCATCAACTAAAGTATCACCTTATCGACATCCTGTTTTTAATTCTTCAGAAAAGGCAAAGAAAATGTCTTTCCTTCATGTAATAGTGCATGCATATATTTAGGACATGTACTAATGGATGGATATAAAAAGATTGAACCAGAGATACATTTTGTAAAAGGCATATATATAAAATCATTATTATAAATACCATTTTGCTTACTTTCATATTGCCTATCGCATTAATCCTTTTGTACTTTCTGGATTCAAAGAAAAACAAGAAAGAAACTTTCTCCAGAATTCTCTATGCCTTTATTTTTACTTGTTCTTCCTCTAAACAGCAACCACAGCTATCAGCAGAAGGCTGAGTGATGTGTGCTCTGTCTTTAAAAGAGTAAAGAGTTAAATTAAAGTTTATTTTACATTTATGAACTAATTTATTCTTTCAACATTTTTCCCCAGCTGGGTCAGGAATGACAAATTTATTTCATATTTAACACCATCTCCTAGTGACTGGTAGTAGCTGATTGGAGCTCTGTATTGAGAAGGAAGAAGATATTCTGGGTAAACCAGCTGATTTTCAATTGATCCTGCACTGGACAAAGAAGAAAATAGAACAAAGGCATATTCCATCCCTTCACAAGTCACTCAGTTCAAAGGATATTCAAAAGACAAAATCCTGTTCCTAAGACTAGGGGAGAATAATTCTATCAATAATTTTATTATATTAGATTTATGTCAGAAAAATCAGTTCTACCTTCTCCAAAGTAGACTGAATTTTAGGCCACAAAGCAACTCTTAGTAAATACAAATATATGTATGTATATAATATATATTTATATATAATATATTATATGTATAATTATATATATACATATATAATTATATATAATATTATATTATATATATAATTCCTTGCATCTTATCAGATCATAATGGAATGAAATTGGAAATCAACATGAAAAAACCCTACAGAAACTGTATAAACACATGGAGGTTGAATGATAAGTGGATGCCAGAAGAATTCAAAGGAGAACTTTAAAAATTCTTAGACTCAAATGAGATTAGTGATACAACATACCAGAACCTCTGGGACACTATGAAGACAGTTCTAAGAGGAAAGTTTATAGCTATAGCACCTACATAAGAAAATCAGAGAGATCCCAAATAAACAACCTAATGCTGCATCTCAAGACCTTTGTAAAGAACAAACCAATTCCCAAACCAGTGGAAGGAAAGAAATAATTAAGATCAGAGCCAAAATCAATAAACTTGAGAATTGAAAAAAAAAATCTATGAAACAGAGCTGGATCTTTGAAAAGATGAAAAATATTGAGAAGCCCTTAGCCAAACTAACCAAAAGAAAAGCAGAGAAAAACAAAATTAATAAAATTAGAGATGCAAAAGGAGAAATCATCACAGACATCTCAAAAATCCAGAACATTAGGGACTATTTTGAAAACTTATACTCCAATAAATTGAAAACCTAGAAGAAACTGATACATTTCTAGACAAATATGATCTTCCAAAACTGAATCAAGAAGACATAGAAAACCTAAACTGACCAATAACTTACAATGAGACACAAGCAGTAATGGAAAATCTTCCAACAAAGAAAAGCTTGGGGCCATATGGATTCTCAGCTGAATTTTACCAAATATTTTAAGAAGAACTATGTCAATATTTCTCCAGTTATTCCATAAAATGGAAAGTGATGGAACACTTCCCAATTTGTTCTATGAAGCCAATATCACACTCATACCAAAACCAGATAAGAACACATCAGGAAGGAAAACTGCAGGCCAATGTCCCTAATGAACTTAGAAAGAAAAATTCTTAATAAAATATTAGAAAATTGTGTTCAACAACATATTAAGAAGACTGTCTACCAGGACCAAATTGGTTTTACTCCATAGATGCAAGGATGGCTTAGTATATGCAAATCAATAAATGTGATTCATCACATTAATAGAGTTAAGGATAAAAATCAGTAATCTCAATAGACACAGAGAAGGGCTCCAACTAAGTTTAACACCCATTCATGATTTTTAAAAAAATGAAGAAACTAGGATAGAAGAAACCTATCTCAACATCATAAAGGCTACATATGAAAAAAATCTAAAGCCACAGTAATAGGGAAAACTGAAATCTTTTTCCTTAAAATCTGGAACAAGACAAAGATGTACACTCCCACCATTCCTGTTTTACATAGTGCTAGAAATTCTAGCCAGAGCAATTAGGCAAGACAGAAAATAACAGAGTTAAAAATAGGAAAGAAAGAAGTCAAATTATCACTGTTTGCAGATGATATGATTCTATACCTAGACGATGAAAAAAATTCTACAAAAAGACTGCTAGAACTGATAAACAAATTTGGCAAAATAGAAGGTTACAAAATCAACATACAAAAATCAGTAGCTTTCCTATATACCAACAATGAATTTTCTGAGAAAGAAATCAGGAAACAATTCCATTCACATTATTCTAAATGAATAAATAAATAAATAATTTAGGAATAAATCTAACCAAGGTAGTGAAAGACCTCTACAATGAAAACTATAAAACATTGACGAATACCTGAGAAGATGGAAAGACCTTCATGTTCATGGGTAGCAGAATTAATATTGTTAAATATGGTCATGCTACCAAAAGCAATATACAGATTCAATACAATCACCATAAAAATACCATGATATTCTTTACTGAACTAGAGAAAACAGTCCTAAAATTCATTTGGAAGAATGAAAGACGCAGAATAGCCAAAGCAATTTTAAGTCAAAAGAGCAATTCTGGAGGCATACACTATCTGACTTCAAATTATACTATAAAGCAATCGTGCCAAGAATTAATAAAGAGGAAATCATCAAATTAAAAAACTTTTGTACAACAAAAGGAAACAGGAATGTTAAGAGAAAACCCACAGAATGGGAGCAAATCTTTGCTAGCTCTTCTTTTGACAGAAGATTAATATCTGAAATATATAAATAGCTTAAAAATTTTACATCCCCCCCAAAAGCACCAAATTAATAAATAGTCACATGAACTAAACAGATGCTTCTCAAAAGAAGAAATATAGGCTGGGTTGTAGCTTGGAGGTAGAGTACTCGTCTAGCACATGTAAGACACTGGGTTTGATCCCCAGCATCACAAAAAATTAATAAATAAAGCATTGTGTCCATCTACCATTAAATATTTTTAAAAAGAATACAAATGGTCAATAAATATATGAAAAAAAAGTTCAACATCATTATCAATTAGGGAAATGCAAATCAAAACTACACTGAGATTTCATCTCACACCAGTCATAATGACAGGCATCAAGAATACAAATAGTAAGAAATTCTAGAGTGGATATGGAGAAAAAAAAAAGAAACATTTGTTCACTGTTGGTGGGACTATAAATTAATATAATCACTATGGAAATCAGTATGGAGGTTCCTCAAAATACTAGGCAAGTAATCATCATATGATTCAGTGATATAATTTCTTAGTATTTATTCTGAAGAATTAGTCATCTTACTACAGTGATACATACATACCTATGTTTATAGCAGCACAATTCACATTAGTCAAACAAGGAATGAGCCTAGGTGTCCATCAATGAATGAATGGATAAAGAAATTGTTGTATATATACACAGTGGAGTTTTATTCAGCCATGAAGAAAAAAAAATCATGGCATTTTCAGGAAAATGGATGGAAGTAGGGACAATCATATTAAGCAAAGTAAGTCAAACTCAGATGGTTAAGGGTCATGTGTTTTCTCTCACATGTGGAAGCTAGAGAGGAAAAAGAAAAGAAAGTTAGGATGTATCTTTTAAAAATCAAGAGGAGATCAGTAGAGGAAAGGGACCAAGCGGTGACAGGTGGAGAGGGAGAGGGAGAGGGAAGTGCTGGGGAGTGACACTGGTCAAATTATATGGTTATATTGTGTGCGTGTGCAAATATGAAACAACAAATTCCATCAATATGTACAACTATAATGCAACCAATAAAAAAATGTGAGGAAAAATAGAGTATATTAAAAAAAAAGAAAGAAAATCAGTTTCAGGTATTTCAGGTAGGAAGGTATTTAATGCAGGAGATTGGATGATTATAAAATATTTGAAAAGGCTGATTGAGAGAAGACCAGAAAATTCACCCCCGCCCCCCTTTCAGTGTTGCTACTGGCTTTCAGAGAGTGAGGAAGTTGTAAGACTTCCTTTTGAGAAATGCTTATATGATCACAGCAGCCTATCACTCTGCAGCATGTGAAAGGGAGCTCTGGAGAAGTCCAGCTGTTCATCCAGAGTCTCCCATTTGGTAATGGAACCAGGAATAGAACTCAGGTGTTTCTCTCAGTTCACCACTGTTTCTATAACACAGTCTTGCTTCTTATTAAATCTGTGTGGTTATCACTCTGACACTCATATCCCTGACTTTGTCTATGTTTTGCTATGTCATTTCCTCTTATTTTTAATTCTTTAGGAATTTTTTATGTTAAAAAATAAATATAATTTAAACAATAAATATAATTTATTGTTAAAAAATAAATATAAAGTTATATAATATATAATTTATTTATAAAATAAATATAAAAAATAAATATAAAATATAATATAAAATTTTTAATATATACACAGGGCGTGTATATATTAAAAATTTTATAGGCTCTTGGAATTCTTACTTTTGGAAGTTCCACTCTACACCAAATTGAATGTAATAACATGCATCTACTTTGGGGGTAAAATAATGTGATTTCACTTTTGAAATAATTTGGCTATGGATAACTAACTTAATTTGAGGTTGGCTATGATTTCCTGGCAATCACTTTGCGTTGTTGGAGTTCTTGCAAAGTGAGAAAAATGTAAGCTTCAAATTGTTTTTAAGTGTAATGAAATATTTAGGAATAGTAAACATGACAATTAATGAAGTTGGCCCAATGTTAGATTTTGTAAATGTTTAAACATTTATTGAATTCAATTTTACATTTTTCTGTTTGGAACCAAAACCACGACTACTGCTTCTGCTGCTACTGCTGCTGCTGCTTCTTCTTCTTCTTGGTTTCAGACACAAAGTTCTAGCCTTTTTAGTTCTAGATGGTGAAAATGACCCAGAGCCCTCAATATTCCAGTTCCAGCTACTACTGTCTCTCTGGACACCAAGGAGAAATTTTGGAATAGGCTCGAGCCCACCATGTACACTGTTCTCACCAAATGGAATGACTTCCAATACCCGCAAATCCTCCTAGGCCTTGTTATGTATTCTTCAAGGGTGACCTTTTCACTGGGACTTTCTTAAATCCTCTCATACCACCCACCTTCCTGCAGAGCCAACCCTCTCCCTCTTCCATCATAGAAAGTGTAAAGTTGATGTGAGAATAGTTATTAACAAGCCCACTTCCCTTCTCAAGGTGGGATAATTTGAATGTCCTAAAAGTGTATTTCACCATAGGTCCTCAGGCATGTGGAACACATTGCTAAAACACTGCCTATTAATGTAAATTCATTAAGTAGCATTTGAGCACCATCTATACGCAGGACACTCTAGGGGATACCAAAGAATTGGTTAGAACTATCCTTATCTGTAAGACACCTCCAATTTTTCTTTGAGAGTTTTGGCATGGGAGATAAGAGTGATGCATTGCATTCCTCAATTAATTTAGTCACTAAACTCAAAGTTCTGTAGTCAGTGTTGTAAGATAAATACTTCCAGCTTATTTTCATATAGTTTCCTTTTAAAAATTCAATATCCAAAACATGTACAAACAGAGGAATACAATAAAATAATAAAGCATTACATTGTAGTATATTGTGGGATATCAAAACATGTTCAGGTACACAATCTTATGTGTTCCATATAAGAATGTTGCAAAAGCAGAACTGGTAATAACATCCCCACTACACAGCTAAAGAAACAGAGTCTTTCAGGGTCTAAGAAGGGGCAGGGTCAGACCTTAGTGCACAGCAAAACACAGCTTGGCACACTCATTGCACACTTTGCCCCAGGTCCCTGAATGTTAAATCGAAGGCAGAAAACGGTTACAAATTAGCAAGTTGGATAATTCAGCACTGAATGTAAATGAGAGTTTTAAGATAAATGACATTTAGTGACATTAATTAACTGATTAAATTAAACCTGATATTTTAATCAGAATTTGTTTGTGCAAAGTGCTAGATAAAATGAAATGTAGTCTAACCTAGTTACTTTAAAAAAATTCCAGTTACCATAACAACTTCTTGTGATTTCAATTAAAGGTGGTCTTTTCTTTATATTATTTTTAGAACTATAGTTACCATAACAACCAGATGCCGGTGTATTTGATCAGTTAAATCATTCCCAAAGAGTTAAAATATGGTGTTCTCTTAGAAACAATCAAAATATGATAAGTGGCGTGTCAGGAATTAATGCCCAAATGGCGACGCAGACTCCATTTTTCAAGGAGCTCACATGTGAAATAAAAGACCCATGAATCTTCCTTTGTATGTTGGGCTTATGATGTTTCTCAGTTACAGAAATCAAAAAGAGATTATTTATCAATTGGAAGAAAGTGGAGATGTCAGGTTCTGGGGTAATATGAATTGTCAGAGCTACAAAGAGAAATGATGTAAATGATAAATTCATTTTCACTGGGTTTGGGGGCTTAGCTGGAAACAGTATTACCGGAGCTTTGCCCAAGCTGGGGGTGGGGAACGGAACTTGGCCTTACAGAAGAGGTTACATCTGGAAACAGCCCTGCCTCTCTGTGTTCATTTCCTCCTCCACCCCTCCCCACCAAGGAGAATTTTTAAAGGAGTCTGCTCCTGTCTTAAGAAACTAGTTTCCTAATGTCAATGAGAAGAGCCAAAACGTGAATGAACTCTGCAGTTAGAAATTGGGAGCAAAATGTTCAGAAATGGGAGAAGCTAAATGGAGAAGATGGGGAGAGACACTGGATGAGGCAGAGCAAGGGAGGCGGGCAGAAAGAATGAGTGGCAGGGTAGGAAAAGCATCCTCATCTACAGCCATATGTCCCTGGTAGGAAATAAACAGGCATAATAAGTTAAAAGTGCTCATGGCGATCCACCTCCAATCATGTGAAAATATTCCTGACATATTGGGCCCAAACGCACTGCAAAGTAACTTCAGGAACATTCCCTCGCTCTCGGAATCAAAGTCCTCACCTGTTTGAGGTAAATTGGCCCTTCCGGGCAGATGTCTTGCTTTATTTGATGGGCAGCCATCCACGGTGGAGGTGGTTAAGGACAAGAGACACATCTGGTTGCCCTGAAGGGAGGGCCAAGTTGCCCATTAAGTGACAAATAAAGATGGCCTCTCCCCGTTATCACCCTCTGCCCATAAAATGCAAAGACCGCTTTTTTGCCCACAGCCAGGCTGCACAAGCAATAGACTGATGGTAGGAGTGTCAACCATGCATTCTGGGTTTAATTATAGTCCTCTTGCTTAATGAGGTTTCATGAGGAGGAGGAGGAGGGGGATTGGTGTGTGCTTGTGTAGCTGGGGGTTATTTAATTAAAAAACAATAAAGCTGCCAGCTGCCACTGGTTAACAATCTGGAACCCTCCCCTTCCTCCGCCCAGACCTGAGCACAACACAGGCGAAACCCCTCTAACTCACATTGCGCTGTAGTCCCCTGAGTACCCCCAGATAACACTAGCCCCAGATCGAGGCAGACGACATCCTATCTCTTCCCAAGTTCTCTTTGGCTGCCAAAAACATTTCCAGTAGGTAGACTGTGTTAAAAAACACCTCATGGATAAATTATAAAAGGAAAACAAAGTCCCTATCTGCCCCTTTGCCTAGGTGCTTGTTTTGAGAAAAAAGAAAAAGAAAAAGAAAATCCTGCTTGTGGACAGCAACACGGAGAGCATCTCCAGATGCCCTCCCCCCCCAGCACAGCCTGACTGTGGATATAAAGCAGGGGAGGGGCTCCCGTATCTTCTGAGAGGACCATGAGAACATGGTATCCTGCTGGCATCCAGTCCAGAATTTCCAAGGATGCCCACTTTTGACAATCACCTGGGAAATGTCTTTATTTTAATTTATTTTTTTAAATAGACTTTCTTAGGTTCACCCCTGGAGATTCTGAACAAGTTGGCCTCTGCATCTGTATTTTTAATAAGGGACTTATTTGATTTTTTATGATCCAAAAGATTTGAGAAATTCTCTTCTCTCTTTGCTATTCATATAAGGGATCAGAGAAGGGAGTGGAGAGAGAGAGTTGAATAGGCCCTTCAGTGAGGGAGGGTTTAGCCTTTGATACAGCTCACAGTTGCTAACTAAGGACCAATGCCTATCTGTGACCACCCATTTCCTACCACCTCTAGCTCCACTAAGAAGAGAGCAACATAATGCAAATATGATGTATGTTTCTAGGAATAATGCTATATATGGATTAGCTGTTGTGTCTTACAGCAGTCTTATTTACAGCAAAGTTGAAGGGTTCCTGTGGCAAATGATTGACACACTGTCTATCCTGGGACTTGAAGCAGAGGGCTTTCCTTTGCTAATTAACCAAGTTCTCTTGTAGACTTCAAGGTTTCACTCCCTGGTAGGTAAC
The DNA here is from genome assembly GCF_047511675.1 of Marmota flaviventris. NCBI lineage: Eukaryota > Metazoa > Chordata > Mammalia > Rodentia > Sciuridae > Marmota > Marmota flaviventris. Next base: position 31,024,260 of record NC_092508.1, on the reverse strand, counting down.
AACTGTCCAGTTTTGTCTGAGACTGTAAGGTTTAGCGTCGAAAATTCCATTCTGGGAAATCCCTCTGTTCTAGATAGAGTAGGGCACTGGTCACCCTAGCTCAAATAACTGGCTTCCTTGGGATTATTTATTTATCAATAGTAACTCTATTGGGATTATTCAGCAACCCTCACCCCGGCCCAGCCCAGTATTTTAGTCAGCTTTTTCACTGCTATGACTAAAAGACCTGACAAGACCAATTGTAGAAGAGGAAAAGTTTATTTAAAGGATCACAATTTCAGAGGTCTCAATTCATAGACAGCTGGCCCCATTCCTTTGGGAGCTAGAAGAGGTAGAACATCATGGTGGAAGAGTGTAGTGGAGGGAAGCAGCTCATTGATTATCAGAAAGCAGAGAGATAGAGAAGCTCCACTCTCCAAATACAAAAAAATATATGCAAAATACAAGAAGCCAAGCCCCCAGTTATCTGCCTCCTCCAGCCATGCCCTACCTGCCTACAGTTACCACTCAGTTAGTACCATCAAGGGATTAATACACTGATTGGGTACAAGACTTTCATAATCCAATCATTTCTCCTCTAAACCTTCTTGAATTATCTCACACATGAGCTTTTGGGGGACATCTAATATCTAAACCATAACAACTAGATTCATCATAAATTAGACAAGTTGTCTATTTTGGGATATGCAGCCTCAGGTATGAATTCTTTGCACCCCACTTAGCACTTTGTCTTCAATGTTCTCTTCAGTAGCACCTATGAACTGGTTCAAGAGTCAGTTTAATCTCTTCCCAGCTTCCAACCCTGTTTTCCTGTAGCAGCCCCATATGTTTGAAGGCCCTATGTTCTCCAAACCAAGACTCTTACATGCCTTTTGCAGCCCATTTAAATCCACCAAATGGGCTGGCCAGGGATTAAATCATCTCTGTAATTACATTTCATTTGCATTGCTAATGTACAATTTGCATAACAATTGCTTATGCCTCAGTCAGATTGACTCTGATTGAATCTATATTTATTTAGGGGGAGGGGAACTATAATAGTGAAAATCTGTGGGCTCCTGGTCAGAGAAACTGATTACAAATGCTGCCCTTGACATTTGCATGCTCAGCAAACTTACATCAATTAATTTTGTTTTGTGAAAAATGAAGATGGTGTTATGGGTTGAATTGTATACCCACAAAATTATATATTGAAGCCCTAACCTCCAGTATCTCTGATTGTGGCCTTATTTGGAAATAAAGTAATTGAAGATAAAATAAGTTAAGTCAGAATGAGGTTATTGTCAATGAATTCAAGGGTATCATCTTGTACTAGGGTGGGCACTAACATGACTGGTGTCATTGTAGAAAAGGGAAATTTGAAGACAGATACCCAGACAGGGACAATGTTATGTGAAGATTGGGGTTACCATGTCACAAGTCAAAAAAAAAAAAAAACTGTCTTAAGGTATTGCCAGAAGGCCCTGGGAGAGAAACCTGGAATGAGCAGATCTTTCCTCCTAGTACCTGCAAAGGGAGCATGGCCCTGCCAACACCTTGATGTTGGACTTGCAGCCTCCAGACAGTGAGATTTGTGTTTCAGAAATAATTGTTGTTTTTTAAACCACTCAGTTGGTGGCACTTTGTTGTGATTGCCCTAGCAAACTAATATAGATGGTAACACTGACTTCAGAGTATTTTCTGAGGATAAAATGTACACGATTTTTTATATGAAAGTACTTGGTGCATAGTAGTTGTTGATGAACACAAATGGACCAGTGGAGTACCAGAAAATTACATGCTTGGAATTACAAAGTGAGAGTTCAAACTTCATTTCCTGCTTTGTTATAACTTATATGACAACTGCAAACCATGGCAACCTTTTATCATTTTTAATTTTTTGTGTGTGTGCATCTGGAAAATGGACATAATGGTACAAACTTCAGAGAATAGCTGAGATGATTAAGAGAATATATGAAAGTATGTCAACCAGTTATTGAATCAGAAGCCACGTGGCTTTTGCCCTTGTGATACAGAAGGCACAAAATTTAAGGCCCTTTCTTGGTCATCACTCCTATCTTTTCCTTTTAGCCCTCCCTCAAAGCAAAGAGGAACTGACACATGGACAGACACATGGAGCTTGATATGCTGCCAACCCCTTAGGACTGGGGAAGGATGGGAAATAAGAACTATCCCTTTCCTTTCTTCCTCCTTGCCCACCCCCAATTTCAGAGCAAGTTTCATGCTTCTTTTCCTGAGGATCAAAAGATCTAGGACTCTGATAGTTAATGGTTTAACCCCCTTTCCTAAATTCTCTCTCTTTTTATTTGAAAGAAACTATTTGATAGCTATAATTATTCCCACAGACCCAATTATTTTTACAGAAATTAAATACGTCTGTGGTAATATTTCAATAGATCAATATGTTTGTTACACTACCAAAACTACTTTTCCCCTTTGCGATGTTGAAGAAATTGAACAATTGAGTAGCAGATTGCAGAACTGAGGTTTTGTTTAATATTTACTCTGAGCAGGCACATTCACTCTTGAAAAGTATAGAGTTGGGCCACTTATATCCTAAAAGTCCTATAATTATATTTCAAAACAACCCTCCACCAGGATTAAGTCTATTCATATTGAAATATTTGCTCCTTTTAAAAATGAACATCTCAGGCCTTAAACTATGAATGCCCTTTTACCCAGTGACTCCATATGTGGAAGTTTATCTTTAGGAAATACTCAAGTGCACAGTAATATAATGATTTGCATAGCAATCTATTCAGTGGAGATTATTTATAGTTCTCTTAAAGCAGAATCCCAAATTTCGATACTGGAGAATTGATTCAGCAAAGTATGTTTCATCTTATTAATTACATACTGTTGGTGGTTATTTAAAATGCTGAGACTTTCCTTCAATGTATGAAAGTCCTAATCAATTCCAGCATCAGATCCATAAGCAAGTTGCCATCAGTCACTATCTCTTCCTACCTTTTTCTATTTCCTACTGTTTCCAGGATAGGACAGAATCCATGCCATGGAATTCCCTGGAAATGCCAACAATCTAACAGAAAACAGAGGCTGTGAAGGGACACACTACTCTTTTTGGCTTAGGTTTTTTCTCTAGTTTTCATCTCATCAATCAAGTGACATCTGCCTCAAATGTTGCCATTAAATCACCAGGAAGAATTTTTACTGAGAATTTAATTAGAAATATCAATGCTGGCATTCCATCCTCTTTTACAATGTGATAAAAATCCTCCTAAGAAAGGATCCATGTTTACCTGTAAACCATGTCTCAAGAGGCCTATGATCCCGCTGCTGGTGTTGTGTACATCTTCTAGCCTTTAAGAGATTTTGTGTGTATATATAAGTGTGGTTTTATATAAAGGGCTGATTGAGCTCCCATACCTAAGAAAAATCAGCCTGCATACAAGTCATTATGGGGAGTTAGGAAAGAGTCAAAGAAATACAGAGGATGGTCCATATTTTTAATGGATTTGAAATCAACTTGGGGATTAAAAGTATGCTCCTCTGTGTATATTCATCTAAGTAAGGGCCCTCTAAAACTAAGCGTGTGTGACAGGTGCTACATGTCCTGGGCATGTACTAAGTTCTCAAATGCAGATCTATGTTTCCAAAAATAAATAAACCTAAGTAGTTGCTTCTCCCTGCTCTGAGAAGCAAAACCACCTGGTTGGTAATCGTTACACTAGATAATTCTCATTGTAATTGCCCTGTGTTTTATCAACTTAGTTAAGCCAGAGCTAATTCCTTCCAGAATTCCCTCCCTTATAGGGTTCCAGGTTATCACTGATGGCAAGAGACATTCTACATGAGATCTGGGAGTCAGAGTGAAGCCTCAGCTGTTTGGTGATGCTCTGAAGTTTGTTCAGTGCAGAGGATCAGGCACTGTGACAACCTGAGCTAGCTGCCACTGGTTTGCTGGCTTGTCTTGCTGGCACAGGTGACACCATGACATCAGTTCCGCAGATCCACTCCTCTAGATTCTGAGTCCCGTGATGAACCTTCCTTCCCAGTCGCTGGTGTGGTTGGCCATCATGATGAGACAAGGCTGCAGCCTGCGCAGGCCAGCTTCGTCAGCTCCTACAACAGAATAATGTCTAATCCCTAGAAAAAATATTATAGTTTATGTCACTTGTAGCAGTTTTGCTTCTCAGAGTGAACCTTGACAGATATGTGTACAAGTGGGAATTTCAGGGTGTGTGTGACACTTTGAAGGAGAACTGGAAATATTCCCAACATTAACTCAACTCCAGATAATTAGTCTGTGCCAAACGAGGGGTTCCCTCCCTCTTGCCAGGATTGGTTCAGAGTCAGGCAGAACTAAGTCAATTTAAGCCAATGTGGTTCAAGAAGAGGGGATTTGGGAAGTAAAAAGTGAGTCTATCTCTATCCAACGGGAAATAAACACAAGTATGCTCTACCAGTTGCTGTTGGCAGCCATTCTGTGACCATGTGGAGAACCAGCTTTAGGATAAAGTTGACACAACCGATAGCAAAGCCATAAGCCAAAAAGAACCTAGGTCTGAAAATATCTTTGATCTGTGAAATTAGTAAATCCCGAAGCCTTCCCTACTGCAGAGCATTCTTTGGCTTGGGATAATAAATTTCCCTATGGTTTAAACCAGTCTGCCTGGAATTGTTATATTCTTTTTTTTTTTTTCTGATACCAGGAATTGAACCCATGGGCACTTAACACTGAGGAACATCTCTAGAACTTTTATTTTTTATTTTGAGGCAGGGTCTCATTAAGTTTCTTAGGGCCTCACTCAGTTGCTGAGGCTAGTCTAGAACTTGTGCTTCTCCTGCCTCAGCCTCTGGAGTCACTGGGATTTTTAGGCATGTGCCACCATACTCAGCTAGAATTATTGTTATATTCTTAAAGTAGCTTCAGAGTCTGGTTTAGACCTTGGATACAGACTACTCTCACTTATTAAAGATTGTTTGACTTGATCAGGTAAAATGAAGACTTTTGCTTTTTCAGATGTTCCTAATCACTTTGGAACCAGAAGTCTGGATGGTCCTACTTTGCGACTTCCACCAACTTGTCTTGAGTCCTTGGTTGGAGGAGGAGTCAAGCCTTGCTGAAAGCTCTTTTATTCCTAAACTTCTCCTAACACTTCTGAGTCAAAAGCAAGGGAAAGAGAAAACTCAGCAAATGTATTCTCCAGGAAATTTGGGTATATCTGGTCTTGCTTCCCTCTGGACCAGGATTTACCTGAAAGGTCTGAGCCTTCTGCAACTGTGATCAACACCTATCTAAGGGTCCTGCACCACCACACCCAGCAGCAAACAAGCAGGCAACAATAGAGGCAGCAAAGTAAGCAAGCCCTCCCTGAAATCTCAAGCGATCCTTTTATCTGGGGCTAAGCTTTTGGATATACTGTTAGTTCTTGAATAAAAAGATGGATACCAGCCTCCCTGGTTTCTCAGTCCAGGGGATAGTAGGATGAAGTAGAAATCATGGAGGTGCTGCTGCTGCTAACAAAAGATGTCTGTCTCTTGATGGACAGTGTGGCAAAGGGAGTCTTGCTTGGACTCATCTCCCATTTACTACCTCTCCCCAGCTTCTCTGCATCAGAACACAACTGACACAGCCCTAAGCAGTATCCTGGTCAAGAATATTGGAATCAGACAAACCAAGTTCAAAGCCTTGTGCTTTCACCAGAATGTGGGCATCATGCTCTTCTTAGAACCTCATTCTCTCTTTGATAAAATGAGAATAACATAAACTATCATCATGCCTGGCTGGAGGCTGAAACTCAGAAGATACTGTATTCTTTGCTTTCTCCTCTCCCGCCTCCTTACTGCTTTTACTAAATTTGGATACCACCTTCTCCTCCTGGGTATCCATCACATCTTTGCAGCTGCCCACATGCAGGTAGGACTAGCACTCACAGTGCAAATAGCCTACTTCCCAGGTTCAAGACCAGCCATCAACATTTTCTAAGTTTGTAAGTAGAGGAAGGCACACAGCTCACAGGGGCAGAATGTCTCATTTCTCAAGAAGAAATGGAATCATGGGGGAAAACTTGTTTCCACGTCCTAGTGGTGCTTACTCCATACATTCATGTCATGCCTGACTTGGGCCACCTAAGCCTAATGTTTCAACCCTGGTCACATCACCAATTATCAAGTTCACTCACAGACTAAGGGCTTTAAAGGGGTATAATGTGCACTTGGCTGTGATCCAGCAACCCGAGCTTAATCCTGCTCCAGTGTTGATTAACCACCGTGTGACTTCAGATAAGCCATTTCAGCTCAGATTCCTCCAGCACCTAACTGGGGGATTATCTCACACCATCTCAGATCCTGTCTCACTTAGGGGCAGAGGTGCAATGAGTGCATTATGAAAAGTGCCCTCCTCTGGCTTGTTCCAAGAATTCAGTGTCTTTTAGACCAGATAATCCCATGAAAGTCTCAGTTTCCTCAGGAGTCAAGCAGAGTGTTTGTGCTAACCCACAGCACTGACATGGAGCCCATATTTGGTTAATTGAATATCATTATATGCTTTGAAACTGTCTCTGCATCTCAAAAAGCCTGTTTCCTATTAAGAAAAAAATGTATATAATCATTCAAAAATGTACTATAAGAAAGCAGCTGCCTTAAGAATATTTCTGCAGAGAAGCCAATTGTTCAAGAATTGGGATGCATTCTGCCACTTGTGAAAAGAAGCAAGAAAAGAGAAAGAGAGAGATGAGAGGCACAAATATATTGACAGATGAGAAGAATAAATGTTTTTGTTGCGTGAGCCGTGCAGAGGTGTCGCATGCACCAAATTATGACATAACTGTTGCAGCTGTTGCCTTTGTAAAGTAATCCACAATACCCCACTCTAATAAGCACGGCAACGTGTCCAAGTCACTTCATACAATGAGGACAGCCTAATCCCATGCCACGTGAGCTCTGTGCCAAACGTGGCCATATCACAGCAGCAGGATCAAGCCAGGAATAATCACATCCTTAGGAAGAAAAAAAAAATGTCCCCTGTGTGACATACTGAAATCCTTCTTAAACAAAGCAAGCATGTGAGTCTGCTAGTGAACAGGAAAATTCCTTGGTGAATTGCCAAGTAAGAGCACAGGGTAAACATTCCATATGTTGCCCGCACTTCCATGGGGGTAATAGCCACTAGAGGGAAAATTTTACTTTGGTGAACTAAGAAGATCCTGCTGAGCTGCACTCATTTATTCATTCATTCATTCACGTAGTCTTTCATTTATTCAACAGATATGGCCTGAGCATTTACTGAGTGACACACAAAGAATATGCACCAGAAGTTCAGTGGTGAACTCAGCAAGGGAGGGGAACATTGAACAAATAGGAAAACAAATAATTAATTCATTACAACTGTAATAACTTCTTTGAGAAAGATCCAGGTGCTATGAGTGTAGATTACAGACTGTATTTTCTCCTTGAGAGCTGGCTGAAATGTACAATCTCACAATTACTCTAAGCCTACTTTGAATAACAAGTGACATGGGAGTTAGTACACAGGGAACTAGAAGTTTCACTGAGGATTTTTAAAGATCATCTTTTAACATTTTATTTGCTAACATGTTCCTGTCATCGAATATTCAAAATGTGGCAGTGAATGTGTCAGAAACATCTTCTCAATGCAGCAAGCAAGTATCTGTAGATATGGGAAAATTCCTGTTAATACAGATAGAATACAGATCTTTATGCCTGAGTAGGGTTCACATAGTAGCGAAGATCATGAGCTCTAGGACCAGCCTGTCTGGGTTCAAGTCTATCTCTACCACTCATAAGCTATAGAATTCGACATACTTAAACTCTGTGAGCCACGGGTTCCTCATTTATATGAAGGGAATAACTCTTTTACTTCCCTTATAGGGTCATTGTCAGATGAAATAATTAACTACACATAAAGCATTTCAAATAGCCCTTAGGTTTATACTAAATGCCTTGCCTTGTCAGTTTTCCTATTATTACTATTATTTGAATCTAAACCTCAGACCCCATTCTGCAGCTAAATTATTATGTCCTTCCTAAATATTGGATCTTGGGTCTCTGCTTCTTCCAGATGTGAAAATATCTGGACCCTTATGCTATCTTTAACTGTTTTCAGTTGTTCAGTCAAAACATGCAGCCAGATACATATTCCACCTGTCAGTAATCATTTTCTCATTTCTCAGGTTTTGCCAAACAGAAATCACACAACAGAGGCACCCTGAGAAAATTTCATAAGTACCTTCTGTAAGTGAAGAGTTAAAATTTAGCAGATGACCACAGTATCTAACTACCCCTGGAACTTGGGACCTCACCCATTCCTCAGCCACATGGCCACCTTCAAAGAATAGAAACAATTAGGAGGTGATGGAAAGGGCAAACATCAACATACACATCCTCTGTCCTTGAAGATTGCAGCCAGATATATTAAGCCCCCAAAAGGAAAGGAAAAGTCTTGGGAAGTCAGATAGACAATCAGTCATTTGGCCTTTAGCTTTCATTGTTCCAGGAGAGTCAAAGACATCTTTGACATCTTGCAGGCAGTTGGAAGAGCAGATCGGCTTTCTTGAGTAGAGGATAGAGTCAGTTTCGCTGAGTTTTGCCCATTTGTGTTTTCCCAAGTTCCTCCACACAAGTAGACTGTGAACAAAAACAACATTAAAGATGTGCAAGCATACGTGAACTATGGCTAATTGTGTATGCAGTAAATACAATTCACTTCTCCAAAAGCAGTTTGCTGTTTATTCACTGGGGGAACAGATTAGGAATATTGTGGGGCAGGTTGAAGGAAAATCCCCTTCCAAATGCTTTTGAAAGGACAAATAAAAGCAATTTCGTCTCCCTTTTGTAAATCGCCACGCCATGACGCCCTCTGTTCTTTCCTTTCTCTTTTCCTATTTCTTTTCAGCTAATCCTTCTGCAATGTTATAGAAGACTTTTTCCAAAGAGAGCTTTCTCCCAGCATGTCAGCTAATTAATTATTTTTCAACATCATTTCTAGAGCTGACCTCTGACCTCCTGGCAGCTCTACAAAATATCTTGCTGCATTCTTCATTCACCCAAGAAAGATTCTGAGAAGAGATGATTAATTGAAAAGTGGGGAAAGCTATGCTGTCTTGAGAGAGACAGAGCATATCAAAATCTTTCAGACCAAGATCTTGATGCCATGCTATTTTCTTTCCACATATATGAGCCCCACAGGAACCTGCTACATTTTGTGACTCAACAGGAAGCTCATTTGGGTAAAGACAGCAAGCAAAAATGCTGCCTGCTAAAATCTACCTCTGGCTCATCACTTTTGGTTTTTCTATTGCCTGAGGGTACCACTTATTTGTCTGAGCAGGCTGGTGATGATTCTCACCCATTGCTGATGCTGTGAATTAGCTCTAACCAGTGTTCTGAAGGCCAGACCCTCTGCCTTCTTTTGGTGATCAGAGAGAGCCCTGTCTTCCAAAAACAGTCTTCCCTCTTGTCCTCCACTCATCTTTTGACTTCTGGGGATCCCTCTGATACAGGTGTTATTGCATATTTTTCTCTCTTGGTTTTTCATTTGATAAAATGATTGAAGTGACAGAGATATTACTTGTCATGGTGGCAGGAGAGAGCGGGTAATTTTCTTTCCAGGAATAAAAAAATACAGCCTCCAACCCTCCAACCCTCCAATCCACCACAAGTTATAGGACATGATTTTTTTTTTCAGTCAAATGAAGTTCTACCCACACTGGGGAATAATTGTTAACTACCACCAGTGATGGAAAAATAAGGAAGCTGGGGCCAACTTTATGTGTGCCTTCTAAGACCACATGCTATAAAATAACACTGCCCCTTTCTGTGATGGGTTTGATGCTGGGATCAAAACTTAGCACATAAGTAGAATGAATCAGACATAAATTTCCTTTGTTCATATAAGAAAACATGACCAGTGTAACTCCACATCATGTACAACCACAAGAATGGGGAATTATACTCCTTGTATGTGTGATGTCAATATACATTCTACTGTCAGGTACAACTAAAAAGAACAAATGAAAATGGTAAATTAAAAAAGAACCCATATAAACAAGAAACAGGGGGTGGGATATGTTTGCCGTGGATTAAATTCCATTAGAGCTGCTTCTCTGTACATTTAGTGTATGATGACTCTATATACATGAACACTGGGCCCAAATTAACTCACAGACATTGTGATGTTCAGTGTTGCCACATCCAAGGTGTCTTGCCTTTCAAAATTTTACTTCTCATGTCCATTCAGAGCAGGATGTTTCTCATTACAGTGTTGTGAAATGGGAATCTTTTCTTTCTTATGAATAATAAATAGAATCTTGAAAACTAAGCGAATATGATAGGATCCTGCCAGTGGAGCTGACATTTAGTTGGCAGAAGCAAAATTATTATTATTTTTTTTAAAAAATCAGTATGCTTTGTGAAATTTTGCATATTTTTAATTCACTTGTAACACTTAATTAGCTCATATTTTTTAATTGGCCTGCTGGATTTTATTCAGTAATTTTCAAGGAGATTGCAAGCTATTTTATTCTTGCATTAGTTTAGCCAATAGTACACAGAGACAGCACCACCCCCCCACCCCAAACTCCCCAACTCCAATCTCTCCTTGAAAGGCTGTTTAGGGCTCCATTTCCAGTCAAATGATCTGGATAGTTTTCTCTCAATGTTAGGCATCTTTATTCCAGTGAATCTTTAACTTATTTGAAGGAAGGGATAGTAGATGAGAGAAGGAGGAGGCAGATGAGAGAGGCCAAGACAGCATAGAGCATGTGGAATGAGAAATTTTCATTCAGCTACAGGCTGATTGATGGTAGGTGACTTTTGGGGAGCATACCTGGGCTTGTTGCTTTGCTGTCCTGTGGAATACCATGTGTGACAGGAAAGCCTTGCCCAGCAAGAATTCTTTCAGGAATGGAAGCATTAGCAGGAACAGCACATAGGAGAGCTTCTTTCCCTGAAGAACCAATGTTGAATCCCCATGTATCATTTAAATTAAAATATGCCATGTTTGGGGGGAGAATGGGGAAGGGTAAATTTTCTTTGTCTCATTTTATTTGTTTAGAGAGCATTTCATGTGGGAAATAGCCCTTTTCACGAGGCTTTGGGCTTGCTTTTCAGTCTAGCATTTATTTGTAAGGTGCTGAGAACTCATCATGAGTAGTTACAAACATCATGCAGCATTATTTATATTTTTATAGGACATCTTTCCTTTTCATTTTTCCTGCTTCCTTTCTCTGCAGTGAATTTCAGGTCCTCCTCTCTCCTTATCACTTCTTTTCCATTTATGTGCAGTGCTTCTCTGTTCCCCAGCACCGAGCCGCCTGCTCACTCTCCTTGGCTGTTTCTGGTCAGTCCTTCAGGACCCCTCCCCCACCACACCCCATCTCAGCCCCAAGGCTCTGGCCATCACATTTTCGGCAGGCAAGGCACATCAGGAATGTGTCTGTATTAAGGGAGGGAGGACAAGATTGTTTACTTTCTCAGAAGGCTAAACATCTCAGCTGGGAGTCCTTGACTGCCTGCTTAAGGACACAGACAGTAAGGACAAAGGGCAGCAGAAAGTGCTCCTGCCACAGTGATTTGCATGTGAGTTCAATTCCACTCTGCTTTAAAGAGTCTCATTTGAATACACAGTACATTAGCTCCATTCCTGCTTCCTCTCCAATATGGGAAATACATTCATAGCTCAGTAACCTCTCCCCCATCTAGTCCAGACAGCTGGAGAGAGCGTGGGGAGGGGGACCCAACAACTGCAGAGAAATTGTATTTCAAATGAATGTCTTTTCGTCAACCGCCTGTGTATCCCTCAGCTGCGCTCTGAGAAGAGATTTGCATATTTTTCTTCCTAATGGAAATATATATGGGATGAAGATTTTGTTTTGTCCATTTAAAAATACTGCTTTGCCCCATGTGCGCTTCAGGGCTTCTAAATTTGTGATAGGAAGAAATGACTTGTTAGACTAGAGAAAATCAGAAGAATTTTTGATGACATGTCTACCATTATCATCCTTGTGAAGAGCTCTGCGTAGAAACCGCCTCTAGAATACTTTCCTGCAAAAATTAATAAGTAGATTTATAATGTAAGGATATGTGCATGTAGTCATGTGAAGGACCACTGATCTAAACCGAATCAGCCTGCAGAGAGCCCTAAATTATGCAGAAGGCTGAGACGACATTAATGCACATTGTCTATTCCCTTTCTTTCTCATTTTCATGGGAACTCATATATACTTTGGGATTTTTTTGTGTGTTTTCTTAACTCCGTGTCTTCTTTTTAGCCTGGGAAAGCAAGAGGGTAATTAAAAAATGTGTTTAAAACTATGAGTCAAATATCCAAATTCTTTATCCAACCTAATGTCTATGTATTTAATTAAGGCTATGTAATTGCAATAGTAAGAACAACAATAAGAAGAAGATAGTAGTATTGACTTTTTAAAAACAAATATGCCAAACATAATCCAGATTTTTATTTATAGATGCCTTAAAAGTCATAGACCTCTTGACCTCAAGAGGCCAAGTTTTTTTTTGTTGTTGTTATTTTAGCTTTTAATACTGGTTTTATTTTTAATTTCATGGTATTGTAACACCTCAGTAGCAATTGCTACTAAGATCAATAGCATTTTCTATCTCTATGGTCAATGCAGAAAAATCTTTGTCGTTTGAGGGTAGGTTCGATTTTTGCAATGGTCTAGTATGATGCGGATCCAGGTAACTGGTGAACAAGCAGCTACGTGTTAGTGTAAGGTCTTCTTCCATAAGTGCAGCGGTGCAACACAAAGTGTCCACAGAGCTTAGTTCATTTCCTGCTGGAAATCACAAGATGTGGAAATTAACACTCACTATACCTATCAATCCCCCATGTCTTTAATCAAAGACTTACAGCATTAGAAGAAACCTTAGAAGTCATAGAACTCAATTCTTTAGTTGGGAGAAACACAAGAGGCCATAATGGTAAAATCTTACTTGAAAAATGTTTTTCTCCTCCACTGCAGAAGTTTAAGTGATTCCATTTATTTAGCTGCTGTTATTAGTATTTTTTACTGGGAACATGGGGATGGGGTGTGTGTGTGTGTGTGTGTGTGTGTGTGTGTGTGTTAGTACGATGTGTTTGTATTTGTAGGACATGCTTTCAGAGTATCTTTCAAGCTCTCAACTAATTCCCTTACTTTGGAACTATTCCCCCTTTTATCTGATGCTTGAAGTCACAGGTGTGGAACTCTGTAGCCATGTTGGAAGTGTGACATCTACCTCTGCAGACAGCTAATTGGACCAGCAGTCATGCCTGACCCAAGCCAAGATAATCAAATCCTCTCTTGGAAACTTGGAAATTCATACTTAGGAACTTTTTAATATAACTGCATCTCTAATGTAGAGTCAGAAACTATAAAGTTTTCTACATGCTTCCATATGAACTGGAAATCTTATCTACAGAGAAAGAAAAATAAATGATTACAGAAGACATGAATGCAGATAAAAGTGTATTTCTAAATTTTCTAAAGTTCTTCCTGATATCTGAACATATCACTGCACATAGGTTCCTTGAATACCACTGCCTCCTTAAATAATATTTTTTAAATACTTATATCCATTCAGTGAGTTAGACTGAGTTGATTTTGTTACTTTCAACACACTAGATCAGAACTAACACATTATACTTATAAATTCATCCCCAAGAGAAAACTGATTTGTCCAGCCTCTCTCAGGACCAAAAGTTGTTTTCATGAGGACCCAATGGGTTCTCTGAGAGAAATGGGGAGGAGGTGGAAGGTCAGATCCTGGGACATGAGATTGAGTCACCTGCTAACTGCAGCTTTTCAGAGAATACTGGGGGAAGAGCAGGACTTTCCCAAAGGCAGGCAAGTTGAAGCACCCGTCCATGGCACATGACTGATGATTTGGGGAAGGGACAATTTTGAGCATGGCCTGCATGTTCCCATGCAAAAGTCTTTGTCTGACACAGTTTCAGAAAAACTGGGATAAACAAATATAACATCATCATATTCCTGAACTCAACTCAATTGTCTTTTGCTTTCTTAAGACCTAGACTAGAAGATGACAATCTGAGCTCTAAAGGGACACATCCTCAGCCCTCCTCTTCCAGCTTACCCAGCCTCATGCTCTGTGTTCCCTCCTCAGGATACACCTCTGTGCCCGTGCTTAAGCTCTTCCTCTGCTTGGAATGCCTCTGCTGTATCAACCCACCTTAGTTCCCCATTTCCAGGTCTCGAAATTTCTATTCCACTTTTCAGACCCTCTTCACGAGGATTCTACTCTGGGAGACCTTCTCTAGTCTTCCTCATTTCTGCACTACTTACAAATACTTGCTTTCCTGTCCTCTGTTGCGTTCTCTTGTAATGATTTATGTATGTGTTTTCTTCTCGGCTAAATTGTGAACACTGTCGAGGCAAGAACCATGTCTCACACTCATCTTTGAATCTCCAGGGAAAAACACAACCCCATGGGTGCTCAACTACTAATTTGTAGCCAATGATCTGGTAGAGGACACCATGTCTGTGTTGAATAAATGTGAGAAGAAATGAACTGAGATTGTATAAAGTCATTTTCCAAAGTTCTAAAGTATTTGTTCTGGAACTGTCCCTAACTTTGTGAAAAAATCTGATGAAACTTCTTGCACTTTTAATTATGTTACCTGCTGCTTCCCCAGAAGGTGAAGTAGATTTTACTTACAGGAGAGCTATGTAAAGCCATGTCACTTAACAGGGACATTAATGTATGAGGAGTCCTTTAGAGTCCCAGGAAACTTAATAGTGAATGAAATGTCAATTATTTTCTACTGGTTCACCTACTCTTCCTTAGTATGACTGGAAGAAATTTTGCATCATCCCCCAAAGTCCAAAATCTCTAGGAAACAGGAATAATGTCTTTTTGTTCACCATCTTTTTACAAATAAGGCCACCAAAGGGAAGGAGAGGGAGAAAGAAAGAGCAGAAGGAAGGAGGAATATTATAAAGAGACTTTAAAATTTAGAAAAGTTCAATTTACCTCCTAAAATGAAGCACCTACAGCAAAATCACAGTTATGTGTAAACACACATGGTGAGCCATAAACATGGCCAAGTGTTGCTCACTTCATCCTCAGCCCTGCATTATGCCTCACTGAGGAGGGGTTAGAGGTCTCAGTGAAGTAGAGGTGTCAGGCCATAGTCATTGTCTTTTTTTTTTTTTTTAAGAGAGAGAGAGAGAGAGAATTTTTTAATATTTATTTTTTAGTTTTTGGTGGACACAACATCTTTATTTTATTTTTATGTGGTGCTGAGGATTGAACCCAGCATCCCGCGCATCCCAGCCATATCTACTGCTTGAGCCATATCCCCAGCCCATTTGGTGTTGATTTTTAAAACCCGTCAGTTCGTCTGTCTGAATAACTGAACAGTCATCCCTGAAGCTTTAGTTTTTCTTCCTCCAGGCACAGAGTTCAGTAGTGTTACTTCTGTTACTCCAACAACAGCTGCTTATCCACAGTTGCTTTCACCCACAGTCTTGGGACACTGAAGCTGTGGGAGGCCAACGGAGCTTTCTGTGTGTGAAAGAGCTCTCTTCTCTCAAAATATGTCCTGCTTTTGTAGCAAACGCGTGGTATAGGTACTCTTGGCTTTTGGAGAACACACCGACAAAGGATGTCTTTGAGGCTGAGTGGATCCTCTCCACTGAAATTCTCTTTTTATCTGCAATTGTTTCCTATCTCACTTTTCTGTCCTATCTTGGCATTGGAGCAATGGTTTGAAAGTAACAACTGTTCAATAAAATGTTGCCATGGGACTTTTTTCAATTAAGAGTTTTGTGGCAACTATAAGTGCATTAGCCGTGAAATAGAACAATGAAAGGTTTGAGCTGTGAAGATGGTATGAAAATAATCTAATATGAAACCTTAATCTTATGGTCACCTTAATACAGTCCTTAGAAACCAAGAGACTTGCCTGAAGTCACAAACGAAGCTAGTGGCAGAGCAAGGCAAGGAAAAAAAAAAGTCACCCATTTTACAGGCCAGTTATCTTTTCTATATACTGTGTGAGAAAAATATGAACAAGGCTAAATAATGCATGACATGTCAGTGAATGAGACTAAGGTCAAGTTCTGATATCTTAAACTGAAGAGACCCGCAGGTCAAAGCTGACAATGTTAAAGGGTGGAGAAGAGGAAGGTCTTTGAATTCCTACTTGAATTTTCCATGCCAAGATATATTATATAATTTTTGAGGAAATGGTCCTTTCTGGTTCTCATTGTTCTTATCAAAAAGCATAGTAAGCACAGTACATCAGACAGCTGTTTTGAAAACTAAGTGTTCATGCATATAAATCAATAGCATATGTGTACAGATAGTAAGTAGTCCAGCTAGCAGAGCTGTATCCTAACACCTTTAACTTGGGTGAGTTTAGCTCAACATATGTTATCAATGGATCAAGACAAAGACAAATATCTATTTAATTTGTGGGCACTAAATGAGACTAAGAATGAGAAGGGAGGGCTGGGGTTGTGGCTGAGTGGTAGAGTGTTCCATCTAGCATGCATGAGGCACTGAGTTTGATTCTCAGCACCACATAAAAATAAAATAAAGATATTGTGTCCACCTAAATCTAGAAAAAAAAGAAAGAAAAAAGAATGAGGAGGGAGCTATGAATTTTGGGGTTACCTTGTCAGTCTCAGCCCCTGGCATATCTCTCATACCAGAAGCATCTCCAAACCCCCAGGAGATCTTCAAAGTATGTATTTGTTACATACCATGTCCTTTAAATGCAAGTCAGCTACTTCATCTGGTGTATACATGAAAAAACACTGATTACTCTGATTTTGGAAGGAAACCTAATTGTGTTAGGTGTATATAAAACTGTGGGTTTGTTTTTTATTTATTTATTTTGTTGTTGGTTGGCTGGTTTTTTTTTGTTTGTTTGTTTGCTTGTTTGCTTGCTTATTTCCAAAATGACTCTCTATCAAGGAAACATTTAGTGAAATGTCATTTTTGCCTTAATCTTTAAATTAATATTCTAATTCCCTCATTAGAGACATGCGCAGTCTAGATACCATCATTGTCATCAGCATCACCGTTATTAAAATCATCTTCACTAATGGCTTGTCACAAATCCCCTGTTTTGGCATTGGGCTCAGATTTCCTCTTAAAAAACTGCATTTAGAAATTCTCCCTTCTTCACATGCTGTATGATCAGAACCATCCCCAGAACATCTTGTGGAGAGAAGCCGTAGTTCTTCCAGGCTTTCAGAGGATCAACCAGTTCATACTCAGTGGTTAATTCCAGGGTCCTCTATTCTCCCCCTTTCAGGGCTGGGAATAGGCAAGATCAGGGAGTTACCTGCTTTAGGCACAAAATTAAACAGACACAAAACCCCATACTCAAATAATATCTTAATACACTACTTAAGAAAAAGAAATTGTGGGATAAAACTGGTTGGGAACAAAACATTAAAATGTTAAATGAGGAAAAGATCAGCATTTCTGATTTTTCCATTTTCATCAAACTCAAAATGGCTTACCCTGGCACTGGGCTTACATTCTTGGACCCCTTACATTCCTCAGAGTACACCCCAAAAGTGTTGACCTTTTATAGCTCCTCGTGTGATTGTGGGATTTAATTTTGTCATTTACTCCACAAATTGTATTGTTCATGCCAAGCACAATTTGAAGTGTTGAAGATATCACAGTGAATAAACACTTTGCCTCTGTGGAGTTGCATTTAAATGTGGGAAAGAGACAATAAAAATAAATAAATAAACAAATAGTATTTCAGATGTATTAGATAGGGAGCATATAAATTCAAAGGGTTGAGTGAGAAACTGCAACTTTGATCAGGGAGTCAGGGAAGGCCAGAGCCAAGATCTGAAAGAATAAGGAAATGGTGATGGGTTATTTGGAGGAAAACCACTGCACACAGAGGGACCAACATGGCCAAATGGCTGAAGACGCTTTCTCCAGGATAGGGTCATGAAAAACAGCAGCTTCACTGCCAGAGAGGAGAGCTTCATGTTGCTGAAGAGTGTAAATCCGGGTCATCCTGGCAGCACCAGCCATGAAGGTGGTAAGCACAATATCTCAGGGAAAACCTGAGTTTTAGGGATTGGGCAGAGATCTGAAAAACAACAAGGCCATTAAAAGAAAGAAGGGGAATCTGTGAGTGGCCCATAGTGTCAGCCAGCATTAAGAATTTATTTTTAGGTAGATTCTTAGAAGGAGATGTCTCCATGAGGAAGTGAGAGCACCAACAGAGAAGTTAGTAGAGAATGCAAAAGTCTGGGGCAAAGAGAAGCCTTTTCTGTTTTTGCTCTTCCTGGTGACTAGAAAGCAGATGCGAGGCCAACGGCTGGAGCAAGTAATCTTTGATCTGCACTTTAATTTCATAACAAGAAAATCATTAATCATTCCAATGGATCACAGCACTCTTCTTTGTCCATATAACATTGGACATAAGATCACAGTGGAGGGTAATGGGGTGTGAATTCCTATGTGAACATTTCCTGCCTCATATCAACAATCTGGTCAACAAAAGCAAAGCTGTGGTTATCATTCAAGCTTTATAGAGCTGATAAAAGTCCAATTCCAGATATATGTGAGATAAGGAATATAGCAATAAGGATTGATAAGGATATTCAATCATTGCTTCAGACATCCTCATAGGGCAAGAACTGTGATATCCTAATAATAATCTTCTTTCTCGTTTCCAATCAAGAAATGCTAAGTAAGGGATGTTATTTCCCAATGCTTGACATTGGATTTTGCCACGAGTAATGTACATGTATAGTTACTCTTCATTATTTGATAATAAAATTTCCAGCATTCCAAGTAGGAGTGTCCATCTACAGCATTGTTGAAGGTTTTTAAAGATGTTTCCAGTTTGAAGAAACCTTACGTTGTTCATTTTTGCTAAACACGGTGTTGTCATTCTCTTTCCTGACCCAGAAGATGAACGAACATTGCTAAAAATTTTTCTTGAGCAAATTCATGAATTTGTGCATCAGAAGAGAGAATGCTATAAGCATGAAGACAAACCAGATGGTGAGGAGGCAAGAGAAATCTAATAGAGGGGCTAAACCAATATTTTTAGCAATGGCAGAGTGCAACCTTTTTCAAAATAGCTTTTCTCCAAAAATTGTGTGGAAATAGACCTTTGGATTTAATTTTCCATTGATATAAAATGTCATATCACAAAATTCTAAAATCTTATCTCATCTTACACATAATTTCTACTATGAAATAAAAACAACTCTGCCTGCCTTCATCCCAAATTTGCTTAGAGTCACCTATTTGTATCACTTCAGCCTCTAGTAGTCACAAAAATGCTTCAAAATTATTCATTTCCTTATCCTTAAAAAATGTCTCAGGCCAGGGTTGTGGCTCAGTGATGGAGCACTTGCCTAGCATGTGTGAGGCACTGGGTTCCATTCTCAGCACCATGTATAAACAAATAAATAAATCAAGGTCCATCGATAACTAATAAAATTTTTTTTTAAAAAGTGTCTTAAGGGCTGGGGCTGTGGCTCAGTTGTAGAGTGCTTGCCATGCATGAGTGGTACACTGGGTTCGATCCTCAGCACCACATAAATAAATAAAATAAAGGTAAAAAAAAGTGTCTCAAAATCCTTCACATTACTATTATTATTATTATTATTTTTAATTTTTTATTGTTGGTTGTTCAAAACATTACATAGTTCTTGATATATCATATTTCACACTTTGATTCAAGTGGGTTATGAACTCCCATTTTTACCCCATATACAGATTGCAGAATCACATCAGTTACACATCCATTGATTTACATATTGCCATACTAGTGTCTGTTGTGTTCTGCTGCCTTTCCTATCCTCTACTATCCCCCCTCCCCTCCCCTCCCCTCCCCTCTTCTCTCTCTGCCCCCTCTACTGACATTCATTTGTCCCCCTTGTATTATTTTTCCCTTTCCCCTCACTTCCTCTTGTATGTACTTTTGTATAACCCTGAGGGTCTCCTTCCATTTCCATGCAATTTCCCTTCTCTCTCCCTTTCCCTCCCACCTCTCATCCCTGTTTAATGTTAATCTTCTACTCATGCTCTTCGACCCTACTCTGTTCTTAGTTACTCTCCTTATATCAAAGAAGACATTTGGCATTTGTTTTTTAGGGATTGGCTAGCTTCACTTAGCATAATCTGCTCTAATGCCATCCATTTCCCTGCAAATTCTATGATTTTGTCATTTTTTAATGCAGAGTAATACTCCATTGTGTATAAATGCCACATTTTTTTTATCCATTCATCTATTGAAGGGCATCTAGGTTGGTTCCACAGTCTTGCTATTGTGAATTGTGCTGCCATGAACATCGATGTAGCAGTGTCCCTGTAGCATGCTCTTTTTAGGTCTTTAGGGAATAGACCGAGAAGGGGAATAGCTGGGTCAAATGGTGGCTCCATTCCCAGCTTTCCAAGAAATCTCCATACTGCTTTCCAAATTGGCTGCACCAATTTGCAGTCCCACCAGCAATGTACAAGTGTACCCTTTTCCCCACATCCTCGCCAGCACTTGTTGTTGTTTGACTTCATAATGGCTGCCAATATAACTGGAGTGAGATGGTATCTTAGGGTGGTTTTGATTTGCATTTCTCTGACTGCTAGAGATGGTGAGCATTTTTTCATGTACTTGTTGATTGATTGTATGTCCTCCTCTGAGAAGTGTCTGTTCAGGTCCTTGGCCCATTTGTTGAAGATGCTATCCTTCCTCCATTGCATGCTTTTAGCCCCTTTATCAAATATAAGATAGTTGTAGTTTTGTGGATTGGTTTCTGTGTCCTCTATTCTGTACCATTGGTCCACCCGCCTGTTTTGGTACCAGTACCATGCTGTTTTTGTTACTATTGCTCTGTAGTATAGTTTGAAGTCTGGTATCGCTATACCGCCTGATTCACACTTCCTGCTTAGCATTGTTTTTGCTATTCTGGGTCTTTTATTTTTCCATATGAATTTCATGATTGCTTTCTATATTTCTACAAGAAATGCCGTTGGGATTTTGATTGGCATTGCATTAAACCTATAGAGAACTTTTGGTAATATCGCCATTTTGATGATGTTAGTTCTGCCTATCCATGAACAGGGTATATTTTTCCATCTTCTAAGATCTTCTTCTATTTCTCTCTTTAGGGTTCTGTAGTTTTCATGGTATAAGTCTTTCACCTCTTTTGTTAGGTTGATTCCCAAGTATTTTATTTTTTTGAGGATATTGTGAATGGAGTGTTGTCCTCATTTCCATTTCAGAGGATTTGTCGCTGATATACAGGAATGCCTTTGATTTATGCGTGTTGATTTTATATCCTGCCACTTTGCTGAAGTCATTTATTAGCTCTAATAGTTTCTTTGTAGACCCTTTTGGGTCTGCTAGGTATAGAATCATGTCACCTGCAAATAGTGATAATTTAAGTTCTTCTTTTCCTATTTTTATGCCTTTAATTTCTTTCGTCTGTCTAAATGCTCTGGCCAGTGTTTCGAGAACTATGTTGAACAGAAGTGGTGAGAGAGGGCATCCCTGTCTTGTTCCAGATTTTAGAGGGAATGCCTTCCATTTTTCTCCATTCAGAATGATGCTAGCCTGAGGCTTAGCATAGATTGCTTTTACAATATTGAGGTATGTTCCTGTTATCCCTAGTTTTTCTAGACTTTTGAACATAAAGGGATGCTGTACTTTGTCGAATGCTTTTTCCGCATCTGTCGAGATGATCATATGGTTCTTATTTTTAAGTCTATTGATGTGGTGAATAACATTTATTGATTTCCGTATATTGAACCAGCCTTGCAACCCAGGGATGAGTCATACTTGATCATGGTGCACAATTTTTTTGATATGTTTTTGTATCCAATTCACCAGAATTTTATTGAGGATTTTTGCATCTAGATTCATTAGAGATATTGGTCTGTAGTTTTCTTTCTTTGAAGTGTCTTTGTCTGGTTTAGGAATCAGGGTGATGTTGGCCTCGTAGAATGAATTTGGAAGTTCTCCCTCTTTTTCTATTTCCTGAAATAGCTTGAAAAGTATTGGTATTAGTTCCTCTTTAAAGGTTTTGTAAAACTCTGCTGTATACCCATCCGGTCCTGGGCTTTTCTTAGTTGGTAGTCTTTTGATGGTTTCTTCTATTTCCTCAATTGATATTGGTCTGTTTAGGTTGTCTATATCCTCCTGACTCAATCTGGGCAGATCATATGACTTAAGATATTTATCGATGCCTTCACTATCTTCTATTTTATTGGAGTATAAGGATTCAAAATAATTTCTGATTATCTTCTGTATTTCTGAAGTGTCTGTTGTGATATTGCCTTTTTCATCCCGTATGCTAGTAATTTGAGTTCTCTCTCTTCTTCTCTTCGTTAGCATGGCTAAGGGTCTGTCGATTTTATTTATTTTTTCAAAGAACCAACTTTTAGTTTTGTCAATTTTTTCAATTGTTTCTTTTGTTTCGATTTCATTAATTTCAGCTCTGATTTTAATTATTTCTTGCTTTCTACTTCTTTTGCTGTTGTTTTGCTCTTCTTTTTCTAGGATTTTGAGATGAAGTATGAGATCATTTATTTGTTGGTTTTTTCTTTTTTTAAGGAATGAACTCCAAGCAATGAATTTTCCTCTTAGAACTGCTTTCAATGTGTCCCATCGATTCTGATATGTTGTGTCTGTGTTTTCATTTATCTCTAAGAATTTTTTAATTTCCTCCTTGATGTCTTCTATAACCCATTGTTCATTCAGTAACCTATTGTTCATTATCCAAGTGATACATGATTTTTCCTTCCTTCTTTTATCGTTGATTTTCAGTTTCATTCCATTATGATCAGATAAGATGCATGGTATTATCTCTACTCCTTTATATTGTCTAAGAGTTGCCCTGTGACATAATATATGATCTATTTTTGAGAAGGATCCATGTGCTGCTGAGAAAAAAAGTGTAACTGCTTGATGTTGGCTGGTATATTCTGTATATGTCAATTAAGTCTAGGTTATTAATTGTGTTATTGAGTTCTATAGTTTCCTTATTCAACTTTTGTTTGGAAGATCTGTCCAGTGGTGAGAGAGGTGTGTTGAAGTCTCCCATGATTATTGTATGGTGGTCTATTAGACTCTTGAACTTGAGAAGAGTTTGTTTGATGAACATAGCTGCACCATTGTTTGGGGCATATATATTTATGATTGTTATGTCTTGTTGGTGTATGGTTCCCTTGTGCAGTATGTAGTGTCCCTCTTTATCCCTTTTGATTAACTTTGGCTTGAAATCTATTTTATTTGATATGAGTATGGACACTCCTGCTTGTTTCCGAAGCCCATATGAGTGATATGATTTTTCCCAACCTTTCACCTTCAGTCTATGTATGTCTTTTCCTATCAAATGCATCTCCTGTAGGCAGCATATTGTTGGGTCTTGTTTTGTGATCCATTCTACTAGCCTGTGTCTCTTAATTGGTGAGTTTAAGCCATTAACATTTAGGGTTATTATTGAGATATGGGTTGTTCTTCCAGCCATATTTGTTTATTTCTGTTACTAAACATGGTTTGTTTTCCTCTTTGATTAATTCCCCCGTTTACTGTCCTACCTCCCACTGTTGGTTTTCATTGTTATTTTCCATTTCCTCTTCCTGTAATGTTTTGCCAAGGATGTTTTGAAGAGATGGTTTTCTAGCTGCAAATTCTTTTAAATTTTGTTTATCGTGGAAGGTTTTAATTTCATCTTCCATCCTGAAGCTTAATTTCGCTGGATACACAATTCTTGGTTGGAACCCACTTTCTTTCAGTGTTTGAAATATGTTATTCCAGGATCTTCTAGCTTTCAGAGTCTGTGTTGAAAGATCAGCTGTTATCCTGATTGGTTTACCCCTAAATGTAATCTGCTTCCTTTCTCTTGTAGCTTTTAAAATTCTCTCCTTATTCTGTATGTTGGGTATCTTCATTATAATGTGTCTAGGTGTGGATCTCTTATGATTTTGCACATTTGGCGTCCTGTAGGCTTCTAGGATTTGGGATTCTGTCTCATTCTTCAAGTCTGGGAAGTTTTCTCGTATTATTTCATTGAATAGATTGCTCATTCCTTTGGTTTGGACCTCTATACCTTCCTGTATCCCAATGACTCTTAAGTTTGGTCTCTTTATGTTATCCCATATTTCTTGGATGTTCTGCTCATGGTTTCTTAACAGTCTTGCTGAGCTGTCTATGTTCTTTTCCAGTTGAAATACTTTGTCTTCATTGTCTGATGTTCTATCTTCTAAGTGTTCTACTCTGCTGGTAGTATTCTCCATTGAGTTTTTAAGTTGGTTTATTGCTTCCTGCATTTCTAGCATTTCTGTTTGTTTGTTTTTTATAACCTCTATCTCCCTATATAGTTGATCTTTTGCTTCCTGGATTTGTTTATGTAATTCATTGTCGATGTGATCTTTCATTGTCTGATTTTGCTGTCTGATGTCTTCCTTGAGACTCCAGATCATCTGAAGCATGTATATCCTGAATTCTTTATTTGACATTCCATCTGCTGCAGCTATTACCTCTTCTAAAGTTGAGTTGACCTGCATTGCTTGTGGTCCTTTCTTTCCTTGTCTTTTCATACTGCTCGTGTTTCTTTCTGCTTGGTGAAACTGTTGTGTTTTTGAAATTTTCCCCCTATATATTTATATTGCTCTTGTATAGTTGCAAAGTCTCCCTTGCAGGCGCGAGCGGCGGCTCTGCCCCTCCTCCAATTGGGGCAATGTGCCTACCACGCCGGCAGGCCGCTGGGCCCGCTCTGCCGGTCGGTAGCAGGTCCGTCTACCTTGCAGGCGCGGGCGGCGGCTCTGTCCCTCTGCGGGCTGCTAGGCATGTTCTGTTGGTGGTCGCAGTTCTGCCTACTTTGCAGGCGCAGGCAGCGGCACTGCCCCTCTGCAGGCCTCTGGGGCTGTTCTGCCGGTGGGTCGCAGGTCCGCCTACCTTGCAGGCGCAGGGGGAGGGGGCGGCTCTGCCTCTCAGCAGGCCGCTGCGCCTGTTCTGCCGGTGGGTCGCAGGCCCGCCTACCTTCCAGGAGTGATTGGAAGCTCTGCCCCTCCGCGGGCCACTGGGCCTTTTCTTTCGGTGGTCACAGTTCCGCCTACCTGGCAGGCGCGGGGGGTGGGGGGCGGCTCTGCCCCTCAGCAGGCCGCTGGGCCTGTTCTGTGGGTGGTCACAGTTCCGTCTACCTTGCCGGCGCAGGGGGAGGGGGTGGCTCTGCCTCTTAGCAGGCCGCTGCTCCTGTTCTGCTGGTGGGTCGCAGGCCCGCCTACCTTGCAGGAGTGATTGGAAGCACTGCCCCTCCGCAGGCCACTGGGCCTTTTCTCACATTACTATTATTCTCTGATACAATAGGAGAGGATATCAGTCAGGATAGAATATATTAGACATGGTTACAAATAACCTCCCAAATCTCAATGACTTAATTCCATGAATAGTTATCTCCAGCACAAGAAGTGCAATGTGTGTGTGACTGTCTTCTTTCATCTTGTCAGCCACCATCAGAAAGGTCAGGCCTCCAAGGTCACCATGATGGAAGAAGAGGGAGGTTGAAAATCATCTGGAATGGTTCTGTCTACTCCCAGTGGTCACATGACCTAACTACTTGGGAGTTGGGAAATCCACAGAAGCATGTGCAACAGAACAATACATCTGTGCCTCAGCCTGCTTCATTGTTTCCATATACCCCTGTGCTCCTTCCTCCCTGGTGAAGTCACTTCCCCTCCAGCAAGAAAGTTAATCCCAAATCCACTGCATTCAGCTTGAAGTCCATGACCTCTGGGTGATATGCATCAGTTTCTATCAAGTCCGAATGTGGTTTCTCCTGGTCCAGAGACCAATGAACTTTAAAAAGAAGAATTTCCTTCCCTGTTCAATGTACAGTGGTAGAATAGATGTACAGAACACTAGATCAATGCTTCATTCAGAAAACGGAAGAAAAGAATACATAAAGCAATCACAGATCTATAGTTCTGAAATCCTGCCAGATACATTTTGAAGATGAAGATCTCCCTACCACCAAGTGGGGGATGTCACTTGATTAGTCCCCATTTTGCCCGCTAGGAAAGTCTCCTATTATTTTTATTATCTTTTTCAGCCACATCTGAAATGGGTATGAGGAATCATTCTTCCAGGATATACAGCCTTCAATGCTTGCTTCTGCTTATGGATTACTGGGCACCAAATGTTCCTATATCTCAAATCGTCAAAGTCCTTCTGTATTCCAGGCTTATAGTTTTTTTGAGGGATGAATACCATTTCCTCAAAAATTCAGTGGACCTTTATATGTTTGATTCTAATCAGTTCCATGTGCTAATAAACACATCTAAAATAAACTTCTAGATATAGTTCTCAAATATATTCTATTTCTATTCTATTTCTTTGTTTTCTTACCTCTACATCTGTCTCTTTCAACTGCATTGTGTTTGTGTTGACACTTGAAATTTGGAGAGGAAGACCACTCCCTTAATCTGATCTGGGCTCAGAGTCACTTTCTCCACATCCTACTGGGGTTCACTGCATAATACCTTCTTAAATATCACCTCTTACCTTTCAGAACCTAGAAGCAGTAGGCTTTTTCAATCCTACAATGTCTCAATTCCTGAATTTGATCTCTATTGTAAACTGGTTAGTCCTCTTTTGGACTCATCTGTTCTATGTAATATCTTGCCAAACACAGCTAAAAGCCAGTATAAACTAACATACCTAATCTAGCCTTTCTCCCTACAGGTGCCAGCTCAGAAATCATATGGTCTATTTTGCAAATTATTTCAGGTGGTGAATTTCCAAATATTTTGCCTCTACATAAAATGAATCCAAAAATTTCCAGTGTTTAATATTAGTTTCTTCACCACCTACTAGTTGTCCATAAATCCAATGCTATATACTGGTAATTTTGAGTTCCAGGGATATGATAAAAACAAAGCAAAAAATGTCGCCTCTTAGTTTCCAGAATAGTCAACCTCCCAAATTTCAGTGATATTAAAAAGATTATTTCCAGTTCACACAATATGTAATACATAACAGGTGGCCCTCCTCCATCCTATACTGCTGCCATCTTGAATATCTGGCCTCCAAGGTTGTGAAGTTGGGGGTATATAAGAGCTGAATAATCATACTAGAAGACTTTAGGGATGGTCTGAATGTGGCTTACATTGTATCAACTTATTGCTCATTGGCCAGAACCCCATTAAATAGCTCTAGTTCAGGAGAAGTCAGAAACTTCCTGGAACATATGAATTTGGAGACAGAATATTCAATCTATCACATATATCCCAAGAATATTAGGTCCAAGAATTCTCACAAAGGAAATCTAAAATTTAGGGCATGTCACTTTAACATTAAGTCTTTATTTCCTCCATTTAAAAATGATCTTAATTTTATTTAATCATACTAGAAAAATGGTGAGGATTTAAACCATGATATGTAAACACTGAGCATAATACCTGATACAGGATTGGCTCTCCTAAGAAGGTTTATAAAAACTCAATAGAGTATTTCTAATTTGCTTTAGATTTTATGAAAAGGGAATCATATTCTTATTCAGGGCTTAGTGTTCTTTATAAAATAATCACAGGAAGCAATTTTGACTTTAGTAGCCATGCAAGTTCTCTTTCAGAAGTCTGTTGATTGTATCCTTAATGTTAAGGTTTTAGTTTTTCATTCTGCTCTCAGAATTCCTTATTGATGTGACTTTCAAAAGTCCTAATTAACTATAGGTTGAATAACCACTGAAGGATGATGTAGGAAGGGCCAACTATGGGCTATGAAGAATGCTATTGCCTCTAGTTTGAATTTCCCCTAAAGAAGTTCTCAAGACAAGAATTTCAGTGTAAATGTTTTATTTATTTTTTTTGTGGGGGGAGGGGGTACGAGGGGGTGTGATCTTAGGAAGCACAGTGGAGGAATGGGAAACTGAGACAAGGAAAGAAATAAAGGAAATGAAAGATATGTTAATAACTGGTTTATCACTGTGAGCAACTTAAGAGTTGCCTGGGAACTTCTGGAATGTTTTGTAGAAGGTGGTTTATAATTTCCCCATCAGAGCTTAAAGAACCTAGGTATTTTTCCATCTATGTCTGTCTGAATGGTTGATATTCCTTCTTTGGCTGTTCTTCTCCATACTTTTGGCCTGCCTGGTGTATGAATGAGCAAACCAGGGAACAGGCAGAGAGAGAGGTAAGACACCATCAGAATATTGGGAACTCTCTGCAAGTGACCTTCAGAGTAGGCCCTGGAGATCTGGATATGATCAATGACACAGAGCTTATGTTTAAAATAATTGTCCTTGAAATCTCTGAATCACTGGGGCCATGTATCCATAATTCCTGACTAGCATCTCCTTTTCATTATTGCTAGATCTGGAATGTACCTTAAAATTTGCAAATGATGATTTGTGACAGGGAGTGAAAAGGTTATACATTAGAAAATTTACATATCTCCCGGACCCTTGTTGTGTTATCTCTTTGTGCTAGGTTCTGTCACTCAACTCTTTGGTTTATATTTTTAAAATGCCTTCCTTGGTAGGAGGGTATTGAAGCACTTAGGCTTGCGCTACTGGTACATTCCTGAGGAATGCAAGGAACTGTTTACCCTGAAAGCAAAGAGTTGTATACACTCCAGGTAGAAAGCAGTGCTGAAAGCAAACTAGGAACCTGAGCCCATTAAGCAGGGAAGGAGAAGGGGAGATGGCTGAGTCCCAAAAGCCACAGTGGGAAGAAACACTATCCGCACTGAAGAAGCATCAAGAATCCAAATATCAGGGAGCCCAGAGATGAACAAGGGTTGGTTGAACATAGGCAAGAAGATGTAATTCTTGTATTCTTCAATTTTGTTTTGAGAGTTGGTCAGATTATTGTGCAAAAATGAGTTCCTGAGGTTTGAGGTCCAGGCGGAGGCAGATAGTAGGAGATGCTAGTCTTTTATTCATTTGCTTCATCCCCAATCTTGATCACTCTGTCCTGCTTATCATTTGTATTATATTTTAAACTCACTTTTGTTTGCTTTTTCCCCCCCTGCCTTAAAAGATATCCCTGGGTTAGAGTTCGCTTTTTATTCTGAATTAAAAAGTTGTACTCTTCAACAACAACATTTTGGCAGGAAGTTAGCAGAAACATATGGGCCTCAGCATTTTGATGCCCAGACTGGCTTCTGCCAAAACACTTCTTTGCTGTCATAAAGATAGCAACAATGTTTGGGACTGTTGGGGAATCATCCCACACAGCTCAGGCTAGGGAAGGTCACTGACTAAACAGCCTTTGTACATACTGAGGACTTCCCACCTCTGAATCTAAGAAGTTCCAGGAATGGGAGGGGTGGGAAATCAGTCAGTTCGCTTCTTAATTCCACACAAGCTCCAGGTAGTGCCCCTTAACTTCGGGCAGTGCCCCCTGATAGGATGACTGGGACAGGAATGGGGAAGGCATTGGTCAGAATCCAAGCCTGAAAACAGAACCCAGTCTCTTCTTAGAAAGAAAAAATTGCATGTAAAGATTTGTTGCACAGGTAATGAAAGAACCAAAAACCAAATAGGAAGCAGTAAGGGAACACAGAGATCAGCCAGAGTAGGAATCCCCTGCCACCACCTTAACAGTGGGAAGTGATAAAAGGGAGACGGTTTCCAGCAGAGCTCAGTGGAAATCAGAACCATGATGGGCTTTTCCAGTGAGATCTGGAACCAGAGAAGAGACTCAGCAGCTACCATAGACTTCCTGGTCAGACAGGGAGGGGAAGAAATATGCTGGTCCCTTTCCTTCCATCCTCTGATCTTCTTTCCTATGCCTCTTGCTAAATGAATCAAAAGACAGCAGACATGAGAGCCTGAAACACCATCCTGCAGTATAGAACTGAGCAAGAAAAGGGCTGGAATGGATCTGAGAGCAAATAGCCCAGGACAGACTGCATAGGATGGGAGGAATAGAGAGCTGGGATGGAACTTACCATCTAACCCTGCAATTTAAAGTAGGGATATCTGAGTCCCCACCAATTTATCTTTTTCTTTTTAATATTTATTTTTTAGTTGTAGATGGACACAATATCTTTATTTTATTTATTTATTTTTATGTGGTGCTGAGGATCGAACCCAAGGCCTCACACATGCTATGCGAGCACTCTACCTTCGAGCCATAACCCCAGCACCCCCACCAATTTTTCTTGAGCTAACTCACTGCTCAAGAGGGAAATTTACCAAACCTTATGTGCTGGGCACTGTACATCAGCTGTTTTATGTGATCTTCACTAGATTCTGATAAACCACAATATCCCAATAAGCATATGAGAAAAATCAAGATGCAAAATAGATTTGTCATAGTAAGGGTGGCATAGTAAGTGTCATAGTAAGCATATACAGGCAGTCTCGTTGCAGAAACTACTCGCCACCCATGCCATCCCCTCAAGACCACCACCTGCCTGTCACCCCTGCACTCTGCTGTCTCCACTCACCAGGGCCTGAAGCTCCTCACCTGCCACTGGCAGAGGGCCCTGAGCCTCATGCCATGGCTGAGAATCTTCTTCCAAAATATCCTTTGCAAAATTACTTTTAGAAATATCCTAGCCAGGGATCAGGCTTCTTGGCTCTCTTTTCCCACTGCTCATTGTTTTCTATATTGCTTATTCATTCCAGGTTCTCTCTCTCCTTGCAGCAGAGATGCGTGGCTGGGACAGGAGTATTTTGTTTACCCATTTGCTAATTATGTCACCTTGTTTTCCCTTATAATTTATGCCAAGAATTTCTACCAGATAGGTACCTCATTTCTAACCTTTAATTATAATTAATAACCTTCCAGCTCTCCCAAACTCTTAGTTTAATGATCTTGATGCTGTTTCATTGCTAGGCTGCTGGGACTCCAAGGATCAATTATTATTAAGGTGATAAGCAGAGGCCTGTAGGTGGCAGAGAACTGCTTTTTGGAAAGAAGCTTCTTGACATTTTTGCCTTGCAGCTAGGGAAGCTCCAAGCTGAACTAAAGTGGGTCTGGAGATTACAGGGAATGGAGAGTTGTCTACAAAGAAGCCCAGTCAGCAGGCCAATGCCTAGATCTTCAAAGGCAGGAAGTCTAATGTCAGGAGTTGGTAGTGGAATATCACAAAGGAATCATTACAGGACTGGATATATATGATGAAAACAGACCATGAATGGTTGAGGAAAAGCTAGAATGTCATACTGAGACACAGACAGCACCAGGAAAACACCAGAGGAGCCAGTCATTGTCATCAGAGCAAGAAGCTCATCTGCTCAGAGGGGACCTCATTCACTTACCCATTTAACAGGTGCCAACCAAACTACAGAGGCTGTAAATGCTAAGGCCAACTTGGGATTGCCCCTAAGGTATCTACCAGGTAACAGAGAAAAATAAAAATAAACACCTAATTAAAATAAAACGAAGTAAATAATACAACAGGAGATTATAAGGGCAAGAAGAAAAAAAAAAATGTGGATTCCCAGGAAGTAGAGAGAGCACACAAGAAGTTCCTTAGATGAGAGAGATGTGGCTTGCTCAAGGAAATGCAACTGGGACCATGAGAAATAACACTGGAGATGAATTGGGATCTGCCCCTTCTGAGTGGTTTAGAAACCATATTAAATGATGTTTCTTTTTCTCAAAGTTAGAGGATGATCTCAAAGGGTGTTAAGTAGAGAAGGCACATGACTAAATGTCAGTCTAACAACATACCAGATGTTAGATTGGAGAAGAATCAGGCTGGAGACGGGAAAGATGTTTTGGGACTGTTTCAGTAGAAAGGCAAGAAATGAGATATTAGCAGAAATGTATAAGAGAGGTGGATATAAGAGAAACTCTTGGGAAAACCAACAACTAACAAGATGAAAGAAGAGAACTGAGAAGAAAGTGCCAGAGAGAAGAGAGGATAAATTCAGTGTCACGAGAGTTTTGGAGGAAAATTTTCAAGAAGATTTCAGTTAACATTACCAAAATATTGCTGGTGAGAAAAGGGCTAAAGTGTTCCCACTGATTTTTGACAAGTCAGAGGTCACTGGTGATTTTTCTCTTATATACTTTGCACTAGTGGAACTGGGTGATGTGACCTTGAACAAACAATTTAATAATAATCTCTACTTCATGGAGTTATTAACAAAGGTGAATGAAACCTCTATTAGAATTTACTTTCTTTAGACTTCTTTACAAACATAGTTCTTCAGTGTTTTCAAATATATGATCTTGGAGAAAAAAGATAGTCCTTCCAACAAATGATGGTGGAACAACTGGATATCCACATTAAAAAAAAAAAAGGCTGGAGATGTAGCTCAGTGGTACAACTGCTTGCCTACAATATGTGAGGGCATAGGTTGTTCAGTCCCCAGCACTGAAAGAAAGAAGGAAGGAAAGGAAGGGAGGGAGGGAGAGAGAGAGAGCGAGAAAGAGAGAGAGAGAGAGAACAGAATCTAGATCTTATATCCTTCATGAGAATTAAATCAAAGTAGGTCACCATCCAAAATGGATAATATGGGCAAAAACCTAGACAGCCTGGGGTGTGGAGATGACTTTTAAATGCAACACTGAAGCATGATCCTTGAAAGGAGCAACTGATAAGCTGGAGTTTGTTAAATTTAAAAACTTCTGCTTCACAAAATATACTGGCAGTAAATCATGGCAGGGAGTTTGTGGAGGAAGCTGCTCACCTCTTAATAACCAGGAAGTAAAGCAAGAGGAAGAGGCCCAGGATTCCAATACCCCCTTTATGGGTATGTCTCCAATGATCTACTTCTTTCTACTGGGCTCCTAAAGGTTCCATCACCTTCCACTAGCACCACAGAGTGGTGACCAAATCTCTAGTAAATGTGCCTTTAGCGACATTTAAGATCTAAACTCTAACAGTATCTCTCTGGGGTACTTTTGATAGTGGGGGAGGCTCTATGGGTATGAAGAAGCCCAGAGGTAAATAGGAATGCTCTGTATTTTCTGCAGTTTTACTGTGATATGCAAATTCTCTAAAAATTAATATATTTTAAAAAATGTGACTTTGCTAATATTAATTTTTCATTTTCACCCTAAGAACAACAATCTGTCAAGGTCTCATACTAACTAGAAGTGGAAACCAAGACAGCATAGATCACATTTGGGACTATTGCTCCAAGCCATTTACTGGATGACTTGGAAATCTGATGTTTTTGAGTGGAACCAGCATTTTTTCTCCCAAAGTTTGGGAATAGAATCCTTTTATAGGTTAATGAATGTGATAAATTATTGCCTTGAGGACAAGGCAATAATTTCAACTGTTTCTACTATTATTCAACACTGTATTTGAGGTCCTAGCCAGTGTTATAAAGTGAGAAAAGGAAATAAATCGGTTAAATTAGAAAAATGTAAAACTTTGTTTGTATATGATTTGATTATGTACATAATCAAGAGGAATCTATGATCTATTAAAACAATCTACTAAAATCACCAAATTGATCTATAGATTAATGTAATCCCAATCAAAATTCCAGCAAGGTTTACTTATGTAAATTTCTAACATGATATTAAAATTTATGTGGAAATGCATGCAGAAGACTTAGATGGCCAAGACAATCTGGAAGATGAAGAAATTTGCAGTATTGTCAGATTTTAAGATTTGTTATAAAGCTATACAATTTATACAGTGTGGTGTTTGGATATGGAACAGAATAGCGAAGTTCAGAAATACCCCACATGCATTCAATCACTTAATATTCAACAAAGACCCTGATGCATTTCAATGAAGAAAGGAAGGTCTTTCCAATAAACAATGTGGAAGCAACAGATATCCCTACAGGGACACAGGAAACCTTGACCACTAACTCATACATATAAATTACTTTGGGTCAGATCATAGACCTAAATAGAAGGACATAAACTTTAAAGTTGTTAGAGGAAAATATCAGTGACCTTGGGGTAAAGGAAGATTTCTTGGAGGGAATGCAAAATGCAGTAACCACAAAAAAATTATAATTGGACTTCATCAAAATTTAAAACTTCTCATCAAAAAGACATGTTTAAGAAAGTAAAAGTAGAACCCTTAGGCCATGAGATAATATTTGCAATACATATATCTGACAAGGGATTAATATCCAGAATATATAATGAACTACAAACCAATAAGGAAAAGACAAATATCCCAATAAAACAATGGGCAGATGTCTTAACAGGCACTTCACCAGATAAAGATATCCAAATACCAATAATACATGAACGACACTCAACATCATCAATCATCAGAGAATTAAACATTAAAACCACAATGAGGAACTATTATGTATACACAAGAGAAGCTAAAACTTTAAACTTAAAAGATTGATAAAATGAAGTATGGACAAGGATATTGAGCAACTGAAACTCTTATGTTGCTTAAGTGGGATAAAAGGATACAACTGCTTTGTAAAATTGGCAGTATATAGTAATGTTAAATATATGTTCACCCGATAACTAGCATTTTTTTTCCCTAGCTATATACTCCAAATAAACAAGAAGACTTGTTCAAGGATGTTCATAGGAGCTTTACTCATGATACCTCCAAACTGAAAACAGACAAAACATCCATCAACAGGAGACCAGATGTACATATTTTAATGTACACAATGGAGTACTATGCCACAATAGGACAAAACTACCAAAACAACAACGCCAACAACAACCAATATCTTTTAAAAAAATTAATTAATCTATTTAATTTTTCAGGATCCATTCTAGTGAATTAAAAGAGCATGTGATGTTTCACCTCAACAGCCTTTAGATTCTCCAGGACGACACTCATCTGTGCCATTCATCTAGGATGTATAAGTGATTTAGCTTTAATCCCCCATAGGTATGAAAGGTAGTGGTTCAGATTCAAGAGCTTCCTATGTTTGTTTTCTGTTGCTATTGCCACACATTACCACAAATGTAATGCTTAAAACAATAAAATATACGGAGGTCACAAATCCAAAATTGGTCTCACTGAGACAAAAGCAAGGTGTTGGCAGAGCCATGTTCACTTTGGAGGGTCTAAAGGAGAATTTGTTTCCTTAACTTTCCCAGCTTCTAGGAGTCACTTGCATTCCTCAGTTCATGACTCCTTCCTCAACCTTCAAAGCCAGCAGCATCGTATCTTCATCTCTCTCTCTGACTGACTTCCTTTTGTGCCTTTCTCTTCATTCCAAAGGACTGTGATTACATTCTAACACATAGATAATGCAGAATTGTTTTTTCAACTCAAGAACAGCTTATGAGTAATGTTAGCTGCATTTGTAACCTTAATTGTCCTTTGCAACAGCCTAACATTCCAAGGAATAGGATATGGACATCTTTGAAGTGCCATTATTCTGCCTGCTTCATACCCTTTACTTCCTACATAGTTAACACCACAAAGTCAAGCAATGAACATCAGGGTTCTGTAAAGCTTCTAGGTAAATCCATCCTGCTAATGCACTAAGGAACTGGAAAAAATCATCACTGGGTGGGATCACATACCCTCTATATTCAGTATGAAATGGACCTAAGATGGGACTCCAATTATCACATGGCTTCCATGTCGAAGTAAGTACCCATAGGA
This sequence comes from Marmota flaviventris, assembly GCF_047511675.1. Classification (NCBI taxonomy): domain Eukaryota; kingdom Metazoa; phylum Chordata; class Mammalia; order Rodentia; family Sciuridae; genus Marmota; species Marmota flaviventris. The sequence continues at coordinate 30,988,796 of NC_092508.1, read as the reverse complement.
ATTCTGGTTCTCTTTGTTTATCAGTATCAACTATAATCAAATACCCCAAATTCCTTGAATGATCCATTTTCCCCAAGTATATAGTTATCTGGTAAATGACTATAATTTTGGGGATAAATTGGGAGAAAACTACTGTAATGTACTCTGTAGCATCATAGCTTATTTTCTCAAAGTTAAACACCTTCCTCTTCAATTAATGGATTTTTGGGTCAGAGAACAGTGTGATTTTCCAGTATGGCATTTAACACCAGATTTTGCACACCCACAACTGATCTTCTTGGGTTGTACTAGTCAAATAACATATCATTGCCTGCCCAACATTCTTACCCAAGAATACAATTGGAATAACATGGTCTATTAGATATCTTCACAGACCCATGTTGGTTTAGGACTCTGCATTGTCATTTGAGCTATGCTACCCACTGTGGAAACCGCATTCACCTTGGTTAAGTGCTGCCACTTGGCCTCTTGTGTGCCAGAAACTCTTTTTCTCCTTTGATACTAAGTAGCCCAAGTCAATAACAACCTCCCAGTCCACACCTAGACCCACAAATGACAATAACCATTAGCTCATCTCATGCTTTACTACCTTAGTGAAGGGATGTCCTCTGGGCTCTCACAGGGAACAGAGATAGCTGAGGTTTTGATGTGTTGCAATAAATGCATTCAAATATGGCCACATATCTGACCCTTTTGACCCTTCTCTTAATACTCTGCCAAGACAGTTCTGGCATCTCCACTTCATTTACTATAGGTTTCCAGAAAATGGTAGGTTTGGAAGGTAAGGAATATTAGGCTTGGCTCCAGAAGTCCTTGCCAGATTGAAAGTCTTGTCTGCATTCATATCAATATTCTTTACTATCTAACCTTATAATCATCTTTTCTGATCAGCTTAAAGTTACATTCCCAGGCATGTTGTCCTCAAACTTGTTGGCATACATATGCCCTTAGTGAATAATTTCCTTTCTTTCCTTGACATGGACAGGGCTTGGAATTGATCCCAATTTTTTGTAAAGAACAGGGCTTGACAAACCAGGAACCATGAGCTGGCAACCTAAAACTGTTATAAAATTAAGGGGCACAGACACATCTATTTATTTAGGTATGATCTATGACTGCTTTCAAGTTTAATGAATGGCAGAGTTAAATAGTAGCAACAAGAAGCATTTGTTAAAAAAAAACTAAAATATTTACTGACTTTTTTAAAAAAAAGTCTATGAATGCCTTGTTTAGATCAGTTACTGTATTGGACTTTCTGAAATAATGGAAATGTTCTGTAGTCTGCACTGTCCAACCTGGAAATTACTGGCCACATGTGGATACTGAATACTTTAAATTTAGCTGGAAATCACTGGCCACATGTGGTTACTGAATACTTTAAATTATTCTTATTAGTGCAGACTATAGAACAGTTCCATCATTGCAGAAAGTCCAATACAGCAACTGATCTAAACGAGGCATTCATAGATTTTTTTAAAAAAAAGTCAGTGAATATTTTAGTTTTTTTTAGCAAATGCTTCTTGTTGCTACTATTTAATTTCTGCCATTCATTAAACTTGAAAGCAGTCATAGATCATACCTAATAATAATAATTTTTATTTTAGTTTCATTTGATTTGGCTTATAGATGCATAGAGCTATTGGCTGCTGGATTGGGTAGCATAGGTCTTGAAGCAATGAAAGAAGTCAGGAGAAGGATCTTAGGGAGAGCAAACATTATCTGAGAGGACATCCATCTCCGACAAAATTTTGCGTGGCCTCCAGGAAATGGAAGGTTGCTTCTCACTAGCCAGCAAGAGTGGACCACGTCTGGGTTTAGAAGACTCAAAGGAATTTCCAGGCATTGACAAGACTCAAGAGTATCCACCCAGGAGTTCTCAATTTAGTTTTAAAGGCCCTAATTTTGATGTAGAAGACACAAGAGCTATGAATTCAGATTGTAGATCTACCTGTCTTATATTTAAATCTCAAGCCTGAATGTTAAGTTAGCCTTCTGGATGTAGAAGATGAGGGTCTCTTTAAACACAACCACTGAGGCATTCTGGCTCTGAATTGATAGGTTACTGACCTGACTGCTATTTTCTTCTTTCCCATGGACATTAACACATTGCCCAGTCTTCCTAATTATTCCTGCTCCACATCTTTCAAGCACTAGAGTTACTGCATGAAGTATATCCCTACCACATGTTTCCCATATCCATCCACCATGGGTGAAAGCTGAGAAACTCTGGTGCTCTGCCTTACCAGGGGTTATGATTGCCCCAGTTTCCAGAAGTAAAGTCTATTCCAGTGCTCCCGAATGTATGTTTCCTATAACCACCCTGGGGTTAGCTTGCTTAACTCGGTTTCTCTCAGAAGCAGACCTCGAGATAAGGAATTGAGGGAATGCGGTTTATTGGGACATGGTTCTAGGATAAAGGGGTAAGGGAGTGGCAGAGTATGACAGGAAAAGGTAGGAGGTCAATATTAGAGATCTTAATAAGCACATTATTGTGGAGAGCAACTGTGGTTCAGTCCTGCTGATAATCCTGGGAAATTGTGTGGAATACACCTCACACTTGTCCTCCTACATTATTCACTGAGAATGTTCCTGGAGCATTAATTCTCTTGTACTCCCTTCTGTCCTGGGCTTGATAAAACTTTCAGGTGGAGAGCTGGTGTGCTTGCATCATCATATGCAGAAATGGTGAACACTGAAGTAATATTATCAGGACACAGACAACATCTGCTAAAACACTAACTACAAAAAAAAAAAAAAAAAAACCCAGAAAACAAAACAACAACAACAACAACAAAAAACCATGGTCCCTTTAGATACTCAAACAGAGAGGGTTGGCCAAAGCAATAAAAGTAAAATCAAAATGAAGCATGCACACAACACACAGACACACACACACACACACACACACACACACTTCCTTCTTGGTCACAACTGAAGGTAACTGGTATATAATACTTCACTATGACAATTAATAACTTCTGAGGAAAATTAAACATTTAACCTCACTTTTCTATAATGAACTGTATTTTAGGGTAATCAATTAATCCTGGTTGATGAAGGAAAGATATTCAAAGAAAATGATATTTTTTCATCATCGTTTTGTAAAACAGAAATATTGTGAAGTCTTGGATTTAAAATACTTCAGAATAAAAGGGGGGGGGGGCAGAGAAAACAAGAGATGAAAAATCTTGATAAATGTTGAATCTGGATTGAATCTGCTATGTGGAGTGGTACTATGTTATTCTCTCTAGTTTTTATGTTTGGAATTTTTTACTAAAAGAGAGAAGGAGTCCTTTTCTTTTTCTATCTCCCTCAGTGCTATCATTAGTCCTGGATTATACACACATTCTAATAGCCCTCATTACCTATTATTAAGATAAACAAAGCACTAAATAATACATAAATTCCAAATCACAGCTTCTTTTCTTAAGATCCAAGTTCCCAATCATAGTGTAAGTTCCTATTCAATCATTTTGTTAACTTAAGTTTCCCTAGTGAATTGATCCACTTACATATAGTCAATACTTTTTCTGAAATCTTATACCTATACATACCTGATAGGTTTATTGTGTGGATTTAAAACTGAGGAATAAAGGATTTCCATCAGAGTGTCTGGCAAGGAGCCAAATATAGATAGACCAGCTTCCCATACTCTCCTCCCCTTCCCAAGCCTAAGGAGAAGTTCTTTTCAGTTCCTTTGGGATGTAAGTATATTACCTGAGGTGGGTACTAAGTTAACTCATTAGCATCACCAACTCCTAAGCAGCATTTAGTTGATCAAATTAACAACAGAAAACAAGGTCCTGAGGCAATGGATCATTAGTTGCCTAAATGTTGGCCAGCAAGGTAGAATGGAAAAGAAATAAGTAATGTTCCATCTTGTGTTTCTTTGTGAATATGCATTTATTATTTTTGTTGCTTATCTCATTTCATTCCACAGACCTTCCACAGAGATGTGCAACAGCTGAAAGCACAAGATCCCAACTTCAACAGTTCAAAATGGCAGAGGTAGAATGCCAACTCCAGTCTTCTGAAACCCCCAGAGTCCAAAGGAAGTATGGATATCTAGAACTCAGGATGAGAAAACCCAAGAATAAGAGAGCAGCAGGTAAGGACTTCTTAAGGAAGGGACAGGGATGAGGTGCTTGTGTCCTTCATAAGAACACCCCATTAGAATACCCCATGGTGTTTAAATTTGTTCTCATTATACTTGTATCAAGCCACAGGGCAGTTCTCAAGGTGACTTGGAATGGCCCAATGTTCAATTGCCAAACAATTCTCATTTTAGTTTCCCCAGAATATTCATGATTATGCTTTTTTTTTTTTTACACACTGGGCTGAAAGCACAACAGGCTCTCATTTCAAATTCTGTTAAAAATAACTTCAGAATCATAACTACAGTGCAGGGTGTATAGCTCTAGGCAGAGCATGTGTTTAGCATGTGTGCAAGGCCCTGGGTTCAATCCCCAGCAACCCTTTAAACACACACACACACACACACACACACACACACACACACAGAGAATGTTATGATCCTAGAACAATCTAGCAATATTTTCCCTCTACTACATGTATGATATTAAAATTTTTCCCTTGAAAAACTCTTGATAATTATCCCTGTTTAGTTCTTTGATATCCCAGGCAAAGTGAGTTTTATGGCAAAATGCACCCTATTATTACAACCCTTTCTGTGGAAAACATGTAAAACAAGGAAAAATTCTCACATATTTTTGCTGACTTTGTAAGTAAAACACACTTGAGCTTTAAAATTTTTAAATTAGCGAAATGTATAAATTATATAGAGACTTTTTCAGGCAATCCCATTTTTCAGCACATACCACAGTTAATAGTTATACAGCTCTTCTTTCAGAGTTTTTATTTTACAGAGTTTACAAAGCACTTTCACATATTTCATCTCATTGAAACTTCACAACAGCAGTATTCAATTATAAATGTGAGATTGGGGAAATTGTTTTCCAGTGAACTTTAATAACCTTCTCACAAAAGGGAGCTACCATGACTGACTACCTTCTATTCACATTTTTTGCAAACCTCGGCCAGGATTGATTCACTGTGACCTTTCATGCTCAATTCATATAGCAAAGAGCAGACCGGGCTGTGGAGACCAGAATCAATCCAAAATCTGCTAGGCATTTTGGTTCTCTCAGCTCCAGCCTTAGCCAAACACAAAATATTTGCATAGGTAATAGGTAAAAATAGAATCATCTTCCAAAACACCAAAAAGGGTCCTTCTTCAAGTTCACTAACAATGAAAAATGTAGGATACCAGTCTAAACTGTGGTATAATGTTGAATTTAAATTAAGGTAAATGGTAGCATGTCTTCCCCTATAAGTGGGTAGAGATAGAGTTACACCAATTACCACTGGATATAAAGTAGCATCTCTCAAATTAATGGAATAAAACAAGTCCCCCCAGACTAATGGTATAGTCTTGGAGTGAGTTCCTTAATTAATGGACTCTTTGTTCTGATAGATCTTTTTTTTAAAAAAATATTTCTTTATTTTTTTTAGTTATCCACAGACACAACATCTTTTGTTGGAATGTGGTGCTGAGGATCAAACTCGGGCCTCACGCATGCCAGACGAGTGCGCTACCACTTGAGCCACATCCCCAGCCCGAGTTCTGATAGATCTTAAAGATACCATCTTGAAATCAAGACTGGGTAGGGGAGGAGAGTGTTGGAGAGGGGTTGCTGTCTTGGGTGGATCTGGCTAGGTATTTAATTCTACCCTAGACTAGTAGAAGGTTGAAGGCCTTGTTTCTAAAGAGCCAAATCAGTCCTACCTCTTGAATTAGTTCATAAATAATGAACTGTTTATTTTGGCCAAAAAGTTGCTTCAAGGAAACCATTAAGATATCCAAGGATTAACTCTGCTTCCATTTCTTTCCCAGGGCAAACCCAAGAGTCATTAAAACTTCACAGTTTTCACCCATATTCCAAATCATGAGCAAAATGATTTATTAGGTAAATTGGCCATCTTTACTACCATGACTTTAACATTTGAGGTTGTATGTTTCTCTTGAACTCTTTGGTTGCAATCCGAGGCAGGAAGGAGTAATGACGCAAACAGATAACATTCCCACCGAAACAAAAAGGCAGGGAGAGTCTCTGAGCAAAATGCAGAGTGACTTAGAGGACTGTGACCTAGCTTGAAATGTTGTAATGGCCCTGATAGTGACTCATGTCCTCGCAAAACAAACAGCTATCTCCCTAACCCTTCACAGCTTAGAGGGGGCCTCCCCGACACAGCTGCCTCTGGTCGGCTGTGCTGGCTTTGATGACGAGACCCTGGCAGCCAGTCTAAAAGAGGAAAGAACATTTGGGGAATTTTAAGTGGCTTGGATCAGCAGTTGTCATATACAATTGATGTTCATTTATATTTCACTAGCCAAAATCTAATGCTGCCCAAAATTGGGAAAGAAATATTTCATATACTAATCAGGCCCAATCCTGCTTTAATGTAAAAAATGAGATGTCCTACCTTCTTCAATCCTAGTCTCAGAAGGGCGATTTAATATTTCCTGACAGTGCTTTAAATAGTTGGCCGTTCAGACTTCAGTGAATCCACAATAATTACATCAGTTAAGCCAGCTTGGTTTTTCCAAAGCTGTTGCGAGCTAGGTTGCTTTTGAAATCCTTACCATGGCACTCATCCTTTGATAATAGGTTTAATAGAGAAAGGGCCAATATGCAGATGGTCACCACTTAGCCATTTAACCCCTTTACCTGTTAATTATTGTTGTGGCTGTGCTTTTTCATCTATTGATTCAGCGGTCTATGGGGTTCCCAGTTCCTTCCCTTCCAGGAAGGTTAATTACACAGAATTTAGAAGCCATATGCTATTCCCAGTGGAGAGTTTCAAGGAAGGCCTGGTGGTTTCTAATTCTCAGCAGATCAAGCCATAAAGACTTCAGTAGATTATCATTAAGAGCTGACTTGATATTTAGTATCTACTAAGCCTTTCATAAAAGTCTTTGTTATTTCTATAAAGGAGGTTAAAAATTACCTGTATTTTACAGAACAAGAAAATGTGAGATATCAATATCTCATGGTGGGGGCGTGTAAAAGAGCAATTTCTTTAAGTAGAAATTACTCCTACCCATTCCCTATCACATCCTCAAGAATATTCAACAATTTCATCATAGTTTTGGCTTCAATTAATGTGCTTATTTTTTCTGAACCAAATTCTCTGGTAGAAAGAACTCCTCTTAATATTCTCTGTTCTTGTTTGAATAGGATTTGTTTCTTCGAAAACTCAAGTTGAAATTTAATTTCCATTTTGAGACAGTGAGAGGTAGGACCAGGTGATTAGGTTCTACCCTCTTGAATGGATTAATCCATTTGTATAATGGACACATGGGTTGATGGCTTATCTTGGGAGTGAGTCTACTCTGAAAGCCAGTTGGACTAGGTCTCTGGCGAGTTCCCTGTCTCGTGTCTTATGACACTCTGCACTGCCTCAGATCTCCGCCAACAAGAAGGCCATCGCCATGTGCGACCCTCTGACCTTGGACCAGGACCATGAGCCAAAATAAACCTCTTTTCTTTCTAACTTATCTAGTCCACAGCACTGTGTCATTAGCAAGAACTTAGACTAAGATGTGCTCTATTGGCAATATCCACCTCTACAATGATGCAACAAACAAAAGAGCACAGTTTAAAAAATGATTTTTTCTTTCCAAAAATGGCCAAAGAGTACTAAAAACATTTACATGAAACCATAAAGCAATTGCAGGGATGAGCCACTTCCCCTCTGTGTGGGTGGGTGTGTTGGTGGTCAGTCCTGAAGAACAGGAAGCACGGGGATGGTAACTTCAGAATCTCTTTATGACTTAGAGGACCCTTAAGTCCCTCATCAGAATCTGTCTTTAGTTTATTTGAAAGTTGAAACAATACCACTACAATCCAGTCATCACATTTGGAAAATCTTTAATTGCCTTCTCATGATTTCCTGTTTAAAAATAAATTTTTAGAAACCATGGAGTGAATGCTAATTAACAAAAAATAAATTATCAAAGAGATACACATAAATTGTTATGAAATCAGAACAGGCCTGCGAAGACAGATGTTGCAGGGTCAAAATGGAGATGGATGATAACAAGATAAGGTTTGCTTGGAACTTCTTAGTTGAAATTTATGTTTTCTCATTTTCTAATTATCTAATAATAATTTTACATTTGATATCTTATATGGATCCAAATATTCACTATTTGTGGATCTGTTTTTTTAATCCTGCCTTGCTCTATTTATATACTGCTCCAAAATAATATCAGCCACCAAATTTGTTATTTTTACTCTAATTGATGATATTAGTAGGCTAACTTAAAAAAGGTTATCTCTTAAACCAATGAGTTTGGACAGTTTGTAGAATTAACACCAAATTGGGTTGCTATAGTGGTAAGACTTTGAAATTTGTCTTTTATCAATTGCATATAATACTTAATAGCATTTGTGTAATTGAAACCTCCCCTATACTTTATAGAAAGTACAATATTATGTAAATTTTCGGTTAGCCTAAGCTAACTGGTCATTTGCCCTAACCAAAAAACCTAGGTGTCATCAATTAGCCTTTCAATTAGAAAGTCCACCCTCTGGAGGGTGGACTCAACTATCTTAATATCTCACTAACATCAGAGTATTCCTAATTAGCATAATTCATGTTAAAAAGAATGCGTTTTCATCAGTGAAACCGATGGCTTGCCAATTAGATTAGGGATACCAGGACTAGGGTAATGTCAAAGACAGGAGGACTGTTTGAATATTCTAGACTCCCTCTGCAAAATCGTATTAAAAAAATATAGAAAATCCTGTGTCCTGTACCTTCAGGGATATTTTCTAGAGACTGATTGTTAGATTGTTGTGGGTTTGGCCATTGACCCTGTATTCAGTTTCTGAGTGTTTGATAGCTGCTGTAAGGTTAATTAAACCCATCCTCTAGAATTTGCTCATATGGGCACCAAATGAGCATCGAATGCCCCAGTGCAGTTAAAATACTTAAATGGGTCAAGAGATAGAATTTCATCAAACTTGTAGAATAGATTGTCTGAACTATATTATTCTGGCTTCTGAAAAACCTTTAATATGTATCTTTAAGTGTGACTAAATTTGGTCAGGGATTTACTTTCAACATAGATTAGCAAAGAGTGGAGAGACTTATAGATCTCTAGAGCACACATCCTGCAGGATTCCGTGGATTCAATGCATACATAGGACTCTCCTGATTAGCAATTACTTCAGGACCCTAGGGCTTGGTTTAACTGTTGCCTGGGCTTTGCCCATGAATCTCAGAGGCAATTAGAATTTCTTTAGTTCCTTCAATGGAACTGAAGACCCTAAAAGAATTCTGATCAATATTTTCTGCTGACTAAATTTCTTCCATGGCCCAAAATCAACCTCTTTGATAAATGGTCCATAAAAGTAGAACATCGATATGGATATGTTGGGGTCATTTCATAGAGAAGAAGAGGATGATGATGACGATGATGATGGTGACAACCATGATGACGATGATGATAATGATGATGATGATGACAATGATGATGATGATGATGATGATGATGATGATGATGATGGTGATGGAGGAGAAGAATAATAAGGAGAAGAAAGAGAATACAATTTTAATGTGACAAAAACCTATACCATCATGGATTGTTTATACAGATGATAGTACTCAAGGAATATCAGCTTAAGCCAGTAAGGTTCCTTTTGTCATATCATAAATTTAGAGTTAGGCCATCTAAAGTTACATGAGGCCATCTAAAGTTACCTGATGCCATCAGGTACCCAAGATCTATCTTTCTGCTCTATCATCATCTCTTCATGGCTCTTGTCCTCATGCTTTCAAGATGGGGGCATCACCTCCAGGTATATAATGGGGAAGGAGAGAGGGGAGGGGGCTTTCACAAAGCAAGATTTTTTGCCATTTTTATTTAAGAAAGCTCTCTCCAAGGAATCTCACTTAGATTACATTGGCCAGAATTTTGCTACCACTATTTCCTCCTATCTGCAAGGGAGTGAGGAGGAAATAATTTTATCCAAGTGTATCATAATCTTGAACATAGTAAAATCCTGATAAGGAATAAAGACACAAATATTGACATGTAACTAGAGTATGTGCCATTTCTAGTACTTTCCAATTATTAATTGAGACTTTAATTTACCTTGTATATTAAATGTAATCTCTAACCTTGCACACTAACAATTTTCCACATGATAAAACTAAGTATCAAAGACTTTCAATGACCTGTTCAAGAAAATGGCAGATCTGGATTTGAATCCAAGACAACTTGACCTATAGTCACAACAATAACAATGAACATGAGTCAAGTGCTTGCCATGGGTTAGGAATACCTCTAGGTGCTTTTTTTGTGCCTTGACTCATTTCTTCTCATAGAGATCTTCTGAGAGAAGGGTTTTTATTGTCCTTGTTTATCAGATGAGAAAACCAAGACTTAGAGAAGATAAGAAACTTGTTTAGAGTCACACAAGTTGTAACAGGTAAAGTTCAAGTTTGAGCCAATTCTGTGTGACTCCTTAGCTCTAGACCACTCTACTCCACAACCACTGCAAAAACCTACCTGCTCAAACTGTGTACACGGCTGCCATATTAAGCAGGCCCTAGAGGCACCAGTGAACAAGCCAATGAGCCAGCTCTATCAGTCTATCCCTGCTGCTATAACAAAATGCCTTAGACAGAGTAATTTATAAATAATAGAAGTATATTTCTCACAATTCTGGATATTGAGAGGTGCAATGCCAAGGCAATAGCAGATTCAGTGTCTGGTGAAGCCTTACTCTCTGCTTTTATGATGATGCCTTTTATTGTAACCTCACATGGCAGAAGGGATAGAAGGGTTCCTTTTGTCATATCATAAATTTAGAGTTAGGCCATCTAAAGTTACATGAGGCCATCAGGTACCCAAGATCTATCTTCCTGCTCTATCATCATCTCTTCATGGCTCTTGTCTTCATGCTTTCAAGGTTCCTTGAACCTTTTTATAAGGGCCCTAACCCCATGAGTGAGGGTGGATTCCTCATGGTTTCATCACTTCCCAAGGCCTCACCTCCCAACACAATTACCTTGGAGGCTAAATTCCAGCATATACATTTTGGAGGGAGACATACATTCAAAACAGAGCAGCAGCTAACAATATTCCACCAAATTGAAATGACTTATCAGAGGAGGGGCCTGAGAAAGGAAACTAAAAATTTAAGAAATAGCAAGAAGATGAGTAACATCCACTGGCAAACACCCAGTACCATAATATGCCCTTGATATTTTTTTCAATGCCTCAGTGGCCCCTTTCCTCAGATTAGTGTGTATTCCTGATGAAGTCACAAGGAAATCATCTCAGAAGATAACTGCTGCTTATTGCCTATATAATAGCCATCTACAGCATGGTCGTATGTCAAAAGACTGGCCAATGTCATATAAGTAAGCCCAGGGTTTTATTTAGGACTACCTGGAAACTTATAGTTAATTGCTGTAAAAGAAAAAAGACAATCTTGTGGTCTATTTGTAGTGCATATACTAAAATAGAAGTGGTACATATTATTAGTAAGATCCCTGTGTAAGAATGACATGCAAATTTCTAGTGTTCCATTTTTCTGCGTAGTTCCTGAGGTTGCTCAACACTTTGCAGGTTAACCCCAGGGAAATGAAATTAGTCCAAGTGCAATGTGTAGCATCCAATATTGAAATTGTGTTTTCACTACATAGAGCGGGGAGAGAAAGGAGGTGTAGATAAAGGGAGAGAGAGACAATTCCTATCCTTGGATTTAGGATGATTTACGATAAACAAACTCCTATTTAGTGAAGTCATTATAGATGCTATATTGTTATTACATGGGACTGCAAACAATTCTTCCTGACAGAAATGTCCATGTTACTCTCCCTTTCAATCAGGTTAATTCTAGAAGAATCATCTCCAGCACAGGGTATGTTATTGTCATTGCCTGAGCCTCTAATGCATGGGAGATCAGGTATGAAGTTTAGACTGGAAAGAGTGGATTTATTTCTCTGGTATGTTGCACTAAAGAAAGCCTTGGAAAAGTAAGGTGACATTTAGCAAAACTGACCTTCATGACTAGTTGTTCAACCGTGGGCAGTTTTCATTCACCCATTCTGAGCCCTAGCTTCCTTATCTTTAAAATGACTATAATATAGACCCTAGCTATTTACTGAGTGAATAAAAATTGGAAGTGTGTGAAATGCCTAATGCAAATGATATATAAATCTATATTTTTCTTTATTATGAATTCCCCTCTCTCACCAATGCAAACAGAGCAAATCCTCTTACCCTTTACAACTTCATTCTCAAAGCATCACTCAGTCTTCTAGCTTAAGATCCTGTGGAAAAAGCACCCCTGCCTCTCTCTCCTTGCAGAGTTTGGCTTCCATTTTCATAATATAGAGTTTGTGTGGTTTAAAAAAAAGTTGGTGAGGAAGAGGGTGGGAACAAGAGTTAGCATGAATGGCTCTGCTTCCAGGCAAACATCTCCCCACTTCTCAGAAATCCTATTTTTCCCAAATAAGAAAGAGAACCAAGTCTGTGACCATCTTTACATTCACAAAGTATATCTGTATTCTTAATTAGGGTTTGCCTCCAGAGCTAAGACTTTTACAATGTTCTGTTGGAATGAACTCAGAATCATCTATAGTACACATTTATAATACACACATATATACATACCACATACATATTTATATATAACATTAGATTCTGTTGCCATGGAAACTATTACAGTACTAACAAATTAAGCATTGTGACTCCACTGTAATATGAAACAAGAAATTCAAATGAAACACCAAGCATTTGTTTAAGCACAAATAGCTTTAGTAATTAAATACACAGAGACAATACAGAAAACCACAAATTAATATTTAGAAGCCTTTTGCAGTATGAAAGGAAGCTTTGATGTTGTTTTCCCTTTTCTACCGTATTACAGTCTACATCTTTATAAATTAAGTTTGGCACTGGGTTAACAAGAATAGATCTGCTACATTGGAGCTCTCACACACCTAAAGACTCAGCTCTCATCCTAGATAGGTACACCTTCCATACTCAGTGAGAAAGATTTTATTAATCAAAAGGAGGACTTTTCAAAAAGAAATCTCAAATGTGAAGTTGGTCTTATATCCCCTGTTTCGCTCAGACAACATGTAGAACTACCCCTGGGGTTTTGAATATATTAACATCCTTTCACAATTAACCCTAATGGGACAAGTGCAGCATTTTCCCAAGCAGATATATTCAAAGCTGAAAAATACATAGTGTTTAAATAGATCTCATTATATCAGCTACACCGAATCTTTCCTTTTTATATACAGAGGATTTTACCTCTTTTCACTGTCATGCAACATTAAAATAGGAAGGCATACACAAGGATGACATGGATTTGACAAAAAATTAATGATTTGTACATCACTTTAATGCTTCAAATCTGCAATTCATGTATGCTAATTAGTTCATAATGGGCTGTTGAAGAACAGAACTGTCATCCTGCTGCTTCACAGGTTTCTGGAAGCTCCGATGCAGCACAGACTTGCTGGGCTGGCTGCTGGATTCTGGGCTGTAACATGGCAGATCTATGATAGCATTTTCCCCCACACACAATTGTTTCCTGGATGTGGAGCTTTAATCTATCAGAGTTACGATGGCATATCTCAAATAAGTGGTTCCTGGGTGCCGCAATACATACCGGGAGCAAGAGCATAGCATCGCTATATCTAAATGATTGATTTCTGGATTTTAGGCTGTCAGGCTATACCTCAGAGGGCAGCTGTCAGCTTCCTAAATGTATGAAGTTGTATTATGCAGCACATTTTGAAAATGTATGTACAACTTTTTTTTTTATTATTTACAGATAAAAAGGGCTGTAGAACTTGGAGAGGGGGAACAAAGAGGACTACAAAGATCAGATATCTTTTCTTACTGTGAAATCATGTAGATATCGCCACTGCAAGGCAAGCAGCTACCAGTCCCCTTTTCTGAGATCTCCTTTGGTCTTTGGGCTGCCAAGGCAGAGACAAAGACTGTCACAACAGCAGGAGATTCGGAGGCTGAGCTTCCTCACAAACCAAAAGGAAATGCCAGTGCTTGCAGGAGACTGGGGGATTGGAAAACAAGTTGCTCCGCTTTTATGAAAGAGCAAACTGATCTTCCCTGATGCTTAAATACAGACTTGACCCAATGTGCTCCTCATACCACACCTTTGGATCAGGAAGCCTCGCTGCTGGGCATGTCCAGAGACAAAACAGCACAGAGGAAATAAGCATCAGATTTGTTTTCAGGTTCAAAATAATTAGTCAGGTTCTTGGTGGCTGAAATTTTTGTCTTGAAGTCTCCAGAATGAATATGTATTTAATTAAAAAAATATTTTTTCCTAGTGGAAAATATAAACTAGAGACCATAATAGAACTGAGCTGGGCAATCGGAAACAATACTCCAAATACAATTGCACTATTAGGGATTTTAGGTATTAGGAATATACAAATATACAAAATAATGGCATGATAAAAAGAAATCTAAAAGTACTCAAGTTAATAATTTTGTTACAATGTTTATTTAAGGTATTTAAGCAAGAATGGAGGAAAAGCTTATGAATAATTATTGAAAGCTTAATAAAGGTTGAATGAATGAAAGATGCTCTTCAGATGATGTTGAGACTTTTGAAAGACATAAAATGACATTCCAACCTAGAGGAGGCACATGGCTCTTCAGCCAGCAATAGGAGCATGTATGTTCAAAATATCAATAATATTTTTATCTATATTAACATTTGTATGATATTTCCTTTAGAAGGAAATCAAATCACAAAGTTGAAGCTCCAAGGGTTGGGTTATTCCAATTTGGGAAAAAGTTTTATTTTAGTAAATATTTGGGAATACAAAGTCTAGGTCATTTGGTAGATGTATGCCTAGGTTTTTGAGAAACTGACAATCTATTTTCCAAAGTAGTTGCATCATTTACATTTCCACCAGCATTTCATGAGAGTCCTGGTTTCTTCACATTCTCACCAACACATGATATGACCAGTCCTTTTAATTTGAGAGATTCTAATATATTGCTAAGGTTCTAACTTACACCTCCCTAGTAACTAATGAAGCTTGGCATTTTACATATCTCTATTTCTCATCTGTTTTATCTTCTTTGGCGATATGCCTATTCAAATTTGTTGCCCATTTTTACTTCCAATGTTTTTTATTATTGATCTTTGAGAATTCTTTAAATATTCTGGAAATAGTCTTATCAGTTTTTGCAAATATTGTCTACTGATCTGAATGTTCTGTTTTCATTGTCTTGGCACTATATTTTCAAAGAGCAGAAGTTCTTAATTTTAATGACGGCATATCTATTTATATTGTATACTTACAGTTAGTATCTGCAAGGGAGGCTTCCAGAACCCCGCCATGAATATCAAAATTCAAAGATGCTCAAGTCCCTTATATAAAAGGATATGCTTTTTATATATGCTTTAAATCACCTCTAGATTGCTTGTAAAATCTAATATAATGTAAATGCTATGTAAATAATTGTTTTATTGTATTGTTTAAAGAATGACGAGAAAAAAAAATAACATGTTCATTTCCAACTTAATTCTTTTTCTCTTCTTCTCTTCTTCTTTCTTCCTCTTCCTCCACCTCCTCCTCCTTCTTTTAATCTGAGTTTGGTTGAATCTGTGGATGCAGAATCCATAGACAAAGAGAGCCTTCAGTATCTCTTCTGGTGTATTCTTTCTTCATTCTTCAATCAGTCTGCCAGACTTTTATTTATTGTACATTTCCATTGCTCTTTTTCTTCTTCTCCTTTGCATTTTTTTTTTTTTTTTTTTTTTTTTTTTAGAACCAGGGATTGAACTCGGAGGCACTAAACCACTAAGCCTCATCCCCATCCTTTTTTTTTTTTTTTTTTTTTTTTGCTTTGAGACAGGGTTTCACTAAGTAGCTGAGGGACTTGCTAAATTACTGAGATGAGCTTTGAACCTGCAATTCTCCTGCTTCAGCCTCCTGAGCCTCTGGGATTACAGGCCTGCATCACCGTACAAACTGTTTTTTTTTTTTTTTTTTTTTCATCTCAAGGTGGATGCTAAGGTCATTGATTTTTAGACCAAAAAGAAACAGAATCATCTATGCATGCAAAGACTTTTATGCAAATGATCATAGCAGCTTTATTTTTAATGATCAGAACCTGGCAACTACACAAATACTCATCAAAGGTGAACAAATGCATACATTGTGGTCTCTTTGTACAATGGACAACTATTCAGCAATAAAAATGGAGGATTTTTATACAGTGTGGATGCCTCCAGAAACACTTATGCTGGTGAAAGAAGCCAAACAAAAAGAGGACCAATCATATGATTTCCTTTGTATATTATAGAAAGTGCAAAGTAACCTATAGTGATACAAAGCAGATTAATGGTTGCCTGAGTGGAAGTGAAACAGGGAAGAACTCAAATGGGGCACTAAGAAACTTTTGGTGGTGATCGATATGCTCATTTACTGGATTGGATTCAGTGCCTCATGGGTGTCCATATATATTAAAACTGATCAAATTATATTTTAAGTATGTGCAGTTTACTGGATGCCAAGTATATCTCAACAAAACCATTAAAAAGTCACATTATAAAAATGATAAAGGTCACAGAAGAGATATTTTCAATAACTTTATTTGAACTGTCTTTAGAGTATATGAAGAATTCTTAAACTTGTCAATAAGGAGAGATATAGTCCAATAAAACAATGGGCAGAAGATTTCAATATCATTCATAATATGTATTTATATTTTCATTTATATTTGAATGGACAATAAGCCCTTGAGAAAATATTTAGCCATATTCACTATCAGAAAAAGCAGATGAATGCCACACTGAAATATTACTAGACACCTAATAGGATAGCTAAAAGTAAAATGAATCATAACAACACTGAATGTTGGTAAGGATGTTGGTGAGGAGTTGGACTTTTAATACATTCTGGCAGGACTGTAAATTGGTACAATCACTTTAGAAAATTTTTTGACAATTTCTTTAAAAAGTTAAACATATACAATCCCTAAGACCCAGCAGTTTATCTCCTGGGTGTGTGCCCCAGGGAGTTGAAAGCATATGCCTACATAAATATATGAGTATTTATTGCAGCTTTATTCAAAGTTGCTTAAAACTGGAAACAGTCCCTTTCTTCCTCTGGGGACTCCATTTACATGTATATTTGATGTTTGAAGCTCACTGATGCTCTGCTAGTTTTATTTTTCAAAATTTTTAGAAAATATTCTCCTTGGGTTTCATTTTGGATTGCTTCTATTGCTGCATCTTCAAGTTCACAAATCTTTTTTTTTTCCTTAGTGTTTAATCTGCTATATTTTCTTTCTCAGATATTGTAATTTTCATCTCTAGAAGATCTATTTGGGTCTTTTATATTTTCCACATCTCTAGCTGTCATGGGCAATCTTGCCTGTTGCTTCTTGAATCCATGGGATACTGTTATAATAACTCCTTTAATGTCTTGTTTACTAAACTTATCTGTGTGATCAGTTTCAACTGATTGATTTTTGTCCTTGTTTTGAGTTGCCCTTTAGTGCTTCCAAATGCTAATTCTGCTAATTTCTGAATGGATGACAGACATTGTGAATTTTACCTTTATGGGTGTTTGATATATGTGTATTCCTGTAAATATTCTTGAGTTTTGTTGTAGGGTACATTTGAATTACTGACATTTTGACCCTTTAGAATCTTCTTTCTTTATGAGACTGGGGCAGCCTTTACTCTAGGGGTAACTTTGTCTCTATACTTCAGCTACATCCTCCTAAGAACTCTACCCAGTGGTCATGAATTATGGTCTTGCACTCTGGCTGGTAGGAACACCTGTAATCTTTTCAGAAAGTTCTTTCCTTGGGTCTGGATAGTGACCTTACAAACATGTGCTGATCAGTATTCTGGTAAAGGCTGACAAGTGGAAGACTGCAGCAGAACCCTCTCTCTTGCGTCATCTTTGATCCTTAACCCTACAAACCCTGGCAGCATAGAATCCCACCTCTTCCCTGTACTGGGAGACCACTATACTCTGCCTGAGACCTGCACTTTGGCCAGAGACTCCCTCCCTCCAGGCAGGAAACAGGGGCAATCATGGGGTTCTCTACATTTGATTCCCATCACTCAGTGCTCACTGGTTCTCATTGCTTGATGCCCAAAGTCTTAATATTATCCCACATATTTTGTCCAGATTTTTTAATAGTTTTCAGAAATAATAAATAAAATAGAATACTTGAATTTCCCAGGAAGTCTTTATTTTATATTAAAAAAGGAAGTTTACACACAAAATGAATAAAAGAAGAATCAAGCGATGAGTTGAGGTCAGGGGAGAAAGAAAGAGTAGAAATGCCCAATAGCTTCTGGTTTGAAAGTGAAAAAGGACATTGTGTCAGGCAGAAGAGTGTACCTCTCAAAGATGCCCAAGTCCTAATCATGGAAACTGTAAATATATCAGAGGGTAAAAGGGACTTTGCTGTTATGATTAAGCCTTGTGAGGATATTAAGATAAGGAGTTTATCTAGGGTTTTTTGAGTGGATCCAGTGAAATAATGAAGGTTCTTATATGAAACTGAGGCAAGAGAAAGACATGACAATGTAAAATTCCTATCTCTTTAAAAACTATGAACTTTATTGAAAAGAAATGTGACAATGGTCAGAGTGATAGGATTATAGGTTGCTAGGAGGCCATGAGTCATAATCAAGACTAGAAAAGGCAAGGAAACAGATTCCCCCCTAGATCTTCCAGAAGTGAACACAGCCATGCAGAAATCTTGATTTTTTTTTTAGCCTAGCAAAACCCAGTTTCAATTTCAGAACTCCAGAACTGAAGATGATAAATTTATGTTTTTTTAAACCACTGTTTGTGGTAATCTTTTATAGCAGCAATAAGAAACTTACACAGGTGCTGACTAGAAAGGCTGCTTTTTGCTCCTATACTAACAGTGAGGTTGCCAGGGTGGTAAACTTACCTTCTGCAGGTTGCCTCATAGAGTGGTAGACGTTCTTTACCTGCTAGTGTATGAAAAACCAAACTCAAAGTGCATGTCACTGTCAGCCTTCGTCGCTGGAATAAATGGGCCAAAAATAAGGGTAGCTCCAGGGTAGGTACTTGTAGCAACACTGGCTTCCTGTGATTCAGAAGTGTGTCCTCAACCTTCACCCCCACCTCCAGAGGAACCCAAATTAAACAAGGGTGAAAAAGCAGCAATGCACTTACAAGACCTAGAATTAGAGATCATATAGTATTTTCAGCACTATAAATGTAACACACCTGGATACCTGTGTGAACACCTGAAGTTAAACCTCAGTAGATCTTCACTGATGAACGTTTTTTAATAGCAAGCTAAGTGGTCTGTATAAAGATTCCAAGTACCCTCAAGTCCTTTGTCCTACTAATGGTATTAGAGGGTCAGTGGCTGATGAGATAAAATGCAGAGAATTGAGTACTTTCCTCCTTGCCCCTGGTGGGAATGGAGCCAGGGGGTAATGGTTGTCACTCTGGGTTATAAATGTTCTCTCTCTGTGTGGGGATATGCACAGACAAGCAATGAGCTGATCATGCACATGCATTGTGTTGGAGGAGAACTTTGCTCCTGGCTAAACAGAAGGGCACATTGTTGAAGCTAATCCCAACTCACTTGGCTTCTCTGTGACAGATGAATAATGCTCCACAGCCTCCTGTGTCCAAGCATCATGCTCTAAGTCCAGGCAAGGCTAGGTGGAGACCTCTTTTTTATTTTTAATTTTGTTTTTAATTTGGCCTGTTCATAAAGTCCTTATGAGACAAGCCAAGACAAGATTTCAAAACAGACTAGATGGGACAAGAAGATGTGCACCAGCAGAATTAGGTTTAAAGTGTCGGTAATCTGTCTGGTTAATTTTCTTTTATTTACCAGATCAGTAATCTGTCATTCATACAATGTCTACACAGATTCAGGGGGAAAAAAACCACAAATTCTTTAAAAAAACAGATATTCAGATTTTCTTTTCTTGACCAAATGGTATCAAGGAACTAGTTTGCTGACTTCCTCTTCTTCATTTTTATTTTAGATAATTTTTTTAAAGAGGGAGGGAGAGAGAGAGAGAGAGAGAGAGAGAGAGAGAGAGAGAGAGAGAGAATTTTTTAACATTTATTTTTCAGTTTTTGGCAGACACAACATCTTTGTTTGTATGTGGTGCTGAGGATAGAACCAGGGCCGCACGCATGCCAGATGAGCGCGCTACCACTTGAGCCACATCCCCAGCCCTTATTTTAGATAATTGAAAGAATTCATTCATTTCTCTTATCTAAAAAGTTTTCATTTAGAAAAGTATTATGTCTTACACACACACACACACACACACACACACACACACATTCTTTTATTTCTTCCTTCCATCTCCTAATCTGGGAGATGGTCCATATGGCAAAGACTAAAACAATATCAGTAGAATTAATTGGCAATTATTCTATTTTTTTTTTATGATAGCATTTTGCTCTCAGAATAGTGGCATCAGGTTCTCCATTGTGAAATGGTGGTGCTGAGGTTGGGAAGAAGGTGAAGAAATCTGGCTTATAGAGGAAATGTCAGGGCAGAAAGCTCTTCAAAACCTGTTGAGCAGGAGGTTACAGGCTGAACCTGTGAATGCTGGTGAGGCAGGTGAGAACACTTCTAAGTAGGAGGAGTTTAAGAATGTTTGCTCCTAGGTGTTAGATAATTAAATAAAGAGAGTTTAACTCAGGAAAACACAATGGATGGAACTGGTGAATAACTGAGGGGTTTTTAGAACTATTTTGTCTTGGGACTAGGAGTAGAACAGGTCCTCCTTTAATGGTACAAAAGACGATTGAGTCTTAATCTTGGAATTGGAACTGAAAAATAAATATTATAACATCTAACCATTTTATGTAAGTAGCCTCAATGCCATTATTTTATCTGATGAATGAATTATTTATCATAATAAATAAATCTGCTAGTATGGAGATTTCTTGGAAAGCTGGGAATGGAACCACCATTTGACCCAGCTATTCACCTTCTCGGTCTATTCCCTAAAGACCTAAAAAGAGCATGCTACAGGGACACTGCTACATCGATGTTCATAGCAGCACAATTCACAATAGCAAGACTGTGGAACCAACCTAGATGCCCTTCAATAGACGAATGGATAAAAAAAATGTGGCATTTGTACACAATGGAGTATTACTCTGCATTAAAAAATGACAAAATCATAGAATTTGCAGGGAAATGGATGGCATTAGAGCAGATTATGCTAAGTGAAGCTAGCCAATCCCTAAAAAACAAATGCCAAATGTCTTCTTTGATATAAGGAGAGTAACTAAGAACAGAGTAGGGACGAAGAGCATGAGAAGAAGATTAACATTAAACAGGGATGAGAGGTGGGAGGGAAAGGGAGAGAGAAGGGAAATTGCATGGAAATGGAAGGAGACCCTCAGGGTTATACAAAATTACATACAAGAGGAAGTGAGGGGAAAGGGGAAAATAATACAAGGGGGAGAAATGAATGACAGTAGAGGGGGTAGAGAGAGAAGAGGGGAGGGGAGGGGAGGGGAGGGGGGATAGTAGAGGATAGGAAAGGCAGCAGAACACAACAGACACTAGTATGGCAATATGTAAATCAATGGATGTGTAACTGATGTGATTCTGCAATCTGTATACGGGGTAAAAATGGGAGTTCATAACCCACTTGAATCAAAGTGTGAAATATGATATATCAAGAACTATGTAATGTTTTGAACAACCAACAATAAAAATTAAAAAAAATAAAAAATAAAAAATAAATTAATTAAAAATAAATAAATAAATAAATAAATCTGCTAGGCAGCCAAAATTCAATGATAGACAAGGCAGACACGATTCTTCTCCTTCATAGAGCTTACAACTTTGGGAGAAGACAAACATGGTAGCCTTCAGCATGGTTACCCAAGTATGTCCACATTCTAACTCAAAGAACCTGTGAATATGGTACCTCACCCAATAAAAGGGAATTTATAAATGTGGTTAAATTAAGGATCTTGAGATGGGGAGATTATCCTATATATCCAGGTGGGTCCCATGTAATCATAAGGGTCCTTATGAGAGGGAGGCAGGAGGATCAGAGTCAGGGACCAGAAGATGTCACAACAAAGCAAAGGTTGGGGAGGAATAATGTTAAGCTGCTAGATTTGCAGATGGAGGAAGGGGCCTTAAGCCAAGGAATTCAGGTGACTCTTAGCAGTTGGTAAAGGCAAGAAAGTAGATACCCCTCTAAAGCCTCCAGAGGAAGCTCAGTCCTGCTAACATCTTGATTTTAGCCTATGAAACCCATTTCAGATTTCTGACCTTCAGAACTGCAGGATAATCATTTTTTTTTGTCTTAAGGCACTAGACTTAGAGTAATTTGTTATAGCAGCATAAAAAATATTACACAAAAAATAAGCAAAAAAAAAAAAAAAATCACTCCATACCCCATGTCACCATCCTTGTGATGGTGCCATGAAAAGATATCTGATAACATTAACAGGAAGCCAAAGGGAGGCCCCAGCTAAAGTGGGACCATGTATACTGGAGAAAGTCAGAGAGGCTGCAGCCTCTCAAAGATGGGGTCAGCTGCAGCAGGAGCATCAGAAAGGAGCAGATCCTTGGGGTTTTGTAGACTATAAATATTTTAGGTTTTATTCAAAAGGAAAAGAACAACCTCTGAAGAGTAGAAATAAATGGGTACCAAGATGAAGATGGTGTCTTAAAAAAAATCCCTGTGACTGCTGTGTGGGGAAAGGATGGGAGGAAGGGGGAGCAGATAAGGAGATGACAGATGAAGGCTGCTGCCTTCATCACAGTGATAAGGGACAGACACATATGAATTGTGGGAACATGAGGTTAAGGGAATAATCCTATAAAATGAGCCCATTGGGAAAAAATAAAATAAAATGGGTCCACCATGCTGAACCCCACATGCTTCCTTTTCCAGGAAGAAATTTACCTGCATTCCTGACTAGCTTAAGTGGAGAGGATATGTTACATTTCTCAGCAAAATACCTGTTATCTGCAGAAGAAATGTAGGCCAGAAATAATGTCCATGAGAGTAACCCAGGTTACCCCATAGAGGAAGACCTTTTTCTATGACCTTTTTCACAGACCAGATCCTGAAACTCAGAGGTAAGGATAATTCCTCCTAACCATAAAACCTGTAAGAATTTATGGTTAAGAATCCAATTAGAACTGGTCAGCAAGGGCCAAAGTGATCCAGGGCTGTCATGACAGAATCTGACATCATCCTTCTGTCAGAGTCAAGAAGTGGACCTGGGTGGGACTCTCTGGAAACTTCTCTGGGATCCTCAATAAAACTGGAACGCAAGAGAGGTACTGTCCCTTTCTGCTCTGTGTCTCATCTTGAGAGTGCCGCCTTTCCCTTTTCCTATCCCTTCAATAAACTCATGCATATTACATTGAGTGACATGTCTGAAATCTTTCAGACTTGATTGCAAGAATTAGAGTTGAAAGGGGAGGGATCTTTGTGCTGCCTCAGTTTCCTGGAAGGCCCCAGCCCTGTAACAAACAGCAAGGGATGATATGGAAGGTTTTAGAAGTTTGGTGAGATGGAGGGAAGCAGATATATTTTGGAGGCAGGATCCATAGAACCCAGTGATTGATTGATTGACTAAAGCAAAGCACTTTTTCAATTGTTTATTAGTATTCTATTACATGACTGTATCATAATATGTTTATCAGTTTTCCTGGTGATGAACATTTGAGACCAGTTTGAGGCTATTATGAAGAACTTTTCTATCAATATTCCTATGCAACTCTGATGAGGAGCATAGACTTTTCTTTCTCTTGGATAAATATGTAGGAACAAACTGCTGGCACAGGGGAGGTATATATTTAACTTTTTTAAGAAATTGCCATACTGTTTTCCAAAATGAATGCACAATTTCTACTCTCTTTGGTGACATCCTGGACTATAAGTATGGCAAAAGAGTCTAACAGGTCCCCTTAAACCAAAGAACAATATGTTCAACTCTTTAGCTGGCTCCCCATGTTTTGTGTCTAAGAGAAAGAACCAGGTGAAGATAAGGACATAATCTCATGAGCACATTCTCCAGGAGCCAAAATCTCTTGGTTCCTTGGGTAGAAGAGATAACAACAATAAAAATTTACTATTACAACCCCACTCCCAAATTACTACCAAAGCTTCTGGAGAATGTTGGCTTGCAAAGGTGTACAGACATTTCACCAAACCAAATAGTAAGATAAGATCAGAAACTCAAATTTCATAAACCAAATCATTTTAGACTCTTAGGTAGGGAAACTGAGTCTTTAAGCTGTTAGCAGATGCACATTTTTCTCCTAGTGAGTAGAAACAGTAGTCTTGTCTTAAACCGCATGGTGACACATTCTGTCTGTCAGCTCTCTCCTTCAGATCATCTCCACTCCTATTTTAGCCTCCAAATCTGCAAGTTCAGGCAAAGGCCTCCTCCTCACTCACTGAACAAATGTTTTCTGTAATTTGTCCCTCAAAACCCTCCTCCAGAAGTGAACGTGTTCTGACTAAGAGTATCCTCCAAAGCAGGATTTGGAGAATTAAAGAGGATGCCAACCAGAAAAGACACTGGGAAACAGGCTTAAAGCAGGACTGTCTCAAACAAAACAGCATGTACTTTGCAGCCACTGGTTGGGAAACCTAAGTTGATCTACATAGAAAAGCAGTGATGAAAGAACTATGAAAGATGGTCCTTCCTAGCAGAAAGCAAGCTGAATATATGGAACCCAAAGACCAAGTAGACCAGGGAATTTTGTGGAGGAGTTTGCAAGAAAATGGCCTTGAATAGCTATGGCTTATAAGAAAATTGGAGCAGTGAAGGAAGGAAACGCCATTTTAAAAACATGCCTTAGTGGATTAGAAATGAATTCCTCTTACCTAGGGAGCAGGAGTTTCTTGTATTTAGGGAAAGAGGGATGGTGGGTTTGATGGTGGTTCCATCCAAAGGTATTTCCTCCCAGAACCTGTGAATTTGACTTTAAGTCTTGAAAGGGGTCTTTTCAAAAGAATTACAGATGTCATTGAGTTAAAGATCTTGAGTTGAGATCATCCTGGAGTATCTGGGTGGGCCTTACATCCAGTAACCAGTGCATTTGGAAGGGAAAGGCAGGAAAAGGAGAAGCCATGTGAAGACAGAAGCAGAGTCTGGACCTCAGCAGCCAGAGCCAAGGAACACCTGGGGTCACCAGAGGCTAGGGAAGCAAAGAGATTCTCCCTCAGAGCCTTTGGAGGAAATAAAGTCCAGCCAACATCTTAATGTTTTATTTCTGGCCCCTAGAGTGGGGAGATAATTAATTTCCGTTGTTTCAAAACCATCTAGTTTGAGATAATTTATTACACAGTCCAGGAAACTAATGTGGAAGATAGACTGAGCAGATAAATAGAAGATTCTTGTTAAGGACTTAGAATGGATCTGGGGGGAGGCAATGAATATGCAGATGTGGAAAGATGGGACTGGATTTGAGTCTGTGTGAAATTCCAGGTCAGTTCAGATAGACTGGAATTGAAGGGCAGAGGGGGAAACAAAGACAAAAATTCTCTATGGGAACAGCCCCCCATGAAGGACCATGGATAGGGTAACCCCTGAACAGCTCTCTCATGCTGCTTCTACATTATTCACCCAATTTGAAAACAGTTCCAGTTAGACATCGGGATAAAACTACTCTCTCTATGTCTCCTGAAGGTTTCATCAATACATGCAACTTCTTCATTTAGTTCAGGCTCATTAGCAGTGGAGCAAGCCACGCAATTCGGTTCTTTTAATCATTTTTCTCATTATTTTTCGTTCTCTGTTTTAGTTGTCTCATATTTCTTCACTTCTGTCAACCAGTCCCCTGGTTATACATTTTTCTTGTCATTTGACTTGGAAAAACAAAACTAAACAGCATAATTAGTATTGCTTATATGAAATATGTGACTTTTAGATGGAGAAAAAGTTGCTATTAATTGCTGATTCATGTTGGAAACATCTTTGACTCTGGAGTGTACTGAATTTCTGGTCCCTGCAAGGCCCTCTGGGGTTTCCACTGGAGCTCTGACTGGCAAGAAATGGTGACTCAGCCGTGACTGTGACAGAGGAATCTAGACATGAGGTATGCATTAGCAAGACCAGGGCCACATCCCATTCGAGCTACTGTTCCACAATCCCTATGCAGGTGCTATGGTTTGGATATGAGATGCCCTCCTTAAAAGCTCATTTTCAGAACTGAAATAACTTGATTCTGAGAACTGTAACCTAATCAGTACATTAATCAGTTTGATGGGTTTCTTATTTGGATAGACTAATTGGGTGGTAACTATAGGCAGAAAGGGTGTGGCTGGAAGAAGTAGGCCACTGATGATGTCCCTCTTGGGGTTTATGTTTTGTCCCTAGAACCTCAATTGTGCTCCTCTCTGCTTCTTGGCTGTCATGAGCTGAGTGTCTTTCCACTGCCCTTCTGTCACTCATGCCCAGAGCCATGGAGCCAGTGGACCATGGACTAAACCTCTGAAATCATGAGCCCAAATAAACTTTTCCTCCTCTAAGTTGTTATTGTCAGATATTTTAGTCCCAGTGATAAAAAGCTGACAACAGGTATCTATATTTCATTTTCCAACACAAGATTTTAAAAAGGAGGGCATTTAATTCTGAAAAAAAGTAGCAACTCTATTAAAATACAATCTCTTTAATCCAGAAGCACTTGATGTTTGAGGATGATTTTCCTTTATAGGATTCAAGGTTTAAAAATATAATAGATTTATACACTATGTTCTTGAACAACAACCTCCAGTGTCAGGGAATGAGAATTAAATTTGGCTCAAGTTTAAAATTGGGGTTTGAACTGAGAGAGGTGATACAATGGTGTAATGGAGGTGGGTAAAACCGGAGTTTAAAAGATTTGTGTTTATGAATCAAACGCTTTCCAGCTCTGTGTCTTAATCTATATGGCAATAGGGAAGTTTGTAAAGGTCCATGGAGAAAGCATGATATGCAAGTGTCAGACCCACAGTAACTACTCAGTAAACATATTATTTTTAACAAAACAGGGGTGGGCTTACACACAGTATGACTTGGAAATCCACCCCTTTCTTCCTTTTGAAGGCATTTTGAGTTCTGTGATTTAGGCAGAAAGCTTAGGGCAGGGTCATAGCAGCCCTTCTTAGGTTCCTCACCTGCAGCCTTCATGGTCCACTGGAAGGCTAGTGGCCCTTGTTACTGTTCCAACCTTAAGCTGTGAGGCTCTTGGTTGAGGTTCCCAAGTGTGACATGCAGTGTCAGCCTCTCCAGGTACACGTGCAGCCAGCTGTTCTGAGTTCCTCACATCCTGGTGCAGATTCCAGAACAGTCCAACTTCTCAGCCTTGGGATTGGATTCCTCAATCTGGAGGAACTCCTTTAGACAACCCAGTCCTGTGGCTTCAAGGGCCTGGACTTTGGGAAATGAATACTTGTCAATTCTCTCTTGGGCCCAGAGAAGCTAGATCACTGGATACATTCCCCTGGCCACTCTTCCAAGAGGAAACACTTGTTATTCTTTCTTAAAAGTTCTACAGCAGAGGAACCACAACCTGGTTAGGGCTTTATTTAACTATTTGCAATCCAGTCTTTAGCAGAGAGAAAACATTGCAAAGTTCTTGGAACATAGACTAGAAAGCCACTTTCTGGAATCAAATCCCAATTCGTCACTTACTCTAAATCTACCCTTAAAGTTTATGTGGCCAAATAGCTAATCTATGGAACCAACCTAGGTGCCCTTCAACAGATGAATGGATAAAGAAAATGTGGTATACATAAACAATGAAATATTACTCAGCCATAAAGAATAATGAAATTATGAAATCTGCCAGTAAATGGATGAAACTGGAGACTATCATGCTAAGTGAAATAAGCCAATCCCAAAAAACCAAAGGCTGAAAGTTCTCTCTGATATGCAGATGCTGACTCACAATAAGTGTGGTGGGGAGAGGGAAGAATAGAAGTTCACTGGATTAGACAAGGGGGAATGTAGGGACGGGAGGGGGAATGGAAATAGGAAAGACAGCAGAATGAATTGGACATAACTTTCCTACATTCATATATGAATATATGACCAGTGTAACTCCATATCATGTACAAACACAAAAATGGGAAGTTATACTCCATATATGTATGATATGTCAAAATACATTCTACTGTCATATGTAACTAAAAAGACCAAATAAAAAAAATTAAAACAGAAAAAAATGTTTAGGTGGCCAGATAAAATGCAGGATGCCTAGTTATATTGGAATTTCAAATAGACAATTTTTGCTACAAGTATATTCTAGTTATTACATACAATATTTTATTTGTTAGCAAAAAATTGTGAGCAAATGACATCTGGGACATATGCTTTACCAAAAAATTATCCTTTGCTATTCTGAAATTCAGCTTTAACTGGGCATTCATTATTTTTGTTTACAACTCTATCTTATACAAGACCCTTAACCTTTTGGGGCTTCAGCCTCCTTGTTTGCAAAATGGAGATTAAAAATAGTGTTGAATTCTGGATATCTATCTCACAGAACTGTTACAAGCATCCAATGAATTAATATTTGTAATGTGCCTAGAACAGGACTTGGCAGGCAATTATCAACTAAATGAACAACCCAAGCCATCTTTTATTAAGTTGTTTATACATAGTTTATATTAACAACTGTATAACCTTGTTCCACAAAAACACAAGAATCACAGTTTTTGAGGGAGGATAGAGAATAAAGGGTTGGGTTCTCTCCCAGGACAGAGATTTCCACTATCTTCCCAGCCTCCCCTTCCCACTGTTCCCAAAGGGGTCTCCCTGTTACTTTAGACAATTACTCCCACCCCAGTCCTGTTTCTTTATCCCAATGTTGGAATACAGTTTACACCAGCAGGTGGTAGGAAAAGGGAGAGGGAGGGAGGAGGTGGGCCCAGCTGCATTTCTCAGTCCCTTTGTCACAACTGTTAACCCTCCTTCCAGTCCCTTGGATCAATCTCAGTTCCATTTTGTTTCCCACTCATCTCACTCCCTCCCCAAACACACACACATGCACAAGTAGCTGGTGCTGGGCCAGATGCCCATAGGCTCAATGCCTTCTTGGATAGGGCTGAAAACCAGGGTCGGGTGGAGAGCTAAGCGAGGGGGCCTTTTCCCTGTCCATTCGGGAAACCCTCCTGGTTTGTGTTTCTTGTGGTCATTGGGATTCTCCTTCATGTCACTGGTACATGAGCCTGTTGTGAATCAACACCAGAGCATCTTCTGCAGGAGCCTCCAAGCCCAGACAGATGAGCCTTCAAACAACATCTCTTTAAGCAATTTTAGTTCACCAGACTTGAGAGATGAAATCTGTGTTAGTCTTTATTTCTTGTTTGTCCTCACAGTGACAAATTGGAGCCTGAGGGAAATCCTGAATCAAGGATAGAAAGTCAAGAGAAGCTGAAGGTGTATAAAGCAAGTGTCTCACCCTTCACAGCGTGGTCTGGCTGTGCCAGAGGAGAGAACAGAATGTGAGTGCAACCAATATTAAAAGGCAGGTAAATGCCACCCCAGGAATAGCCCCGTGCATGATCTGAGGTCACTGAGAATGGATGACACACACATCAGGCTCAGCATTTACTTACAGCAAGAAAGGAGAGAGTATGAGCCGCAAGATCCAGCCCCTAGCAATGCATCAGGAGCAACTCCACAGCCCTTGAAGGCAATGTGGCTGCACTCGGCCCACTTAGTGCTGCAGTAGAAGGACCCCTGCCTTCCTGAGGAGCCTGAAATGCAGAAAGCTGAGATGTGTCTGAGAGACATGGACACGCAATTTAGCAGAACAAAGGAGCAGAGGTGAGGCAGGTGGTAAGCCAGGGAGAGGATACATGGGCTTCCTGTCCCTTTGTAAGGAAGTGTCCTGGACCAAGCCCATTCCCATGTAGCTGAATAGGGGGTCAAAAGACTACACACATGTGTGTCCCCCCCCCACAAAAAAATAAAACTACCCAGTAAGAAGATAGTATCATTGGAAAAGGAGAAAGGAAACTGTATGAGTTACTAAGTCCTCAAAAGCAGAGACAGCATACTGGTTAAGAGTTTGGGCTCTGAACTCAAATCATGTGGATGTTAGCTGTATGACCTTGAGTAAGTTCCTTAACCTCTGTATGCTTCAATGCCATGACTTTACAGTGAAGAAAATGATACTATCTTCCTCATAACGTGTGTGTGTGTGTGTGTGTGTGTGTGTGTGTGTGTGATTTAAGGTGTATGAAGTGCTCAGAACACTGCTTGGCACATAAAACTGCTCACTAGACATTGGTGGTTATTGATAATTGTGATGGGGCCAAATAACATCTCTACCCCAAAGATGTCCACATTCAAAGGAGTCTGTGAATATGTCACCTTCCATGGCAACAAGGAGTTTGCAGATGTGATTAAGATTTTTTTTTTTTAATATTAAAAAGGTTCTGGAGAATTCAAGTCAGCATTGGGTCCCAGAAATCCCTCTCTGACCATTTGTGTCCCCATGCTCTGAAAGCCTCTCTCAGCCTTGACTCCACGGTCTCGGTCTCTTCTTGCAAGGAGATTCTGTTCCAAGTTGCAGGAGCCATTCAATGTCTTGGAGGTTGGCAGCGTCTCTGTCTCCTTGACTCAGAACCCATGATTTCACACACAGCCCTTCAGCAGGAAGAAAAGAGGCCTGGTATCCCTGTGCTGCAGAAATATGGATATCCCGGTACTCTAGTTTTCTATGGTACACAACAAACACCCCAAAACCTAGACGCTCAATACCAATTCATTCTCCCTCATAATTCTGAAGGTTATCTGGGTCGTTCTTCCATTCCCTTTGGTGTCAGACAGTTGCAATGCTCTGGAGGCTCTTCTGAAGTCAGTGTTGTTGGGGGAAGTTCAGTCCTCTTCCATATGGACCTCTCCTTGTGGCTGCTTGGGCTGCCTCACAGAATGGCAGTTTGGTTCCAAAAGTGGTCTTCCAAGACCAAGCATCCCAAGATGGGAAAATTAGAAATGTCAAAGCCAAAGAAGGGTTGGACCCAAAACTGGCACAACATCTCTTTCATCAGATTCAGCTGATTTAAATAGTTATAGACTCATCCCAGAGCCAAATTAAAAGGAGATAACACTAAAGAACGAATACCAGAAATCGTGGTTCATTGGGGCTTTTCAAAACTATATATTCTACCACCCTATTTTTTTAAGTTCTATAGTATTTCCCAAATGATTCTCTGCCTCAAGTATACTGTTCAGCTGAACACATATTTCAGCATTCATCTCCCTGTAATGTTTTAGGGGAGTCAGGAACTTTTTGCTACTTAAAGTGTTCACAGTTGAACAGATAGAACACACAAACAAGTACATAAATTCTAGTGAAAGGCACAATATGAACACTTGCTATTTATATAAGCCAAAAAAGAAAAAAGGATTTAATGGAGGGAAAAATTATTTCAAGCTACAGAATTATGGGAAAGGTTCATGGAAAATCACAGGGAATGTGCTTATAAATTATAAACCACTATAAAACAATATAAGATGTTACCATTGCTGCTATTGTTGCTATCAAATTGTTGCCTCTTCAAGAATTATATTTAGAAGCTTCTACTTCCTATAAGTAGAGTGAGCCAATCTATTCCCTTCTTAAGAGCACACTGGTTAAGAGTTTGGGCTCTGAAGTCAACCTGTGGATGTTAGCTGAGTGACCTTGGGTAAGTTCCTTAACCTCTCCATGTTTCAATGCCATGACCTTACAGTGAAGAAAATGATACTATCTTCCTCATAACATTTTTGTGTGTGTGTGTGAGAGAGAGAGAGAGAGAGAGAGAGAGAGAAAGGGGGAGAGAGAGAGAGAGAGAGAGAGAGAGAGAGAGAGAGAGAGAAATAGAGATTTATTGTGTATGAGGTGCCTGCTTGGCACATAAAACTGCTCACTAGGCATTGATGGTTATTGATACTTGTGATGGGGCTAAAAAAAATCTCTACCCCAAAGATGTCCACATTCAAAGGAGTCTGTGAATATGTTACCTTACATGGCAACAAGGACTTTGCAGATGTGATTAAGTTAAGAATCTTGAGAGAGTATGTGCTGAATGGTTCAGATGGGCTCAATGTCATCACAAGGGTCCTTTTAAGAGGGAAGCAGGAGTATCAGAGAAGGAGATGTAATGATGGAAGCAGAGCTTGGAGTAATGAAAGCAAGAAGCTATGACCTAAGGATTGCAGGCAGCCTCTATAATCCAGAAAAGTAAAAAAAAAAAATAGATTTCCCCAGGAGCCTCCAGAAGAAACCATCCCTACTGACCTTTTTGGACTTTTGACTTCCACAACTAAAAAAAAAAATAACAAATCTCTGTTGTTTTAACCCACCATTTAAAAAACCCAAAAACTATTTTGCTAAATTGTTACAGCAGCAACAGGAAATCAAGGTGATGATGACTTTGATGCTGCTGCTACTCATCTGCAACCAGCACCTCCCAGAGACCAGCAAGAGAAGTGCATGCTCCCAACCCTGGGCCAATCTATAGATAAGGGCTTGATGAACACCAGCGCCTCTGAAATGGTCAA
This sequence comes from Marmota flaviventris, assembly GCF_047511675.1. Lineage (NCBI taxonomy): Eukaryota > Metazoa > Chordata > Mammalia > Rodentia > Sciuridae > Marmota > Marmota flaviventris. Next base: position 30,956,189 of record NC_092508.1, on the reverse strand, counting down.
GCAGGACATCTCCCTGGCTGTTGTGGAAAGTCTGTTTGACCCCTCTGTGGTCCATTAAGCCATGTATATTCTCATGATCAAAAGCTTCAATCACGATGTCATGGTTGTTTTTCTTTATATTTCTAAGCCACTCATTCAAACATCAAAACAATGCTAACTACTTGGCATTTATATTTTATGACTTGTTTTCAAGCATTTTCATCAATATTTCATCATGAAGTCACGAGTTTTACTTTAATTATATATTTTGTAGGGTTTTCAGCATGCTTAACTATGAATTTTCTTATGTATTGAGGTCAGTTGTAGGTTCTTTTCTCCTTTGCATTGCACATCCCCAAATATGTTATAGCAGACAAGGGAGAGAAGTGCTCAACATAGCAAAATTACCAGCAACTCACACCTGCAATGCACAGTTTACATGATTTTTTTTTCTTTTGTCAATCTCACATTACTTTATTCCCACAACATTCTTGTGAGTGAAAGTTAGACTGTGGGAGGTTAAGAATGAATTATAGAAATGGCATGGATAGCAAGTGGCAAAGCTAGGTTTTCACATGAACTTTTAATTCTAAAATTAATCCTTTCTAAGATTTTTCAGGAAAAAAAATTGCAGGATTATATTCACTTGGAAAATGAATAAAATCTCCCTGCTTCTTCCCTCCACTGCTCATGTAGGACAGAAGGACCTGAAATGTCCCAGATTTGCAGATACATGCATGACATCTCCCTGGCTGTTGTGGACAATCTAAGTTTGACTCCTCTGTGGTCCATTAAGCCATGTATATTCTCATGATCAAAAGTAATACATTGGGAGTTGAATTTTTAACAATGTCAAGGGGAGACACATTTCTTGAGGATTTGGGACTACAACTGGAGGCTGTGAAGTGAGAACATACTATGACTTCTTGGCTTTCGGAACTGTGTAAAGTTCAATTTTAATTTAGTAAGTAAAAACTCTAAAATGTTTAGTATCAACTTCAGCTGGGACTTTTCATATATTCTTTCAGAGGGGAATCTAAATTTAGGTCTCAGAACTTTGGCTTTGGGGTTGAAAGGAGATATTGATTATCATTAAAAATCTATGTGCAAGGCTGGAGAGGTTTTGGAATTTTTTGCAGCAATTCTTAGTTTGTCAGGTCATATCAGCTTTGGGAATAACCCTGGAGGTAGAGATTAAATAAGAAAGAAATGCAAAGGAGCCTTAAGGGACTCTAAGAACGCTATCACTGAAAACACTATACAGATGAGGAGATATGGCCACCAGAAGAACTAGACGGTCTTAAATAATGGTGACAATGAAATCTCACTCCTTCCATGAAGCTTGTCCTTTGACCGGGACCCGATACAACTTCCAATCACAGAGTTTGATAATACCTAAGTTCTTGCACTTTTCGAGTTGAAATGGGATTCTAGAAAGCATCTAAGGAAAATAAAAAATATAACCAGATGGCTGAATACAAAATCAAGATTAACCAAAAAAAATGATATTACTATAAAGTAGCAAAAATTAATTTGACAATAAACAGAGGGGGAAAAAAAGCATTCAAAATAGTAACCAAAAATAGGGCCCTAGCAATAAATCTAACAAGGGTATGTAAGATCTGGGTGAGTAAAACTAAAGTCTATTAAAGGATACAAGGAAGATCTGAATAGATGGAGGATTACACTATCTTCCTAGATGAAAACCATGAAAATGTTAAAATTTTGATTCTTCCTCATTAATTCATAAATTCAACATGATCCTAATAAAAATTCTACTCATTTTCATGGAACTTAACAAGCATGTTCTAAAATTTATAGGGAAATGAATATGGACAAAAATAACTAAGGATTGAAAAAAAAAAGAACAAAGAGGCATTGCTGTAACAGATTGCAAAACATACTATAAATCTATAGCTTTTAAAATGTGTGATGTTAGCACATAAAGGTATTTTAGAAATTGGTGAAATGGTTTAAGAATACAGAATATGGGAACTTAGTACATGATAAAGGTGGTATTCTCAATTCATGGGAATAAATAATGATTGTATTCTGTGGCAAGTCATGGAAACCTGAAAAATAGTTACTTAATCCAAAAGAGATTTATTGTCCCTGCCATCAGAGGAAGTAGATTATAGTCCTGGGCTGTTGCAAAGGCTTGGGATATCCATGTTCCCCAGTTCAGCTCCTTAACACAGGTCCTTGCCTTCATGCATAGCATTTCATAGGCACCTCATTGCCCCTCCTAGTGGGACATTTCCATTTTAGGCAGCAATAAAAATAAAAATAAAAAAAAAGGAATATGTCTTACAAGCAGAACTTTTCCAGAAGTCTCAGTATAACTGAGACTTCTACTTTCATTTCACCAGTCAAAACTTTCATGAAATCACTCAAGCCTCAGGACAAGATGGGGGCACCAGGAAAGGCTGGAGTGATGTTTGTTGAAGGACAGGAAATTTCAGTTAGATAGGGGGACTAAGTTCAAGAGAACTGTTGTACAATGTGATGACTATAGTTAGTAACAACATATTGTATTCTTGAAAATTGTGATTTTTGTGTTCTCATCACAAAAGTGGGGGGGCGGTAGGTATGTGAGGCTATCAGCTCAATTTAGCCATTTCATAATGTGTGCATATTTCTACAAGATGGTATACATGATAAATACATACAATTTTTATTTTTTAGTTACAAAAACAAAATGTCAAAAAGTTAGGAGATAGATATATATGTATATATGTACATATATATATATATATATATATATATATATAATTATATAAAATTTTATTTATTTTTTCTCATCTGGGCACACTGACTGACACTATAAATAAAATAACTTTCCCTTTCCATCAAGAAAAAGAGAAACTGGCTAGGTAGGCATTGAGCAGCATCTGTGGTATGAGGCCTATGCAGTCACACAAGACCCCATAGTTGGTTTAATGCTCTCTTGTGGACATCTTGCAATTCTTAATCATTTATCTTTGAAACTGTTTTCACAGTGAAGTCCAATGGAACAATGGAGCAGGTGCATGATTGGAGAAGACATGTACAATATGAAGCTTGCTGGTCCTTGCTGCTCTATTTGCATATAACATTCATGATGCCCCATGAGAAATGTCCCTCACAATGCATGGAAGTACAGTGAGACTCGAAACAAGTACAAGGTAAGAATATTAATTACATCTGTAACTGAATAAGCAGGGGGTGCCGACAGCCTTGAGAGGCTGTGTTTTCCATTCAAACCAGAGCTTACTCCAAACAGGGACGGAAAGTAACACAGAACTGAAGAAACACAAATGACCTAGAAATTATCATATCATTTCTTGCTCATATAAATTTTGCCTGCATTAGGTAAACTTTTAAGCTTTCCTAATATGATCCCATAGAGAAAGAGAAAGAGAAAACTACCCCAAATTCCTTTTCCTGCCAGTTTTTCCAGCAGAAGATGTACTAAAATGTTCATGGATCAAAAAGTAAAATAAAAACAGTTCAGTTAGTTTTCATAGTTTATATAGTGTTTCCACTGATTGGTTTAGAAAGAAATACATATGAATATAAAAGCTATGATAACTGCGTATGGTGGTGCGTACCTATAATCCTAGATAATTGGGAGTCTGAGGCAGGAGGATCACAAATTGAAGGTTGGTCTGAGCAACTTAGTGAGACCCTGTCTCAAAATAAAGTAAAAAGGGCTGGGGGTATAAGTGCTTGCTAAGTGTGCTGTATATATGAGTTATGCACAGGGCTTCCAGCAGATGCAGGATGGAATACATGGTCAGAAAGGACCCTGAGCTGGTTACAGAAATCTCTGACAAATCTGGATGACTATGAAGCTAACCAAGCAGAGACTTCAGTAGCTTTGATATGATAAGGAAATAGTTCTGAAAAGGCACTGAAGAACAGTTACACCACAGTAACAGGAACTCCCTGGGGAGTTGTGTTCAATTGTTTAAGGTGTTCACTTTTCAACAAAAAAATTATGAAAAATACAAAGAAGAACATTAATAGAAATAGTGTCCAAGGCAGCCCAGACTTTTAGACAAAGACTTCTATTTAAATCATCTATTTAAAATATGTTCAAAGAACTAAAAGAATATCCAGAGAACTAAAGGAATGAAGAATGATGTCTTACCAAACCAAAAATATAAAGAAAGAACCAAATAGAAATTATGGAATTTAAAAGTAAAATAACTTAGAATTTCACTAAGGGGGTTCAACAGCAGATCTGAGCAAGCAAAAGAATCAGAGAACTTGAAGACAGGTCAGCAGACATCCCCCAGCCCAGGGAACAGAAGGAGAAAAGAATAATGAACAAAGCTTCAAAAACTTATGACACACCACGAAGCACAGAAATATAAGCATAATTGCAGTCCTAGAAGGAGAAGAGAAGGAGAAATGGGCAGAAATAGTGAAATAATAATGAAAACGCCCCAAATGATGAAAAACATTAATATTTACATCCCAGGAGTTCAATAACTGAATGTAGGATTGATTTACCTCTAGACACATCCTAACGAGAGAGAAAAGGGAGAAGGAATCAAAAGGGACAAGAAAGCCATGAGAAGGCACTGACTCTTTTTATACAAAGAATTCTTAATAAGATTAAAAAAATCACTTTTTCATCATAAACCAAGAAGTCCAGGAAACAATATATTCAGAATGCAGAAAGAAAAAAGCTGTCAATTAAGAGCTCCAGTTCATGCAAAATAATCTTTTAATGAAGAACTGAAGACATTCCCAGATTAAAAACAAACAAAAAAAGAGACAGAATTAATGGTTTATTTTTCTTTATAACACTTTCTCCCTCTGATGTTATTAAAGTAGAGCTGTATAAAACAATAATTATAAATATATGTGTATGGGCACACAGTGTATAAAGATGCAATATTTATGGCAATAATAGCATGAAGAGATTTATAGGAATAAGAATTTTATTAACTGTATGTTGGTTTTAATCCAAACCAGATAATTTTAAATTAAAATGTTAACTATAATCCCCAGGCAAGAAAATAACCCCAAAATATATAGTATATGAAATGATAAGGAAATAAAAATGGTACATAGGAAATATTTATTTAACACAAAATAAGGCAGTAAAGGATAAATAGATGAACTTAAAGAAATGAAATACCTGAAAACAATTAGAAAATGGCAAGTGTAAATTCTGCCTTACTAATTACAGTAAATAAATAATCAATAAGCAAAAGGCAATGATTGGCAGATGATTAAAAAAACAAAACAAAATCTGATCCATCTAGACACTGTTCTACTAGAGAGTTACTTTATATCCAAAGACACAAAAAGTGAAAGTATATGAATAAGAAAAGATAAAATATATCTTGTTAATCAAAGGAAAGTTGAATCCTCTAGAAATAATAGATAAATTGGACTAGCCAAAAATTGTTATGAGATAAAGATGAATATTTCATAATGATAAAAGACTACTCTATCAAGAATATAATTAGAATATTTTCATGTGCATATGTACATATATATGCATATACACAAACATGCACACTTATGTATATGAAGAGAGAGAGAAAAAAAGATACAAAACAATTTCTAAATATATGAGTCAAAACCCGACAGAATTGAAGGAAGAAAGACATAATTTAACAATAATAATTAAGACTTCATAGACCATTTCTAATAATGGAGACAAAAACTAGACAGAAAAATCAACAAGAAAATAGAGTACTTGAACATTATACAAAACCCAGACCTAATGGAGGTCAGTAGAAATCTCTGCCAAAGGCAGGATAAATATTTAAATGCACTTGGAACATTTTTCATAATAGACCATACGTTAGTCTATACAAGAGATCTCAATAAACTTAAAAGGATTTAAATAATATATTTTCCTCAACTATGATGGAATAAAATTAGGAATTTAAAAATGGAAGGAAATTCACAAATATGTGTAAATTAAACTTCTAGTAACCACCAGATCAAAGAAAAAGAATCACAAGGGAAATTAGAAAATATTTTGAGTTAAATGAAAATGACAACAAACCTACCTACACTCTTGGGATGCAGAGAAATCACTTGGAAACTCTTCTCTCTCTCCATTGTTTGAAACTTTTAAGGATGCACTCCAGAGCAGTAATTTAAAAAAAAAATCTAATTGTTCTGTTAATTCCTTCATGTTATACTTGGAGACCCAGAAGCCCAGAAAAGTTGTTCCCACAGTCCCATTGATAGTCAGTGGAGACGCAGTAAAACCCAGGACTTCAAATCCTTATATTATTTGGGGGACCCATCAAACTTTCCTCCCTTTTCCATCACAATTCTCAGAAATGTTTTCTTAACTGCCACAAACCACAGTGAATTGCATAAGTATCTAATCCACCAGACCATTGCTCATAAAATATGAGGAGTTACTTGTATTTCTCAGAGTGTATATCCTAATGCTTTGATTAGCAATTATGAAAACATACATTGGGCACCCATTATAGTAAAGGCATTGGGCTTGGTGGTAGAGAGAAAGTGAACAAGTCCTGGTATCTTCCACTGAAGATGTCAGTTATGGTCTAATAGATGCTCCATAAATTCTTCACTGATTGAATAAATAGATTGTGATGCCTACAACTAGTTGGTCCTGCCTACCTAATAATAGCACTACAGAGATTTGCTAAAAATTTGAAAAGTCATATTAAAAAGTTTGGCATGAAGCAAAGACTAACCAGACACCAACAACTCCAATAATATATTAAGACTACTAATGACCCCACCAAACCCCAAAGTTTCATACCCCAAATATCTAAAATCAGACTTTTACCAGATGTTTTCCACTGACAAATGAGATCAAGTACTTCCAAGTGGGTAGGTCACTTGTTGCACCTTGAAAGAGATTGTTTTTTAAAATATCAACAGCGGCAACAAGAAAATGCATCCCTAGTTTAGAAGGTAAACTCAATGATGGATGTAATGTTAAAACACACACACACACACACACACAGAGGAAGAAGTGTGTAACAAAGGGATAACACTGCAGAGTGGATTAGTTAGGTCCCCATCTTTCCTAAGAGCCGTGGGACTTAGTTCTGCTACAACCACACATACATGTTCTCACAGGAGAGATTGTGCCAAGGCTCTACAGAGCTGGGAAGCAAATGGTTTTTATCCTCTGTGGGCTGTGAGCATGATGCTTCCACAAAATGCAGCTCAGGAAGAACCTGCACATTTGCTTTCAGAGGTCGTCTGTCTTTTGATGCTCGATGGATCTCTCCTTCAGCAAGAAGAAAAGCCCCTGTTATTGACAAGCTCAGTGGTAAAGGATAAAGGCTGGAGAAATGTGCATGTATTGTAATGGGAGATCCATAAAAGGGACCTGGAATCAGTGAGTCATGGAGGCGGATGGCCTGCACAAGCATTTTCATAACTAAATTGACGATGGCCAGAATCAATGAATTCAGATTTTTTTTTTCAATTTTAACTTACTATTTATTAATGAACACTTGGTGACTGTTTTAATCGGGGCTGGACTGGTTATGCTGCTGTTAAAATGAATTAAATTAAAAACACTCCAAATAGCTTAGTGGGTTACGATAACAAAATTTAATTTATAGTTCAAGCAATGTGTTTATCATGAGTTGGGAGATGACTCTGCCTGTTCTAGTTGCTCCTAGAAGTCCAGGCTGATGGAGCTGCCACCGTCTCCCACACCGTGGGCCACCATGTCAGAGGAAAGATTGTGCTGGAGGGTCGTGTTCAGACAATCACATGATCTGGCCCCAAAGTGACACAGGTCAGTGCCACTCACAACTCAAGGGACAGAGCTAAACATGTGCCGCACCCAGACTCAAGGGCGGGAAGTACAATCCTCCTGTGTGCCTGAATTTGGAAATCCAGAAATATTTGGCAAATAGTATCGATGACTGGCAATACTGATAATTGAGGCAGAATAGAAATTCCAGGTGCTTCAGTAAAACTCTGCCTGTGCACCATCAAATCTTCAGAAATACACGTGTGAGTTCCTACTAAGTGTCAGATTCTGCATTACCACACTGCAGGTATTTATCTTATCATTTTGTGGCACCTGTGGCTTCAGCCCATCATTTCTCTATCAGCAGGAAGCTGGAATCCTAACAGCCACGACTCCACTGATTGCAGAACCCACCATATAGATACGCTGTGAGTGAATCATCAGTTCCGCTGGATTGCAGGTGGAGTAATTTCGAAACAGGTTCTGCTACAATAGAAGATGGAGTTTAATGTGATTTGAAGTCGAATGCCTGTAAAGACAGGGTTGCAAATGCAAACGCCTTCAGGGGACAGGTAGATAACATAATGGCATGACGAGAAGCCAGGGGTGTTGGGGGCAAGTTGAACCTGCGAGAACTGAGCCTATCTAGAAGAGCCGAGCATCTCCTCTGGATTCCTATTAAAATCTTGGTTTTGAATTTTGGCAAAAAAGAAAAATCCAGTTTATAAAATTACACCATGAATTTGAAGTTATACCTTATGAACCAAATCAAGGTTACCCATAGCAAAATTTCATCCACTGGCGACCCATTTGCACCCTTTGCTGCAGAGGGTTGATTTTGTGAGGCTGATTACCTCCTGCTCATGCTTCAGGTAGCTGCCACTCAGTTAAGGATGGAAAGTGGGAGGGAACCAGAGATTGTGAGCAAGTAGAGAATACAGGAGGCATCTGAATGAACTGACACCACTTCTGCAGAAATATTACTCTAATATGGGATGTCTTTTAGTAATAGCTAATAGCTCCTTTTCAATACAAGGAAAATTGAAGTACACACGCAAATGAACTACAGCATCCAGTTACAGTTAATAGAGGGCTTATCACTAACTTTCAGTATTGCTAAATTGTGTTGTGATGAATTTTAGTCTCATGCCATAGACATGTTTCAGTCTTCAGTCTGAGTTCCTCAGAATAGATAGGAGTATTGCTCAGTGGTTTTAGAAGATAGACTAGGGAGCCAAATCCACCCTTTACTGACTGTATGATCATACGTAAGTTACTGACCTTCTCTGTGCTTCAATTTTCTTATAAAAAATGGGGATAATAATGATGTCTTGACCTTACATTTGCTATGAGGATGGAATGGGTCAATAACACACATAAAGCGTTTCAAATCATGACCAGCACAAAGTAAACCTTCAGCAAAAGCATCTTAAATTGTTTCTTAACACTTTCTCCTTAACTGGAAAAATCCTGGACGTCACCTTTGCTGAGAGAAAAGATTTTCATTTTTTTCCCCCCAACTCAGTCTAACCTTGACAGTTGTTCATAGAGTGTCAAAGTCTTTCAAAACAGGAAGAAAGGTCTGTGTGGCTGCAGTAACATCTTGCTAGGATGGTCTTTCTCTTGTAGGGAATTTCATTTCCTTTTCATGACACGATGCTGGTCAGTACTTCATAGAGAACCCACATCTTGCTCCCTTTTCCCACACCCTTCCCCTCTGTAGACACTTTAAAATCCACTTGAACACTACAGACCAATCATTTAGCAAAGCAAATAGTAATTTCTTTGCAGGGTGCTCCTGGGGGATCGGTGGTGTTTTGACCATCTGCAGCCATGGAAACACAGCTGAAGTGTATGGGTCGCGGAATGCTTTTCACTCATGCTTCCTGTGGCAGAGACTACTAATTGCCTCTCAGTAGCCTTTCTCCTTTTCTTTTTAAAGAAAGTTTTAGCTGAACATTTCCCACAAAAACATTTCCCTTGTAGCTTCTGTTGCCATGTGAAATTTCTGGCTAAAGAGATGTAAGCCTGAATGCTGTGTGCCCTCCAGGAATTCTGCATTATGGGAGGGTACCAATTCTTCTTTCAATCTTTCTTCTGTCATAATACCTTGATGTGAATATAATGGCTGGAGCTCTAGCAGCTCTTTTAGACTATGAGGTTTAAGACAGCAATATTCAAAGCATAGACTTAAAACACACAGAAGACAGAATCATTATTCAAAAGGTTCACAGGATTCTTCTTTTCCTAGTCACATATATACATGAAACCTTGAGTTTTCTTCATATACTTCAACCAAAACAATACATTGCAACGGATTGCATATAGTAGCAGACACAAGATTCAAATTATCTTCTATTAAGTCAGATAGGAATTTATAAAAATATAAAATAATGTCATTCTTCTCACTGATATTTTTGCTTTAGAAATTATAATTATTTTTATTATTAATCTGTCACTGTAAGTATGCAATGGGTTTAGAATAACTCTAAAAGAACTTAATCAATATGTAAAAATAATTCTGTTTTAATTTTTCATATAGCAATCCACATAGAAAAGTTCTTTGGAAACTTCAATAACTTTTAAGAATATAAAGAGATCCTGAGACCAAGGAGCTTGAAAGCTGATCTAGTCCCACACTCTAGGAATAGTAAGGAGATAAGCTACAAAATCCCTGAATTGATGTCAACTTCCTTTATGTGATCAAAAATTAAACTTATATAACGCATAAGCCCCTTTCATTGGAGGAGCTTCTGTTATATAAAGCCAAGCTAACTTGACCAGATTCGTTCCTGCCCTCTGTTATTCGAATGAGACCATGGCAAAGTGCACAACAAACAATTAAAAGCTAAAGTTGTCTTGCGGCCGCTCTCTGTCCAGAGCACTGGCTGAAACAGAACAGTGTGAAGCCTGCAGTCCTGGCCCTTCTTACGTCTGGAATGTCACAAATGTCTCAATATAGATTTTCAGTTGTTCTGCACCTAGTGAGTTCTTCCTGACTCCGCACCTAGTTTTAAGGGAACAGAACGGGCTGGGGAGTCTGGTGTTAGTGAAGCCAGGGTGGGGGTAGAGAGATTCTTATGTGTCTGGGGACCACGTCTGGTCACATGGCTTCCAGGAACTCCTTGGCAGAGAGCCTAAGATGGGGTGCGGTGGGGTGGAGCAGAGGCCGTGCCACTGGGAAAGCTGCCCTCAGCCTCTAGGCACCTCCTTGGTGTTTCCTGCCTTCACAAAGGACACACAGGAAGCCCAGCAGCTGGTCACTGCCAGGAAATGAGGGCCACAGATTCTAGGGCCGTGGGAAAGGGGGACAGGGAAGCTGGGGGAGGCTCTCCCATTCTGAGCGTAAACCTAAGGAGCAGTTGGAGAAAAGGGTAGCAAAAGCATCCTGTGAGGTGAAATGCACTTTCTGCACCCAAAGGAAGAGATTCCAGTCTGCCATATAAAAACCCACACAATTCCCCTTCAGAGCAGAAGATGGACTGGCTCCCTGTAAGCCACTAGCTTTAACCACTTTAACTGAGCATGTCTGAAATTCAACTTGCAACAGGAAGTTAAACCTGGTTTTAGTTAAACAATCATCAGAGGTGGAGCAGATTATTTTCCGTTTTTTTCAAGTCGGTTGTTAAGTACTACATTTTAAATTAAAACTCCCTTGAGAGTAACAAGGCCAATTTGCTTTCGTTTATGACTCAACTTAGAATGCTTCAAATCACTGCATTTTCCTCCAGTGGAGATTTTCTTCTTTCTTTATGTCGCTGTAAAGAAATGACTTCTGGTTTGGTTCACCAATATTCCTCCAGCGCCCATGACTGGCATGCACTCGGATGGCCTGTCAGCAGCACCATGAGTCACATCTTGTGAGGTCCTTCAGTAAGTCCAACAGCCATAAGCAAATTATTTGCAAGAGGTTGTTTCAATTCTAAGTGCAGGCATTCAGTAGTCAAATATAATAAGTTTAATTAGGAGGGTATTTTGTATTTTTCATATGATAGAGCAACTGGAAAAGCATCCTTGGGAAGCGATCTGTATTACTTAGTTGTAAGAATATATTTTAGAAATGCATTTAGATGATTGATTTTTCTCTCTAGCTCCCCTGTAAAATGTTGCCTGATTCTAGCTGAAATGGAGCCATCCTACAAGGGCTGTGAAATGCATCATGCACCATGCAGGTGTCGCTGAAGAGCTCAGCCAGAGAGACCCTGTCTGGTGCATACCACCAGTGTGCACAGAACCCAGAACTGGGGGACACAGTTTCTCATTCTTTCTCTACCTCCTCATGTTTCTGAGCTGACTCTCAGAGAATGATGTTTGTTGTGTTGGGTTGTGGTGGGTTGCTAACGATGCATTCCCCCCAATAGGTCCCTGTAATGTCTAGGAAAGAAAGGTGGTGAATAACAGAGACAAAGGGGTGTGTGTGTGTGTGTGTGTGTGTGTGTGTGTGTGAATGAGGGAAGGTGTTCAGGATGGCCTCCCAGCAAGAGTCATGGAGCTGCATGGATTATTTTATGAGTTTTATTATTTTATGAGTTCCTCATGGGGCTCATCTTTTAATCTGTATCTTTCTCTCCTCTTTTTAAAGAAAAAGAAATCAATTGTGCTCCAGAGTAAGATATCCTAGATTAGGAAGAAGATAGAGAAATAAAAAGAGAGAGGTATAGAGCCCCTTCTTGCTGATCCCCTGCCTCCTGCAGTCTCTAGCAGTCCTGGTCCTCATGCTTGAGAAGGAGCTTCCGGAAGGAACTCCCTTTATGCTGGACTGTCCAAGACACGCACAGTCGAATTTGTTGATCTCAACAATTGCGGCCGAAGCTGACAGATATCGACGTTTGGAAAAGATGCTGGAGGCCAGATAAAATTGAGATTAAACCAAAGCAGCTCTTTGGGCCAAAGGTGGCCCTGTTCCCCAAGTCTGGCTGACAACACACTGTATCAATTTGTATTAGCTGCTATCAGGGATTTATTGCTAGTGTTCTTAGGAATGATACTGGAAAAGAAGAATAGGCCTAGTTTTAGGAAAAACTTGCAGAAGTGTATAGGCTGAAGTGTTGGTGATGTTTGAAATTTATTTTCAAATAAGTCATCAAAAAATTATATATGTATATATCTATATATGTATATGCATATAGAAATGTATATATATATGTATATATATATACATATATATATACACACACACACAGTTGATATATACTCAACATGAAAGACGCTAACAAATAGCAAATATAGGTGGCAATTAGAAAGATATTCTATTCGTTCAAAGATTTTTCATGTTGAAAATATTTGAAATTAAAATTAGAGAAAACAGCTTGTTATGGGTTTGTCATCAAATAGTACAGTTTTTAGTTTGGCAGTTATAGTTTTATCATCAACTATTATTATGGAATAATTTTATTGTAACAATCCATATCTCTTGAATATGGTAAATTTGAACCAATTGACTAGAGTCTAAGTGAGATAAAGAATTGACTTCCTAAATCTGATGCACTCGAATGATCAAACCCTTGACTAAAGTTGGCCATGATGAAGGAAGTATTAAGACCCTCTAGAACACTGTGACATTTCAACTACTCCAATATTAATGTCTGCTCTCCTGACTTTGATTTAGGGCAATAGTAGGTCTTCATTGATTCATTCAGCCCTTAGGTGCCTGCTATGCAATCTGGGATTGGGGAATGGGCACAGTCAGCTCCCAAGGAGCTTCCAGACCATACAGGACATGATTATAGTCACAAATGTGGCCAGTGCCGTATGACAAGGACAAAGATTCCAGGGAACATGAGGACAAGAGGGGAAACTAAGGAAGCAGTGGTCATTTGAACTGGCCATCAAGAAGGGTCAGCAGACAGATTAAAAGGGCAGAATTTAAGAGGTGATAATGAAAGGGAAGTTAATGAAGGGGTGACTTGAAACAGTGTGGGTAGGGTAAAGGAAACCGGCAATGGATGGTGAGACAACCCATGGAACTGAAAGGGGAAAGAGGAAGGAGCCCTACTAGAACTCAGAGAAAGTATCTGTGGCTTTCAGTAGAAGGTTGTAGGCAACCTATAGTGACCGACAGGGAGGGAGCCAGGGGAGTAAACACCCTGACTCTTACTTCCATTCCATCCTCTGGTCTCCCAAAGATGCCTCCCATTGGCTAGGGAGCCATATTTCTCAATTGATGCAGTCCCTAAAGTTCAGCTTCCAGTGACAGAGAGCAGGGCAAAGAAGTCCTGGTGAGCAGTATTATTTATCAATGCATAATGCTGGAGATGAGCCTCTAAACAGGTATAGGGAAGAGTGGGACTGAGAGATGTCCCCTATAGGAAAGGACATGCTGGACAAAGGGAATGACATAAGCCAAGACAGATAGCAGCCTCCCTCGCTCAGAAATTACAAGTTTCCAGGTAAGGATCTAATGATTGTCCCAATGGAAGAGAAGAAATTGTCATAAACCGTCTCTCTTTCTTTCCCTGTCTCTCTCATTTACTCCTCTTAGGTTCTTTTATTTTACCATTTTGGCATTCTTATGGATGCAAAATAGATGGATTTTAAATTCCTTAAAACTGTAGTTGGCACCATTCTTTTAAAAGTTATTTTGACATTTTTTTTTTTTTTTTGGTTTGCCTATCATGTGTATGTGCTTTGTGTTCTCTCCCTTGATTGTAAGTTTCCTGAAAGCAGCCATGAGGTTAGATTCACCTTTACACCTTGTAGAGTGGTCTGTGTATTGTAAATAATGGTGAATATTTAATGACATTCATAGGCAGATTAAGACCCACATTCATATTCTTTGATTAGAGAAACAGCTCTATGAGCACTAGTTGTGATTAACTATAGTACTAATAGATTGAAGATTAATTATAAATAAAGATATCTTGTATAGATATTTCCAATATGTTTGAATAAGAAAATATTCTCTGAATGTAGACTATCTTTACAGAGTCTGCATACTAATAGGTTTAATATACACTAATTAAATAATGACAAAAAGTTGTTATGAATTCATATACATTCATAATTTATTAATCAAAGCATTCACATTTATTTCAAAAATAGTTGTATATATTATTCAGTAATCATTTGATGCTTGCAGTCCAAATCCATAAGAATCTTAGAACCCTTTACAATAATTTCATAGTTAAGAGTCTTTCAATTAATTATAAGTGACAGATACTTTGTTCAAATTAATATAAACAAAAAGGGAACTAATTAGTTAACTAATGACATTCAAGAGGTGGCACTAGTTTTAAACAGGGCCCAATCCAGGCATCCAATTGGTGTCCCATGTCTTCCTCTCTGTCTCTCCATCTATTAATTTTGCTTTCCCTCTGTTGTCTTCCTCTCCAGCTGATTTTCTCTTGTTGGTGGCAGACAGGGCCACTAGCAATTCTGGGAACGTTCTATCCTTACAGCCAGTGATCCAGGAAAAAGGGAACAGCCACTTTCTCATGCATCATCTTTCTCATCCCCCATTGTAGTTCCCAATGCCCCTGGCTAAATTCAGGGCACTTCCCCCCCCCCCCCCCCCCCCCCCCCCCCCCCCCCCCGCCACAAAATGTATAGGGAGAAAAAGAGACTTGATTTGTCAACAAAGACCATGTGACTACCACATGAGGATGGGGCGGGGAATAGCTAGGGCTGGATAATTATCACTAAAGGCAAAAATGCTGAGCAGATTAACAAGGAGTGGATGGGTGTCCCTGCAATTCACAGGGTATGCATACCACCCCCTTTCCTCTTCTTTTCTTCCCTTATTCATCCAGACAGATTTCTTGAACAGTCACTATAGAAGGCAGGATAGTGAACTATAAAGCCTAGTAGTACTTTAACAACCCTTACTTGGTGGTTGTTTGCAGTGAGCCACAAATCCCCCCCCCCCATAATTTGACCTCTTATAATTCGACAGTTTGTTCTACCTTTCCCGTGTACACATTCAATCGGTCAATATTTATTGAACAATTAAAATATATCAGATAAAATAGTGAATATAAATCTAAAATTATTTTTGTTTTTGTTTACCAACATCTAACTTAAGAATTCTTTATTCTAAAACTGAATATCCTTGTAATCACACAATCTCAATTTCCATGTCTACAATTATCTGTTAGCATTTGTGTTATTGCAGAACAAATAATACAATTTTTAACCAGAAGGAAAGAGAAGAAAAATTATTATGTCTCATTTTAGTAACTTTGTGATTGAATAAAATCCTCAATCTTTTATAAAATATTTAAGAGATTATTTTTAACCTTGAATAATTATGTTGTGCCTTTTTCAACATCAGGAGAAGATTTTAGAGTTATTTTTTACAACTATTGATTGCATATTTTGTTCATGAGTTATAGCATTTGAATTCTAATGTCTTAATACTTTTTTTTAATTTATGGAAAAGACTGTTCTCTGTTGACCTTTTTAATATTCTGCTCTCTCATTGGCCACCTATCCTCAACCTTTCTTCCATATTTGTAGGAATAGTTTTAGGAGGAGGAGCAGTGGAAATGCCAGCCAGTCAGAAGCCAGAATATTAAAAAGGTCAACATCATACAGTTCTCTGCTGTAATTCATAAAGACATTAAACATCCAATATTTCATCTCCAAACCACGATTGTAATAAGAACAGAAAATGGCACAACATTAATTCATCTTCATGACAAACACTGTAATGAGAAAGGAAGTACACCAGCTACAAATATTTGGTTACCATTTAAAAAGTATCTTATGTCCTTTGTAATGCAATGAAAGTGAATTTATACTTCCTAAAGTTGAATCCTCTCACTAAATACTTACTGCCTTTTAAATTAATAGGACTCCTTTGGGAGCATACTGAAATTAGGCTTAATCCTCAAGAGAGCTGCTAATATTACCAGCTTAAAATAAATAAATATAAAAGACATTTGTTATAAAAATATAAATGGATTGAAATTTTATTTTGGCTAATATTTCACTCTTCATTAAAGTAGTCAAGCTAATTATGATTTTCTCACCATTTTAAACAGTTATCCTATTTACTTTTATATCAACAAAGCTCCAAAATAAAGTAGGATTCTTCAGTGACTCATTCTTCCACAATAGAAGTGTCATTGAAAGACCCCAGCCCAATAACTTTAGGCCCAGTAATAAATCACCAGGGCTTGCTTCCGCACCTGCACAGACGTCAGATGTATTTTTCAGAAAATCAGTTAAGTGTAACCGATTAAGAAAGGACAGGATGGTTGGGAAAGGAACCGGCACGGTTGGGCAAACGGGATCATACAATGAAAAACCATACAATGAATAACAAATGGTTTTTATATGGTTTTTCCAGGAACCTATAGTGAAAAACAAGTTTACCCTTTAAGTGACCTATATGCTGGATTCAAAAGAGCCAATGAGATACCTGTTACTGTGCTAGGAGGGAAACTGACCACTGTACCCTATAAAAGATCTGTACCCCAAAGCCCGGTGTGCCAGTTCACCGAAGCTCCGGCTGAGGTTTCGCTGGGCACCCGCAGGCGCCTGTGTATCAATAAATCGCCTCTTGCTTTTGCAGCCAGTGCCTCGTGCGTCTTTCTTGGACAGGGAATCGGTGGGTCTTTCATTTGGCGAGCCAGCCAGGAGAACTCCTGTAACCCCGTCCGGATCCCTGCCCGAGGAACACCCGATAACCACTGGGAGGTAAGCTGGCCAGTTCGTGTCATTTTGTGTCTCTGTCTGTCTGGTTGTTATCTTGTTATCTGTTCATGCGCAGCGTCTGTACGATTACGCGTAATCGCTCTGTATTCTGGGCAGCTTGAGAAGGAGTTGACGAACTCGGACTTCTCCCCTGCCACCCTGGGAGACGTCCCAGGGGCTCAGGGAGGCCCATCTTGGGGGGCCTCCAATGTTCTGTAGAGTACACTGTACTCGTGGGTGAAGGAGGTGACAGTATCCCTCCTCTCCCTAATCCGTCAGGTACGTTCGGTTTGTGCTCGAGCCGCGCAGCGTTCTCTGTGTCCAGTCTGATATTTGTGTCTGTCTTCTTGCCTTTGCCCGAAGCCGCAGCGTTCTTTGTGTTTTGTGTCCTGTCTGATTTGTATCTGTCTCCTTGCCTCTGCATTTTCTCATTCCACCTGAGACTAACATGGGACAATCTATAACAACTTTAACATCTCGCTTTGACTTTTCTCAAAGCCCTGTCCTCATTATTAAATTAGTGTTAATTGGCTTTAGAGATGGGAACCAAATTTTCAGTCACAAATTTTAACACTCTCAAGGGGACTTTTAAGGAGTCCCCACTCTGCTCTCTTGGGGAAGCCTAGCACTCGAAACAACTGCAAGCAGAGGATGGACTTTTTGGGAGCTGGCTACTAAAAAGTTAGAAAAAAAAAAAAAATGCCTAATGCCTAAGGTCAAACCAAACTGGAGGAACTGATCCTATGGGTGAAAGATAGGATTAAGGGACTCCCAGCAGCTGCCAGAGCCATTTAGCTCTGGGGAGTTCCCTGGGTCCTTATCTACATCTTAAGGATTACGCTACCTCTGTTTACTTAAAAAGAAGGGACACTGAATGCAGTAAAGCCAGTCACACCTATAGTTGCCCCTACGTGAAAACATCTGGTCCACTCATGGGAAAGTCTATGGTGCCATTGATGGGAGTCATAATTAAATGAAAGTTCAAAACCTGGAGAGATATTTTCTTATCTGGTTGTCTGATTGTTTCTTAGGGATAATCTAAATTAAATGTGTGTCTAAAAATAATAATAATAATAATTTTTATTGTAACAATCTGGTATCTGAATGGGTTTCTAAAGCATTGCACTATCTTGCAGTTAAAAGTTGGGTTTAAGCAATTGTTTAATTTGATTTCAGATAGTTCATGCTAGAAAACTTAAATACTTGGGATAAAAAAAAAATTTAAAGAGTTTCAATTTTGAACTGGGTAGCCTGAAAAGAAATTAAAACGTTGGTCTGGCTCATAAAAATGACATTAAATAATTAAATAGTAATAGTCTTAAAAATTTTCAAAGCTTAATTTCAGATATATATGGTAGTGTGTGGGCAAATTTAATGTAACTCAATGCTACTTTAGAAACTTCAAAACAAGCAAAGTGGCTTAGAGGTACTAAAGAAATTTCTTCTGATGGTAGAGATCCTATTTCCAGTTTTATGTGAACAAGTTTTTCTAGTGTAAAAAGATATAAAATTTTAAATTTTGGAAATTGCTTCTTAAATTTGTATCATAATTTTCAACATCTAAACCTGGAAATATAACTTAAGGTTAAAACGCCTTGGGCCTAAAGTGTCTGCTCAAAATAGCAGTTTTTTTTTTCCCTGCTCCTTCCAGACCTTGGTCAGGGCTTAAGCTGATATGCAAACAGAAGCAGCTTGGAGCTCAGGCCCAAGAAAAAAAAAAAAGAAGGTAAAAGTGTCTTTTTACCTGAACTCAAACTAGACCAAACCAAGAAGTAAATTGTATGGTATTTACTAACTACTGGCCAGTCATCTTTTTTTTTTTTTTAGGACTCTTGTTTTTTCTTAGATTCTGTATTTTTTTTTTGAGCTCGTGATTCTGATCCTGCAGACCTAGGTTAATGTTTTTCTGATCAGTGAAGTTTTTTTAAAACAAAAAAACATTGCAATGGAGATTTCATCTGCAAAAAGCTACGAGGCCTTTATTATTGTTATGTGTGCACACTCTTGTTATGTGTTGTATGTCGGTATGTCTGTATGTGTGTATGTCCATATATCCTACAGTGATATAACAATTGACAGATGAGGAGCGCTCATAAAAAAAAAAAATTAAAAATAGATCCAAATATCTTTAATTCACGTGATTCAAACGGTTCAATTTAGATTGGGTAAACAGATAAAAGTAAAGATGTCCTCAAAATTAAGCTTATAAGTTTCTCTAGGTGTTCAAAAAGGCCCTAATAAAATGTTAACTCTGCTTAAATTTAAAAGTTTACAAGTATTGTTTCAAAATGTGAACAAAAGGAGGTTTATGTAATTATGGTGTTATTAATGTGTTCATATCTTCCAGGTATACAAGTCTGTAAGGTAGAAGCTTCAAAAGAACATTATATCAAGCTGGTGTTCTAAAGTTGTATGGTAATTTTAGGCTTAAAAAAAAAAAAAACATGTTGGAGATTCAATTATATCATTTGTGTTCTATAACTGAACTTGTTATCAATAAGATATGTACGGTTCCATGTTACTTTCTACTCTGAGATACAATTCATGTATTTTTAAGTTAATAAGAGCCTAATCTATGTGAAGGTTTTATTGCAAAACACAAAAGTACATTACTACTTTTCTACAAGAGGTTAAAAGCTTTCAGCCTTTAATTCATGTTTTAGGTGTGATATTATGTTGTGTTAGCTAATGTTCATGTAAACTTGAACAACAATTTATGTAAACTTTGTAAAATGATCAGCTTCAGAACTATAGTACTTGAGATTTATAAAGAGCCCTGCCTTACTTGAAATAAGGCTCTGTCCCATCTCACTACATGTGAAAGTGGCTATGAAAAAAGTAAGCCAGATTTCAGTACAGTTAAAGTTGTGTCCAAAAGTAGGTTTTTGCCAAGATTACTAGGATCTCAAACAGGAAATTATGATGTATAACCCTGCCAAAATTCAAGGTAGCTATTATATAAGCTAAATATGTTTTTACCCTAGTTAGTTTTGTTTTGTAGTTTGCTTATAGATGGTTTAAGGATTGCCTGTTAATGTTTTAAAGAGGTATTGCTTTAAGAACACAACCTGGGTCAACATAAGATAAGGAGTTATCACCTACAGGATAGAGAGATAGACATTAAAGCCCAGTGCTCTTAATATAAGGCTGTTAACTTATTTGCTGGATGTTTAAGATCAAGTTTTTAAAATTAGTTAAATTAAAAGGGCCAAGAAAACCAATATTCGGCTCTTGCCCTCTGAGTCAGTCTGAATCAGGGAATAGGGGACTTCTCCAAAGGGCTCAGCAACTCTAGGCCACATAACCTCCTGAGCAGGGAGATTAATGAGACCGGTGGAGGACAGAAAGCCAATCGGTGCATTTGCTGTACAGAGGAGGGTCATTAGAAAAGGGAGACATCCCTGATGCTTCTGAGGGAAGCCATATGGTCAAGCAAGGCCTGGACCCATCCTAGCGCAAATGGCACTAGCAGAACTGAAAAGCTGCTATGAAGTTCCCGAGGACTCCCAGGATAACTCAGCTGACTGTAAACAATAGGTAGAGACAAAAGTCAGTTTGACTTGCTTCATCTTAAACATTTAGCAAAGACAGTCAAAGCCAAAGCACAGCTGTTCCTAGACATCTTAAATGATAATAATAGTTAAATGTAACTTCCATAAATAAGTAAACTGGAGGCTACAAAAGAGATTCTTAGACAGAAATGCCTGATAACTGTCAAAGGGACTGCTAGAATAGTTTTAGTCTAAGGCCTTTATTTCTAGCCAACGCAGGTAGGCTTGATGTTTGCTAATATGGTTATCCAGCCCTAAGTAGCAGAATTAAAGATTTCTCTATTAGACATAGAGGTTGTACTAGTAAAAGGATTTTGCAGGATCAGATGGCATTAAATTATTAAACCATATCTTAAAAAAAAAGACATCTGTACCCTTACATGTAAGTTGTTGTGTTGACATCCCTGACATTTCTGACAATGTGACAAATATCCTTAAAGATTTACCTGCTCAGATGGAAGCCATGTTCTCAGCAACTTTTTCGTGGAAACAATATCCTAGCTCCTAGTTCCTGGTACTGCCTGATAAAAAACATTGTTAATCTTTGTCTTGGCCATTATACTCATCGGCATATTTCTGTGCTGTGGCATTTATTACTGCATCAATATGGTTCCAGTACTAATAAGTTCTTGTTTCTCTTATAGACCACCCATCACTCAAATGGCCCTCCAGCCTATTACTTCTCAATTAGACTTTCATCATGGACCACTCGATAGACCCAATATTTTTAAGGGGGACTCCAAACTGCTTGCCCCACGCCATCCCTTTTCAGCCTGAAGAAGCCAGAAAGATTCTCTTCGTCCCCCTTCCTCACAGCAGTAAGGAGTTCCCAAGTTAAAAAAATAAATAAATAAATAAATAAATAAAGCCAGATTTAAAGTTAGGTAGTCAGTGTAGTTAGATAAATCGGGGGTCTAATATCAAGTGACCAAGTCTATCACTGCCTTAGAGAAATCTCTCTCTTCCCTCGCAGAAGTCGTGCTACAAAATAGGAGGAGATTAGATCTGTGATTCCTTAGAAAAGATGGTCTCTATGTGGTTTTAAAGGAACAATGTTGTTTTTATGCTGACCATACGGGGGTGGTCCGGGAAACTATGGAAAAAGTCACTAAAAGGTTGGCAAAAAGGCAAAAAAAAAAAAAAAAAAAAAAAATTTGAAGCACAACAAGGATGGTTTAAACATTGGTTTAACAAATCCCCATGGTTAACTACTTTGCTATCCACCATAGCGGGACCTTTAGTTATTCTGCTAATAATCCTAACGTTTGGACCCTGCATACTCAATAGATTGGTGCAATTCATGAGAGAGAGACTTTCTATAATCCAAACTATGGTTCTAACTCAACAGTACCAGTTGCTTAAACAACAAACAGGGTCACACACAAGCTTAATCCAAGAACCTGAGCAAGCAGAACAATGGATATAAGATTCTATCCATGATAAAGAAAAAGGGGGGAATGAAAGACCCCAGCCCAATAACTTTAGGCCCAGTAATAAATCACCAGGGCTTGCTTCCGCACCTGCACAGACGTCAGATGTATTTTTCAGAAAATCAGTTAAGTGTAACCGATTAAGAAAGGACAGGATGGTTGGGAAAGGAACCGGCACGGTTGGGCAAACGGGATCATACAATGAAAAACCATACAATGAATAACAAATGGTTTTTATATGGTTTTTCCAGGAACCTATAGTGAAAAACAAGTTTACCCTTTAAGTGACCTATATGCTGGATTCAAAAGAGCCAATGAGATACCTGTTACTGTGCTAGGAGGGAAACTGACCACTGTACCCTATAAAAGATCTGTACCCCAAAGCCCGGTGTGCCAGTTCACCGAAGCTCCGGCTGAGGTTTCGCTGGGCACCCGCAGGCGCCTGTGTATCAATAAATCGCCTCTTGCTTTTGCAGCCAGTGCCTCGTGCGTCTTTCTTGGACAGGGAATCGGTGGGTCTTTCATCATTATATCACTAAAAAGAACAGAAATAAAGGCTTGTATATGCAGACTTGAAGAAAACTTAGACAGTGAATCAGGCCATAAGCCCCACATGGGTTCAACATGGTTTTGTATCTATATTTTCCCTTCCTTTTGTGTATGTGGGAGGTGGGAGGTGCAGGAACAGAGTCTTGTCAAGACTCAGGATCCAACTCGAATGGTTCTCTGAAGTGATTGCAGAAGTGTGAACTGGAGTGAGGGAATAAATAAGATGGTCGTAGCCAGAGACTAGCGACAGCAGAATCCACTATGGCCTCCAAGAGAAAGGGCAAGGAGACAAATACCAGAGCTGGAGCTCTGGTTACAGAGGGGTAAAGCCACTGCCAAACTGACAGGGGACAGACAGATGTGAGTCATTTGAACATCAGGTTCAGAGAACAATTCTATAAGATGGACCCATTGTGCTGACCCCTGCATGCTTTCTTTTCCAAGAAACAATTTACCTGCAGGCTTGCTTGGCTTAAGTGAACAAGATATGTCACATTCCTCAGCAAACTACCTGTTATCTGCAAGAGAAATGCAGGCCTGAAATAATGTTCATAAGAGGAACCCAAGTTACCCTGAAGGGGGAGATTTCTATGACCCTTTACACAGATCAGATCCCAAAACTGAGGGAGATAAGGATAATTCCTCCTTAAAAAATTATGTAAAAATTTATGGTTAGGAATCCAAAAAGATGGGTTGGAGATGTGGCTCAAGTGTTAGCGTGCTCGCCTGGCATGCGTGCGGCCTGGGTTCGATCCTCACATACAAATAAAGATATTGTGTCCGCCAAAAAATAAAAATAATAAAATTCCCTCTCTCTCTCTCTCTCTCTCTCTCTCTCTCTCTCTCTCTCTCTCTAAAAAAAAAAAAAAAAAAAAAAAAAGAATCCAAAAAGAGCATACTACAGGGACACAGCCACATCAATGTTTATCGCAGCACAATTCACAATAGCTAAACTGTGGAACCAATCTAGATGCCCTTCAGTAGTTGAATGGATAAAGAAAATGTGGCATGTATACACAATGGAATATAATTCAGCAATAAAAGAGAATAAAATCATGGCATTTGCAAGTAAATGGATGGAGCTGGAGAATATAATGTGAAGTTAGCCAATCCCCCAAAACCAAATGCCGAATGTTTTCTCTGATATAAGGAGGCTGATTCATAGTGGGGTTGGGAGGGGGAGCAAGGGAGGATTAGACAAACTCTAGATAGGGCAAAGAGGTGGGAAGGGAAGGGAGGAGGCTTGGGGGTAGGAAAGAAGGTGGAATGAGATGGACATCATTACCCTATGTACATGTATGAAGACACAAATATACTTTGTATACAACCAGAGATATGAAAAATTGTGCTCTATATGTGTAATATGAACAGTAATGCATTCTGCTGTCATATGTAACAAATTAGAATAAAAAGAAAAAGAATCCTATTAGAGGGATTGAGGTTATAGCTCAGTGGTAGAGCACTTGCTAGTAAGTGTGAGGCCCTGAGTTTGATACTCACACATAAACAAACAAACAAATAAATAAATAGTATTGTGCCCTTCTACAACTAAAACAGGATCCAATTAGAATTGGTCAGCGTGGGCCAAAGTGGGAGGTGCTGGAACGGAGTCTTTCTTCTCCCATGACCTAGAGTTGTCATGGGAGTAGAAATTTGAAAGTCTAATGTTATCCTCCTGTTAGTCAAAAGTCAAAACTTCTCTGGGATCCCCCAATAGAACTGGAATGCAGAAGAGGCACTGTCCCACTCCTGAGAGGAGCTCCTCTCTGCCTTGAGAGTGTCCCTTTCCCTTTTCCTATCCTTTCTATAAAATTCATGCAACATGTCTAAAATATTTGACTTAATTGCAAGAATTGGGGCTTGAAGGGGGTGTGGTCTTTGCACTGTCTCAGTTTCCCAGAAGGCTCAAGCCCTGTCACAATAGTGGCTCACTTTGGTCTGCCCTTGACTTGAAGCCAGCCAGGGAAATCTGACAGAGGGAGGCCCCAGGGTCAGGCTCCCTGGCTCAGAACAAGGGAGAAGAGAAAGAATGGGCAGGGGGACAAATTGACAATAAGCAACAGAAAGCTGTTTTTGAGGGCTCTGAACATAGCACAGCAGGAGGAGGTGAAATGACTGGAGGAGAAAATGGAGAAGGACATGGAGAAGGTGGGGGGAAAGAAATTAATACGGCCCTCTGGGATGCAGTAGAAATTTGGTGAAGCTCTTTCTCTTAGAATATTATTTGGACAACTGCCTTAAATGATGTTAAAAAATAATAAACCTGCCAAAAGAATTGTATGGAATATCTCCCGGCACATTCATCTTGAAGTGGGAGATGATACTGACAGACTGTGAACTTCTATCTTAGGGGTTTTAGTTTCTCTATTTTTCTCTCAATCTTGACATTAAAAAAAAAAAAAAAAATTCCTTGTAAAAGATGGCATTCCAAGTTCTTTGATATTCAACCAGATCTCGGTATAGAGTGAATCCAGCTAGACTGTTGGAAGACTTGTTAACAAGAGTGTGATCACTGCCTGCCTTTTTACCATGGCTTATTTACTACTAACACACATCATCTTATGATGCTAATGAGTGCCTTTCACCCACTAGATCCTGGAGTGCTTTAGGAACTAGGAATGCAGGCTAGCTGAAATAGAACTCTCTCTGGGGTGGAATAAGACATCTGTTAGCCTTGCAGAAATGTTGCACAACAGGCTGAGTGGAAACCAGGGAAGGCTTTCTCCATCTAATTGAAACTGCGAGAAGAATTTAAGTTGATGGACTAATTGCTGAGGCTGGCATTTATTCAAAAAAACAGGGCTTATTCTTCTCTGGCAGTGAGTGGCAGAGTAACTTGGTTCCATCTAATAGATTCTGCTTCTTCCATTTAAGAGATGAGGAAACTAAAGTTCACAGACGCAAACTATACTTGAGAGGATTGGATTGCCAAGTATGCCCTTTGAGTTTCTGGTTGCTATTTATCCTTTGAGTCACATGGCAAATAGAAGCATCAGCTATAAAGCGGTGACTTGGTAGTAATGTGAGAGAAAGAGCACAGCCTTGCTGTGCATAATTTTCCAGAAACTGGGGTACCCTGGGAAGGTTGTCGAGTGATCTTGACTCAACTTGATCCTACGTAGTTTAGGAACTCAGTCAAGTTACAGGAGCTGGAGGTGGAATGAATGCAAACTACTTTTATGCCTTTAAGAAACAGCAGATCATGAGCAGTGAAACTTAGACTGATTAGTTTGCAGTGGGTTCCTCTTGCCTAACACTTATTTCGTGCTGGAATGTCACATTAATTGGTTCTTAATTGAACAATGTGCTTCCAATTTTCAAAACCCAGCAGAGTATAAAACAGAAGTCAGACTCTTGCTCTGTGGAATAGAAAGTCATATGGGTAAAGATACAAGTTCATAAGGATTAAACTCTCACAGAGGTCGGAAGCTGTCACACAAGCACTTCCCCACTCAGCATCGTAGGGCACAGCTCTTCAGCTTTTCAGTTTTTACACAGAAAGCAGTTTAACGCTACTCATTTGGAAGACAGCACAATCCAAGGGTGTAGAGAATGACTAAAACTTCCTCAGCTACATGATTTCTGGAAGCCAAGATTGCAAATGCAGCCCTGTATTGTACATGGTTAATTATCCATTTCCTCTGTAAATAAATAACCAGATCTAAATTTGTGTACTTCAAAAAAGTCACTACTGGATGGTAGTTGGTTATGAACTAGATAGGAGAGTTTCTTATCTGCAATTAGATTCGGGCCAAAAGGTCTCCTTTCCACCTGAAATTAGAAACCTGTTTGTTCATGTTCTCTCTTTGGAGATGTTCCATGTACAGGCAAGTTTATTTTTCTATTCTGAAGAGATATTTTAAAATAGGGTCTGTGTTCTGAATTTATATGGTGTGAAAAGTCAGAGAGAGATGCAGAGTTGGCTGAATGCAACCAAGAAACCTTAAAAAAAAAACAAAAAAACTTGTCAAGTTTCTGAGCTTGTTCCCCTCAATACCATGCGTGGGGGGAGAAAATCAAGCAGAGTTCCTTAGATCAGGATACTTAAGAATTAGATATTTATTCTTACCGTTACAGCCGTACCATGCTTGCTCATCTTACAAGTGAGAAGAAGGTTTTTCTGATTGCATGCTCAAACATGGATCATTCATCAAACTTGGGCTATTTCTGCCTCTTGCATCAGAAGTAGAAATTTCACTCTTTCTCCCCCTTGCATCATAAAATACAGTCTCATGTAGCACTTAGCAATTGACAACGCAATAGATACAGACTTTGGCGCTGCTTTTAGGGAGGCATTGGATCCCAAGGTTATTGTAAAAGTAGATAGAAAAGTGAAGAAATAGTCCATGACACAATGCCATTTTAGCCACAGTCTCTGATCCTATTGTGTGTGCTATGATGATATTAATATATTTTGGATTGGGATGCAGTAAGGTTGCGATAAAATCCCTTTTATATCACCAATAAACCAAATACAGCTATGGCTTCTCATTAGTAAAGTATCCCTGTGGAATTACCTCTTTTAAAAGCACAGTGTGGAATAAAGGTCAACCAAAGGTGTGTGTAAGGAATATACAGTGGTCTCAAGTGAGCTAACTTTGGGCAACCCCAGCTGAGCAAGGCCTCAGGTTCTCAATCCTTCTGGCAGTTTACTATGCTGACCTTCCGATCACACATCTTTGAGCTAATTACTTGCATTCACTCAACATCCATCCCTTCTGCTCCAACAGGACCTCCTTAAACATCACTGGGACTGAACCTGGCATCAGAGCAAGTGTGGCAGCAATGCTTCCACAAAAGATAAATGTCTCCCTGGGTACAAACTCAATAATAAGCAAAACATTTGACAAAGAAGAATGCCTTTGGCAGCCCTTCTCAATCTCTCTAAGAAATTGACACTGTAGAATACAGGAGCAAATCCCAGATAATGACAGCTACAAAAAGCTTTTGTAAGCAAAGTAATCAGGCCCATGTCAGCCGGTCTCTCCTTTCATGATCTCTTGCCTGGTCAGTTGGTAAAATCTGATCAATGAGATATTTTTCAACATCTATGGTGAATCATCAATCAGTACAAGGTGATGCTCAACAGCAGTGGTTTAAAAAAATAGTGAGAAAATGAACCCTGGTTTGAGGAGAGCATTGCATAAGGCAGATTAGGACTTTTAGGAGCCTTTTTGTACCCAGTTGCTCATCCAGCAGAATGCAGTCATTATTTTATGCAAGTGACTTGGCTCAGCTAATTTCTACTTACAGAGATGATTATGGCATTTGTATCTGGGCTGTATTTCACGATGGGAGGGTCCAAGGTCTCTGTTTGGGTGACTTCTCCCACCCCAAATGTTTCACCTATAAGATCGTGGTATATAGTTACAGGTAAAAATTAACATTATTCAATCCAGTGATCTACTTAATTCATTTATTTAGAAATCTTTCACTTTCAATATGAACAATGAATAGGCTCTGTGTTGGCCATGGTGAATGGTTTTCTGCTAACAAGAAAACAGGTCATATACATGTCATTTCTATATATGATGAGCTCCATAGAATAGGGATAAAGCACGAGAGCCTTCCAAGTAGGACTAGGACACTTGTGGCAAGAATTAAGGGGAGGGCTCCTGGGAGATGGTGGCATTGAGCTAGGCCTTAAAGAATATGGAGAATTCAAATCTGTAGATATGGACATGCACAATTCAAATGGAAAATATCAGAATAGAGCTCAGAGTGGTGGTGCACACTTGTAATCCCAAAGACTTGGGAGGCTGAGGCAGGAGGATCACAAGATTGAGGGCAGCCTCAAAAATTTAGCAAGACCCTGTCTCAATATAAAAAGAAAGTAGAAGAGAAAATACCAGAATAGACAGGGTCCTTTTCGACTGCTTAGGATATTTTGGCCCTAGAAAGCCTGGTCTGGGCATGCATTGGAAAGTCATTAATAAGCTCCCTTGCTTTAACCTTTGACATTTACAAAATACTCACATGCACTTAATCATAGAGGGACAGTATGAAGATGGAGAGGGAGACTCAAAGGCCACAGTGCCACAGTGTTGGTATTCCTGGCCATTTCCCCACTGTATGACCTTGAGTCAATTATTCAAGCTCTTTGCATCTCAGTTTCCTCCACTGTAAAATGAGATAATTATAGTACCTACATCATAGGATTGTTAATTGGGATTAAATGAATTAACTTATTTGAAATACCTAGAACAGGGCTAAGAACACAATAAGTGCTCGATAAACTCTATCTTTCAATTCTAATTCTCTCATACAGTCCTATGAGAGTAAGTACTACCTGACCAAAGAGGAATTAGTATTGTGAAGTAACCACACAAGGGCCTGGCAGAGTTAGCAGTCACAGCAAATCCTCTGTCTCTCAAGTATGTGCTCCGCATGAGTCCAAAGTGAGAGAAACCTTAGATACATTTTGCATCCTCATGTTTCACACACAGTACAGTTGTTCTCAACCAAAGATGGTTTTACACACACACACACACACACACACACACACACACACACATTACTGATGTCTGGAGACATTTTTAGTAGTCTCAATTGGTGGGATGCTACTGGCGTCTGATGCATAGAGGCCAATTATGCTACTAAGCATCTTATGCTGCACAGGCTAGCCCCCTCCTCCCCAGCAAAGAATTATCCAACTCCAGATTTCAGGAGTGCTGAGGTTGAGAAACACTGACATATGGCTATCTTTTGAAGAGTTTTCATGTTTAAATGCTTCAACAGGACTCCCTTTTGCATAAAATACTTTGTTAAAAACCATCCAAGCAAGAAGAAGTTTGTGGAATGAGTGAAACATCTTAAGTACTGATGGATTGTTGGAGAGTTTTCCTCTTAAAAGGTATGCCTATGTTTATGGAAAATAAAAGCATTTGTAGCAGTGTGGGAAAAGAAGAATCACCTAAAACCACTGTCTACTAAAGAAAATTCTAAAAAACAGGTTAGCTGCAGTAAAAGGCAAGAAACAAAAGTATATGCCTGCTGCCTGCAGTGTTAAAAACTTCCAGCTTCTCTGTGTCTCTGTCTCTCCCTGTCTCTGTCTCTCACACACAATCATACACAGATATGCATATGTGTAGGCGAGAAAAGCTATTTATTTCTAACTGCAGCTCAAAGTTACCTCAACTGTCAAAAGTGCTAGGAAAAAACATGTTTCCCTCTTTTTCTATGGTTAATCATCATTCAATCTGTAAATATCACTTATTCCATTGAATGTGCTGTGATTACACTTTTTCTCTTTAAATGGCCATTAAATCAGGTATAAAAGATCCATTAGTCTCTACTATAAATAGTCAAAGACATTAAAAACTTCATTGTTGGAATTAGTCACTGTAGTTGACGCAGATGAAATTTTCTTCCAAGCTGTGGTTTTATGCCTTCTGTCCCCACTCTCCTCTTCCCCCAGTCCTGAAAACAATAATTCAGTTTCCAAACACATTAAATGTGTTGTGAATAGTACATGCCTCCACAGCGCCACCTCAATGGACTGATAGAGCTTATTGCGGTGTCATAAATTTGAAAGCATCTAATAAAAGCTGCCATGTCCAACCAGACACTTTTATCTGAGACTTAGCACACAGTTCAGAAAAGCACCTTTTCCCTGTCCCCCACACATGCTATCTTTGCTCCTAGAGAAATACCATGATTGGGTCTTAATAACAATAAGAGTTATAAAACTAGCATTTGTGGAACACATTCCACATATGAAGCACATTAAAGAACATCATCTTACTTGATCTTCATAATATTTTGAGCTTGCAATGGCAGCTTTTCCAGAATGAGCCCATGATCCCAGTTTCACAGATGAGAGAACACAGCACCATACACTTAAGTCATATGAAAATGGCTCCCAAGGCCTAAAGTCGGCTACTAGCAGGATCTCAGGAGATATGCTGTGATAGTGCAGGGTCTCCATCAAGGTTCCCTTGAAGCAGAACCTGAGACACAGATTAGAGTTGGAGTGGTTTGGGAGGTGGTCCTAGGAAGTACCAAAAGAGGAGTGAAAAAAAAAAAATTAGACAGGGAAAGGAAGAGAGACTATAAAGGTGCTTTATAGAGAAGGTCACCACTTGTGGACCCTGGGGGCTTAACTGTGCTGGACCCTGTGTAGACTGTGAAAGCTTGAGTGCCCAGGAGTGCTGATGCCTTCTATCTTCAAAATCCCTGTGCTGTTACAGTGCTGTTACAGTTTACTCTGAGTAGAGCAAACACAGAGGTGGACCTTAGCTTATTTTTCTGTGCAAATTTTTCCCCAGCATCTCTGTGATTTTCACCTTTTAATTGCAATAGGCCCTTTTCTGCCTCCTCTGTAGCCAAGTACCTTCACATGACCTGTTTTCCCACTTACTGGTGAGACACCCCCTCTCTTCAAGTCTCCCTTCAAATTATGGATTTATACCAATAATTTAAATACCCCCCTTCTTAGGAGGCAAAGCAGATCAAAGTCTTCATCTATAGTGGTCTCCAAGAGTGACTGTCAGCCTACATATTTGGTTTGACCCACCTATAGTTTAAAATGTTCAATTTACAGGCAATTTTTAAGATATTCAAAGATTTTACCTAAAACTTGGAATGTCCTCTTTCTTCTGAGCTGATCACCCCAATCCTTGTGAAGGCCAGGCAAGGACCTGCTGGGGTGAAGTGGTGACTGTCCATCTGGACAGGACACTCTTTCTCCAGTTAGCCGTGTCTCTACCACCCCTGCACCCAGCCATGTTCCCTCATTCCAGCAACCCTCCTGGTTCTATAGGCTTTTGAATTCATGGCACCTATTAGTGAAAAGATTCTAAGAGACTATCACCTTTAGTTGTCTTCTGTCAGTGCCCTTGAAATCAGACTGTTCTAGTAGGTAATTATTCTTAGCACTTCTCTGATCTTCCACTTCTGTAAGAGAGGGAGGGTTGTTCATTGTTGTTGAGAACTTTGTATGAGAAATGACCCAGACAATTATATAAACTTAACATTTAATTTCATTAGAATTGTCCTAGGTAGTGTTTGAACTTTAAATCCTGTAAAGTAGAAGCAAATCTGGGTTTGAAATAGAAATTGCCAGAAGAGCGAGCAAGAAAGGCATTTAGATCATTTCACCTGAGTGCATGAAGTCCTAGTGAGATCCATCCCTCCATTGTCTGTAAGTCGAGAGCCACCTGTTCCTCATGACTGTCTGACTGTTGGAATGAGAAGCTGAGTTTAATTAAGTTTCTTGTGTGGGAGGAACACGCTTTGCAGCAGCAGTTGGATTATTAATGGACTCCTATATTGAAGTGTTCACATTTTTGAAAGGCTAATTACAATATAATTTTAGTTTTAAAATATTGCTTTGCCAAGGGTGGGAGTTGTGTCATGTATTATTAAGTGGCTCTCTTTCTTTTTCACTCTTGAGGGAAATATTGGTTTGGTTATGGTAATCTTGAATATCAAGCTATTTCCCTCACTTCTGTACTTGATGTCGGGAACTCTTAGAATCAGAAAATATGCCCCATGACTGTCAAATGTCAACGAACTACACTGGGGTTTCCTTGGATTTTTCTGATTTTTCTTATGAAGAAAGTCAAACAGCTTATAGATTGAGGAAACCAAGTGTCATGTTTTTCTTTGTCACACGAGACCCATTATCTTATCAGCTATACAATTTTTATGTGTCCAGGGAAAATTGAACCAAAAATCAGGAGTCCCAAGAGGTAGCTGTCTAGTGAGGTAATTTTGGAATCCATCCTACTATTACCTGGCTAGAGATGTATAAATAGGGCACTAGTTGATTGTAATGGGAATCATGTGATTTTTAGATTCAATGACCTAATTTAGAATCCTTGCATTTAAATCTCTGTTCACTGCAGATTCCAAATGGAAATCAGAACACATACCTTCTACCGACATATCCTCCTGGTGAAAATCATGGTCATGTCAATTGACATTTCAGTCTTACCAAATCAGAGAGAATGAACCTACAGAAAATAAAATGCATAGTGAGAAATTAGAATTTATACAAGCACTAGGAAGA
The DNA here is from genome assembly GCF_047511675.1 of Marmota flaviventris. Classification (NCBI taxonomy): domain Eukaryota; kingdom Metazoa; phylum Chordata; class Mammalia; order Rodentia; family Sciuridae; genus Marmota; species Marmota flaviventris. Next base: position 30,923,327 of record NC_092508.1, on the reverse strand, counting down.
GTCCCAAAACAGAGTTGGCTTTCAGGCAGTACCTTTTTAGAGTAGCCTTCCTGTGGGCAGAGCTGGTCTGATAGCTGAGATCAGCAAGGGTTGTCCTCTTCATTAAAGCTGCCAACCAGCCAAGCACCTTCATGTGCGTCACTACACAAGCACTGCAGAAACTGGCTGAGTACTTTACAATGATACAGGCCCAATTTCCTCCCATTGAATTGTGCTGTATTTTAATTTTTAAATATCATTCTGTCTTGCTGGTGCAGTAGTGCATGCCTGTAATCCCTGCTACTCGAGAGGCTGAAGCAGGAAGACCACAAGTTCAAGGCCAGCCTGGGCAACTCAGTGAGACCCTGTCTCAATAAATAAATAAATAAATAAAAATAAAACTGGCTGGGGATGTGGCTCAGTGGTAGAGCACTCCTGGGTCCAATCCCTAGGACAATAAATCAATCATCAATCAATAAAATCATTTTGTCTGAAGGAAATGATGGAACTAAGAAGAGAGGCCTTGTGTGCCTGGAAGAGAACCGATATTTTAGAACAATTATATCATCCTGTTGCCTAAAGTCACACATTCTCTTGATCCATGAGGAAGAAAATTGATGTAATTAGTCCCTAACAACAGGCTGAGATGCTATCATTCAATCCTTTGTGTAATCAGCTGTACAAAGTCCTATCACTATGGTACCAGAGCAGTGTCTGTAGAATCCATAACAACCTGGGCATCCTTGTGCCTTAGTATTCCAAGGCCTAAAGTGCTAGGGTATCTTTCTGAGTCCATGCAGAGGTCCATTCTTGCATGGTCTCCTTTCTCCTCATCCCCAACATGTCCTGATTGATAGGTGCTTACTCTTCCCTAAACCAAAAGGAGCTAGTGCCACACCATTTGGTGGAAAATCCACCCTGCAGTCATACCCCACTTTGGGCCAAAATTCTGAAAGACACAATCCAGAGTGCCATCATATCAAATGCTGAAATCCTGAAAGATCAAAATTCCCAGAGTCTAAAATCCTCAAAGTTTAAAATCCCAAAAGACCAAACTCCCCAAATCATTCTGGAAAAATAATTTTAAAAGTCTTTAAAAGACATTTATTTATATTTTAAGGGAGTTCATTTGAGAAATGTAAAAACAGAACAGAATACTTCTGAGGCCAATAATAACATACATTTTTTGCAAGCATAAACACTCAGGTATACTAACAACAGCCACACAGGTGTAACAGTTATGAGCAGACAGACCATATTTGTGAAGAAATAAGCCTTAGGGGAGTCTCAGGTGTAAGTCTTAGAGTCCAAACACCAGAGAACCTGGAGTTCTGATATCTAAGACAGCAAGACAACTCTGTCCTAGCTCTCAGAGGGAGACTGATGCAGATTCTGTATTTGTTCTTTCCTGGTTTCCCACAGATCTGACAGGGCTTATCTATGCTGAAGGCAGATCTTCCCCACCTACTCCACTTAGATTCACAGGATAATCTCCTATGGAAACTCCCTCGCAGACACACCCAAAATTAATGCTTTACCAGATCTCCAGGTATTCATTCCCCAACATGATGCAACTATTCTAGACACAACTGAAAATGCACTAATCCCTTTTCCAAAATTTGGTTTTATACTATAATGCAGCCTTTTTTTTTAAACAAGAATTACAGTTTGGGGGACTTCAACTTTCAGGATTTCAATATTTGAGATTTAATCTCTTGGGATTATGATTTTGGGGATGGAAGACTTCAGGGATTTCGACCTTTTGAGATTTCAACATTCAGGATTATGGTGTTTGGGATTGTGACTTGTGATATTATTTGTTACCTTACCCCATCCAAAACTTCCCTCAATAACTGCTTAAATATTTTCAGTTTTAACTTGAGGTAATGAGTCAACACCTTGTCCTTGATTTGCTCTTATATTTTGTATCTTGGCATTATAGCAAGTTCAATTTTCTGATCTGTCCAACTTCAGCTGTTTATGTGTTGAAAGAGAAAGAGAAGAAAACTTCAACTACTTCTGCATAACCTATCAGCATCATTAACAGGGCTGGAAAAAACAGAAGGCAAGGCATATTCCAAGACTATATTCCTAGGAACATCCAAAGACCAGTGGAGACTCTCTGAGCTGGTTTTACTTGAATTTAGAATTGTCTAGAGTTGGCCAGAATTAAAGGTGAGTTATTGATCTTAAAAGAGAAGCAAGACAGATGGCTCAAAAAGAGGTGAAACTCAGATTTGTATACGAGAGGTTATAACTAGAAACTAGAGCTAGAAACCAGCAGATTGACCAGTCCCCAAAGTTCTCAGGTAGATATGTATGGAAGCTCAGGAAGTGAGTGACAAAGCAAGGTCCTTGGTATTAAAGTCTCTTTGGGATTTTAGAGTTGCAGAGTTTTAGGTATAGAGGTATAGGGAGAGATGGTATAAGTTTTTATTTGGAGGGTATCAGGGATTGAACCCAGAGGTGCTCAGTCACTGAGCCACATTGCCAGCCATTTTAAAAATATTTTATTTAGAGACAGGGACTCACTGAGTTGCTTATGGCCTCTCTAAATTGCTGAGACTGGCTTTGAACTCACGATCCTCCTGCCTCAGCCTCCCAAGCCGCCATGCCTGGCAAGAGATGGTAAGTTTCTAAAAGACCCTTTAGCTCTCACTCTGAATCAGGCAGAAAGCATTAGGTGATCCAATCTCAAATTCTCTAAAATAAAACTCCTTGATGGCTGGGATCCTGAGGTGAGTCAAGCACCTTTCCTCAGTGCCTCAGGCTCCTGCATATATAAATACCCAGGCATTCTATAAAGCTTTCCCAAGGCCCTTTCCTTCTAAGTGAAGGAACCTTCATGCTAACATGAAACCTTATAAAACTATAGATTCTACAACTCCAGAAATAGGTAATCAACCTCCTTCTTGTTCCCCCTTGTTTTTAAAACATAGGAACAATTGTTTGACCTGGTTCATTGTTCCCCTTCATCTTTTCAATTACACTTTCATCCCTCTGCAGTGTAGACCACTAGTGGCTACTCCACCTAAGGGATTACAGTGCCTTAATTACCCCTGTGCAAGAGGAGAGGCCTAGGTATACAGGGAAGGTTGACTATACCTGCTTGTGTGTGAGAATGATGTTATGTTCAACTTCTGGCTACAGTTTCTTGATATAATCCTTTCCTTACGTGGCTAGTATGGAATCTTTTTTCCCTGGGGCTACACTTGGTCACCACCCAGAACACTCAGAGTTGCTAGGTAATGTCCTCCAACACAGGGAAATCAAGAAGGAGTCATGGCAGGCCTCCACTTGGCACATTCGTATTGAGCCAGGGGATCCAGGTCAAAAGATAAGAGCCTTCGCTCCAGGTGCAAAGGTGTGGATGTTTGGCTGAGTGAAAAAGAAATGAGGTTAAAGATAAGAGATGTATATCGGTTACATATCACTGTGCCCTCTGCAATGACTGCCCTCAGGAAACACCTCTGCATTCTCAAACTCTTCTCTCAGGATTTCTGAAACCATTTTGTCTTATTTTCCCCTGAGGATGGTGCTTCCCCGCACATCCTTCAAGCAGAGGCTCCTGTGCTTTCTTTTTTCTAAATACCACTCCTTAGGTCCCATGCCACATTGTGGCTTTTGAATTATTTATTGCGCCTCCTGTAAATACTCCAGTTTTCATGTTGTATACATGTATTAAGTTATCACATGTACCCCATAAATATGTATAATTATCATGTGTCAAATAAAAATAAAATTTAACTGATACACATGTACCTCAGTTCAGATGAAATTCAAGACTTCCATTGTTCCTCTTCAGCTGTTGAACAGACACCACCTCCATCCTCCATCTTCATGAAATACTTCAGTGCTCAGCTCACTATCTTGCTCTACATAGGCCATTATTTTTCCCCAAGGACTCATTCAATAGCCCAGACCAGACTATGGGTTTTTTCATCATCTCCACCAACATTTTCTTCCTCCTCAGCTACCTCTTCTCTTAGTTGTGTTCTGATCTATGGTGTCATCCATTGTGTCACACATCGTACTTGGACACCACTTCCTGTGCTTCCTCCTCACTTCCTTTTGAAATCCCTATGGCAAGAATTCATCTCCTTGTCAGAGAAACCACCAATTTGTTGAAACCACATTTTTTTTAATTTTTAAAGTTTGTTCTTTTTATCTATACATGACAGTAGAATGTATTTTGACATATTCTACATATATGCAGAACAATGGGAAGTTGTACTGCATATATGTAGAATATGTTGTACATGATGTGAAACCACATATTTTTAACTGTTTTTATGCCCCTATCCTGATCTTTGCCCTCCAATTTATCCAGCTCAGTTCCAAGCTCTCTCTTTGAATCCCTCTTTTGCAAACACCCGCAATTTCTGCCTTGGTTGGCCTCAGTCATACTGGAATGGTAACAGGCCAACCATACCTCCTCCTTGGACATACCCATGGCCAGCTCAGTGTGACTGGAAAACACTAAATAACTGCTCTCACTGCTTTCTCTCTAAATTTGGGACCACCCAATTTTATATAGATATTCTTTTCCCGAGGGCATAGAGACCATATTTTGAGATCATTATATTTTTCCCAACATCTTCATTTCTTGATTCTCTGAGCTGATGCCCTTTCCTTTATTCATAAAATAAACACCTAATGAACAAACAACCTCATCTTCCCACTATCAACTATACAAATCTCCTGCTGTCTTCTGTTACACAGGACACAGTGTCCTGGCATGTTCCTGATGAAAGGAGTCCTAGGACTCTCTTCTCTCTCTTTACTGGACTTCAGTCCTTGGTCATCATCCCTTATTCTTGCACCACAAATGGTTCACTTTCTCCACTTGACAGTTTGAACATGCATCAGCATGTATTCATTTAGTTATTGAAAAGGTAGTACATTCATATTGTTCTAATTTTGAAAAGCACTAAAAGATTTTCAGTGTTCTCTTTTCCCAATTTGCTCTGATTACCTTGTTCTCCTCCCTGTAAATGGTCTTTTTCACCTTCTGGCATATCCCTTTTGAAATACTCAACAGATGTGTATATTATTTTTCCCCCTTTTACTAACAAAAGTAGCTTGCTGCCTACATTGTTCTGTGTTCACCTTTTTCATTCCTCAGTACTGGCTGGAGATCATTCCATCTTACTCCATACCTGGCCTCCTCATTCTGTTTTACAGCTGTGTGGTTCTACTGTGTGGCTGTACCATAACCTATTTAACCAGTTCTCTGTTTTAAAAAGAACAAGAATGCAGTCCTATGACCTCACATTCCCCTCCGGCAGCTTCCCATTTCCCTGTTCCTCTTTTCACCCAAGTACCTCAAATGAGTTACTACTTGTGCTATGTCTCTAACTTTATTGTTCCTTTGTTGTTCATCTAACTTCTACCTAGCTTCATTCTTCATTGAAATTGTGCTTTTCCAAGTTAATAAACTCAATGATTGTTCCTCTCATTTCATTTTACTTGCCTTCTCGGCAGCATTTCATATAGTAGGTCACTTTTCCTTCCTGTTTCCCAAATACCGTACACTTATGGTTTTCTATCTTCTAGTTTTCACCTTTTCTGGATATTTTTCTACCTACCTTTTCTTTCTTGAAGCACTTTAAATCTTCTTGTCTATCTACCCACTGTCCCTAGGTGAACTCAACTTTGGCTTTAAATCCACTTGCTGGTATTTTCTCTATTTATATTTCAAGCACAGACTTCTCTGAATTCCATATCCAACTTCCTGTCTGACATCTCCACTTGGAAGCTATATAGGAATCTAAACCTAGATCTCAAACTAGAGCTCTTGATCTACATCCTCTGTAAAGGCTGTTCCTCACTTAGACTTCCCAACCCTGGACATAGCACCATTATCCACCATTACTAAAGATAACAACCAAGGAATCAACCTTCCTCCTTCTCTTCTAGTCCAGTGTTGATTCAAGTCTTGTTGGTTTCACCTGCAAACATACTCAAACATTTCTACTTCTTTTCATCTTCCAATGATCCACTACATCACACTTCCTACCATTCTCTCTTTCTTGAACTGCCTCAGTAACCTCCCCTGGAGTCTCTCTCTGTGTTCCAATTCCTGTCTTCTCCAATCTATTTTCCTCACATGAGTCCATGTTAATGGGATCATGCAAATAAGATCAGATCACTTTCCTGCTTAAATCTGACTACATGATCCTATATGTTCTCTCTCACATGTGAAAGTTAAAAAAAAAATGTTAAACTAAATGCATAATAGTGATTACAAGATGTTCATAAGTGGGTGAATAAAGGGAGGCTGGATTTGATCAGTGCACACTGTATTGGAATATCACATGGAGCTCCATTAATATATGCAATTTATACATGCTAATTAAAAAAAACTTCCTATAGCTCTTTTTTCACTTACAACTAAATTTAAATTTTCATAATAGTCTAAAAGATTCCACAAAAGCTGGCCAGGGCTTCCCTTACTGTTCTTACTCTACTACCTCCAGCTCTAGCACACTGGCCTCTGTTCTTTGCTTCAGCTGGCTATTTCCTATGCCTAGAATGTTCTTCCTAGCTCATTGGCATGCTTCAAATCACAGCCCCAATATCACTACCTCAGAGAAGTCTTCCCCTGATCACTCCCTCCTCCATCCCTGAGCTTTCTTTAAAAACCTTGTTTATTGCCTATGAAGTATCACACTGTATGGTTATTGAATATGTTTCTTTACTTTTTAATTTTGGTCTTTTCCACTAGAACATGAGCTCTAAGAAGATAGGACACATTTATGTCTTCTCTAGGGTCTAACACCTGACACGGTGCATTTTTTTTTTTTTTTTTTTTTTTTTGGATCCTGGGAATTGAACCCAGGAGAGCTCTACCACATCCCCAGCCCTTTTTATTCTTTGTTTTGAGACAAGATCTTGCTAAGTCACTCAGATTGGCCTCCAACTTGTGATCTTCCAGCCTTAGTCTCCTGGGTCACTGGAATCCTAGACATGTGCCAGCCACCATGCCTAGAGTACAATAATTCTTTCAAGACAATTTTTTTTCCCAAACCATAAAATTACTAAAAGAATTTTCTCAACTATTTGGATTTTAACCAAAGTCTCATATGTATTACAGATTTTCATGTCATTTAAAGGTACCAAAATATTTACAATTAGGGCCTAAAATATACATGCATTCATTGTTCAAAATCTATGGATTTTGGGGCTGGGGTTGTAGGTCAGCGGTAAAGCACTCGCCTAGCACGTGGGAGGCACTGGGTTTGATCCTCAGCACCACATAAAAATAAATAAATGAATTAAAGATATTTAAAAACAAATCTTTGGATTTTGCTTTAGTTAAAGGCTTACCTTAAAGCAAAAAGGCTCTTGACTTTTTTCCAGTTTAATTATTTTTAATGCTTTGATGAAATAAAGCATTAATTAAAATTTCATTGTGTCATAGACATGTTACTTCTCTTAAAAAGCTCAGAACTTTAAGGAAAAAAAAAACCTTTTGAGGGGTTGAATAGTAGACAGTTTCAAAAATGAAATTTGCAGATGTGATACACAAAAGGCTGCCTACTATCGTATCATTTGCTCTGTTCTGGTTGGGCATTAAGATCTTCAACCTGATTTTAAAGAAAACAGTTCCTCTTCCATGGTGATCATTGGCCAAACCACTACTTCGAACCCCTTTTTCTGCAACCCTCTGTACATTCCCATAAAATGTGGTTTCTCTTCCCCAGAACATTTATTTTGGGGGGTGTGGCAACTGGGGATTGAACCCAGGGGCACTGAATCACTGAGCCAAATCCCCAGTCCTATTTTGTATTTTTATTTAGAGATAGGATCTCACTGAGTTGCTTAGCATCTCGCTTTTGCTGAGGCTGGCTTTGAACTCTGGATCCTCCTGCCTCAGCCTCCGGAGCTGCTGGGATTATAGGCGTGCACCACTGCATCCAACCCCAGAACATTCTTAATGCAAATCCATGCATATACATGCTGGAGTTCAGAAAAATACCTCCTTGCCTCTTCACTGTTTGCTGCATATGTCACAAAGCTCTTGCTGACCAGCTGGCACACATGCAGCCTGCAAAGGTTCTGTGGCTTGATTTAGTTTGCAGCCTCTTAATTTGTATGTGTGATGCCACCACTCTATATTATAGGGGCAGGGCTATCACTTCTATAAATTATGAAATCAGTTGGAAAGCCTGATAGCCTGTTAGTGAATGTGAGCTCCCTGAACATTAATCCATACCAGGCTGCAGTCAACAGAGTCCTGGCAGTGGGCCAATCCACCAGCACTGGCTCACTTCTGCCTGCAAGTCAGGTTCACCAAGTTCGACAAGTGTGGAAGATGGATCACAGCAGCCCGCATTGCTCTGGCAGGACGCAAAGGACAGGGGTGACTTTAGATGGAAGAAACTCGAGGAAGACTCAGCAGAATATCTTCAAGTAGAGCTTGACAAATGAGAAGCAGCAGCAAAGGCCAGATCTTTCTGGCATAGAAGAATCAGAGACAGACAGACAAGAGGAAAAACAGTTCCAGGACTCCAAAGTATGAGGTTCTGGGAGACAGAAACCAGTTCACTGAGGTCTAGGTCATATCAGATCTAGGGGAGTGTTTGTGCATGTGTGTGTGTGCCCAGAGGCACAGACACATTTCCAGGAACAGGCCAGCTCTCTTCTACACTTAACCCATTTGCCAGCAGTGGCATTACTTTGGAAGTCCTTTGTCAATCTCAAGATTATACTTTTAATTTGCTATAAAAATAATGCCTTTGTTAAAATATATATAATTGTCCAGAAATGTCTTGAGTATAAGATTAAATGCAAAATCCCTAATACCACCTGCTCCCTGACACTTCTAGACATAACAACCATGAATTAAGAATTTCACCCAGTTTTCTCTTACCTTCTTCAGAGCATTCTTTAGACTGCCCCTTTGTTCTTCTTCTCTAAGAAAACAGCACACTTTGAACCCAAGCCTTCTTGAGTGAGATGAACATCTGCCTTACCTCAGTCTCATTATCCCCACCATCCCCCTAGCAGGACTTCCTAGAGGAGTCCAGAGACTAGAGAATTAGTAGCAGTAGTTCAGTGACTTAGAGAAGTCACAGAGACTCCTTCCTAGTGCCAGCCACACTGAGTCTACAACTGTCTTCCATTCTCAGCCACTTTCTACCCGGGTCTTCAATCTAGCTAGGCCAGTGCCTACACTCACCCCACTCACGACCTTCTTGGGCCTTGCCATGCTGTTGCTCTTCCTGGCACACCACGGCCTTTCCCTCCTCGCATCCCTCTTTGCTCTCCTCTTGCCTTCTCCTTCTTCATAACCCAACTCACACCCTGCTTCCCCTATGAAACATCCCACTTCTCCAGCCCAGCAGCTCTCTCCTTTTTCTAAATGCCTATGGCCACATATTTTAGCATTTACTGTTTTCTAATTATTTAATCTCCTTCCATCAGAGAGAAATCTCCTGGGGTTGGGCAATTTGCCTTAAGATTCTGCTAGCTGTATTTTGGAATGTGGCATCTTGTTGAACACTTGGGAAAACTCCAGGCATCAATGCATAGGAAATGGCCAGAAAAAAAGTTTACTTTTTACTTAAATACTTATCTCCCCATTATTTTGTAGGTAGGGCTGACTTTTCACTTTTTTAGTTTTGGTTTATTATCCTATAATCATTCCCTTTCATGTGGCCATTAAAATAGAGGTGGAATTACCTTCAGGGCAAGGTAACTAACAGCTCTAGTAGATTAACTGCACTTTTCTTTTCAGATGTAAGGTTTTTTTTTTTTTTTTTTTTCTTTTTTTAAATGTGTCTTAGAAATTTTGGAAGATACTTACTCTCAAAGACACCAGCCCTGAGAAGCAAAGCAGGTAATTAAGTCCTACCTAAGGTTGAAGATCCCCTTGATTTTAACCTTAAACATTTAGCCCATCTGCCATTTTAACAAATCATGAAATGCATTCTTTTTTTCTCATTTTTAGTATAGAATAAAATTTCTCAGAAAAGGGTAAATCTAGTGGTGTATGGCATATGGAGGTCAAGATCTTACATAGATTTTCAGCATTAAGGCAGAACAAATGGACTGCAAAATTACAAAGAAAACAAATTCAGAGCAGTAACCTTTTGAGAACTGCCAAATTGCTGGCAAGATGAAAAGGGGGTTGCATTTGCGAAATTATGCAGTGCTCCTTGGAGAAATGCACAGCACAGAGGCGTCTATGTGTTTTCTTTCAAAACTCTATTTTTAATATTCATAATGACACCAACTGAAGCAAATCTGATGTTATGTAGAGCGCCCAGTACATGGTAAATGGTGGTGGTGAGGAGGCGGGGAATTGATAGAGGCAGGCTTGGGTGAACAAGGGTATTTCTGAAATATCAGACAGACACATTCAGCCTGGATGCACTATGCAGGGTGAGAAGAAAGTGGAAAATTTGCCCAGAAAAAGTCTAAAAGGATAACAGCAAATGGTAGGCTGGATTCTCAGCAGTGTAAAAGAAGGAAATGTGTGTGTGTGTGTGTGTGTGTGTAATTTTTTTAAGTCTCTACATATCATGAAAACAGCAAGATTTCCAGCATATGCTGCTATTTTACTTTTTCACTTGGCAGGCCATTTGTGACTGGTTATGGGTGGGGTTGTTCTTGCCTGTTTCAGCCAACTATGATGAATGCTCAGATGATTTTTCCTGACCTTACATGCATTTTCTTCTTTTTTTCTTCCTAAGTGCCCTTATCCTAGGGTTTGCTATCAGACGGGGTTCCCAGGCAGCCCCATACATGATTATATCAGAGATATATAGCATAATTCCCTTTAGACAAAACAGATCTGTTTTTGAAATGTGTTCCCTTTTCTCTTCCTTTTGTTTTCTAGTACACAAAGGAGTAAGCCATTGAGGATTCAAGTAACATAAGATGAATAAAGAAGCAAACACACATTAATAAAAACTCAATTTTTAAATATGTCATTTTTTTATAATCTTTAAACAAATTACATTTTTTTCTCCTCATTGCCATCAGTGTGTGTGTGTGTTATCTTGGAGTCTATTCTATTTTCAGATTCATTTTTTTCCCACTCACATTTTGACACATGGCTAAGCCTCTATGCTTCTTATTTTAAGACCCATTTAATGTTCTGTGTTCTTAGCACACTACAGTTTATTTATCTCTTTTCCTTTTGTAGTTCAACTGCGTCATTGTCAAATTTCCACTATTACATATAACAATGATACAAACATCTTTAAAAGATATCACCTATTTCTTTCTTCTTTAGGTTATTTCCTTTGAGGCATTTTTCCCAAACTGGAATTCCTCCATGAACGGAAAATGAGCTATCACTCAAAATCTCTCAGAACCCAATTTCACACTATTCTCCAGAAGCTTCATCAATTCCTCGTGCCAACCACCACTGACAGTATGTCTGATTTCCCATGTCACCTATAAAAACAGCATTCTCGCCTTTATTCATTTTTGCTAATTTGAGAAAGTCATCAAATGACTTTTATTCCTATGTCTCTATTTCAACAAAGCCTGTGATTTTCCTATGATTATTTATTTCTATAAGTATGTATTTCTTCATGTACAAAATCTCAGCTCATCCCTTTAAGGTTTTTTAAAATGTCTATGTTCATATGAATTTTTACCAATTTTTATAACAGAGACAATAAAGGACAAATATTGAAAGCATGGTTCTGGGGCCAAATTCCTAGATTTGAGTTCAGCCTCTGCCATGTATGAAGTCATAAACATGGGCAAACTATTCGAGATTGAACAGTTTGCCCAAGTTTGTGACTTTATTATTATTTTATCATTATCATGGCAATAATAATCATACCTATCTGACAGTGTTGCTGTGGACAGATTCAGTGGATCAATTTATGTGAAGTGCTTAAAACAATGGCTGCCACATAGTAAAACTAGGTGCTTATTTACTAATACAAATAAGCTTTTGATTAAGTTTGCAACTATGATTTTAAGTTTTCCATTTTGTGACTTTCTTTTTATTATTTATTCTATGACATTAATTGGAATATAAATAAACCCAAGTATGTCCTTTGATTGCTAGGGAAAGTGTTGTTTTATAGCAGCCCTTTGACTATTTGGAGTTTGCTAGAGCATGGGTTGAAGCAGAGGTAATATCACAAATATTTTACAATTGCTTCAAAAAGTAATCAAAATATTTAATAATTGGCAGAAGTCAATCAACCAGAATAAGGCATCCACTAATTAGAACAGAGTTCAGCAAATCAGAGTTTGTAAGCAACCAGAGAGAATTATACAGGCCAAATGTCATTCTTGAGCTTTATAGTACTGTTTACAAATTGTTCCACAAACATTTATTTAATTCTTTCTCAAGTTTGATATTTCTTGTGATTTGTAATGTAGTCATTTCTTCTTCCAATAGGGATATTTATGTGGTTTACTTGTGTTCAAAATATCTTTTGTGTTTTACTGCTAACTACTTAAAACATCTAGCCATAGTTATCATACAAATTGCAAAATAATGACAGGAATAATCAAAGTTCAGTTTATTATAGAGACTTAAAATGGAATATTTAATGTATACAAGCCATTTAAGCCATGATATATAGAGTAAAATATTATTCTCACAATTTCAAAATTTCCTAATTAAATATGAGAGTCATTGAAAAACCCCTTATTTTCCCTACAGATTGTAATAAATATTGAAATGGTTGGAAGCTCCTGGATGTTTAGAATGATTGCTTTTGTATAGACACATCTATAGCCTCTGGGTACCAAAAGTGCATTGATGAGCACACAGAACATCATCCACCAATTGCTATTGACAGAATTTTGTCATTGTCAAGTGTCTACTCCACTGATATTTGCAATTTTTCTCTCAGAGAGGTGAAGGAATAATTGCAAGCAGTATCTTTGGCTTATGTATGGTCTGTACCTCCATTACTTTTTCTATCTCTTACATCTCAGCTTTCAATAACTGCTTCTTACTAGCTGTGAACTGCTAAGTATGGTGCTCAGATAAAGATATATAATAACAGAGCCACATTTATAAATCATATTAGCAAAAAATCCAGGGCTATATATTATGAAGAATATTATCATTTTGTTCATCATGTTATCCCTATTCTATCTCTTAACATTTGACTTTTAATCACTGCTTCATTGCATGTATATTTTCCTAGCACTTTTGAAATTGTCTGTAGGTAATACCATGCGAACCGTACTGTCAGAGGGTCATTCCCAGGACTCTGAGAGGAAGATTAATAAAGTCAGCATATGATGGGTGAGATCAGACACATGGAAAAGTCACCTTAACAGATATGGCCCAGGAAGATTGCAGCAAGATCAGGGATTGGCAACTTCTGTTTAGTGGGGTTGATATATTCCCACTAAGAAGGCATGGGTCAACACTGTGAGATTCATAGCATAGCCCCAAAATCTAGGAAGGAAATGGGAGAGGCAACATTTTCTAATTCTCCTTTGTCATGACAGGAGTATTCCATCAATCAGTGTGTGAAAGTATACCAGATGCATCCCCAAGGAGCAGAGGGAATAACTGCTGGATATATATGGGTGTTAAGCCTGTGTTCAAATCCCAGTTCTGCTGTTTACTGGTAACTTTAGGCAAATTACTCAACCCTTCTAGGCTTGTTTCCTCACCTATAAAATGAGATGATGTCAATAATGCTTTTCTCATGAATAACAAAATAAATTGCAATGTAAAAGCACTTGGAACACTGCCTAACACACAAGGACAGTAGAAGCTGAGAACAAGGAAACCCTGTAGAATGTGCCTAATGCATAGTAAGCACTCAACAAATGTTAGCTATTGTTGCATAAAGCTTTGATCATACATACTATTCTGTTGTGTTGAAAAGTCACAAAGTTAACCTTCTGATTATCAAGTGCTCTTCCTATGTAGGTTTGCCTAACATTATAGGATGTGTCATCCAAAAAAATGACCATCTAGTCCTTGAGGTGATTTGAACTTTCATGAGAATTAATCTTTTGATTTTTACGTCAATGTGTTAGGAGTTTGATTAGTGTTACTCTTTCCGAGGAAATAAGAGGCTTTGCTTTATGGAACTACAACAGGTGAAAGCCTGGTTTTGGATAGAGGTAAATCCATGAAGATACAGTATCCATTTGTGAGCTTCTGCCCAGGTAACAAGAAAACTCCAGCAAATCACAATCACATCCTGGAGAAAATTACTTATGAAATGAAACTTGTTGAGTTTGCATGATAAAGTCCTAAGCAAAGACAAAAGGAGGTTAGCTGATTTGTGATCACATGCACCCACAGGGTGCCACATAACACTTGCAGACCAGTAAAAGGCTCAGGCTGTTCAATAATATCTTTAAACCTGAGAATCAGATAAACATACAGTGTGACATGCAGCCAAAGCAACTAATGCTAATGGGAAGGAATTGCTTATTCCAACAACGATATATATATATATATATATATATATATATATATATATATATATATATATATATATATATGCTGCTTTTGCTTCTATTAATATTATTTAAATAATTTATTTTGTTTTATCATCCATTGCATTCATTGAATGGCAATAAAAATTTGACAAGCATGATGGTATGAATATCTACCAAGCACCACATGGGTTGCAGAGAGACCTTAAAAGTTCACCAAGTCTGCTGGAGACTTGCTGGAATAGTAAGGCTGGCCCTTGACTGAGACTTTTGCTGAAAAATCCCACTGAAAAGATATGTTTCTGATGGTATTATTAGTTTAAAATTTAATAATTTTTTGGTATTTATTGCTTTGACAAGAAGCTCTCATTAGAAAAGAGACCAAAAAATAAAGATCTTTTCCTTTGCTGTAAGCCATAATACTTGTACAAATACTATTGTTCGAAACCAAATGCCAGAACAATGATGCTGTAGCTGGGTAAGAGCTGCTGGCTGAACTCCAGGGAAAGGGTTGAATGGCAGTGTTGCTCCTCTCAAACCGAGAGACCAGCTCATTCATTCCCCAATAATAAAAATCAGCTTAAGGTAATGAGGCTCTATTATGATCCAAAGAACCGAGACACGGTTCTCATTGCATGTACAGCAAGACCTGCCTTTCTTCCAGACCCTGAAGTCTACTAGTAGATCACCTATGGAATCTTTTTATCCCTCTAGCTTTAATATCAATAAGTCACTAATCATTTAAGACATGTGTGGGTGTTTGGATTCCACCTTCGTTTTGGTAAGATTTGCCTGAAAGTCCCTCTAAAGAGGGCCAGATCCATTCATAGATCATTCTGGTTTGGGTTTTGTTTTAATCCCCAAATATGATTGGTTAACCTACCTAAGTAATCTAAGCTATATTATAGCATATAAAAGCTGCTATAGATGCTTGGACTAAGACTGGACCCCACCCCCCAACCCAGAATAGATGGTCCCTGGACTTTGGGAAAGATAAACACTGTACACACACCCAATGTTGACAGGTAGCTACCATTCCATACTACTTCAGGAGGTCCTTAAAAAGGGAGAGATGTCCTTGTATGATATCCAGAAATTAAAATTCCCCATGAACCTCTCATTTTTTGAATACAGCAAAGTCTTGAGAGTATTTTTTTTTTTTTTGAAGCTGTCAAAATACAGGAGTTAAATGTAGAGGGTAATGAAAACAAGAAAGAGTAATAAAACCGCCAACTCTTCTTTATTTTCCAAGCTGTATTTAGGCAGAATTCTATTTTTTCTCCATCCCCCACCCCCCTTTTTTTAATCCCTAGTTCTGGAGATTGATCCCAGGGCCTCATACGCACTAGGCAAGAGCAGTACCACAGAGCCACATCACCAGCCCCCTTTTGTTCCCTTATGGAAAAAGAAGACTGTCAGATACATGGACCCAAGTAAACAAGACACAAGGACACGTTAATTGAAAGAATTATTGTAATCAAAGTTTGAGTGCAA
The DNA here is from genome assembly GCF_047511675.1 of Marmota flaviventris. NCBI lineage: Eukaryota > Metazoa > Chordata > Mammalia > Rodentia > Sciuridae > Marmota > Marmota flaviventris. Next base: position 30,907,460 of record NC_092508.1, on the reverse strand, counting down.
AATTATATCCTTCGTAATTTTACACTTAAGTGAAGTGCATTTCTGTCCATGCTCGGAAAGACATAGAATTCTCTTCATGTCTGACACATCAAATACCAATAACCCTGCCGTGCAGTAACTCAGAAGGTTGGATGAATTTGAAAGCTTTTTTTATTGTCATGAACATGAAGATGTGGAAGATACATTGTCACTCCATTAGGAAGGCATCTAGGTGTGGGATAATTGATCAACACTCCTGAAAGTGTTACTGGAGACAACAAGATACATAAAAAGAAACATTCTAATTCTAAAAAAACGTTATGTATGCTTCAGAGTTTAAATATTGTGATCTAAAGGATTATCTCATAAAATAAACTTTGGCTTAATGAATGTGGACACAACTTGATGAAATCTCAAAATGTGTATCTATGTGATACACATTTGTGATCCACATACAATACGGAGTTTTAGGGTCAGAAAGAATATAAGACTAATGCTCAATCATCTTAATGCCTCTTTCTTTGTAAGTTACTAGTAGATGCAATCGGGTTGTAAAATTCTTCAAATATCAGTAGTAATTATTACAATAGGGAAAGGACTTAAAAAATAAGAAAGTAGGAGAGGGAGTCCCAAGATTCTTCTCTACTGATATATGCATGACTATTATTTCCAGTGTTGTATGGCTGATATTGACCTGTATTATTTCTCCATAATGGTGAATAGCTTTTCTGGGTTACCTCTGTCCTCTTATTTCTTTCTCCTATAGAAAAATGGTTCTTGCAATTAAAGATGTATAAGTAGTATCAAAATGCTCCAAAGATGTGCAATGTCTGTGTCAAGCTATGTGGTCTTGCAGGCATGGTGGCTCATGTCTTTAATCCCAGTGGGACTCAGGAGGCTGAGATAGGAGGATCAGGAGTTCAAAGCCAGGCTCAGCAAAAAGCAAAGCAGTAAGCAACTCAGGTTCCTTACATCAGAATTTCTAAAGCCTGTCCAAGGCCTTACGAAATTACACTCTCTCAGTCTGGATACAGAGTCCAGGCTCTCTCAACAATCTCTCCAATGATTGTCCTCTATGCTAATTCTTTCTTTCTTTTTTTTTTTAAAGAGAGAGAGAGAGAGAGAGAGAGAGAGAGAGAATTTTAATATTTATTTTTTAGTTTTCAGCGGACACAACATCTTTGTTTATATGTGGTGCTGAGAGGGTTGAACCCGGGTCGCACGAATGCCAGGGGAGCGCGCTACCGCTACCGCTTGAGCCACATCCCCAGCCCTCTATGCTAATTCTTAAAGTAATTAACTCTTACAGGAATTGCACCTGAGACTTAGACTCAACTAGCCTTATGCAAATCAGCAGGTCACACTTTGGTGCACAGTGAGAATCACTTGGGGAAGTCTAAAGCCACAGTAATTTTTCATCTCCAGAGAGCTTAATTTGGTTGTCCTGTGTTAATGACCAGGCAGCCATGATTTCTTAAAGTTCCACATGTTTTTCTGATCTCTAAGTAGAATTCATGTTCAAAGCAATATTATTTACAATAGTCAAAGGGTAGAAACGACCTAAGTATTTTTTCCAAGGTTAACCCTTACCCTTTATTGCTCTTCAACTAAAAAGGATCCCAATCCATTAATAGATGAATGGATAAACAATATGATTTAAAGTTAAAAAATAAAAAAGAAATATAGTTTGCCCACCCAGTCTCACCTCTCAGCACCCCCACCCATCTTTTGTTCCAGTCACAATTTCAAATGGAATGACGTGCAATTCCTAAGTATATCATTTGGATCCACACATCCATGTTTTTCCCACATGCTGTTCATTCTTTCTGGAAAGCAGTCTCCTCTGCCAAAGACTCTTGGCAAGTTCCAGCATATCCTTTAAGGCTGTGGTTTCAGCCCAGCCTGTGCATTAGAATCACCTTGGGAGCTTTGAGAACTCTGAGGCCTGCCCCACTCCCTAAGCAATGAAATAGACTATTTCAGAGGTAAGGACTAAACATCAGCCATCTTTTAAATGTTCCCCAAGTGACATTAATGTGCCAGTGTGGTTGAGAACAACTTCTCTACTTGCCTCTAAATGTCGGTCTGCTGACCAGCAATCTGACATCATCTGGAAGCTCCTTGAAACCCAGAATCTCAGGACTCACCCTGTACTACTGACTCAAAATTGACTTTGGAACCAGATACACAGGTGATTTGCATGCCCACCAAAGTTTGAGAAATACTCCTGAGGCTCATCTCCGAGCTTGAAGACACCTCTCTAAGCCTCTCCAGTCAAGGGCCTTAGCACACACTTCTATTGTCCACTTCTCATTCTAATAGGATTTTGAGAACTTCAGGTTAGGAAAAATATTTATACCTTTCCCCCTCTAGAACCAAACAAAGCATCTCACGTCCATAAATAATGACTTCAATCATATTAAATTGGAAAAGCAACAGTTCACCATATAATTAGCATTTCAAAGACAATGAAAACACTCTACAGAATAAGCAAAAGAATTTACTTTCGAAGCAAACAGTAAGTGTCAGACCTTCAAGCATAATGTGTCCAACCTCCACCACAGCCTCACAGGAGAAGCACTGTCATCTACATATTATTCATCAGGTATCGAGGCTCACAGAAGAAAAGGAAGTTGGTGATACCACTGGTACAGTTGGTATGCTGTGGGACTGGGATTGGATCTGTCTCTGGTTTTGCTGAGCTTCTTCTACCAAAATAAATAAATAAATAGCTCTTATTCTGGTTCATCCTGAGGGGATCTCCTCTCTTCTTCATTCCTCTTCACCATCTCCTCTCATGTTGTCTCCATCCTTCTCCCTTCCTCTGCTTATCTCTCCCTCAATGACTTACCTTGTCCCTCAACAGGAATTGGAGTTCACTTTTGACTCTTGTTTGTCTACCAAATATATTTTCTCACTCAAAAATTCAGCATCAGGTCAATTAAATTTTTCAGTAGGTATTTAAGATTTTTCAATAAGTCCTCTTCTTGTAGGTCTTGAAGTGGGTTATAGAGTAAAATACAATTTGAAAGTAATTTTATTTGAAAGTAAGACATTTTTATTTTTGCTTCTCTCTAGCTTTCTTTTATGCAAAAGTTAGAAATGATAAATCAAAATTAAGTTTTGTTTTTTTTGGGGGGGAGTAGAGTTCCAAGGATAACCATTGTCCTTTATTGCTCTGTCACAAAAAAGAAGCCTGTTCCTGCTCCACATTTTTGTCTGTGTCAAACACCAGAATGGATGAAAACATTAATTTGAGAAAATGAATGCTTTACTATTTATCTAGATGTCATGTATGAATATCCATCCTCATTAAAAAGTATAACAAATTCTACAACCCAGTCCACAAATGCTTTTCTTTTTCCTCTTGAAAGTTTTTAAGAACAGAACATTTCAAAACTCCCTAAGAAAAAACAATGGTAACATTAACCTAAGCAAAATGTCAAGACCAAAAAACCCCAAATTTAATATAGAACAATAATTCCTTTGCTGAAATAGAATTTGAACAGAAAAGAAATAACACTGTGATATATATCCTAGTATACACAAATAAAGATTACCAGGATATTTTATGATAGCCTTATAAGGCCAAAAGCAATAGAATTAGAGGGTTGAGCCTCTGCAATGTCAAAATAACAAACTAGCTTTGATAATTCAACTGAAACAATAATACAGATGATATGTATTATACCTGTTTGGGTGTCTTTTCACCTATACTTCTTGTTGAGAACTATTCCCAATGTGTTAGAGTTGGTCTTCAATATAATGGTAAAAACTTTCATGGTGTATCCAGGTGTTGCTCAGTTTTCACTCTTCCACCTGTCCCCCAAGATCTCAGAGGCTAAGGCAAATTGGGATGATTGGTTATCCCACTTGGCAGTCATGTTTGTGCCTGACACCTACCTCCTCTAGATAAAATAGAGGTGCTAGTCAGACTCCCACCAAATCAATAACATGCCATCGCCTGATTATCCTTTCCTTTTTGATCCAGGTTTCAATTGAGAGGATATAAACCAGGGTCATGGCATCCAAAGCACTGTGTACAGTAGAGCAGGTTGTGTACTGCATCAGACCATCACATCTTAGGGGACGCCATTTGCATTGCCGTTTTTGGAATTTTTGCATGTTCATTTTTACATTTATCTGGCAGTAAAGTCTTGCTATTACAAAAATCAATGTATTGTGACAATTTTCTGACTGATGGAATCAAAGTTTATTAAGGAAGAAAACCTATTTCTAATTGACATGTAAGTGCCATATGGGCTGGTGGCAGTCCCGAAGGCATCTGATTTGGTGATGTACATTAGGGAAATTTGAGAAAGCCACTCTGCAGAGAGAAAGGAGGACAGAAAAGGTGTGCAACATAAGCCAAAGCCCTGGTGTCTTAAGGCAGGGGGAGTCCACATCAGCTCCTTACTCTGCCCTTCCACTCCCGAGTCCTGACCATTCTCTCAAGGAAAATATTCCAAGACCCTATAACAAAATCCTTCTTCTTTAAAATCAACTGAGAGAATTCTGTAACTTGGCATCAACAGAACTAATTCTGTAGCTTGCATCCAAAATCAAAGACATATAAATAAGACAAATACGTCTTCAGGCAAAATTGTCCATTTATTTAATATTTTCCTGAAATGACCAGCAATCTCAATAAAAATTATTATTCCTAACATGTTACCCCTTGTAGACATAGCTTATGCAAAAAAGAGAAAAATAGTAAAAAGAATAAGATGGAGAAATGAAATTTAACAAATTTCATTTTCACTAGAGAAACTTCTGCTGGAAGAACTCTTTGGGCATATATTGTCAATTATATTTAGTAAAAGATAATAGAACTACCTGGGAGCACAGTATTAATAGTAAAGTACCCTTTGGATTGCTGTGAATAGTTATTATTAAATCTTAATAATCTAACAAATTATGTATGAGAACTTAGCCTGATGGGTAAGGATGTTGTTACTTGTAAAGAGATTAAAAATGAGCATGAAATTTGTTTATCTCTCCTTTTCAGTGATGGGCATATAATGCCATCATTGAGTTAGGAAAATAAAGGAAGTCTTCAATTAAATCTTTGATAAGAAACTGCAGAATACCTATGCACTTTAAATTCTTCTAATAATTATATATCTTGATATTTTCCAAAGCATATTGTTTGTGCTCAATCACATGTAATATCCGGAGTCTACCATGTGAAATGTAATTCAGTTATGGGGATTGCAAGGCTTCTGGGCTATAATATTTCTAATAATAATAATAATGCTGCATATTTCTAGAGGGCTTTATGTGAAAATCAAGTTTTGAGAATTCTCTGACTGATCTCGCTATTCGTAAGATAAGTACAACGCCAATGTTGTGCATAGGAGAAAAAAAATATTTCTAATGTATTCCAAAGAAAGCCACTTCTTCAAACCTTTACTTACCAGTATTACACGCTCTCTGGCAAAACAAAATGAGCTCTGCATCTCCTGGCACAATTGAAAACCTTATTTTTAAATGCCATATGTTGCTATGATTCATGCTGTGCTTTTAATGATTATTGCACATGCAAGCAAAATGCTATATTAGTTTTATATTCATGTAATTCCTGATTATCACAGACACATGCAATGAGAGACAGGAGCAATATTAGGGTGCCAGAAATGCAAAGAATCTCAAGAAGTTCTCTAATCTAGCATCTCATCTTTAGACCCAATTGAACTTATGTCATTCAAGACAAATGGTAGCATTTCCCTTCCAATTTAATAAGACTCATGGAGGTCTACAGTATCACTTGTACTATGCAGAATAAAAGAACTTGACTCGGTCCCATCCTGAGGAAACATACAGTGTCTTTTTTGCCCCAAGAGGTATAAAATAAGTTGAAAATAATTACTGTGTTATTAACATTGTGCATATCTTGGAATGACCTACAGCAGTGGTTCCCAAATTTTAGATTCTTTGAAATCCCTAAGAGGTCTTTTAACAGCACAAATTATTGGGCCCCACCTTATTTTTGATCTAATAGACCTGGAGTGAGACCCCAAAATTTGCATTTTCAATAGAATCCCAGGTGATGCTGACGCTGTTGGTTCTCAAATTGCACTTTAAGAATCATCGAATTAAATTAGATGCATTTTAATGTAGGCTCTGGAGTTCAAGTGCAGGGCTTGAATCTTGGCTTTGCTATTTGCTGGATGTATAATCTTGGATAAGCTTATTCTTATTGCCTCCATCTATTCAGCTGTAAAATGGAAGCATTAACAGGACTTACCTTGGTGTTATTGTGTGAATGACATACTGTTTATAAAGCAATAGCACAGTGCCTGGTACATAGTGAGCACACAATAAAGATTCATTACTGATATTTCATATTACTAGTTCCCAAACACAGGTTCACAGACTAGTATTGGTTGTGAAAGTTTTTTTTTAATATGCAAATGTTTGTATAACATTTACATATTTACAAAATGTCCTTTCTTGGGAACAATTTTCCCTTACCCTGGGGTAATATTCTTCCTAATTTGAGGTGTTGAAATACTTCTATCATGATGCTAGGGATTGGCATTGATTTATTTGAATCATAAAGCCTCAGCTATACCATAACTCTTGCACTCCCCCATTACTATTTGGGGTTGAAATGGGAAAAAAGAGCAGAAGAGAGTTAGGATCAGAGGCTTTTCAGGAGAGCTGCCATTGACGGTGCCATCTCAATTCTAGTGCTAGGTGACCCACTGGCTCAGAAAGGAAGGAGGAGCTTCTGTAAGAACATAACTGCAACAAGCGCACCCATTATGGGAAGGGGTAAGGAATGTCCCCTGTAGTAACACAGCACAGTGCCAGCTGACTCCCTCAGGGTAGCAGAAGGAGAAGCTGAGAGGTGCCTGGGTGACTCCCATGGCCTCCACCAGAGGGTCAGTATACAATGCAGCACACTTATCCACGTTGCCACTGTAACTTTCAGGCAAACTTACCTTGAAACCCAACCTGAGATTTCAGGGACTAGACCCCTGAATTGTTCACTTGACTGATTGTTTTCCTAGTAGAGGGTTCAAGATAAGGCAGAATTTAAAACTCAAAACTCATTCAACTCTGCCAGAGTGGGGAAGCAGATCATACTCCCAGGCTCTGGTGATGGGCCCAGAGTGACAATCAAATACTTCTCTCTTTGCTATGTAAGACCATGGCCCCACCATCAGGCAAACCATACCTGGGCCATGTGTGTCTCTCAAAGATAAAATGGAATATTTCTGTGGATATTTTGGCATGATTATTTTGGTCCTAAGTAACCATATTCTTGTGCAACTAAAGTTGGAAGAAACCAGTTCTAAGCAAAAAATTTGAAGAAACATAGGGTAATGATGACATTACATATGATTATGCACATGTAGACATAAAAGATTACACAACCAGTGTGATTCTACATTACCTACAACCAAACAAATGAGAAATTATATTCCATTTATGTATGATGTGTCAAGATGCATTCTACTGTCATGTATAACAAATTAGAACACATTTAAAAAAACTAATTGTTTCTGAAGAAATACCTTGTTGAGGACCATTCAAACTCATTTGGGTGGGGTTAGAAATTATGAAATCAGGATGAAGGCAGAATTCAGCACAAAAATGCTGACCCATATCTGCCACAGAAGAGGGGCCTGCTTCAAGGTAAGCAGAGTTTCAGTAAATAACGGTCCTTAAAAAGCATTGTCTTAAGCTTGGGTTTCTCCAAAAGCTGGCCCTGAGAGGAGGACCTAGGAGCGTATAGTTTATCCGGGAGGTGACCCCAGGAAACACAGTGAGAATGTGGAACAACAAGACAAGAAAAGCCAATAAGAGGGGATTTCTCCAATGGACTTCTGGGCTCAGTCATACCAGAAACCCACTGCGCAACTGCATGAGCTCATCTCAGATCTGTCCCCTCACAGAGCCTGGCTTTTATCCTGTGTGGCCGATGGAAGAATGCACCGTACAGATCAAATTCTACCAGAGCTAACTGACCGAGGCCCAGTGGCCAGGCTTCAAAGCCCATTGCCAGTTGTGAACTTGGGCCACACTTCCCATGGGCTGTTCCTGATCAGTGACTGAGAGGGTTGGAGACAGTCAAGCAAACCTGCACCCGGGAGACCTGGGAATCCCGCCTTTCTTGCTGATTGTGACTCAATGACTTCCTGACAGTTCTGCTGATAGTTGAGACTTCACCACAGTATACAGTGCACTCATCCAACATTTTCTTCATCTGCTCCAGGTCAGACTTGTGTTGTGATCTGAGGTTATTCCCAGCCTTCCTGATCCCTCTCCCTATTTTCTTTTGCACAGTAATTCCCCTGTGTATTTATTTAATATCCTCTTAACGTCCACTTCTCAGAGGACCCACACTAATACATTTACCACCAACCATTACTCCTTGGTGGATGGTCCCTCTGGGACATTAACTTCTTAGTGCTTTCAGTCTAACTCACAAACTGGGTCCACATGCTCCCAGGGCCAGCAAATACTGTCAGCAGGAAGTATCTTATGAGGAAACAGTTAGTGGTTCCTGGTGTGCTTAAGCACTATAGTGACAGTGTCTGCTACTAGGATTACACTTTGCTTATTTGCTTAAATGTGTAAATAAATTACTGTGCTCTATGTCCAGGGGTAAAGTAGAGCTTTCGGAAATATTTCCAGACTTTTGTTGGGAAAGATACTTTTTTTTTTTGCCATGATTAAGTTCACTTTGCTTTTTCTTTCTCAGTGATCTGAATAAGTAAAAGGAATGATTTTTTTTTTTCCTACCACTTTTCTCATCACTTTCCAACTTGATTGGTTCTTATTAAGATGAGAAGTGCTTCATGTTCAGAACATTTACATCTTCTGGTAACAAAAAGATTCCAAAAGACTCTTTGAAGAGGAGCTCTCAGAAATGAGTCCCATAGTAGGCATCCAAGGGTGTCAGTTCCCTTCCTACTCAGCCCCCTGAGGACAAAGCACCATATGCATAATAAGTAAGGTGCTGAGAGTCATATCCCTTGTGTGATCATAAACAAGATAATTGTTTGAAAGCAGTATTGTGAACTGTAAAAGGCAAAGAGGAGTTACTCTGAGATCTTTGAAACATTATTATATTGGTTCAGATGGACCACTAGTCAAGGCTAATCCTTAGATGCAGGACACACACAAAGAGGAAAAGCTCCCTAGAACCTGGTTAGCTTGTAACATTATATGTCTTCCAAGTTCATGTTCCACTCTATTAGCTTGCTTTAAATACAATTTAAAGCTCCTTTATGACAGTCATACTATAAAAGCAGTTTTTAAGCTATTGAGAAAACATTCTATTCCATATGTTAGATGGTGTACCATTTGTTATAATTCCAGCATCCCTGAATGTTCTACATATATTTGTAATTTAATAAAATCGGTTTTCTGCCTTTGGGATATTACAGTGCAATTTCATGTATACCATTAAAAATATAGTTGATATATTCTACAGCCTGACTTAACTGCAAATGTAGAGAAATTATTGGCGCTGTATGATAAAAATGAAGAAACATGAAAGTTTAAGAAAAACGGAGAATCTAATTTTAAAGAATGGAAAAGGCAGAGATAAAAATCAGGACAGTGACTGATCCAGCACCATGCACTAATATATCTTTTATACTTTCTCTTCTTAAACTGAATAATAGAGGTAGGTCAGAATTTGCATTGGTGTGAATCACTCAGATGAAGAGATAGGAAGAAGGAGACACATATATTATCTGGTCAATTTTAACAGATACAGTTCAATTGCTCAATGGTTCATCTGTCTTTTCTGAGCAAGATTTGAACAAAGGTGACCCTCAGAACTCGTTACAAGATCTTGTTATTTGAACAACATTTTATTTTTGTATTTTCTCAAGACAGTCTCAAAGATTAATGCCTAAAATAAACTCAGCTGTTGAAAAATTTTTAAGATACAATCAGAAAAGTAATTCAACATGTCCCCAATGTTTTTAGTTCCAGTGATGAAATTCTAATCTGCAGCAAACTTGGAAAAGAGCAACAACAGTAGCTCTTGGGTTTTCAGACCTCCTTATGTATGTCTTTCAGCTAACAATTTTAGTTCCAATATTATCTAAGGCAAATTAAATTAAACTTCACAAGAATTCAATAAGCATCTTATTTCTTCTACTATTATCCCAAGGAATATAGTTGGAACAAATTAAACTATTAAAGATATCACACATCTTTCAGAACAATATAGTGTCATTTAAGAAAAAGGGCGGGGTGGGTGTGATTGACTTAGTTCTATTCCTGGCTCTGGTGTTCATTTGGTATGTGACCTTTCTTAACCTAAACATACTCAGCTACTAAACGAGAGGTTTAACTACCCCTGAGCCTTAAAGTAGATTCACACACATTCATCTTCTCTTGTAATTGCCTTTAAACTTATCTGTCTCATCACTCGCATCCCTGGAGTCTTTTGTTCTTATGTCTAACCCAATATCTAAAACACAGTAGGGACTCTATAAATATTTGTTGATTAAATGAATTATCACATACAAATAAATATAAATATCTCTTTTGACTCATATGGATATGTTCATTGAGGATGTGTTCAGTTGTCTGATGATCCCAGGTGCCCCTGTGACCTCAGGAAACAGCATGGAAACATCCAGTAAAGACATGTCAGGATGTCTTAGTTCCTTTATTTGTATGCACAATAAACTTAAGGGACATATGGTAAAATAAAATAATCATTGAATGCTTTCATAGTTCTAGGACAGAAATGCTTCCAACTGGGTGAAAATCCACAGCACTTTAAAATTCACAGGACTTCACAGGACTATTTCATTTTGTTGAATTCATCAAATATTTTGAAAAATAACAGTGCTTCCTAGAAAAGGATTGTCTAGGTGCTTTGTCTTAGATGTTTAATTAAACATCTTATAACATCAGAATGTGGTGCTAAGCTAAATGATCTTTTGAAATAATAAATTATTAATGGGATTGAGCACCCTCAACATTTTATGTCTATAGAAAATGACAACATAGTTCCACAAAAATAAATACACTAAGAAAGATATATTGGACATATACTAAGTTAAAATATGTAGTCATATTTGGGGGGCAGTCATGCATCTTATATTTTTTATCTTTGAGCATGGATGAGAAAGCCCCATTGATATTTTAAAATGTTAAAACACTATTGGGGCCATCTTACCTAAAATTATGGGGGTGAAACCATTTTATGTGATACTATAATGGTAAATACACGACATTACACATTTGACAAACCCTAAAGAACTGCAGAACACAAAGGGTGGATCCTAATAAAAAACTATGGGTGTTAATAATAAATAACAATTGGTGCATCAATTGTAGTAAATGTACTACACTAGTACAAATTCTTGGTAATAGGAGAAAGTAGGAGATTGAGAGAGAGGGAGTAGATGGGACCTCTGTATTATCTGCTCAATTTTCTATAAATGTAGAACTATTCTCAATAGTCAATAATTAAAAATATTGTTGGAGCTATTCCATATAATGACAACTCAGCAAATTGCTATATCAACAATAGCATTGAGCAGTGGTTATTTCATGCAATAATAATGATTGAACATGAGTGTTTTGATACGAAAAGTTCTTCACTATCCATAGATCCTGGATATAGAATACAAGAAGTACTTACAAAGAACTATGTTAATGAAGCTTTAAGGAGAGCTCATCTAGTTTGATATTTAGCTCTACAAATTCTACACAACTAAATTTTGAAATCAGAAGAACATTCTACAGTCCATATCTTATGGGATGATACCTGAGAAGTTAAACAAATGCAAAAGCCATCACCATAATGCAAAATGTCAGAGCATACGAGAGCTAGAAGAAACTAAGAGAACAATCTTGGTCAGCTTCCCCTTCAGGAAAAAACAAGGATCAAGCATATGTCTCCTGTGAAAAGCCCTGTGGGGGGTTGGGGGGCGGGAAGTGATCTCTGGTCAAATTATAGGAATCCTGGAGTTGTTTCCTGGGCAACAGATTAATATTTAACATGTAAGCACTGTGAAGTTTATGGGCAATGCTTTTCCCTCTTTTATTTGGCTGCAAGAAAGCTCAATACTAGACTTGTAGCCCATTTCCAGCAAGTTTATAGGTTCAATCTTACTCCTGACTAATCTTTCTTTCTTACCCTACTGTGCAATTTTCCTTTTTTACTTATTGCTATCTTGCTACACTGAATCTGAGACAGATGATTTTGAACAGTCTCTCTCCTAGTTCCCTCTCTAATTCTTCTCACTTCAGTCAGGGAAGAATGTGTGTCTTCTAATAAAGCATTTAGAAAAATAGTGATCAAGGAGATACTAGTACCCTAAATGACCCAATAAGTCCCTATAGTGCTTCATCAAAATAAGGTAAGTGTTATCTTGCAAGAACTAAGATTATAGTGATGTTACCTGAAGGTTATATATTCCTCTTGAAATTAAACAAGTGGGTACATTCTCCCAGATGACATCTAAAATGAGCTTTAGTATGCAGAAGAAAAATGCTCTACTTTTTATTTTTATTTAATTTTCATTTTTGCTCTATTAGTAACTTAATGAGAAGATGACCGTGGCAACACCATTTGTTCAATATGTCAACACTCTGGTATCACACAAGAATTCCCAAGGAATCTGAATGAGAGTGAGAGTTTTACAAGACATTCCTCAGTCTTATTGTAGCTTACAAGTGCCTGCTTAATCACTAGCATTCAGAGAAGGACTGGCATTAATAACCTACAGCCTCTTTAACACTGTCAAGAAAAAGACCCAATAGCAGGAGGATCAAAGATACAAATGGGCAACTCACACAAGAGTAAAATCCAAATGGCAGCAGACTTTATACAAAAATTCTCAAACTACAAATAAGTCAGGGAAATACAAGTTAAAGTAACAATGGGAAAGCATGTATTGGTTTGTAAAAAAACGAGAGTCATTATACCTTGGGCAAAAGAGTATTCATTTGCATTGCAAAGGGCAATGAGAACATTACAGGCAAGATACAGGAAATTATGTATTATATTATTCCACATCATAAAACAACACCAAAAGTCCCCTCTGTATATATCGATATATTTGCACATAGGAGTTTAGATGTGTATGTGCATGGAAGGTGTGTATACTGGATTGTTAACATGAATAACCTTTTGGGATAATGAGGTCTAAAGTGAATAGAGTAGAAAGGAGGAGAATGGAAATCAAAAAAGAAAAAAAAAAGATCACACTAAAAAGCATATATGACATGAACACATTTTAAATTCTATATAAAGAAATAAAAATAAAGTATAAGATAGAACTTGGTAAAACTTTCAACAAGTTCAGTGTATATTTGCTTTGGAGAATTACTGGCAAGGTACAGGGCAGCTTATTTCTTTGTCAATTAACCCCAAGCAGCAGACATCTCCCAGAAGAGTGAACATACCCTGACCTACAAGCAACAGTAACGAGATAGTCCTTTACCTGCATTGTATAAAAATCATAAAGTCCTTGGACCAAGTTGGAAATATGGAGGGAGTGTATGAATAGTACAGGATAACTTCTACCACCCCGACTAACAGCCAAAATGGATTCGAATGTCCCTGAATTGCAGTCATAAAGGGCTTTCATTTTTGTTTGCTTGTTTAATTTAATTTTTTTACTAATATTTATGTCTGCATATCTTTCTTTCCCCCCTCTCTTTTCCTTCCTTTCTCTCTCTCCAGCCATCCATCTATATTTTTGCAATGCTGTGGATTGAACCCAGGGCCTTATCACATGCTAGGCAAGTGCTCTCTCACTTATCTATACCCCTAGTCCTTTTCATTTTATTTTAAGGCAGGGTCTTGCTAAATTGTCAAGGCTGGCCTTGAGCTTGCAATTCTCCTGCCTCAGCTTCTCTAGTTCCTGGGATAACAGGCATGTGCCACTATGTCTGGAGCTCTTGGGTTTTTTTAGACTAACTTCCCAGCGAGAGTAGTCATCATCCCTTCCAGAACCTCACTGAGTGTGAGCACCGTCTCCTCCTGGATATTCCAGTCTTGCTGTGCAGGGACATCCCAGGCCTGCTTTCCCATGGCTCTAGGTCTGTCTCAAGGGGAAAAACAAACTCTCTCCAATTCTGTGTTCTAATACTTCAAGGAGTTGAAGCCAGCAAAATCCTATTCATTGTCTCTTCTCTGAAACAAAGAGCCTCAGATTCTTAAGTAGAACTTCACTGGACATGGTTTCCAGCCTCCCATGATCCTGGGCACATCCCCAGGAAATGTGGCTGTCAAGGTGCTTCTCAAAACAGAGTCCCCAGAATAAATGGTCTGACCATAATATATATAACAGCAGAGAAAGTGGGACTCTGTTTCCATTAATATACCCCAACACTACACAAACATTGATTCTTTTTTTAAGAATCATACTGTTAGCTCCATATGAAGTTTTGATCAATTCCAGTTATTTCAAAATTAACTGGTCCCATATTAGGAGTTGAATTTGCACAATTGATTCTAAGTGTTTGGAAGAGTAACTGTTTTAAAATTTTTCTAGGATTCCAAATTGTTATGATCACTTCACATATTTAGTTCTGCTATCTGTTCTATGAGCTAGTATATCATTGCATAAGAAATTACCCCAAATCTTAGCAATTTAAAGCAATTAACATTTATAGCCTCACACAGATTCTGTGAGTGAAGAATTTGAGAGTAGCCTAGCTAGGTAGCTTAGCTCAGAGGTACCTAGCTCAGAGGGATGCTTCATAAGGCCATGGTCAATAGCCATTCAAGGATTTAGTTATCCAAGGACTTTTCTGGGCTGGAACATCCACTTCAAGATGGCGCATTCACATAACAGGTAAGCTCGTGCTCCTTGTGGAGAATCCTCCAAAATTACAGCTGACTTCCCCCAGTGCTTGAACTCAGAGCAAGAGCAAGGAGAAAGCTGTCTGTAATGTCTTTGAGGTGTCTTAGAAGCCACATAGTCACTTCTGTCAAGTTGTGTGGAGGGAATTAACTCCACCTTTTGAAAGAAGAACTGTCAAAGAATTGCCGATATATTTAAAACCACAATAGTTGATTTATAGACATATTAAAAATAGGAGGAGTCAAAAATTACTAAACAGGCATAAATTTGAATCTTGCCTCTTCCACTTATTAGTAAATTTGGAAAAATTACTAACTTTTCTGAGTTTCTTTCTTCAACTAGGAAACAATGATGAATACAGTGTCTACTTCATTGAGTTGTAGGAGAAGCTAAATCAGATGAAATATGTAAATACCTAGTACAATGTCTGGAATATAATAGGTGTTCACTAAACTGCTGTATATATTCACTTAACTAATTGTTAGAGATGCTGAAAGAACAGAACATTGTGATTCAAAGGACCACCTTGCCATGAACCTTAGAAGGTCATGGATACAAAAATGTGTGACTCTAGCTGTATGTACCAAAGTACTAGAAATAAACAGACCAGAAACTTTGTAATTAAGATTGAGACATGACATAAAAGGGATGAGAGCTAGGCACAAGGGTACATGCTGAGTGTACACACTGAGAACATTTTGTGTGCACTAAGTAATTTTTTAAAAATCTCGAGTCCTTTAAATTTTTCACTGAAAAAAAATATCTTTGAAAGAGAAGAATATTGAAAAGTCATTCATGTTTTTAAACCACATCAAAGAGCTTCACAAATAAGATAAATTTTTTAGAAATGACAAGTGTTTTATTATCTTTAGCACTCATTAAGATACATAAAAGCTGCTTTAATCCCTAAGGGTTATGGAACATTTGGTAGAGTAAGTTTAGTTTTCATTTTCAACATGAAAAATATAAATAAAAGCATTGAATAAAATAAACATATAATTGAGCTTTACTGTCAAAAAGAAAAAATCAAAATTTAGATATTCTATAGTTTGTTTGCCTGGTTTCCATTCAATTCTTTGCATTTTAAAAATTCCTTTTAAGCTCATGAACTACTCCTTAGAACATCCAGGACACAGAAAATAGTACCATATCCATTTTACAGATAGAGAAGCTGAGTCACAAAGACCAAGCAAGGCTTAGTTTCTTAGGAAATTAGAAAGGGGCAGTCAGTCAGAAATATGGCTTTTCTGCTGTTGTGTTGACTGGGAAGCTGTCAATGTCAAGCACTGTAAAATAATTTTTGTGTATTCTCAGCCACTTGACAAATGAAAATGAAGGTAATAACTCTTGCATGCTTTGCAATATTCAAACTCACAGGCCATTACCTAACAGTTAAAAAAAAAAGTCTCAATCATCAGATTTATGAAGGCTTTCTTAAATCTATGAAAATATATCTCGTGTTCCACCTAGGTGAAAGTGCACTTACTCTCTTCAATGCAAGACTGATTTTAAGAGTGTCCCAACTCTCCTTGGGGGTTTAACTGAGGCCTGCCAGTGATCCCAGTTTTCATATACTGTCTCTCATTCATTTATGGCTCAGCATTTACTGTCGTAACAGATCATCAGGTACTCATGACAATATTTGGCAGTTCACAGTTCAAGGCAGCAATGTGCTCTGAGTGATGGGGTTTACACTATCTACATGGTGATGATTATAAAATTGTGCATGGGCCAGGGAAAGAAAATAACCCAGCAGATTATATTTCAATGCACCCATTAGAGGATCAGCATGAGACACCATCAGTAGCAGAGGAATTCATCAACTTCATAGGCACCCAAGCAGTGTTAAAAGCTTTAACTTTACTAGAAATATAACAAGTAATAAAAACAGACAAGACCTGAAATGGTCTAATGGACCTGGCACAAATGTGGCAGGAGATTAACAGCACTAAATTCTCTGGTGTGGAAACTTTCCCCAATATTCACAAAGCAGTATTTTGAATTTTAGGGCCTTCAAGTATGAATATTTGTGTCAGCATAAATAGGTTTCTAGATGGACAAATCTCCTTTGGTCTACATAGTCAAACTGAGTTTATATTCTTAAAAACTCTGTTTAAGTTTTTACCATAAAGCGTTTTGTTTCAACAGACGGTGTAAATTCTTTTAAATCCATTTGTTACCTTTTAATCTACTATTGATGAAAGTATTTTCTGTCTTATAGTCATGCTTATATTTAGTAGCATCTATGTGGGCCATCCAGAACATTTATTCTTTAATTGATTATAACATATTTGAGACATATAGAAAGGCCTACAAGTAACACAATAAATTCCATTTCACTCACCAAGTAACGAATTTAAAATATTTCCAGTGTGTTTGAAGCCCCATATAAACACTTCCTCAAATGCAGTCTACCCTCTGCCCTTAAAAATAATCCTTCTGCTCAGTTTAGGGGTTATCATTCCTAAATCCTAATGTATAGACCATGAGTAGTAATATATAGACATGCTATGTGTATATACTAAATGTATATCTCTAAGTAATACTCACTATTATTTTGCATGTTTTAAACTTCACATGGATTGAATCATTTAAGGGTATTGTAAATATGCTTTTGCAACTTGCTTTTTTGTAACAATCTGTTTATGAAATTTATCCTTGTTGATACTGTGGCTCTAGTTAATTTATTTTCACCATTGCATAGCACCATATGATAATACCAAAATTTATGTAGCCAGTTCCCTAAACATGTTTCCTATAAAACCATTTGTGATTATCCAAATTTTTGTAATTTTTGGTGTGCATTAAAAAGAGAGCATAGTATTTCTAGGATGCTTTTCTCCATGGAAGACTCTGAAACACATAAGCTTCAAGGGTTGAATGTGGATATGCCACTTATTTTGCTAAACAAATACAACTGTCAATTTTTAATCATATACAAGTATAAAGATTTAAGCATATACGATGATCAGATTTATTGTCATAAATATCATCATTGAGTTCTAAACAGGTGGACTATATGACTGTCAAGATGAGTGGCACTGCCTTATTCTTCCATACATTCTTAACAACTATTTCAGTGCTGTATTGCATCTATGAACATTCATAGTAGTGTTCAGTTGAAAATACAATTAAAGCTTTGTTGGATACATTTCTATTGAGCAAAGATGGCTATGGAGGGGAAAACTTTCTTTCCATGATATAAACCTTCATAGGCTCAACAACATGAAATATAATAGAGAAGTAGATAAAATATTGAGGAGAAAAGAATCTAGATGAGTCATATATGTAGTCTAAATCTAGTGTGCTTCTAATACATCCAACACTGCAATTATACTACTTTTAATACTTTCAGTATAAAAACTGACAATAGTATTGCAAACTGCATTCACTTAGGTGTTTCAAAGTTAAAACATAAGCTTTTGCAAGTGGCAAGGGAATAGTTATACATAAAAAATGTTTAGGCAGAGAGAGAATAATCATAATTCTAATTCACAATAAATAACTTAAACAAGAGCAATACAATTGATGCATAGCTACACAGCTATAAATGATTCTTGTCCAACAAGTTACTCATTTGAAATAAAATGCATTTTCAATCAATAGATGAAGTGCACATTATCTTACAATGCCTCTGGGAGAAAAAATCTGAAAGCAAGAATTGGCAACCCATGGCATATATGCTGATTGTTCTGCTATACTTCTTTCCCATGCCTTTTTTTTTTTAAGAAGATTTACTTTGTTTGTGTAAAATAATTTTATGACAAAAGTAATATTGAACACTGGGAAATTTGAGCAACCCCAAAATATTACAAAGAAAAAAATAAAACTCCAATGCTATTGTTATTTCGCACATTTAGAAACTATTACTGGTTTAATATTATTAATATTATTCTTCTATGCATTATATATATAGAAACTTTCATATCATTTTCACTACATGATGTGTTAAATAGTATGACTATTTTCCCCACAGCATAATTCCTCTTTATCCTTGTTTTTAATGGCTTCATGTTATTATATGATGTGGATAGACCATAATTTATTCACCATGATTTCACTTTTTGAACATTTGTTTCCAGTATGAGTAATGTCATAGTAAGCATCTTTATTGATAAATCTTTATTTATATACAGGATGATTTGTTTGCCTAGCACAAATTCTAAGAAATAAGGACCCCAAGTCAAATGCTACACATATGTATAATGCTTCTCTTACATGCTACCAAACTGTTGCCCAAACAGGTTGTGCCAATTGTTACTCTCACCATCATAGTCTGAGAAATCTCATTTCCTCAAATAATAGCTTCAATACATTTCATTAGGATCTCAAGTCTTCATTATTCCCCGTGTCCATACCCCTTTGCCATGTGGTCTTGTAGTAAGTGGTTTTCTGTTGTGTTTGCTCCTGACCTTGTGAGCTTATTTTGGTCAACAGGTTAGTCAGTTGTGATTCATGGAGAATTGTTAAAAGTGCTTATGCAATTGGGCTTGCTCTCTGGGGCCCCTGTTATTGTCTAGATTAGCCTATTGTTTCCAGGCAGAGGAGAAAGGCAAGCACAAAATATTCCACCCTCCAATTGGCCACAAAATGTGTGGCTGAGTCCATCAGAGCCCAGAAAATTCATTGTTTGAGTTCAGTCAAGATCAATCAGCACTCATGGTGTTGACACGATGTTATGGTTTAAATATGAAGTGTCCTTCAAAAACAAAAACAAAAATAAACTCATGTGTTAATGCAGAAATGTTCAGAACTAAAATGGTTAGATTTGGAGAGCTGTAACCTAATCAGTGGGTTAATCCATTTGATGGATTAATAATTTGAAAGGACTAATGTATGGAGTGGTAATCAGGCATGTAGAGTGTGGTTGGAGGAAATACGTTACTGGGGTTGTGCCTTTGGGTTTGAATTTTGTCCCTGGCATCTTGGTCACACTCTATGCTCCATGGCTTCCATAAACTGAGAAGCTTTCCTCTGCCACACCCTTTTGCCATGATGTTCTGCCTCCCCTCAAGCTCAGAGAAATGGAGTCCCTTAACCATGTTCTGAACCTCTGAAACCAGGAGCTCAAAATAAACTTTTCTTCCTATAAGTTATTTTGGTCCCAGAGATGAAAGCTGACTAATTCACCCGAATAATTGTGAAAAAGAATAAGTTATTAATTGGTTCAACTACAAATTTGGGGGGTAATTTGTGCCATAATAGCTAAATAATAATGTCAACAATGCTGTTCTCTCCACAAATATTTTACAGTTGTTCTGATAAAAGTTTATACATTACAAATAAGTTTCATTGTATTTCCTCTTTCATTATTAACAAATTTGCAAATCAGAAAACTCTCATTCAGAAAAATTGTGATATATCTGAATTTGTCCAAGTTATTAAATGGCAGAATTAGGGTTCAGAGTATATAACTATGCCCCTTTCTCTATTCAAAGTTTTTTCTGTTAAAACAACAACAACAACAACAGATAATCATTTTAGATTGGCAGGATATATGATCTCTTGTTGTGACTACTTGACACTGTCATTGTAGCACAAAATAATCACAGATAATACATAAATGAATGGGTATGGCTGTGTTTCAATAAAACTTTATTTACAAAAACATCTTTGCTACCCTACCATGAATGTCTATGGTTGGCATGTTCCTAAAGTCAGTCAATGGCTAACATTTTGCCCATCAGTACTAATGAAGATGCTGAATATTTGGAGATATATATATATATATATATATATATATATATATATATATACATACACACACACACATTATGTACATATTTTTATATACTATATATTGTAACAATATATATACATGCACTACATATACATATATGCTATGTATTATGTACATATATATAGTATGTATGTGTAGTATACAAGTATTCTTCTGTATATACACACATACTAGACATATATGGATTTGTATATACAAATATATACAGATGTGTGTGTGTGTGTGTGTGTGTGTGTATTCTGAAATTTCATTGATTTGGAAGTGACAAAGATTCATTTTGTTCAATTTCATTTGAAAACTGAAGCTACCAAGGAACCAGGGTGGAAAAAAAAATAAAAAGGGAAAACAACTGGTAATATACCTCCTTGAAAGCAATCACAGGTCAAAGGCCCACTGCTGCAAAGGAGATGATGGTTGGAAAAATGTATAAACGGCTGCTGGTCAATCATGAAAATAGAAAATAACCGAGCAGAATCCATCAAAATAGGTGATGTGTGAAAATGAGAATTTCCCAACTTGGTTCACAAAGGAGTGATTTGAAATGAAAACCCATGAATGCATGAATGAATGAATGAGTGATTGAAGAGGTGCTTAGGGAGCTAATGTCAACCCAACTCAATCGCGGTAAAGGTTAATTGAGACAAGGCAGCTGTCTCATCTGCTGGGGGGTGCATCCCACACAGAGAGGCTTGGCAATGGCAATATTTTTCATGACTTTAAAATGATCAGAAGCATTTTCAGTGATCTCTGGTTTTAGAAGAGTTCAGTTACAGGGTCACACACGGTGTAGAAAGGAGCAAAGGGTCACATCAAATTTCAGGATTGAATCCCAGTTCTGCCATTTACTAGCTATGCAAACATAGCACCTTCTCACCAGCCTCTATTAAAGAATATGCAACATGAATATAATAATAGGTCCTATGCCATAGGATTTTTTGCAGACTAAATATGCTTTGCATAGTCCCTGGTCACATGGAAGAAATAGATAAATTATCAACTGTTTGCTAAAACTGACACTAGATACCGTGTATAAAACAGGATGCCTGTCCCTGAGGAATTCAGAGTCTATTGGGACACATAACTATAATAAATAGACAACTATAATAAAGCATAAGAAGGGTCTTAATAAGAACATTTATGAAGAAATTTCGGGAAAAAAGAGAGAAAATTAACAAATTAATTTTCTCTATTGAGAGAAGTATTGTGTGCATGTGTGTGGGTAATATTAATGTTTTATTTTTATGAACGTTGTTGTTGTTGTTTTATGAACGTGTTATTACTATAGTAATAAATTGCAATCACCATACTGTAATTTGCTTTAGGGTAAAGATTAAAGACTACTTCCTAACCAACATAGCCATGAGGTCTCAATCATGGTTTGGTGAATAATTGTTGCATTATAGATTTTAGTGAAGAAAATCTTCACTTTAATAAAGACAAGGTTAAAATTTATCATTTGAAAGAAAGTAATCTAGTCTCTGCTAACCTTATGGCATGTTGTATATTTTTGAAGCTCTATTGGGTTATAAGATGTTGTTGTTGTTGGGAGTTTTGGAATGAGTCAAACATGAGTTTACATTTCCATTTCAGCTTGAGACTTTACGAAAATGAGTTAACCTACTACGGAAATTTGTGTGTGAAATGATGCTTGATTTAGGTGTTAAGAGCATCAGTTCTGCAGCCAGGCCACCTGGGTACAAATCCTGTTGCTAGAGTGGTGTGATGACAGACAACCAAGGTTTAGGTTCCCCACAACAGCAGATCTTACAACAAGGATTTGGGTGCAGGCAGTATATTTGGGGAGTAATCTGAAGAAGCACACGTGAGTAGGCGAGGAACAGGGGAGGGGGCTAAGGACCTAAAAATCTATGTCGAAGGGCAAGTTCCATATGGAGAGAACTGGAGTTCAAAGGTCCCTCTTAGGTAGTGTTCGGAAAATCAGGCAGACCTCAGGGAGGACAAAGCTGGGGTATTTGTGCATCAACCTGTGAACTTCATTGATTGAGAATTGTCCCTGGGGCGGTTGAAATCCCAGCTCTTCAGACTGCCCTGTGAGAAAGCTGAGCAAGCTCCCCTGCGCCAGAGAAGGCCCTGAGGCTGAGAGATCAGAGGCACAGAGGCCAGAGGCCAGAGGCTGTCTTCACATTACTAAGTGTCCACTTGAAGCGGCAGGTGCCAGGGTGTTGTGAGGCAGGGCGTTAGCAATGTTTGCCACACCTCTAGGCACCCTCTCCCCCGCTTTTTTTTCTGTAATTAGGACAAAATAAAATCTATATAAGAGATGTTACAAATAACTACATGTAATGCATTGTTTTTCATTGATTCAAGATTTTAAAAATACAGTTTATAAATACATTGGGATGAATGAAGAAATTTGAATATGACCTTCATATAGGTAACATTTTTATGTCAATAATATAGTTCTTGGGCTGGGGTTGTAACACAGTGTTAGAGCACTTGTGTAGCAAATGTGAGGCACTGGGTTCAATCCTCAGCACCACATAAAAATAAATAAACAAAATAAAGGTATTAAAAAACAATATAGTTATTGAGCATGGTAATGATCTTTTGGCAACTAGGAGAAGGTCTTTATTCTTTGTAAACATATGCGGAAGTGTTTAGAAGTAAAGTGGAATGATGTCTACAAATTGCTTTGAAATTTTTTAAAATACACATACAGAAAAGCAAATATGACAAAATTTCAATCATTGGTGAATTTAGATAATGATATAGAAATGCTCATTGCACATTTTAAAAAAAAGTTTTTATATAAGCTTCAATTTTTTTTTTCAGAAGAGAGTAGTAGGCAAAATGTAAAAAGTAGAGTGTCTCTCTACAGGATTAACCTGCTGTGAGGATTGACTGAGAGCTCTAGGAATAGATAGCAAAGAGTCAGTATCATGTGACTAAGAGCTAGAACCCAGTCCAGGCAGCCTGAGCTCAAACTCTGGCACTCCGAATGGCTAACTGGTTGATCTTAGGCAAGGGACTTATTTTAGGTATCTAATTTTTTTCATCTGCCAACTAGGATGAATAAAATTCCTTTGCTATAGGATTGTTGGGAAGATCAAATGGGATGATGCATACACAGCCCGGAGAAGAGTGTGACCAGTGTTTTGTATCAGCATCAGCCTCATCATCACCACCACCCCAAGTGGCTATCTGTCCCAGCTTCCTGTTGTTCTTTCAAAGGGTTCTAATTTGGACAATAAATATTATGATGGCCCTATCATTACTTCATTAAAATTCTGAGAGTTTTAAAGGAAATGACCCAAATGCAGTAATACCTTCAAAGCTGGGGCTGTTAATGCTCTTTTATTCCCTGGGGCCCTTCATCCCATGTGGGTCAAGAGCAAGATAGTGTGGCATTAGGTGGCAGGTAGAGATCCACTGAAGAGATGAGGTCCAGCACCAGGCACAATAGGGTGGATGCCCAACAAAGTCAGAGAATAGGGCATTCAGCCAGGGTCTGGAACAACCTCTAGGTTCTCCTCTAGGGAAAATTCAGGCATAAGGTAGAGGGGGAAAGTTTGGGCTGAATTACTAGAAATGTGGACAGGTGAATATTTGGGCGAGGGAAGACAATGCAGATAGTGCAGGTAGTGGAAAGGCAGAGCAGAGCAAATTTCCATGCTAAGTTTCCAAAGCTGATCCTTTCCTTGCTTGGGTAGGATCCCTGTCCCAGAAGCCAGGGTAAGACTGTCCAGAAACAGTCGGGTGAAGGAAAGAGCACTTGAGCCAGAACCTGGCTTCCAGTCTTAGCACTGATACTTACTCAATGAGAAACTGTCAGCAAGTTACATTCATTTTCTAAAAGTTGATTTCCTCATTTATAAAAATGGGGCATCAATTCTCAAGGATCCTTCTAGCTCCATAGAGACAACGTGATTAAGAGCACAGACTAGAACAGAGAGAGCTTATTTCACTCAACAACAATAGGATCATGGGCAAATCATTTGCTCACATACATGGGACAAACTATATCCTAGAGATATTAAAATTAAAAGAAGTAAAGCATCAGCTAAGTGTGAATGTTAGAGGAACTATTTATACTATTTAGGGTCAATTTTAAGTACAAGTAACTGAAATATCCTAAAAAGCAGAGGCTTTAAAAAAGCCAGTATTTAAGAAGTGAACAGGTGTCAAAACAGGGTTGTATGGCCTACTCGGGTGGGGACTTCGAGGCTTTCCCATTTTGTCACTGTGTGCTGGGTGGTTGCCTTTCCCAAGGTCATCATGGGTCAAGATGGACATTGGAAATGTTTTTACTGTGAGCAGCTGTCAATTGAAAACCAGAAGACTTATTACTAAGGAAAGAAAAGAGAAATGGATATTGGAGACAACTCGCAGTTCTTGTCACAGCCCTCAGTAAATGTTAACTTCTATTTGTATTGTTATTATTTCAATATTATTTATACTATTGTTATTAATGTTCCATTAATTGTACAAGTGAGAATTAAATGACTCCCCCAGCACCTCAAATTAAAGAGATTGAAGGTAACAACAGAGGAGATTATTATAAAAACTGATTCCATTGAGGTTTTACTTTCATCCCAGATACTCGGGAGTTTAAGGATAGAGAAATAAATGTCACTCCGGCATCTGATTTCATATTCATAACAATGTGCAAAAAATGGATTATGTCCTAAAATGATTGAGAAGCTATGTTTGGGTTGATGAACTAAAGATGATATAGAAGAGAAATCAAGCAACCATAAGGCCCTTAAATGTCTGGGAATAGTACATTTATTTTAATAGCACAAAATGGAAATCAATTCCAATTTCAAATGAAGAATATGTATGTGTTAGAATTAAATGCTCTTAAAATGTTTAGACTCCATTTTGGCTTTAAAATGATGAAAATATCAAGAAGAGTTTGTGATATAAGAACAATTATATTAAAAATTGGAGCCCATCTTGCAGCATAAATTTCCTTAATTGGCACCAGACAGCCCAACAAGATAGGAGCACAGTAAAAACTAGAGATTAGGGAACTGAGAAATAAGCAAAGACACCCCTTGAAAGACAAGTTTAAAAGGATGGCAAGATATGGAATGCTTATATTTAGATTCCTTTTTCTCAAGCTACATTTAATGTTATTGTAAACTTTTCATTCACTAACATGTATAGGAAAACCCAAACCCAAGGTTGAAATTCTGGTAACAAAAGTATCCAGATATAAAAGAGATCTCTAAACTTTTTTTGAAAATCCTTTTTGATTTCCTAAACCTCAATTAGCATGATGTAATTTGGGAGGATATTGAATCATTTTTCATCAATTTTGTCTTCTACATGAGCTGGCTAAATATAGTACAAATGTTTGCAGGAAACCCCTCCCTCTGTACATCCCTCCTGCCCATCCACCTGGCAAGGTATTAACTTACCATTCAGAGAACACACAGAACCCAGGGAAACAGCAGCATAATTAAATAATGTCATCAGCCTCTGAAGTGCACTCCCAACTGTGCTGCTGCACATGAAAGAGCTCTTATAGACAGATCACCTGGGGGTCTCCTGTGCAGATCTCACTTTCCTTCCTTGCATTCCATCAGAAGAGCTTAAATAGGATGCAGCATTTGGGGGCAGAGAGCCGAGTTGTTTCTTGCTATTTCAATAATTTCAAGGTCATTTTGCAAAACTATCCAGCTACTACTTATGTCAACGTGATGTTAGTATCTGTATGGAAAGTGGAAAATTCACATAGATTAGTTGAATAGTGAGTTTAATCATCTATTAGGAATCCAATATTTGATTTCTGCCTGGAATGAATAGACTACATTTTATTGCTTGGACTCATGCTACGATGATGGCCCAATTCAACCAAGCCTCACCTTTCTTGGCTTGTTTATGGGCACAGTTTACACCTGTGCATCAAACAGACCTGCATCTCAAGTGCTTTTCCTAGTGAAGATGTTTTAGTCCTACATTCCCTTTGTTTTTTAATGGCTTGTATTTTAATGTCAATAGATGGTCTTGCTGTCTTCTCCACTCTTTACCCTCCTTTTACCAATTTTTCTTCTCTCTTTTCAACCTCTGTCTCTTTCTCAGGTCTGCATCTCTTTACTCATCCACTTTCCATGGTCCTTTTCCCTGGTGGTGACACAGAGTAAGTGATTTTCTCTCTAGAGTTGTCTTCCAATGATAGGGCAGACTGCTAATTTGTGTGTCTTGTCATCTGAGTCCTTGCCACTGGCATAGACACTGGGACAGAGGCTGCAGTCTGTGCCATAAGACGGGAGCGGGTAGCTCCATTGTATAGGACAGTAATGTTTCCAGGAGCTTTTCAGAGAGAAGAGGCAGAGAGGTTGATGTATAGGGAGGGAAACATCTTCCCAGATTCTTTCATTTTTCTCTTCCTATACTGTCTGTATTCAGTCATGGTCCTGCAGGAAACAGATGGCAAATCTCAGCAGAGCACAGTGATTGCTATGGAGGAATGAACCACAATGGAGGAAGGACCACCTTAAGACTGGTCTTGGAGGGCTGTGACTATGGACAGCTCTGCAGTATGAAGAGGCAGGGAGAGGATTAAGAAATAAAATAACCCCTCTCTCTTCTGCAACCTGACCTCCCATTGGCTGAACCCAAGCAAGTCTCACTGAAGTTCTTGGCAGGAGTTGGACTCCTGGAGAGAAAAGGAAAAGAGTTTAGTGAAGGGACTGGCTACTAAAGTATAGATGTGGTTCAGGGAACTCAACAAGGAGTAGTGAAGCACTCGGGAGCTAGTAAGCAGGTAGCCATTACCATCCTTGTCTTAAAGAAAGCAGAGGAAGGAGCAGCAACTCAAGGTGGAGAAACCTGTAGCTGTAGGAGTCAGCCCCTAATAATAGCAGTGGTCTTTGTTAGAGCCACAAAGTCAAACTAGATTGACCCAAAGGAAAGAAGCTGAGATATAATGGAGGAAGTAGTGCACTGACCTCTCTCTCCTCATGATCTCTAATC
This sequence comes from Marmota flaviventris, assembly GCF_047511675.1. NCBI lineage: Eukaryota > Metazoa > Chordata > Mammalia > Rodentia > Sciuridae > Marmota > Marmota flaviventris. The sequence continues at coordinate 30,879,998 of NC_092508.1, read as the reverse complement.
TCCTGCTGGGCCTCCCATTGGCCAAACCTAACAGGAAGCCAGAAAGTAAGGAAACTGACGTCGTCTATTGGCCATAGAAGTGCAGAGCATAGACTAGAAGGGCACATGTGTAATATGCTCACCTAGTTATTTTTTTTTTTAATTGAGTGTACATGACGGTGATTATAAAAAATAATGATGAAGAGAACAAATAAGACCACAGCAGTAGCGTTGACTGCAATAGTTTCAGTGATATCATCTTAATTTCATAGAATACTTTAAACTTCAAAAGGTTTTACACACGTATCACATTGGCCCCAATAGATGGACAAACTACGAGGTGTTTGGTTGCTTTGGGGGAATGACCACATCTTGGTTTATAAGTGGTCTGGTGGTTCATATGTAGTTGTAGTTGGAATGTTTTATTCACTTATTTTAGTAATACATATTGAAAGTCTACTATGTGCCAGGTTTTACGCTAGTTGTGAAAGGGTTTATTTCCTCTTGAAGCCCATTCCCTGTGTATACCTAGCTCTGGATTTTAGACCATTTCCTTGGTGAGAAGGAGACCTGGCCTAATTATAGCACCAACCATTGCTATTGTTCAAACTCAGGGTTCAGTATGAGGTGTGCAGAGCTGTGAATGGACCTGGGTCCTCTTTATGCCATTGGATTCTGCTGTGGCCCCTACTGGGTTTCCACTTCCTCATGATCCTGTCTTACTTAAGTTGAATGATGGAATATATGGAAATATCAAATGAAAAGCAAATACAGTCCCTTGAATTCCTGGAAAAGCATGATAGCAGGATTGTTTTTGTGTGTATGTGTGTATTTTCAGTTTGTTAAAGACTTATAATATCTCTCTGCTGAGGATATTGCTTAATGAATTAAAAATAACATGGGACTTTCAACCGAAAGATCAGAGTTTTGATAACTGAACCTGCCATAGACTAGCTTTTGGAAATTGGGCAAGTCATTAGGTTTTTCTGAACTTCCACTTCTACATCTACGAAATTGGAATAGTAATGCTGAGGGCAAGATTGTTGTGTGGACTAAGTGGGATAATGCACATGAGTTTTTGTAAAAAAACAAAAAGACCTCCAATCTAAGTATTTTAAGAACTAGCTAATGAATTCACTGTAACATTAAAATATTTTGCTGCCAAAAATTTAGATTTTTGAGAAAGATTTGAGTTAAATTTATTTTTTAAATCTACATGTTTGGCATCATACAAGCACATCCATGGGAATCTTTAAAAAAAAATCTGTGCAAATACATTCCTCTGCAAGTGAAGTAAATTTTAGTCAGAAAAAGAATATTTCTCAGTTCCTCTCAACTTAACTGCTCTTTTTGATGAATTCAGCTATACCTTCAGACATAAGCTTCCCCTATCTGGATTCTGCCTTTTTTGTCCTGTTAACTAAAAAGATTTTGGCATATGCCTACCCCATCAATCTGCTTTCTTGCAGAATACTGCAGAAGCAATCCTTTCAGATAATGAGATATGATGGTATGAATCCTGGCCCCATCACTTTGTAGTTATGCAACCTTAAAAAAAATACTTAAATCTTAGAGCCTCAATTCTTTATCTGTAATGTGGGTTGTTCTCCTTTGGGCTCCCACCACTAAATAAAGGTCATATGCCTTCTTTCACTGCCCTTGGTGTCCAAACCCTAACAAGAGCATCAGTGAAACTTGTTTGGGTTCAGTCAATGGGCAGTCCAGGTGCAGAAGGGAGAGAAGTCAGGGTATTTTTTTAATCTTCTCCCTGCCTCTCCATGCTGCAGAGCTGCCCCTGGTCACAGTCCTATGAGACCAGCCCTGGTGGTAGCTCTTCCTCCATGGTCTTAGCAATCTCTGGACTCCAGAGCACTCTTCCTGCCCTTTTCCCTTTACTCTAGAGCAGCCCACTCTTCTGCTATCCCTGATATCTGCCCATCCCTATTGGTTTCCCTAACCCTACCAACACACCTGCAAATAGTCTTTTCACTAAATTGTCCTCATGATTCATCAGCATGTGCTTTTGGTATTCTATTAGGACCCTGACTGGTACAGGAGCTTAATAATAATATGTACTTCCTTGTCAATTGAGGATTAAGCAAATATTATGGGGAGATCACTTAGAACAAGGACTGAGATATCAGTGCTTAGTAAACATCAGTCATCATCATCTTGCTCTCTCCCATCATTGAAGCCCTGGTTTTCTGAGTTGCCTTCCATCTCAGCCTAGAGATAAACAATCATCTCTATCTGACTCATGCCTCCCCTCCTCCCACTACCACCCAAGCCCAGCTTCTGAGATCCTGATTTTCTAATTATTACTAGTAGGGAGTTTGTACAAAATTAAACATTCCACTGTTAAACAAAACCAATCTAAAACGATTGCCCTCACAATGAGAAAATACACTGAGTGGCCACATTATTAACTCTCATCCATGAATTATAGCTTTAGAATATGTATGCAGCATGATAATTTAAAGAGAAATAGATGGAAAGCTAATAGTTAACCTCTGAACAGGAGATGAATCCTCAGTATATTATGAAGGGAAGAATGGACTGGAATAATATCATAGATTAGCAATGGCAATCACAGCAAATTTCAGTTTGTCACATTAATTGCAGAAGCAAATAAAATATCAATAAAGTCTCATTTTAAGACAATTATACATATTTGAAGATTTACAGAAATGGCTAAATAAATTTAAACTCTGATTTTTTGACAGAGTGTAAAATCTGCCTTTGAAAGTTAGTAAAGAAATTTGGAATGGTATAAAAAAAATAGAGCCAATAGCTTTAAATTTTTTTAAAGCAAAGAATGAATGCTTTAGAGAGATTATTTCCAAACCTAGAGTTGCATAATTGTAGGAATGACTTTCCCAGGGACATTTTGGGTACCATACCAATCTAGGATTGACTAAGAGAATAATTGATTCAAGCTGGGGGAATTAGGGGCTGCAAGCCTAAAACTGCAGAACTGGAATGTGTCATCAGTCAGGGTTGTCCAGAGAAATGGAACCAATAGGATGTAATATGTAAGAGATTTATTTTGGAAATTGACTCATGCAATTAGAGATACCAAGAAGTACACAATCTGCTATCTGGAAACTATAAAGTAATGTTGATTATTCTCCTTTTGGCTCTCACCACTAAACAAAGGTCATACTCTTTTCTTCTCTGCTGTGGGAGTTCAACTGAGCATCAGTGAGACTTGCTTGGGTTCATTTAACAGGCAGTCCAGATTTCAGAAGAGAGAGATAGGTCAGGGTATTTCCCCCAGGAGAGCTGGTGGTATATTCTTTCTGTGTCTGAAGACCCAAGAACCAGGGAAGGTCAAAGGGTAGTCCACAATCTGGAGCAAAGGCCCAAGACTGGGAAGACTGCTGGGCTAAGTCCTGGAGTCTGAAGACCTGAGAACCAGAGAAGACAATGTCCCAGCTTAAGAAGAATGCAAGGATTTGCCCTTCCTCCACCTTTATGCTGGGTCAGAGCCCTTAGCAGATGGAATGATGCCTATTCACATTGGTGAATGTGGCATGCTTTACTCAGTCTACTGATTCAAATGTTAATCTCTTCCAGAAACACCTCATAGACATACCTAGAGTGATGTTTTACCAACTATTTGAGAATTCCTTAACCCAGACAAGTTAATGCATAAAATGACCCTTCTTGGGAGAAACAGTCTCAAACCACTCTTTTGAAGTATGTTATGGTTTAGATGTGGTATCTTCCAAAAGCTCAAGTGTGAGACAATGCAAGAAGGTTTGGAGGAGAAATGATTGGGTTATAGCCTTACCCTAATCAGTGGATTGATTCCTGATGGAATTAACTGAGTGGAAGTGGTAGGGTGTGGCTGGAGGAGGTGGGAATTGGGGTGTGGCTTTGGGTATATATTTTGTATCTGGAGACCCCTCTCTCTGCGTTCTGATCACCACATGAGCTGCTTCCTTCTGCCACACTCTTCCATCATGATTTCTTGCCTCACCTCGAGCCCCAAGGAATGGAGCCAGCCTTAGTACATTCTATGGAATGGATTAGACCTCTGAAATCATGAGCCCTCAAATAAACTTTTCCTCCTCTACAGTTGTGCTGGTCGGGTGATTTAGTCACAACAGTGGAAAAGGTAACTAAAACAAAGCACCAGCATGGATAGCATAATCAGAACTTGCAGGAGGGTCTAGAAGCCACAGAATCTACCCAGAAAAGTAAAACCAGAAACCAGGACTCCAGTAAAGGATGGCAAAGAGTTCTTCAAAGGGTCACATAGAGGGAGCTCCTGTTATGTCTGATGCTCATTAACAAACTGTGACTCAGAATTGCTCCAGGGAAAGGATTCTGGGAAATATAGTTCCCAGCCTCAGGAGGGTATGGTGCTGGTGGTGATGAGTTGACAACAGACAGCACAGCAGAAGTACCACCAGCCACTGTCCTTGGCCCTTTATGACACTGTTATACACAATGCTAGCAGGAATCATACGGAGTAAGTATTTTTATTGCCATTTTATTGGGATGAAAGAGATGTAGGAAACTGGGGTCAGAGAAATGTAGTTACTTATTCAGAGTCATATAAAGAGACAAGGTATGAACTCACATTTGTCAAGCTTTCTATCATAACATCCCTTCTCCTGCGAATTATGAAAGACCAGCTCCCTTTTATTTTAAAAATCCTGCAAATTACTGTTAACATAAGAACTACTATTTTCTATTATATAAAACAAAGTATATGAGAATAAGTGGGTTTATGTTAGATGAATTTTACAAATGAAGGTCCAGATTTCCCAAGTACTCTTTTTCCAGATTAGGATCCATTGTAATCTCACAGCTGATAGGAACTCAGAGTGCAAAATTTGAATCTCACTCCCACAATTGACTTAATACTAAGTCCCAGTGAAATAACAGCCTGCCTTTCAGCTGACAGGAAGTGCTTCTGTTCTCCCAATGGAGAAGAGTAATACATCAAAGTCAGGGAGAGGATGTGAACCTTCTGGAAGTCCAGGGCTAGGAATGAGTAGGGCGTGATGCTAATCAGAACCAGGATCTTCATTCCACGTGTTGGCTCACCCAAGCTGGATCCACTCAAAAATAGACTTAAACCCTGGGAATTACCATGAAATTTAACCATTCTTGCAGGACCAGAATTATTTCAAATAGTATGAATCTTGCAGAATAACTGAACACCTGATATTCACTCTTAGACTGTATTCCTCTAGGAAAGAGATGTGGGGAAGTAAGGGATATCAATTTCTTATTGGTATTTATATAGATACACGAGTGGAGGTGTGTGAAGTCTAAATGCAGATGATAAACTGGAAAGTAAAGTAAATTATCTCAAAAGAAAAGGAGTGGGTTAGGAGACTGGAGATTGAATTTTGGTCAAGGAGAGGACAAAGGGAAAACTAGTAGAAAGAAGAAACAGGAAGAATATTAAACCCATGAATCATAGAGAGTAATTTCAGAAACAAAAGCTTTAAGGGGCAGTGATTTTAAATGATATGGAGGTTGAGTGTATGGATGACTGAGCTGAGGTGTGAGTTCAAGTTTTGAAGGCCACTAGTAATTCAGAAATTTGGGAATGTTAGGGGCAGCTCAATGAATATTGATAGTGAAGAAACAAAATCCTATTACTAATCACTCCAGCTACACACTTCTCCAAATCTTCTGTTCTCTGGTCTTCCCCCTAACTCTCCCTCTCACCACACTTATCCCTAGATTACTGTTAGAGAAAACTGTATCACCACTTCATGGACAATCTTGGAAATTTATGGTTCTCAAACTCCATGTAGACCCTTACCATGCCCACCACTCTTAGATGATCCTAGTTGGTTCACCTTCTGATTCACAACTATATATATTTCAAACCCAATGCTATCCGCCCTCCATGCTGCCAACCTTATTCTCAACAGACAACTTTACCTCCAATCTCACAGAAAAATAGAAACAATCAGTTGGGGACTTCTTTAAAATTATTCCTTTTTATATTCAGACTTTCACATTATTTTACTGTCCTTACCTCTTTCTGCCATTTGCCTAATCCAAACTCCTTCCAACTCTGACAAACTTGCCCCATGATTACACTGTTAGCTTGTAGTATCAGTATCTGATTTTCTACTGGATCCTTCCCCAGGGCCTGTAACTGTAGGTTTATTTCACTCTAAAATGAATATTTCCTTTCTAATGATCACTTAAGCTGCAACCACATCTTTTTCTTTCTTTAACAACCACATTTTATGGTGCCTCCCTTTCCTAATTCCACACCAACTGTTTACTCCTGCAATTCATTGACACAAGAAACAATGCATCTACCACTCAATTAAAACTCTATCCTAAAAGACGACTGACGTATCTACCATATTCAGTCCTCATTTTCCTCATTGCTGTTAGACTTTGCCACCCAACGCCTCCTCATTGGAATCCCCTCCCACATTAGTCTCGGTTGCATCCTTCTTTTCCACGTCTTCTGGTACCTCTCTATCCCTTATTCAGTCTCCTTGGAAACCCTATTCCTCCCTCCTTGCTTTTCATGTTGAGGCTTCCCAGGATCCAACTTCAGTCTTTCCTCTTGTTTTATACACTCATCAGTTACATCAACTCCTATAAATTTAATAATACCCATGATTCCAAAATCTATATCTCACCTCAATCTCTGCCCTGAGCCAATTTTCCCCAATTGCCTGCTAAACATTTTCATCAATTTTCCCTGGGAGCATTTCAAATGCACCACATTTGAAATAGATCTACATCAGATCCTTCACTTTTGTTTGTAAAATTCTTCCCAAGAAGGAATAGAGGGAAGAAGATTGGGCCAAATGAGTACATCGAGAGTCTTTTGCATGGGGAGTAGGGAAAGAGGAGGGGGAAAGGTTAGTAAAAATTGTAGCCAATATGTACTGCATATTTCTTATATGTTGAGCATTAAGTTACATAGATAATTATTTAATATCTTTTATGATTTTATGGCAATCGTATGAGGTGTTTAGGTAATCAAAACAATGGCCTCCTATGATGTCCAAGTCCTAATCTCCAGAACCTGTGAATATGTTACCTTACCTTCCATGGCTAAAGGGACTTTGCACATGTGATTAAGTGAAGGAGCTTGAGATGAAGAGATTATCCTGGATTGTGTATGGGCCCACTGTAATCAGGACTGATTTATGAGTGCTCAATGTCCACAGGTCAAAGAAGGACTGGCTTTGTTTACGGGACAGAGCCAGGGTGGATTTCATTCCAATTTAGAGCATCCCTACCAGCCTGTGTTCAGGCTAGAAACTGTACTCCTTGGTTTAACAATCTTAACGAGCATTTTCTTCATGCTAGAGAATGTGACAGATCCTAGAGTTACAAAATTAAAACATATGTGCCCTTGACTCTTTTCTGCACACCCCCATAACCACTCTTTCCTTGTGTTGCTTGCTCTATCATATTATATCTTTTTACCGTTTGATAGTTTAACACCATTATTCTACATAGCAGTAACAAGCAAAGTTAGATGCTGGACTGACTCTCTTCAGATGAGAGCTTGGCTACGGAACCAACAAAGGTGCCCTTCAACAGATGAATTGATAAAGAAAATGCTGTATGCATGCATAATGGAGTATTACTGAGCCATAAAAAAGAATGAAATTATGGCATTTGCTGGTAAATGGATAGAAATGGGGACTATAGTAAGTGAAAAATCCAGACTCAGAAAACCAAAGGTCAAAGGTTTTCTCTGGTATGTACAAACTAGTCCAAAATTAGGAGAGAAAAAACAAGAAAGAGAGACAAAGGAAAAAGTGTGTGTGTTTGGGGGCGGGGGTAGTTTACATAAAAAAAAAAAAAAAAGAAGGAAGACCAGTGAGCTAGATGAAGGGGCTTCAGGGAGAGAAATAAGGGAAGAACAGAGGAATGATTCTGACCTAACTTTTCTATGTACATACATGAGTATAGCATAGTGAATTTCACCATCATGTATACCTACAAGACACTAACAAAAATCAAAAAATCTAAAAGTAAATATCAGAAATATCAGTAGAACAGAGGAAGGGAACAGGGAGAGGGAGGAAGGGAGGGAAAGAGGAAGAACTAGGGACTGAATTTGAGCAAATTATATTCCATTTAAAAAAAATTTATCAAAATGAATCATATTGATTATATATATGACAAAAAAGAAACAACAAAAATTGTACATAAAGATAAATACAATAATAAATAAAGGAAGGAGATGATATAGCTTGGGGAGATGGGATGCCTAAATACTGTCAGCAGGAGTAATTTGGCAATACTGTATGTAAAGGGCCCTGAAATATTTATGGAATGTTATGCAAAGTATTCCCACTCCTAAGACTTTCCCTTTTGAAAATAATCAGATTGACATATGACAGTACTAATTCCAATATTAGGTACAGTAATAAATAAACGTGAATTAATCTAAATGTTAGTATTAATGGACTGTTTACATAAATCGATGTGTCCAAAGGATGGAAATCTGCATAGCCATTTAAATAAATAGTATTTTTAAATACTATTGGTGACATGGAGAAATACTCATGGTATTGCATAAACTATAAAAAGCAAAAGCCACATCTATACAGATAGTATGTTAGCAGCAGTTAGCTTTGGGTAATGTAATTATCAGTTATTCTTTTATTATATCATGCATTTAAAAAAATTTCCATGCATTCAAAATAATTTCATGCACTTAAAAAATTTTTCTACATGAACGTATATTATAATCAAGGTAAAGGCAGCTCATAAATGCTACGTTTAAAAGAACAATAGAAGCCATGTCCCTGCTGATTATTCTGTTTGCCTCCCAGATCCTCTGTCTGCCCTACTCCCTGCTCTGGGAGATGCTACCCTCCATGTGTAGCATCACTGGGATTTCCTTGCCCACGAATTCTGGTTGAATTTGGTCCATAAGAGGCACTGGAGGAGAATGGAGAACTGAAGAAAGAAGTTAGGCTCTCTTCTCCCAGAAATCTGGCATATTTTCTCTGTAGAACCTGGAACACTGGGCAGTGGTTATGCTACTTTGTGGCCATAGATCCTGTGGGGCAGCTCCTTCCCAAAGCCAGGACTCTGTCCGGGATCTGTTTCCCATGCCTCCTCAGGTAGCTGGGCAGATGGCTTCCTGCTTATATCCTCTGAACACTATTCCTTGTTGAGTCCCTTTGCCCTTCCCACCCCTGCATAGTGTCTGCACACTAAACTCTTTCCAGTTAATCCTTTGAGTGCAATCTGCCCCTGGCCAGTCCCTGGCTGGGATGATGGTTAAGAAATACAGTAGCTGGCACAAGCAGATGCCTGGTGCTCCAAGGGCAGAGAGATGTCTGGGTAAAAAGTGATTTGCTTGAAGACATTTTTTGGAAAAGTTATGACATTATTCAAAAGTCAGGGTTCAGGTGGGACAGTGTTATGAAAGAAGTTGAGTTTATAGAATCCTAATTATAAAGTTAGTAGTTTCATGACTTCTCCTGGGAAATGTGAAGAGAGTAGGATGATGGTTCAGAGGAGTTTACCTGCAAGGTTTATGGACGGCGTTCAGGGCTTCGGTGCCATTTCCCTTCTAAGAGTTGTTGCAAGAATTTGTTTGGACTCAAAACAACAACAAAAAAACAAAATGAAACAAACAAAAAACCCAGCACTGCAGAGTATCTTGCCTTCTCTGCAGTGCTGAGTAACTTGGCTTTTGGAGCCAACACCAACTAGCCTCTTCTTCGTGCTCCTTTTCAAATTGCATGCCTTCTGCGGTGTTGCCTGGACATCTCACCCTCATACTTAGCTAGTATCACTTTACTTTCTTTTGACATTCTGCCTTAGTTTTCCACTTCCTCTGCTGGCCAGATGATAGACACACCTCTCCATGTGGACTTCTTCAAAGGCTAGACTTTGGCCTTGCAATGTGAGCTCGTGGTCAAAGCAATTTGAGCAATAAAATCTTTTATGTGCACACTGTCCTTTCTTCCAAGGACTTTCAGTTCTAACCCATTTGAGTTCAGATTTTTCCCACCCTGGTGAAGGTTGGGGGAACAGGCAACTAAAGAGACTGGGAAACTCCTCAACTTCCACAGCCAGATTAAACTCCCTTATTGCCCCTGGAAGCTGTGGGGCTGTGATTTCCTTGACCATGAAGTTACAGGAATTTCCCTTAGGTAAGCAATGTCCATATCTATCTATCTATCTCTTTTTTTTCCCCTTCCCTACAGGTGAAAGAATGGGAGTATTGTCTAGTCCAGAGGTGCTTTCCAGAGATTTTGTCAGTTCTGAGCCTGTGTCTACACACAAAACAGTTTCAGTGCCCAACAAGGAATTCTTGAGGAACTGACTAAAGCCAACTAAAGTCACAAAAAATGAGGTATAGATCAATGTCATTTCTTTTTAACAATCCTGAAGGCTACTCTGGTTCTATTATTAATTTCCAGTAAGGTGAGGAACTGAGGGACTGAAAGGATGAGTAACTTGGCCCAGATCTGACAGAAGTAAGTGGCAGAGCCTGGCCTGTGACCCAGGGGTTGTGCCCTACACAGGTGCATCAGGCTTCAAGGTGGCACTTAGACTAGACATTTGTGGTGTTTGATAGCACGATTTCTCCCCGAGGCACAGGATGGAAATGCAGCCTCCAGTCAAGATTACTTGGTGAATATTAAGTACAAACAGAAAGGAATTAGTTTTTCTTAATGAAGGGTTCTTCAGCTGAGAGTACTTGAGAGATCTTCCCCCACTGAGGAAAGCACCAACCAAAGAGGTGACTAGAATCTTCTGCTAAGGGCACCTCTTTCTGGATCTGGGTTAGGGATCAAAAGGCCAAGTTCTGGCCCACTCTTCTCCCCAACTCTGCCACTCAGGGTTTTCTATTAACCCTTTCTTCCTTTGCTGTGCCAAAGTCATCATCTGTGTCAGTTTTAGACGTGTTTATCGCCAGGCTTGGGCACAGCTAACCTCTCATCTCGTCATTGGAACTCCATCTGGGAGCTCGCTTACCAGCCCTCCCTGATCTGTGCTTCTGGGTTTGCTTTTACTGACTCTGGTCTCACCCTTTTGGGTCGATTTGCTTAGTTTTCTCTGAGTTCTGAGATGCTTTACTGTAGTTCTTATGTAACTTCAAAATTATCCCTTTTCTAAAGCTGAGCTTTTAAAATTCCTTTGTAATATTGGGGGAAATTTTCCAAGTCAACCATTTTCAAGTGTCCCCTGGCATTTACACCTTTGGTGTGCTATTTTATTCTGATTGTTTTGTTCAAAGCTCCCTGAAGTCAGCTGCACAGGGATGAAAGAAGGTTTCCTGAGGGTGCTAGGGAGAGATGAGATGATATTAAAACTCCAGGGCTCTTCTGTACTCCACAAAACAAAGGCAGAAGCAGCAGGACTTGTCTGCATGGAGTAATCCCGAAAAGTGGCACTTTTTAAAACGGGTAATGTTGGTGTGGTTGTTGTCAGGATCATTGAAGAAATCTTAGGAAAAGAAATTTGAAAGAAAGATCTCATTTTCACCTCTTTTCTACAGTGTTTGTCACCATCACTTTGTACCTAAGGACACAAACCCAGGAAGCGTATAATCCAACTACCCATTTATAAACTTATGTCCTTCACAAGTGGCTCATAAGTCTGAGCATATTTAAATATTCCTCTGAAACATAAGTCCAGCACCTGACTTTAGTTTAATCTTTTAAATATATAGCATGCATAATATAATAATATAAAATTATTTATAACAATGGAACAAATATAATAACAATGGAAATACCAAATGGAGTACAAAACAGTACTTTCAGGTCATTGATCTTATTCTAATGCTGATTCCGATAGATACTTTGCATCAAAGCTTGGTTAGTCTCTACAACAAAACACAACACCAAGAGAATGGGTAAGACATTTCAATGTCCTAACTGTCCAGTAAAGGTCTCCCTTGTTCGACAATAACATAGGGCTTTATTATCTAGTGAAAGTCATATTTATTGAGAGATCAAGTTACACCAAAGAGACATGGAAAACATTTGTCCCTTAAGCAAGCTGATGGATAGAGCCAAATATCCATCCAAATGGATGGGTGAAATTATAAGAGAAGAAGTCCACATTCCACACCATTGTATAACCTAAGGTGCCTCCTTCATGGTGATTACTTTACCTCAGAGTCTGGATTTTTGTCACAATGCTCATTGGGGTGGGGAAAAGAAAAAATTATGTAAGAAAAAATTACAAAAACAGAGTTGGACATATTGCCTTCATCCTACTTTCAGCTCCAAGAGTTTATTGGAGTCCCTGTGTCCTGCCTTCCACTGAGCTCAACCAGGGAAATGCACCTGTAGGACACCAGATGTAGGAGAATATGCGGTTGGTATATGGGTCCCCCAGTTGTCTTCCTGCAGTGTCGCTGTAGGCTAGCTGCATCGCTACCCAGGCTACTATTTTTGATGCATGGGGCAGCCATTTCCACATCCCTCTGCATAGGCTGGTGCTTCCTCCCCATTTTACCCTGAATCCTCCCCTGCATCCTCATTGCTGGGTTGCTTAAACTGCCCACACCTGTAAGTGGTTCTTTTATAAATGTCTCATCACTTAACTCTGTTCCAGTAGATCATCTGATTCTTTCTAGAAATCTGAATGAAATAAAACATTAAAGCTAAAATCCAGTAGTGTTAGGTGAGGTCATTTGTAATAAAATAAGATGCCATTTTGAATAGTTAGGCACCTATGCAGATGCACATTGATTTAGATAGGAAAAGATCAAGGATAAATTTCCTCAAGATTGAATTTTTATTTTACCTCATGGGGAGGGAAAGGGAAAAGATGATACCAGGACTAGAGCTAAAAACTTAGATGAAAAGAATGAATTCATTGTTCATTTAATGATAACTTAAGGAGACACTAAAATTTGGCTAGATGAGCAGATTATTTCTGAGAGACCTTGCAATTAGTACCCTTGAGATAAAATTATGGGAGATTTCATTGCATCAGGTGAAATGGCTATAATAAAAACCAGGTTTGAAAGTTGGCAAAAAGAATTCATCGTGTGGATTTCCACTCTTAGTTCTTAAATTTGATGTAAATTATAGACTTAGAAATAAAATAAGCAACACTGTCATCAGCCATCTTTTATCACTTAAAATGTCCTTTGAGTAATTCTCTAGGGCATACAATGAATCTACACTGAGTCAAAAACTCTTACTAGTTACCACACATTAAAAGTAACAGAAAAAAAGACTTAACTGAAATTTTCCCCAACTGTTGTATGAAAATTTGTACTAAATGTCCCCTGGGCTACATCTTAGGGATCTTGGTCCTGGATGTAACCTCTAGTAGAGTAGAAGTATTGCTTTTCTTATTTACCACTTCATACCCTCAAAAAACAAACAAACAAACAAAAAACCCTGACAGATAGTAATCACTTGATAAATATTTGCTGAACATCTATATGGGTGTTTCTTTAGCAATTGTGCTGGTTTAGTTCATAAAGTTGTAGAAAAACTATTCTCATTTGTAGGCACTTAGGTGATTGACTTCTCAGAACACTGTAAACCTAAAAGCAGTGAAGAGATTGCCTAGATGAAGTAAAAAAGACTAATTGGATCAGCCTCTCATCCTTCAGCCAAGGAGAAAGTGAAGAAACTTCTTCCTGATGGAAAGCAATCTAAAACATATTGTTATTAAAACAAGATGGATGCACTATAGAGTAGAATGCATAATTTAAATGATTCCTTTCAGATAGAATATGAAACATCAGAGTTATGCCTTTCTGCAATGGCTTCCTTCCCAAGGTCCTGCAAGTTCATTTTGCCTTTTCTGTGCCTTCAGGAGTCTTGCTCACAGGCATGTAATAAAAATTGGCCATTATATCAAGGCCCAGGCAAGCCACCACTACTGAGTTATTACCTAAGTTTCTTGGGCTTCCATTTACTGCTAATCTGCATTTTGTGGTATGTATTTTTTTTAAAAATAACTGGAGTCATTAACAACACGTTCTTTCATCTGTTCCTCCATTGATTTGATTTTGAAGTTGGTTCATCAGGCATGACCTGAATTCTCATTTCCATGCAAAGTGTTGTATCTGAATTTTTACCAGGTTCTTTTATTTCCTTTATGTTTTAGGTAAGGTTACCTGGAGAACAGACTATAAAATTCAGATTAATATGTATAACTTTCATTGGGGAATATGTTCAAAATCAATTCTCGTGGGGAAATAGAGGAAGTAGGTTTGTGCAGAGAAAGAAGGATGCATTTGCAACAAAGGTCTCTATAACCAGAATGACCATTCAGAGTTGGTCAGACTTAAGAGGTCAGGACTTTTAGATGCCCACCCCCGACACACACACACACACACACACACACACACACACACATTCGCATATACAAGGGCTGCTCATTGGATGTGGGTATGTGAACTTGCCTGTGGGTGAGGCATGATCTCGGGCAATGAGGCTTGATTACATTACTGGATGGCAGCACAGCTGAGAGCCTTACTTGACAATAATTCCAGCACTGGATGTCATGCACCACAGCATGTCACTTCTCTACAGTAGCCTCTTCATTCCTCCTACCATGCTCCTTCTCCAGAACACAGTTCCATTGCCTGTGGATGTGTTGGCCCTATTTGCAGTCATCAAATGCTGTCATTTAGCAAGAAAACTCCATCCTTCTCTTCTGGGGCCCAGAAAAGTCACAGGTCTTCATTCTATTCCCACTTCTGATGTTCTAACCAACTTCTGAGAACTAGTGTTCAACTTATTTTCCTCAAGAAAATGTATTCAAGTATCCATTGACTACCTGATTACTCTAATTATAATCCATTTTATTGCCAGCAGGCCTTAGGTTCATAATGGAAAAAGCATATTTAAGCCTATGTGTCCATGACTTATTGTTAATGAATTTTTCTCTTCTTGAATTTGCTTATATTTTTATTTTTTGCTAGAGTTAATTAGTTTTGGTTTTTAAGGATTGGCTTCACTCAAAATAATGTAATAGAAAACAATTGGTAGGATTGATTGTTATGACAATGACTGCAGGTTGGTAGTAGGAGGTCAATGGAGGATTGATGCAGTTCCAAAAGTGCTTTCTTCTTTCTCAGGAGCCACTAGTATCTCAAAGTTTTGGCTTTTTAATGATCTCACTACTAAGTAGACAGTCCTTTCTGTCTCCACCCTCAACACAAGGAGCCATGAGCCACTTTGATCAGCTTAAAAATCATCACTGACTATACTGAATTTTAATATCAAGTTATGTCTTGGGTCATCAGCTAGCCAGGGCTATCCTTGAGTCAGGGATCACCTTGATCTGATCAGCAACTATCCTAATGCCGCAGTCTGGCTGGGCACACAATCACGAGCCACCACACAGCTTGTAGATTCAAACAGCAACTCTTTACTCCCGAACTCACACCAGCCGTCTACAATCACATTCTGGGGAAATCCACGTTCTCTGCCCAAATCCACCTCCACTGGGCTTCTATCTCCCAAAAGAATACTGTCTGAATCCTGTAAGAACTCAAGGGGAACTCAGGCAGCAGGATACGCCCTATTCCCAGCAGGAATAATCTTAAACCTTAAACCTGGAACCTAAACTGGGAACGCCCTAAACCCGATTATCTTAAACCGGGAACACCCTAATCCGCCCTGGTCCTTGAGCAAGGTCACCTACATTCAATGTCACTGCAAAATGTCAGCAACATGGGGTACGCTGGCAAGGAAATTGTCATACCTACTTGGCTAATGGCTCCCAGCATCCTAGTCCTTCAGTCTAGCAGCATTTGGGTAAGGGAATTGGAGCTTGATGAAATTCAGTGGATTTGGTAGAGATCATGACCTACATATGTTATTCTTTATTTGTACCACCATTTTGTTGGTATTGAGCACAAAAAAGTTTATTGTTTATTTGGTAAACTGACTTTTGTGTGCTGTGAATGATAAACTGACTTTTGTGTGCTGTGAAGTTACCTCCTTCTAGTCTTGTGAAATATGTTGATATCTACATATAAGTTTTTCAAAATCTTTTAAAAAAATTTTGTAGTTGTAGATGGATAGAATGCCTTTATTTTATTTGTTCATTTGTATGTGGTGGTAAGGATCGAAGCTAGTGCCTCACAAGTGCTAGGTAAGTGCTCTGCTGCTGAGCTACAGCCCCAGGCCTCATATTCTTAATTATATTCTGGTTATACATGAAGGAGTTTGAAAATCATGGCAAAAAGTTGTAATACATATGTATAGTGAACACTTTTGAAGGCAAGAGATGAATTAAATCAAGCATTCCTGATAGCATTGAAATAAAAAATTAGACATTATCATTCATGTACACATGTGGTAAAGTACTAATAACTTTATTAAATAATTTTATCCAAAGAATCATAACTTTAAGCTTAGTCTTTCAAAGCTTCCATCATGAATCCATGGATTAGTGTCTGAAATTATAGCATATAAAATAAATGAAATATTACCCAATAGAATTGTTGTTAGACTACATCAGCATTCAATATTAACAGGCTTTTGGGATTTGCTGCTTATGATACTATCCAATCATAACTAAACAAAATGATTAATTTGAATTTGATGATTGAGCAAGAGTAGGAATTTTTTTATTTCTTAAATGATGATGGAAATTAATAGTTATTTTGGCAATCAGGGAAAGACTTGAGAAAAACATGAATTTAGCCTAGACTGGTTTTAAAAATGTTCATTTTTATACATATACCAAATTAAATTGGAAATATTTTGTGTGCTTTTGCTAAATTCAAAATAGTAATGAGACTTAAAATCTCTATGCATTTCTATAGAAGACCAATGGGCAAGACCTTCTGGGCCTGTTATTGTTTCCAAATACTTTTCTGTGCTTTTTCTTGCTAAACAGGCATCCAGCAAGTTCAGTCAGCATGAGGCACTGGGGGTAAAGCTTGGAAGGCTCTAAAAGGGGATATTCACCCTGCTCCACATCCCCACTCTGTATTTCCAGCTATGATTACAGCTTCTCCTCAAGGTCTTCTCTCTGGACAGCACCTCTCTCCATGTGTCCAGCTTCTGACAGGCAGAGCCTACTAAGGTTTTAGCTCCTGTCAGGCCATTGAACTCCTGGGATCTGCTAACTACCTCCTCTGTGCATCTAGCTGGCCCCAGAGAAAGAAACAGCTTCTTGCTGTGGCTAATCTCTGATTTGCCTTCCTGTTGGACTTCTCAGCTCCTTCATCAACAGTGTAATTAATTTCAGATGCCCACTTCTTCAATTTGAGATAGGGTATGCTTTCAGTATGCCTGGATGCACCTGGAATCATATGACACTTTTCCATTTGGGCCAGATGTGAAGCAATCATGTGGTCCACTACTTTGGATACACATATGCATGGGGGGTGATATTTTACAAATGCGTGTGTGTGTGTGTGTGTGTGTGTGTGCATTGTTTCACTTAAATGTAGCCTTATATGAATTTCTTCAATTTCCATCTTTTGGATAGTTCCCCATTTTTACTCACTTTCTATTCCAATGTAAGTACACAAAGATGTTAAAATAATGATTATCAAATGCCATTTTATGCATATGATTCCTTTGTTCAACCCTT
The DNA here is from genome assembly GCF_047511675.1 of Marmota flaviventris. NCBI lineage: Eukaryota > Metazoa > Chordata > Mammalia > Rodentia > Sciuridae > Marmota > Marmota flaviventris. The sequence continues at coordinate 30,862,508 of NC_092508.1, read as the reverse complement.
AGACATCTCTTTGGTGTATCAAACCAAAACTCAATCTAGTTCTAATAGCTCTTCCTCAATCTTTCCCCTTTCTTGGCACCTTTTTAACCTTATATCCTGTGTTATGCTTCAATGAAGCCTGTCCCATTCCACTCAAACTATCTTGCTTTCTATTCTTAACATTCAACTTCCTGTCCTCCATCACTGTGTCTTGAATGGGACAGCACCACCCTTTCTTATCGCATTGATAATATCTTACATAGAAATTCGAATATTAATTTGCTCATCATCATACAAATACATGACTTCTCTGATCTCCCTCTTGTTAATGATTGACTTTCTCCATGATTCTAATTCATGCCCAATTATCTCTTCATTCTCAATTCCTTCTTTAGATAATTTCTCTTCTAATAAGTCCAACTCCAAATCTATGATCCTTAGTTTTCCATCTCTCTTTTGAGCTCCAAATTTAATATTTCCACCTGATTAAATGTTTTTACCTGGTTTCCTTGCAGGTACATCAAATTTAGAATGTCCCAAATGAACTTCTTCCTTTTCTCATCATCCCCAGGCCTTACCTTTCTTCAAGAGTTCTTTAGATTTAATTAGTTATGTCCCCTCTTAACTAAAAGCCTGAATTAGAAAACCCAAATTCCTTGACTTGCAGTCCATTTTTACATGAAGCATCCAGGGCTAAATATTAGCTCTCTACTTCCTGTCAATAATGTGAATACCAGTTTGCTTTCTCTCCACCTTTCAGGAAACAAAGGAGCAGCAGAAGTGAACTCAGAGTAAATGAGTAGAACTGACAAGAGAAGCTTTATTGCACACTCACCTCAGTGTGGGGACTATCCTTAGATAACTAAGCTGTTGGAGAGCATCCCTGACCTGTCATTGGCCCCCTTTTTAACAGTCTATTGTCAAAGCCTAGAGGTCAAGAGACCTAGTGCTGCCCTGTGTCAGGCCTATTCCTACTGATTAGAACTCAGGGGCCCTAAGAAACTTCACAGAAGATCACACAATGAGGGAAAACATCTAACTAAAAATCAACTCTCAATACAATATCATCAGAACAATTTATTTTCTTTTGGTTGGTTTATTATAATTTGTTTTTTAAAGAGACTTATTTCATGATTCAGATCCTTTTCAGAGAAATAAAATGAGGAAGGATGTTCAAGTCTATGGAGTGGGATTCAGTGTAAGGAGAGGCAGTCTAGTGTACCACTTTTGGAGATCTTTTTTATAGGATAACGATAAAGATAGGGCTTCCAGAGAGCTGGGTACTGACAGTACTCCCCTCAGAGTGTACAGCACTGTTATTGTACTTTCAGGAGAGCTACAGAAACTACCAACAAAGAAAGTCAATGGTATGGTTGGGATGTGAGGTGTCCCCCAAAAGCTCATGTGTGAGACAATGCTGTTGGAGTCTGTAAACAAGTCAAAATAACACCTGGAATTTTGCCAGGGGAATGTTAGAGTTCATAAACAAGTCTGGATGGTGCCTGGCAAAATGCCAGAGGGAGTGGTTTGAGAAGTAACAAAAGCGAGCCATTAAGTGTGGAGATTCCTTATTGGTTGACTGATGTATCTAGTTTATGCTAATTAGATAAGCTGTGTGGAATGTATAAATACTGCTCCTGTCCTGCAATAAACGGCTCCTACTCCTGCTGTATCGTCACCCCCCGGTTATTTTGCTGCAGCCGGACTGTGGCACAATGCGAGAGGGTTCAGAGGGGAAAGGATTGGGTTGTGAAAGCCTTAACCCAATCAGCAAATTAATCACCTGATGGGATTAGTTGAGTGGTAATTGAAGGTAGGTAGGGCATGCTGGAGGAGGTAGGGCATTGGGGCATGACTTTGAATTATATAGTTGTATCTGACAAATGCAGTCTCTCTCTCTCTCTTTCTCTCTCTCTCTCCTTCCTGATTACCATGCGAACTGCTCCTCTCTGCCATACTCTTCCTCTATTATGTCCCGCCTCACCTTGAGCCCAGAGGAATGCAGTCTGCTGTCTATGGACTGAGACCTCTGAAACCATGAGCCCCTAAATAAACTTCTTCTCTACAGTTGTTCTGGTTGGGTCTTTTAGTCACAGCAGGGAAAAAGCCGACTAAAACAGTCAATATACCAATATTGAGTTATGAAGAAATGGAAAACCCCATAAGACCAAGAAAAAGTGACAGGGTTGAATACATAATAAAAAATTTCCTATTAGTTATGTCCCCTCTTAACTAAAAGACTGAATTAGAAACCCAAAATAGATAACCAAAGAACTAGATGGCTTCTCTGCTGAATTTTTTCAAACATTTACCAAAAAACACATACCAATTCTTCTCAATTTTTTCTAGATAACTGAAGATGAGAGAATGTTTCCATTCTTTTGTTGTATGAGGCCTGATATTAAATCCAAACAAGGACACAAGAAAGCAAGCAAGCCATAGGTCAATATCCCTGATTAATATATTCTCAGAAATCCTCAATAAAATATTTGCAAACCAAATCTAGCAGCACATTAAGATTATTTATCATGATCAAGTAGGATTAATTTCAGGGTTGCAAGGATGGTTCAACATACATAAATCCATAAATATGGTACACCACCACATCAATGAAATAAAACACAAAAAACCGTATGATAATTTTAATAGACCTGGAAAAAGCATTTTATAAAATCCAACATTCCTTCATGATAAAAACTGAACAAATTAGATATAGAAAGATCATACTTCAACATAATAAAAGTCATATACAGAAAGCTTGTGAGCTAAATCGTACAGAATGGGGAACAGCTGAAACTTCTTAAGATCTGGAATAAGACAAGGATACCACTTTCATCACTTTTATTTAACACAGTTCCAGAAATCCTAGCCAGAGCAATCAAGCAAAAGAAAGAAATTAAGGGAATCCAAATTGAAAAGGAGGACATCAAACTGTCACTCTTTGCAGACTGCATGACCTTATATGTAGAAAACCCCCAAGACTCCACCAAAAAATAATGAATTCAAAAAAGTCATAGGATATAAAATCCACAAAAAAAATTAGTTGCATTTCTATATGCCACTAACAGATTATTTGAAAAAGAAATCCAGAAAGCAATCCCATTTATAAGGTCTAAAAAATAAAATAAAATAAAAACTAGGAATAAATTTAGCCAACTAGGTGAAAGATCTTTACAATAAAAACCTATAAAACATTAATGAAAAAAATTGAAAAGAACACACATATACACAAAATGAAAAGACATCTTTGTGTTGATGGATTGAAAGAATAAATATTGTTAAAATTTCCATATACCCAAAGTGATCTATATATTTAATGCAATTTCTATTAAATTAATAATGACACTATTCACAAGGGGGAAGAGTCTTAAAATTTATGTGGAATCATGAAGAACCTTAAAGAGCCAAAGTAATTTTGAGCAAAACCCAAGAAAGTAGGGGATATACACTAATTTCTTTCAAAATAGACTACAGAAGGGGGAAGTACTGGGGACTAAAATGGAGCAAGCTATATTATATGCATTTATGAATATGTCATAATGAACCCCACTATTATATATAGTTATAATGCACACATACATGCATTATAATGTGACCATTCTAATATCTTAAAGCATTTAAGACTATACACACACACACACACACACACACACAGCATGACAAACTGGGTGTGGAGGCACATGCCTGTAAAATTCCAGCCCCTGAGGAGGATGAGGCAGGAAGATCACAAGACTAAGACCAACCTTGGCAAGGTGGAGTTGGAGGTCAGCCTGAGCAACCTTGTGAAGCTCTGTCTCCAAAAAAAAAAAAAAAAAAAAAAAAAAAAAAAAATTAGAAAGGGATAGGTATGTACCTCAGTGATAAGAACCCCTGGAATTAACCTTCAGCACTGCAAACACACAAGTAAACAAAAACAAACAAAAAGCAGCATGATACTGGTATAAAAAGAGACACATAGACCAATGGAATAGAATGGAGAGCCTAGAATTAAATCCACATACCTATGGCGAACTGATCTCTGAGGAAGGGGCTAAGAATAAGCCTTGGGGAAAGGATAGTCTTTTCAATAAGTGGAGCTAGGAAAATTGAATATTCTCAAGCAGAAGAATGAAACTAGATGCCTATCTCTCACCATACACAAAAATCAGCTAAAATTGATTAAAGATTTACATGTAAGACTTGAAACTATAAAACTACTACAAGAAAACAGGTACAATGCTTTAAGACATTGGAATGATTGAAGGTTTTTTGGATAATAGTTGAAAACATAGATGACAAAAGGAAAATTATGGAGTTATAGCAAATTAAAAAGCTTCTGCAGAGCAAAGGAAACAAGGAAGAATATGTAAACCACAAAATGGTAGAGAATATTTGCAAACTACACATCTAATAAAAGTTTAATAAACAGAATTGGCAAGGAACCTTTGTGATTCAATAAGGGAAAAACTATTCAAAATTGGGCCATTGACTTAAATAGACATTTCTGGAAAAAGATATACAAATATATATATATATATATATATATATATATATATATATATATATATATATATATATATATATATATAAATGTTCAACATCACTAATTATCAGGAAAATGCAAATAAAAACCACTACATGATAGATACCACCTCACTTTGATTAGAGTGAACAGTATCAAAAAGACAAAACGTAGCAAGTATGAAGTTGGGAAGAAAAAAAAATTCTTACACACCATTGGTGGAAATGTAAATTAGCAGTGCCATCATGCTATTATGGAAAAAAGTACAAAGCCCCTTTAAAAGTTAAAAGTAGAATGCCATATGACCCAGCAATTCTACTCTTAGGTATATACCAGAGAAATGAAATCATATGTTGAAGATATACCTGAACTCCCATGTTTATTTCAGCACTGTTCACAGTAGTCTAGAAATGAAATCATCCTAAGGGTTCATTGACTGATGAGTGGATAAAGAAAATGTGATAGATACACACAATGGAATACTATTCACATAAACTGGAAGGCAGGGCTAAGTATGGTTATCTTTGGATCTTTCACATACAAATTTAATTTTGTATGTGAAATATATTGATATATTAAATTTAATTTAATTGATATATTAAATTTAATTTTTAACACTTTTTACTTTCACAGTAAAGTGTTAAAATTAAATTTAATATATCAACTAGTGAAATCCTCTCATTGGTGATAACATGAAGAGGACTGAAATGAAACATGCCGGACACACAAAGACAAATACCGCATGATCTTACTCATCTTAAAAATGGAATCTTAAAAATGTTGACCTCACTAGAAGCTTAGAATAGAATGGTGGTTACCAGAGTCTGGGGAAAGTAGAGGGGTTGAAGAACCAGGAAAGTTTGGTCAACTGATACTAAGTTATAGTTAGGAGAAATAAGTTCTGGTATTTGCAGTAGGGTAACATAAGATATGAATAATGTTTTAAATAAAGAAAAGATATTAAATGTTTTCACCACAAATGATAAATATTTGAGGAGACAGATTTGCTTACCTTGCTTTGACCCTTATATAATGTATACTTATATTGAAGTATCCATGGTACTCTCCATAAATGTGTACAATTTTATGTATCCATTAAAAATGAAACAGGAAATCATCAATGTAACAATGAAATAATCAACAAATGAATACTATGAAGTATTTGTAGATAAAACCTATTAAGAGTAATTCATTTCTACCCAGTGAAACAGTAAGTGAAACACTTTGCTTTCAAATATGGAACAATGAAAAATCATACCCATTTTCTAATTCCTCTATGAGATCATTCTGGTACCTACTTTCAGAATAAAAGATAAGAACATGATTTATTATATTTATTATATATCTATATTCTTCTAACTTTTGCTAATTTATACTATACTAATCTGTACTAATTTTAATCTATTATACCAATTTTCAATGGTCTTGCAAATAAAATTATCTATAATTCAGTTAATTTTTAGTGATAAATAATGCTGGTTATAAGAAATTCATTAAAAGATAAAAGTAGTTTCTGTTTTCATAGTAAAAACATAAGAATGGGTTACTGGTCAACTACAGATTAAACATTATCATTCTTTATTCAACATACATCTAAAGATACCTGACATTTTAGTTGTACTTATTACAAATCAGGACAGTTTAATAATATCAGTCAGTATTATTTTCTCATTTGCTGTTAGATCACAAATGAGAAAATATCACATAGGCAATGTTTAGCCATCTAGCCAGCAAACGGGAAAATAGAACCCAGGCCAAGAGTCTTCCATTGGTACTCAATCAAGTCTAATTATTTATTGTCTTCTGTCTGGGAAGTCCCATAGAACATGAAGTATTGATTTAGGAATTTTCTGGACATGACTGTGTTGCAACTTGTTCTTTTATATCACTTCTTAATATATGATAAATTGTTCTTATGTATGCTATGATGAGGCTGAAAAACAAATTAAGCCTGGCTATTTAATAAACATGGATTATAAACACTCAACTGCCTTCATAATTACTAATGGGGGTCCTGACATTCACTCCATGGTATGCAGGACTGCAGGGTGCATTATGCACATCTATGTTGAACATCTTTACCTCACAACGGCACAGCCTCTCTGCACCCCAGAAGGCCTGGTTCCAAGTGGAATTGGGTGAGCCTGGGTGTTCCTCCTGATTCACCTGGGGATTCTCAAAGCCATGACTGGGGGAGGGGCTTTAGATACTGGGGAGGTTCTTAGGCTGAGCAGAGAAGGAGTTTGTCAGAAAGATCAGGAGTTATTCATGGCCAGGGGATAAGAGGAATCTGGACGAATTATGGAGAAAAAAAAATACAGTAAAGCAGGAAGGATGGCAGCATGCAGGTATTTCGTCTGCTGAAACCCTTTGCTCTGGACATGTCCATATAATACCCAATACTACAAGTGAGGGCCACACATTAGTACATGTCTTTAGTATTTATTTGTTTGATTCACTCAGTCAGCATTCCCCTTTTGAAGCCTCTAGAGTCAGACTGCCTAGTTTCCAAATAGGCTCAGCTACTCTCTGGGAAAGGGATCTTAAGCCAATTGCTTATCCTCCCTTGGCCTCAGTTCCTCCTCTCTAAAAGGAGCATGAAGTATCTCCATGGGGAGAGCCTGCCTATGAATAGACACCATAGTGAACAACACAGAGCCAAGAGAGGGAGAAAGAAGTCTCATGGTTTGAGTTTCTGTTTCCAATCTTATCTCAATGGAGTGTGCTCTTTGGATCTTCTGATTTTATGAGGAAATTGATTCTTAAACCTGTTTGTGTTGGATTTGCAACCAATTTTTAATGTTTAATACAAATCTTCTTCAATTTGACTGGGATCATATGATTCTCTTTGTTATCTGTAAAGGGTCCTATACACAAAAGACAATATATGTTTATTAAACATATAAATGATCTAAAATTTATAAAAATTCTAAAAAATACATTAATTTAATCACTTGTGCATCAACATATCATCCTAGGTAGTTCAAATTCAATGTAAGTGTGTCTTGGCACAGGAAGCAAATTCTTCTGCAGAGAAACACATTAGTCCTGAGGACCTTGTTGAATGAATAGAATTCCGAAGAAAACTGCCAGGAGAGGCCAGAGATTCCGTAGGAAAGAACTAAGTTCTTTTCAACATAAGCACCTTAGTGATCATCTGCTCTGTTCCTTAACTTCCCTGAGCACCATTCTTACGTAAAAGGTGGAAAAAATAATATCTACCTTACAGCTCAAAGGATCTCATTTATAGGACTAAAAAGGACACAAATGCTGTTTGTTGTTCACCTCTCCTCCAGATACCTGGGGTTCAATTGGTGATGAATATACACCTGTCATATCAAGTACCTACAGGTGTTAATTTTTCCCCCTATTTAAATACACAATGGGAGTCACATTTCAAGAAGATCCGTGCAAACATTTGGATCTGGGGTGTGATCTTTGGTGGAATATTCAGTGTCCTCAACTATGAAAGGATTGGTTTCACTGGCATTTGACCCTAAGGTTCCCTTCAGCTCTGCTTTTTTTCAGGGCTCCAGAGGATAACTGTAACGCAAGTTCCTAACAGGCTCTTTAAAGGGTTTTTCCTGCCTGTTTGTACCTGGGAGCTGCCGCTCCTCACCTCGAGGTGTTCTTGGTGGGCGTGGCGAGAAGCACCTGCTCCCGGGCTTTCCTTGAATCTTGCTCCAATTTCCTTATTTTAAAGGAGTAGTTCTGCAGTCTCTGAGCTATTCCCTCAAGTGTGCTTTATGAGATCCAGTTTCAATCTCCCGGTGGTAGCTTTCAGGTCCCGTTACAATTCCCTAGAGCTCCCAGTGCGTGTGTGCGGGAGGAGAAAACAGGGGAGAGACAGAGTTGGGGCACGAGGATCTAGGCTCCAGTTACCTGTCCTCAAGGTCCCCGCGCAACACCGCCAAGCGCGCGGCGGGGCCAAGGAACGCCGCGGCCCCTTTAAGAGCCGGGCCCAGGCCGGCTCTGGGGCCGCGGGAGCCCAGAGCGCCGCGCGCCGCAGTGGAGTTGGGAGCGGGCGCAAAAGTTTCCTCCCAACTCCGGCCTCGCGCGCCGCCGCCGCCGCCCACTCCAGCCCGGGGCCTGGGGCCGGCCCTGCCACCGTTGCCAGGGCCAGGGCCAAGGCCAGCGCAGGGCCAGGCCGGGCAGAGCCTACGGTTTCACTTTGGCGGTCGAGCAGCAGCCGCCTGGGCCGGGCCCGAGCAGCAGCTGGAGGAGCGGGCCAGGAACCGTCGTCACCGGCCACCTGGGAGGTAGCCCTTCCCGCCGCCGCCCCCTCCTCGATTCCCACCCGCCAGCGGCCTCCTACGTAGGTGGAAGGGGAGCTGCCGCGAGCCCCTGTCCCCGAGGGGTCTCCGGGGAGAGGTGCCGGGCTCCCGGGCCGCCAGCGCCCGGCCATCCCCCGAGCGGGGGCTGCATCCGCGGGGCCAGACACCTGTCGGTGGGACCCGGCGCGGTAGACCAGAGCCAGGATGAAAGTAACTGTGTGCTTCGGCAGGACGGGCATCGTGGTGCCCTGCAAAGAGGGCCAGCTGCGCGTCCGGGAGCTCACCCAGCAGGCGCTGCAGCGGTACCTGAAGACCCGGGAAAAGGTGAGCGCCGCGCGGTGGGCGTGCAGGCAGGACCCGAGAAAGGGGGCGCGGCTGCTGCGCGGGCTACCCACGAGTGCCCCGAGGCCAGCGCACCTGCCAGGTGCTCTGAGACCTGAAGGCGCTGTTAAGGAGACGCACAGCACCCAGGCGACTATTGGGCTCAAGTTGTGGCTGCAACTTTGATGTGTTGCTAACATAAGTGACTCAGGTGCCTTTGGGCGTTTGTGCTTGGAATGACAGCATCCCATCGCCCTCAATTGCGGACTCGTTAGAAATAAGCAATCTGGGACTCCAGTCCAAACTCACTAACTCGTTGCTCTTTAATATGATTTCCAGGTGATTGCAATACCCTAAGAAGTTTGAGACTCACAGGTTTAGAACTCTTTTGCTGGGACACTAGGTGCTGCTCACTTGAAGTGTGATTTTTGACCCCTTAAGGCCCGCCTTACTTAGGCTCGGTGGAGTTAGAAAGTTTATTGGTGCAAATAACACTTACACAAAGTTATAACTGATAAGGCCTTTGGAGTTTCAGCCTCATGAGCTGACCTCTTAAGGATTTGGGTAGGAATTTAGGTGGAAGGATGTCATTTGCCTGCATCAATCAGTCTACATTGAACGTGTTAACTGTAGATTCTATGAGCAATTACTAGGTGAGTCCTGCCGGGTCCTGAGTGATTATTAAAATGAGGAAGATGCCCTCAGCTCTGTCCCTGAAGTCAGTAACAAGTAAAAATTAACCTTTTTTTTTTTAAAAAAAAAATAATGCAATACATGTGCAGAAAATATAGCTATGCTCTAGAATTCACTCAGGTGTTTGGGTAATATGTGCCTTTGTGCCTTCCTTGAATGAGCACTTTGAAAGTTACCTTTTACTTTGTTGAATTCTCACATGGAACATTTTATATACCCAGAATTATCTTCAAGCAGGGCAAGTCACAAACTCTTGTTTTAGGTGCCAGCAATTCTCTTGATATTTGTTCTCATGTTATGGGATTACCTAAGTAGTGTACATTGGCCAATCTGGTGATGGAAAAATGTAAGTTTTAATTTCTTTTAAGGTCATAGGTTATCCAACATATCCAAGTAGTTTTGTTTCTTTCAAGTATATAGTAGAGGAATTTAAGAAGTACCTGTACCTTCTAAGCTTCCACTATGAATTACTCTATAGAAAAATCTGATTCTGGACAAATACATGTGTATTTTACTTTGAGCATCAATAACTGGAGGATAGTACAGTGAAAGGTTTATTGGGATATTAAGTATAATCTGTGAAGCTGAACTCTTTGCTGATAGAATTGAGATGAGGGAAAAAATTTAAGGTGGTCTATAAAGCAATATGAGAATTCACCCTTTTTTTAGCATTACTACATTAGCATGTGTTATTTATATATGTCAGTTAAAAACAGATCTAAATGTGTAACCAATTGTTTTTGAAGTCATATTTCATTAACTTCTGAAAGTTGGCTAGGGTTAGGAGTAATGATAATAGTATATCTTAAAGGATTATCTTATTAAGATAATAAATTAATTTTAATTTGTTATTAAAAATAATTTGGCCTCCCAACTCTTACACATTTAGAAGTTTACTACAGGGCTAAGTTGTCCAAATATGGAGGTAAACCACAAGCTTCTAAATAACAGAGAACTAACCAACTGATTTTTAATGCAATGTAATTTGATCTTAAAAGGTGTTAAAAACTGTTGGGATTCTGGACTGGAAGCATAATTTATTTCAGAGAATGTGCAATGTAATTGCATTGATCAGTTTACTTTTAACAGACATCACATTTTTCTGTGTTTACATTTATATGTTAGTGAATGTGACATTTAAAGGTTACCTGCAGCTTATAAATTTTTCCTCATTTTTAGCTTTTAAAGTTTCAATTTGACAAGTGGTGTTTTCCTCCTCCCCATACTCCTTTCCTCTAGTTTCTTTTTAAATAATATAATCATAACAAGGCTCAACTGATAAATGGCACTTACAATGGAACAAAAATGTCAAGAAATACTCTAATTCTCTGCTTTTATTCATTGAATTTGAAAAATAATGGAAAAAGGCCATAAATGTCAAAATTGAATTAAAAACAATTTATAATAAATTCACTTTTCTGTAAATTTAGTGAAAGATTTAAAAGATCCCCCCCCCCCACACACACAGCAAAGTTTAAGCCCTGCACTCAGTAACAACTAACGAGTATTGTGCTTATTGCATGTAGCCTCTATTCCAGGAACTTTACATATATTACATGACTTCACTCTCAAAACAATCTTAGAAGGTAGATGTCCCCATTTCACAGATTGGGGGAAAAAAGGCATGAATAGTAAATTTGAATTGGATTGCTATCAGTCATTAACAACTTCACCTCATATGTTATAGACCAGAATATATGCATCTTTTTACAGATTTTGAAAAGACAATTGCCCCCTACTGATTCCTCAATATAGCAATCCCCCTCACCACCCCAGTAATGGGGATTGAACCCATGGCCTTACATATGTAAGGAAAATGCTCTACAATTGAACTATACCCAAGCCATGGGACATCAACAAATTTCTTTTGATTATACCTTTCATAGTTCAAGTGTACATGTTATAGGGAAAGGGACAACATCTGAAACAAATATTGTAGGATTTTCAAAGCAACTATAATAATAATCCTCAGCCTAATTACAAAAAAAAAAAAAAATGGTCAAGGTCTTTTAGTCATCCAGGTGGAGAGAGCTATAATGAAGCAAACACAGTGAACATGAATTTGAGTTTTCCACTTTTGGGGGAAATATATTTTTCCTGAATAATTGGTATTAGAGCAAGGTAGATTTTAAGATTAGGATGGAAGTTGTAGTTTTTGAGGTTTAGAAGGCAGGGGAAAGCCCATAGAAGCCCTTCTGGATTTTGTAAACAGCATCAGAGGAGTAACCACCACCTGTTGAGAATAAACAAAGAAAACTGGTATTTGTGGAATGTTGGGAACCCGCTGAATCAACAGAACAGAAGTAGGTGAGATACTTAAGAACCTGGGGAACTCTTGGGAAGGCTCTAATGATATTCTGAAATTTGGGACTTTGAGGTTCCTGCTGCCAATGAACTCCATTAGAGAGGTGAGTTGACTAAGGGGTAAGAATTACAGGATGCCTTATCTTTGGATCCTGGTACTTTATCAGTGTCCTGGGCTCTAAATCCAATTTAGCAAAGTAGTTAGTGGAAAGGTGATTGTCTTCTTAAGTGGTCAAGATGGGAATCACTGAGTAATTAGTTAAATTTATCATCAAAATTACTGGTGTCACAGGTGAATGGATGATTGAATCACAACCTGTAGGGGTTCTCAATCCAGGCCTCCAATTTTAATGTTTAACATTTTGAACAGGACACATTCCCGAGTCCCTTTTGCCATTTTTTTTTTTTTTTTTCATCCAGTGGGTATGGAGTGGAGCCTAGGCATAAGTATTTCAAAGAGCACTCCAAGTTATTCCAAGCCCAGCCAGAGTTGAGAACAGGTTATCTAGCACTCATCTTTTGCTTTTGCTAAAGTTAAAACTCCATTTTAAACTCTTTTGATAGCAGATTCTGTGTCTTAGATACCTGTAAACCCCCCTTTCATTAAGTGACTGTCCCTCTATTCTTACCCTGAATCAATTATTTCCTGGGAAAGTACTCAAATTATGAAATTGCATATCATGAGTCCAAGTGAATAGGAAGAGACTCCTATAGTAATAAGAGTGTATAGTGTGTTCAGGAGTTCAAATGATTGAGATAAGAAGTTCATGAGCTAGTGAGCATGCTAGAATTTTAAAAATGCAAATGTATGGATATGACTGTATATATGAATATACTTTTTATTTTAAAATAAATATTTGATAGGCTTTTCAAAATGAAGCTTTTCTGTATTCAGCTATTTTGGAGAGTTTGTTTTTATAAGTGGAGACCAGCTTTCCAGAACTTAGAATTCTCTGATAAGACTAACAACTCCATGATTAATTGTGGGATCAGGATGTAAGTGAATTTGTGCAGTAACAAAAATCTCGTATGATATGGTGTGATATTACCCTGGAGAAGTAGGCCCTAATGTGAATTTCTGAACTTTTCAGCATGTGATGCCTTGTTACCTAAATAGGCTCTAAGGTTCTTATGTACATAGTTTAGGTCCAGACTGAATTCCTGAAATGTTTATTGTGTGTTTGACTTACTTAAGTGCTTTATTTCCTATTCAGTCTTCTCCTCTTCTTTTGTATAGAGTAGATGTTCTTCCCTGAATGTGGATAGAACTGTTTCACTATCAGCTCTAACTTGCTTTGGCTTCTACCACTGGACTAGAGTATTGGAAAGCTTCTAAATTTTTAAACATTGGGATCCTGGGGTCTGCTGTGACCCACAGACATATTTTCTTAGGTCTTAATGATCTGTTCTTATTTAGTTGTCAGTGTCTAAAATTTTTGAGATTTCACATAAAAATACAAATTTCAATCATCTTTTGGGGAAAAACAAATCAGAAACTCTCATAATACCTGGCTTTACTTTCCCACATGACAACTATCAGTTGGAATTAAGACACCTCTTTTGTCTTTAGAAGGAATTATTAATGCTCCAGTCTCCATTATTGTCCAGTGAGGGTAAATGATTATTGTTGGGTTTAACTTTTCTCTCTGTTCTTATTCTCTTACTTATGGCCCACTTAATGCATTGTTGCTATTTGTCTGGCCTCCTGGAAGACACTTGAGTTATGTCTCTGGACCTTCTCTTTCTCTCTTCAACATTTACAACCTGCACACAAGGTTTGCTGACCAGGGGTTGACTGCAGTTTGGTTCATTTGAGCTAGGGTAATTGCATTGTGTGGGATTAGGAGCCACAACTCTGATATGGAGGTTGGCATCTTGGGCTCAAATAGCTCAGTTAGTGAAGTATTCATTTCCAGGCATTCTGTGTAGAATCTTTTTGAGGAAGATGGACAAGTGGCATTAAATTTTTATGAAACTGTTTTCTAAAGAGACTGAGAGTTAAAATCATCTGAGGAATCACTTAAAAACTCAGAGCTTTGGGCCTATCTTGGAAAGTCTGCAGAAGTGCATCCCAAAAGAACCTTCTGGTATGATGGAAATGGTCTGGATCTGTGTCTAATAGAATAGCTACTAGAAACATATGGCTATTAAATACTTGAAATGTGGCTACTGCAAGTAAGGGGCTCAATTGTATGTTTTAATTCACTTTCATTTAATTAGCCACAAACAGGTTGCCTATATGAACAGTTTAGGTTCTGTGCTCTTCTGATGGTTTCTCTGAGCTGCTTCTGAAAACCACTTCCTTAAAGCCTGGATCCCAAGCAATTCTTAACTTGACATTCTTAAAGATGTTGCCACTTTGTATTGATAAGAACTTTGCTATTGGAAAAGGATCTTCATTTATTCTTTGTTGTTCAGAGGTGGAAGAGAGACTCTAAATCTGAAATCCCCCATGTAAACAGTAGGAAAAAAAAAAGCAGCTGGACTGGAGAGCAAGTCAAGGCCTGCCCCAGTTTTTACCTTGCTGTACCAGCCCGTGAATGGTACCAGGAAGAAACGGACCAACAAAGAGCCATTGAACCAATTTCTGGACCATTATCAGAACCATTTTTAGTGAAACTGAGATGCTGCTTGACTATTAAAAATACGAAATATTTGAAGAGTATGTTTCCTATATCTCATACTTTCCTGATTTTCTGCCTTCCTTACTGGCTATTATCAGTCTCTTTGGCTCTTTTCTTCCTTCCTCCACTACAGCCTGTCATTAGCATGCCCCAGGACTTAAACCTCTTCTGGTCTCTCTCTACTTATTCTGTGGTGAGTTCTTCTAGTAATGTGACTCCACATACCATTTGTATAGCTCCAGTGCAGATCTCTCCTCTGAACTACCAACTCCATCCAAGGCTCTCCTTGACACTTTTGCTTGGATGTCAGGTGGGCACTTAACACTAAAAGCATGTCCTGGTCCTGCTCTCCAAATAGACACCTCTCATAATTTAACCATGTTATTAGAAGGTGATACCATCCTTCCAGTTGTTCTAGACAGAAGTCCTCATCATCACCCTTGATGGAGACTTCTTTGCTCTCATGAGTTTCCTGTTGGGATTTTTTTTCCTTAAAGTTTTCCTACTTCTGCCCTCTATACTCCCCACTATAACTCCTTCTTAACCTGTAAGCTAGGGTGATCATTTAAAACCTAGTCAGGTCCTGCCATTCTTCTATTCAAGATCCTCTGATTGCTTCCATCTCTCTCATATGGCCTATAAAGTGCTCCCTGACCTGGCTATCTGTGCAGAAGAAAGTTAACATGGCAGACCTGAAAATGCAATCCTTAGAAAGGCCTGCTTGCAAAGCTTGACCCTTGGCTGGCATCCTGTCACTTAGATTTGTGGAGAGTTTTCATCATTTCCCTATAAGAATGTCATAACTGCACCAAAACTGTTTATGCAAACAACATGACTTTTGTTGAATACCTGCTCTATTTCAGGGACCAGGAATGCTAGGATTTTCACATGTTAAGCAGAGGGTGCCTTCCTGACCAGTCCCTAATAACAGCTGTGGTGTGGAGTCTCTAATAATTAGTTTCCCTGTTGGGTGACATTTTACATGTGCTATCACAACTCATTGCTGGGGGAATTAAGCATGTCCTGTCCACAGTGAAGACCTTTGGAGGCTTATGCCTAGTCTCCTCCAGATTTCATGTCAAATTCCATTTCCTTTGACTGATTTTGCTTTGTGTTGTTTCACTAATAAGTCATAACCATAAGCATTCCTCTGCTAAAGCCCTTGAGGCCTTTTAGTGAACCACTGAACCTGGATGTTCTTGGGGACCTTGACACTTGATATTCTACCTCTCCATTCTCATCTTCTATTACCTGTCTGTCTCTCACTCTGCCTCAGCCCCTGCCTCTCACATGTTCTCCAACTTCTAGACAAGTCCCCAACACCCATGCTGTTTTCTTTGCCAAAAATATTTTCTAACCATTGTCCACCTGTCTGCTTCCCTCATCCTTTCCATCTTAGATGATTGTTTCCTTCTCTTAGAAGTTTTTTTGATTATGCTATTTACAATTATAAGCCTCCAACCACCCTCTCTATTGTACCTGACACTCTTCTCAGAGCCACAGATTCAGCAAAGACCTCTACCTTTATTGAACTTGGTATTCTAGTTGGAGGAGATAAAAGATAAAATAAGTCTTAGCGTAAGGAGGGATGAATTCTGTGGGTAGAAATAAAGCATGAAAAAGCAACAGGGAGTGTGTTTGGAGGGGTTATAGTTGTAGGCATACAATTATGTTACAAATACACTCACATTTTAGTCAATTTGTTTAAAATATTTGTATCAATTTTTTAAAACTGGAGAATTTTCATTAAATTGGATAATGAATCAGATACTATTTCTATTAAGGTCTCATTACCCAGTTGATTACTAGTTTTCACACTCTCCCCAAATGAGCTGTTCTCAATAAGATTATCGAGATCTGGTAGCTGAAATTCATGGTTACCTTTTATACTTATTCTTGTTGCTATCCCACCACTGTGTGAATTTCTCAGAACTTATAAATGCCTCTTTCTCATTTTAGTCTTCATAAATACCTCTTATACTACCTCTTTCTGTGCTGATACCCTGGGGTTCTGGCTTTGTTCTCCATCTCATCCTGTCCCCAGATACACACCTCTAGCCCTCAGTGCTCTCCAGACCCCAACAGCTGCCTTCCTCTAGATTTCATCACCTGGAGGTCCCATTAGAGCAAAACCATCGGCTTGTCCATCTGTATCTGCTTGCCCAATCCCCCTTGGTCTGTTGCTTTGAATGGGGTGCCATCATTTAATTGGTTTTCTAATTCAGAAACATGGAAACCTTCCTCCATGGTGACCTACCCTCCCTCATCCTCTACCATATGTCCAGTTGGTCACAAAGTTCCTTTGATGCTTAGATGTCACATCTCATGCATTTGTGGCCTCCTTTCTACCCCAAGGCCACACCACTTCTCATTTCTATAGAAGGAAATTACAGCAGATCCTTAGTTGACCTCCCATTTCTACCATTCCTCATTTCCTCCAAACCATTCTTCCTGTAGTGAAAATCTAATGAAGCCCTCAGTGCTGCTGAGAATATTTAAGTGGTTCTCTTTGCTCTTAGTGAAAACCCAAACTTTGCTCCCCTGCCCAGTTTCTCTATTCTTTTACCCCCCCCCCCCCTTTAAATTCCTTTTGGCAGTTTAGTGTTTACTCAAGCTTTTCTCCATCTTTGGTAAATCCTGCCCATCCTTTGGAGTGAGTCTTCCAGTCTCCTCTTTTCTAGGATCCCCTCCCTCCTTTTCTCTTTCTGTAGCTCACAGACCTCACACTTGTGTTCCCAGAGCTCGCCATGTCTATGTTTTGGCTTTGTAAAACACACTTTATATTACACTCTTTATTAGGATCTGCTGAGTAATGGCAGCCCCCAAATCAGTGGCTTATCACAGCAAAGTTTTCCTCAGAATATGTGAAGGATTCATTGGGAGTTTTGGGGTTGTCCTGAAAATGGCAGACATCCCTTCTGCCCGAATTTTACTGGTGAGACTAGCCATGTTCTCCAAGTGCACTGGCTTGGGAGAAGTAGCCCACCTGGATATCATCGAGTAGCCGGGCAGGCTCTGCCACATGCTGCGGCCATTGTGTCTCCCCCACTACTCTGTGAACTGGTTGAGAACAGAGAGTGTGTCTTGTTTATCTTTCTGTCCTTGTTTTCAACACAGTACCTGAAACATAGTATGGGTTCCAAATATTCTTGTTAAATTACATTGAATTTTATATTTCCTTTATAAAGATGAGAATGACCTTGTACTCAGCAAAGGGTTTGTAAGTTTGAAATTGTTATATGAGGTAGACTTTTTTTCTTTTAAAAAAACACTCTAAATGCAACTTTTCTCTTGATTATCGTCAAATGCCTCATCATATCCACATTTGCTGTAGGCAGTAGTTTAGTGGTCCATTACACTGATTGTCTTGAATAACAGCTTCAAATTCTGACAGGTTGACTCACTTCTTAGATTTTTGAGACTGAGTGCTCTGTAGCTGATTTTCAATGAAGTAACATCAGAGTGACTTTGCTTCATGAAGATTTGTGCAATGCAATCTCTTAATATTTGAACAATGTTTGATTTTCAAGATAGTATTCATTAATTTCATGTTGATTTTAAGGATGATGCTAGATGATTCCCATTTTGATTGTTTCTCTATTTTTTGAAAGGCCTGATATCTGTCTTGGGGGCTGCTAAAATTAGGTCTGCCTCCTGATGCTGGGTTTAGCCATTCTTTTGATTGCAGGGCTCTCACTGGATTGCAGTGTGATGAGATTGCAGGATATCATGAAACAAGCTTGTTAAAAAGGTTTTAGTCTCAATTTAGTTTCTATCAGTCAGACGCAGTGCCAAGTATCACCTAGATATACATGGCCTATGTTGCTCCTGTCCTCTACTTCAGGGTGAGGTTATTAAACTCTCTGGGTGGTTCTGCACCCTGGCAGAGTAGGTGGTACGGCCAACTTGGAGATGGAAACAGATGACAGAAGGAATGTCCTCAACTTTTGGCTAATGTTAGCAAGAGCAGGGACCACATTCATGGGGGGAAATGATCAGATCTATTTTATTGCTTCATTTGGGGCATAAAATAAGGGTCTTCAGGGAGTTGTATTCAGAGATTTCTGGTACCTTTTAAGGCAGATTTAAGATAGATTTCACCACTATTATTTTAGATGCACGAGTCCTCTAAATATGACCTCTAAGCAACATTGTGCTATTGACAAAGGATTTGAGATAAAACTTGTACTTCCCTTTATCAGCAGAGAGGTGGCCTGTTTATGCAGAGGGGTATAGAGATCATGGGATACCTACATTAAGAATGATGGGAAGCTGAGCATGGTGGTACATGCCTGTAATCCCAACTGCTTAGGAGATTAAGGCAGCAGGGTTGCAAGTTTGAGACAGCCCTAGAAACTCAGTGAGACCTTGTCTCAAAATTTAAAAAAAAAAAAAAAAAATTGGAGGGGGGGCTTGGAGATGTATCACAGTGGTCAAGCACCCTGGGTTTGATTTCCAATACCTCAAAAGGGGAAAAAACAAAAGAATAATGGGAAATAGCTGCAGTCTCCTAATTCTATCTGCATCCCATAAAACAAAAACAAGCATTTGTACTCAGTGAGGTCTCAGACCTCCAAGTAGTACTTTGCTACCGTTTTCTGTAACAAACTTAAAGTCACTTTAGTCACTTGGGAGATGATTTAGGGAATGACTCTGAGTCAAGCGTTCATATTTTCTGCTTTGGTTATAGAGTAACATAAGTCAGGCTTCTGGACAAAGAGGGCAGAGTAGACATTATAACCAAACAGTACATATCATGATAGAGAACTGTGGAAGTGGTGGGGTAGCTTTGCTTTGGGCAAGGATCACTCTGAACTGTACCTGGGCAGGCTTTTGAAGGATGAATGGATATTCAGATTCTTACCAGGGCAGTGAAGGATGGGGAAGGGCTTGGGGGGAGGCAGCCAGTTTCTGTCTGAAGGTGGGTGTTTTGGTTTGATTTATTTTGTTTTGGAAGTGGAAGCAGGGGAGAAAAGGATAGTGTTAATGGCATGTTTCCCAAGAGTGATTGTGGGAGGAAGTACTGAGGGAAGAGTTGGAGTCAAAGCCAGGAGGCCTTTGTTATGACTAGCTAATGAGCTAATGAGCTGGAGGAGGGTGGGGACCTTGTTTGATTTGCTTTTGTATTGATTGATCTGGAAAATGAAGATAGAGGGAGCTGAGACTGGGGGTGGAGGAACTGGCTCAGATCATACTGTGGGAGTGAGTGGAACTTAGATGATTGAAACAGAAGAGGAAATGAGCTTTGGGGATTAGGGGCCAAAGCTACCAAGCTTGGGGGTTGACTGTGGTTAGGAATGCCTAGGGGGAGTTGGGGAAGAGGTAGCAGGCTAGGCTTTGCCCATTCACGGTTCAATGGGCATTTCAGTGAGTGTACCTGTGTTCTAAGCCAATGAGGCCTGGGAATACAGAGCTAAGTAAGACATGGTCTGTGCCCTTATAGTGCACAGGTAGGGCTAGGAGAGGTAGGAGACTAAGGACAGATGAAAGGGTTTATGAGTACTGTGAGGGCCTGGCTGAGATCATAAGCCATGACTTCACAGAGATGCCAATCTTCTGCATGAATTGTTCAGTGTTGAATTAGATTCTTGATTCAAGATTGGGATTTGAGTGCAGATGTGGTAACAATATGTCCAAAGGAATAAAAGTTGTTAGAATAAATTAATGAATGTATAAATAAAATCAAGGGCTTTTAGACTGTTTTCAATAGTCACATCCTGTTTGCCCCAGCAAGACCCACTCCGTACCTTCTCCAGTCTCCCCTGAGACCCAGGAGGCTGAGCAGCATCGACACTCTTGCCCTCTGGCTTTTAGTTAAGAGTTGATCAGCCCTTAAGGAGAGCCCAGCAATAGAACAGAGGATGGGCAGCTCCCTACCTGCCAGGTCATGGTCAGCTGTCTATATATTCTTTTCTAAAAGGCCATAGCTCAGGTCTGGTGACACACCCATAAGCCATTCTTCTCTGTGTCAAATCACTCCTATCCTTGGTTCCATGGGACTGAGTCTATGGCAAGGACTTAACACTGTCTAAACACTACTCCTTGATGACTTCCTGTAGCCCTGGCAAAACTTCAGAAATAATTTCTTCATTAAATTCCTAAGTGCCTAGTTTGAGCAAGTCATCTATTTCCTGACAGAATTTGGAATCAAAGGCACATAACAAAAAATGTTTTCCTTCACAATAGTACCTATAGCATCTGCATACTTAAACAACTGAAACAAAAGAGTATTTACCTTTACTAGGAATGGGGCCTTTTGAATATTGTTTTGTTTTCCCTCCCCCCCCCCCCCCCCAAATGGTGGTTGGAATATACTAAATCAATTTCACTGCCCTCTAAAGGGTTAGGGCCCATAGTTAGAAAACCAGTAGAGTTACCTGATGTTTAAAGATATTGAATGGGCCATCAGCTCAAGTGACTCTGGAAATCCCCACAGCTTTCAGATCTAGTTGTTTTATGGATTAAAACAAAGAGTGAGACTGAAGCTAAATTAATAAAGTGAAGCTTGATTATATATTCAAATGATTTTTTTCTATGAGTTATATAATGCCAAGTACCTTTTCTATATGCTAGAGATAAGATCTGGGTCTTGAGACTTGTGAATGGCTGGCATGCTGGTATATGAGCCAAGCTTCATCTTAGCCCAGAAGTCCCTGTGGCTTGATACAGTCTGGGCAGAATTGT
The DNA here is from genome assembly GCF_047511675.1 of Marmota flaviventris. Lineage (NCBI taxonomy): Eukaryota > Metazoa > Chordata > Mammalia > Rodentia > Sciuridae > Marmota > Marmota flaviventris. Next base: position 30,841,128 of record NC_092508.1, on the reverse strand, counting down.
GTTTGACTTGTCATCTCTTATTTCTTTTGTGACATAGTAATAGTATTGGTAACTTTAAATATTAGGTCTGGATTACTTCCTTTTGTAGCAAAGAGTTGAGGAAATGTGAGATAGATAAATAATCTTTTTCTCTGTATTTATAGGCACATTTATAGAGATTCAGTGGGCTTGAGTTTTGACAGCAGTGTTTGATCAGAAACATGTTCCCAGATCCTTTAAAAAAAAAATCTAACTCAGGAAATTCCTAGTTAAAAAATTTTTTTTTCTACTATAACTAGATTTGCATTTCAGATTTCTTTCCCTTTTTGTTTTTACTGAGGAAAGGCCACTTGGAAATGTGACTGAATAGAGAAGGAACACTCATTCTATTGCTGCACTAGTTTCTTAGGGCTGCATGCCAAAGTAGCACACACTGGGTGCCTGAAAACAAGAGAAATTCCTCACTATTCTGGAGGCTTGAGGTTCAAAATCAAGTTGTTGGCAAGGCCACACTCCCTTCAAAGCCACCAGCAAAGGATCTTTTTTTTTTTTTTTTTTTTTTTTTTTTTTGCCTCTTGCAGCTTCTGGGAGCCCTGGGCATTCCTCAACTGTGGCAGCATCCCTCCAATCTCTGGCTCCATCTCCACAGGCCCTGTCTGTCTATTCACCAGTCATGGTGCATTAGGGTCTACCCAATTGACCTTGTTTCAACTTGAGTCTATCTGTAAAGGCCCTATTTCTAAATGAGGGTCACATTCACAGGTACTAGTGGTTAGGACCCCAACATACTCACTTTGGGGGGAGGGTACAATTCAGCCTCTAGTAATTGATATTCTATTTAATGTATTTTTTTTTTCTTTTTCAGTAAGATATATTGGGGAAATTGTGTTGATTTTTCTGTTGCCTTTCCCACAAGGGCACTCTCTTTCTTTTTTAAAAAAAATGTTTATTTTTTAATTATAGGTGCATGCAATATATCTCATTTTTATGTGGTGCTGAGGATCGAACCTAGTGCCTCATGCATGCTAGGTGAGCGTTCCACCTCTGAGTCACAATCCCAGCCCCACAATGGTACTTTCTTTATTCCCTTCTTTCTTTTTTTTTTTTTTTCCTGCAAAATTATCCTCCAATAACCTATTTTCTGTTCATTGAGAATCAAGGTCTTACGGTATGATATCACTTATCTATATTATCTTTTTTTACATATAGAAATTTTAGTATCTGTGTATTTGTTCTCATCTGCCTCTTCCAAATATTTTTTTAGATGCAGATGGACACAGTACATTTATTTAGTTTTAACGTGGTGCTGAGGATCGAACCCAGTGCCTCACACATGGAAGGCACATGCTCTACCACTGAGCCACAACCCCAGCTCCCAATGACCCTTTTGAGAGACATATGTCCTACGCTCTTATCATATGTCTTGTGTGGTCTGCTTCTCAGGCATGGGTGGAAGCCCAGTGTCTTGTATGAATTGCATTTCTGTTCAGTTTAGGATTCCATCATCTATGGAGGTGACAGGTGGGGTGTTGGTGAGTGTTCATCACATGCTACATATGGCAGTCCCTTTCCTTCTGAGCTTCACTCTAGATGTGTGTATATATGTTCAAACTGAAGAAAGCAGCAGCTGGTGCCAGATGAGTTCCCTGGGTTTTCAGAAGGAAAGGGCTCATATTAGTCTGGGATAGCCAACTGGGCAAAGGATGCCAACTCTCCAAACAAATGGAGAGGGGTATGTGTCATGTGGCATAGAAAAAAAGAAATAGCATTGCAGGGGTTCTCAATTTGTTGACCCTAACATCCCTTTGCTCATATTTTGGAGGCTCTGAAATAGTGGGTTTTTGTGCATTACACCAATTTTATATTTACCATATTAGAAATTAAGCCTAAGAAATTTAAAATATATTGATTTAAAGTAACAGGTTCATTGTAAGTTATTTTATGAAAAAATAACTATTTTCAGAAACATATCACCAAATACCATTCTTGCCAATCTCTTTATATTTGGGCTTAGTAGATAGCTGTATTCTCAAATCCACTTTTTCATTCAGTCGATTTCAATATGTTTTGGTTGAAACATACTAAGAAATCTTCCCTCACCACAGACATGTAGTTGGAAAAGGGAGGCATTTTAATAGCTTTGTTGGATAATTATAGATAGGCTTTTGGTAGGTATTTTACACAAAGTTCCAATAAGTTTGATTCTTTTTCTCCATAAACCAAAATACATGTATTATATCATAACTTCTGTGGGTCAGAAGTCTGGCCAGCACTTTAAACTGAGTCCTTTTCTTGAATTCTTACCAGACTGCAATCAAATGTCAACTAGGCTCTGTCTTCATCTGGGGGCTTGACTGTAAAGAACTGCTCCATGCTCACCATAGTCCATGGGGAAGGTGGAACTGGTTCTGTGGGATTGAGGGCCTTGTTGCTTGCTGGAGGCCACCCTCCTTTCCTTCTTAGAGGCCACCTGCAGTTCCTTGTCCTGTGAGCTTTCCCAATTCAAGTGCTTACTTCATCAAGTCAGCAGAGAGTGTCTAGAGTGCATGAGCTAGCAGGATGGAGTATTATAGGACATGCCATACTCACAAGACAGCGTCTCCACATGGCTTCTTAAAGGTTGGCTGCAATGTGGAATCTGAAACCATACCAGTGTAGTTTTTTTTCATACTCTGTTATAATCCATTATATTGTATTGTTTGAATAGATCATCTATCATCATGAAGTTTTGTTTTTGACACTATACATTGGTTATTTGGAAAACATCGATTGAGTTATATCAATCTTTTAAAATGCTAACATATTGTTATGCAATATCAAAAAGTTCTAAGTAAGGAAGCACAAAGTTGTGAATGCAGGTTTTCTAAAATTTAAAATATTTGCTTTATTATTGATAACAAATACTGCCATTGGTTGTCTTTGAAGTGCTCAGTTGCACATAATAATTCATTTTCAAGAAATATCTGCCAAGTCTCAGATATAAATTACTATAGTTTATCTGAGAGTCATTTTTCTTTTCTTTCTTTTTTCTTTTTTTTTGCAAGTGGAAATGGTACTCCATGGAAAAGGTAGGTCTTGATCACCTGAGGTGACCATTGTACCTGAGGATGCAGCAGAAATATTTTAGATGTACTTTACAAGTGTCATATGATGTTTAAAGCATGAGAAATTAATAGCCAAGAGTTGATAACATTTGTACTGCTTCATCAAGGGCATTTTTAGGTTAAATTGGTGCCCTTTCCCCCCTTTAATTACAAATGAGTGACAGTAAACAATATAGTAACTGCTGGAATAGCTTAGTGTTGCTGCCTTGATCCAAGCTAAGACACTAGCAATTTTACCCACCATTGCTTTTCACCAGCAGTGTTAGTGTCAATGTAGTTGTTCAGTGATAATGAGATTCCCAGAGTTATTCAACACGTTGACTAGTTCAGCACTAGTGTTTGTTGATAGGCATTTACATTTTAAAATTTCTTTATTTGGTATGAGCATCAGTTAGTCATAATTCATTTATAAGGAAAAGTAGGATTCCTTAGTTGGGATGTTAAGTTGGTTTTAATGTTTGTAGACGAGCCTTTCACATGAGGAGTTATTGAGTCATTGGAAAGTGGCTCTGCCATACTTTTCCACAGGCACTCCACAGTGTCAATTGTTCAAAGCTTCTTTGGTGTCTTGGGTATTGTGTGTGCTTCTCTGGGTAATACAACAGCTTGCCCTGTAAGATGTTGCAGTGGCTTTTTCATTTCTACTTTGAAAAAATGTAACAATGTTTGTCTTTTAAAGTTCTCATCATGTCTACATTTAAAAAAATCAATTCCTTTAAATTTTTAATGTTGGTTTCAAAATGAGGCTACAACTGAACTATTTGAAGATACTCTATTGCATAAGACACAAGAAGGCAACATAGTATCTATAAAGACAAAAGTTACATTCACAATTTTTATTTATCATTTTTTCCCTCCAGTTCTTTATAGGAATCAGATGGCTCTAATGTGTCACTTTGATATTTTGAGTGTCTTTAGACATAGAATAGCTGTGGCTTAAGAAAGCAGGCTTTTAAATTTCCCCATTTCATGTTGGATTTTTAAATGTTAAAATGTACGTGACATAAAATTTACCACTGTAACAGTTTGTAAGAGTTCGTTCCAGCACCACGAAGTTCATTCACATGGTTGTGCAACCATCTTTACCATCTACTCCAGAACTTTTTCATTTTCACTAAACAGGAAGTCCATATTCATTAAACAATATTTCCCTATTCCTGGCTCACCTCAACTTCTGGCAATCACCATTTACTTTCTGTCTTATAAATTTGATTACTAGAGGAATTTCATAAGTGGAATCATGTAATATTTGTCCTTTTGTGACTCATTTATTTAACATGTCTTCAGGGTTTTTCTGTGTTATAATCCATGTCAGAACCTCCTTCTTTTTCAAAGTTGAACCATTTCACATTGCAGATATGTACTATGTGTTGTTTATCCATTCATCTTTTGAAAGACACTTGGGTGACTTCTACCTTTTTGACTGTTGCAAATAGTGCACTGATAAAACACTGGTGTACAAATACCTTCTCCAGTCCCTGCTTCTGATTCTTCATATGTATGCCCAGAAGTGGAATTGCTGGATTATATAATAATTCTACATTTACTCTTTTGAGGCACCCCATGCTCTTTTCCAGAGTTGCCACACAATTTTACATCTCCCCCCCCACCCAGCAAGGAATAAAATTTCAATTTCTTCATGTCCCTGCCAACACTTAACTTATTATTATTATTTTTAATAATAGCCATCCTAATGGGTTTAAAGTATTCAATTTCCTCTTTTGAACCAGTAACTTGTCTTTTAATATAAAAATTCAAAGTTACTTTAGAATGAAAGAGAAAATTCTAAGTCAGATTTTTCATAAAATTAGAACTTTCAGAAGAATTTTTTAAAAGATTTAAAGTATAGTAAATTTGTGAGAGGATTAATAAAAGGGGGAAATAACCTTTTAGGAACAAGGAAATTTTTGGCCTGAGGATTTCCAGGGGTTCACAGACTGTACTTAGAGTGCTGCTGCTGAAGTATTGTAAATAAATTCACTATTCCTAAAGGTTTACAAATGTATTTCTTAAGAATGTTAAAATATTTTTCCCCCAATTTCTACCAAAGATTTTATTTTACAACAACACAAAAAGGAATGACAAACCAACCTAGAATTATGGTTGGGAAGGAGGAATATTATATCACTGATCTATGTAGGACCAGGAACAGAAGGTAGAAGTAAGTCACACTGTTCTAACAACAAATATTTTAAGTCTGTTCTTAATTTTGAAAAATATTTTAAAGATCATCCTATGAAAGGTGTATGTGTGTGTGTGTATACACACACACATGAATCTTCAAGTTAAGGATTTCTCTGAAGCAGTAATTACAATTATTTTAAATGTGTTAAACTGGTGTTGGGGCATTCTAGTATAAGGTTGCCTAGATTAAGAAAGTAAGAAATTAGTTTCTGTTGGATTAGATGATGATATGAAATGATTGAAACCCTATTAATGAAAAAACTACAATAAAAGTTATGCACATTATTTTGTATTTTATAACCCCGAAATATCTTTACTCAAAATGACATACCAAAAATTTCAACATTTAAATAACAGTATTTGCTCTTCCATCAGCCTTCCATTGAACATTTGAAGTGGAGGAGCTGAATCACAGCTCACCTGAGGCTGGGGGCCGCTGGACATTTTGTACTTTCACCACACGGTTTATAGATTCAGGCACTCTTGGAAAGCACTGCTTTAAATATCTTGAATTTTCTCCATGTGTATAGCCCATACTTAATTTTTCTAAAAACGAAAGGTGGTGATTACTCATCATTTTACTTTAATGTAGACACTGTTTAGAAATCATAATGCCTTTTTGTAAGTTCTATTTATAGTGTTTGTATAGTGTATATGTTTAAATAACAATACATAATACTATATTATGTTACATTTCAATGTGTAGGCTGAAATGACCAGATGGATATGTAACACATAGTAATCATCAGTTGGTTGATGGATATCCATATGATCGCTGGCTGTGGAATAGTACTGTGCATTTCTCTGCAAAGTGAATATCCTATATCCACAGCATGGGTGGTCTTTCATGCTGCTTCCTGGCATTCTCTGCTGTGTCTTTTTTTTATTATTATTGAGTGATTTGTTTAGGTAGATGGTTGTGTAATAAGATAGTGTATGTCTTTGTAATTATAAATTTGAAATAAATTTTAGTCTTTTCCCCTTTGACTTTAACATCACAAGGTATCCAATTGTGAATACCATTTTAAATTGTTCCAGGCAGCAATAATGACAATCAACTTGTGTGGGGGGGTGGGTGTGGGTGGGGAGAGCCCTGAACAAACAAAAACTACACATTTGTGCAAAAAGTGGTGAGATAGTGCTTATTGTGGGGATGCCTCTGCTCATAATGCCCATTGCTACTCTAACTCAAAGTTCACTAGGTCAAACATCCATCAAGATGACACCAAAGAAATCTTTTTGCTAAATATGTCTCGTTTTGTCTCCTAAAAATTGAGTTGAGATCTTAAAAAGTTGGTGGTTAAAGAGTATTATGGGACTGCAAGAGACTCAGAATAGTAGTTCTGATGATTGGAATTGTCTGCTGAGCCATGATGATAGAGCCAAAATATTGGGTCCACTTTGGGGAATGCACCATCTGAAAGGGGAAAGATTTTATAGATGGAGGCTATAGAACCACCAAGTGTGCAGAAAACCATCAGCTCAAGTCAGTGTGAAGAAAAGCTTTCTGTACTCTGAATGGGGAGAACTTTGTTTCTGAAGAATGTTTGATTCATCACTCCCAAGAGGTGCCACCAGGGAAGTGTAAAGAATTTGTCCACATTTATGAAGGAAAGAGCTCTAAGTCCCTTAAGGATCTGGATCACACTCCACTTCTAGCACTGATGTCAACTTTAGCATTGATACACATGCTACTTTTGCTTCCTCCTATCTTAGCCCAGTAAGGATCAGTGGGTAGAGTGAAGCTTGCCAACTTATTTATCCTTCTGATCATGATGATGTCCATCTCGCTGGAATAATGGACTTGATTTCAGCACACAGGTTCTTGAGAACTGAATTTCAAAACTATGGAGTCCTTACTGAATGGTTAGGAACTTTATTTCAAAGGAAAGAGAGGCATGATGTGCTAAAAATGGTATTTTAGACAGGTTGCGGGGCCAGTATACAGCAGGGACTGAAGTGGGAGACAAAGGGAAGATCAAATGGGTAAGCCATTATTATGGAGACATGTAAATCCTATTGGTATTTGTTCTGATTCCTGTGGTGCTTATTTCTATGATTTTTAGGCAGTATTTAGAATAGAAATGACTAGATTTAGACTGGATGGCAAAAAAAACATCAAATAGATCCATATGGGGTTTTTGGAAAAGTGCTGGACTTGGCATCCGGGACTGGGGTATAGCCCTAGATTTTCTATGAATATGAACTAACTCTGAAAACATGAGCAAGGCCTTTGAACTCTCAAGAGACCTAGGTATAGTATAGCTTATCTCTAAGGATCCTTCTTAGCCATGAAAATATCTTCTAGTGCCTGATTTATTATTTTTCAAGCACACATTTCTAAGTACTAACCTCTACATGCTGCCAAGGAGTAGTCTTTTGGGGGCCTATTATGATGAAGTATGATGAATGAATGACTCATTTATAATTAAAAGTGTGTATTTCCATGAAAACAATTTCTGAGCTCTAAGTTTTTCGTAAGTTATTTTTTCTCCCTTAAGTAGGGTTAAGCCCTGGAAATTTTGTTTGCATCTTTAATTTATTTGGAAAATGAATTTTTTCGGAGATATACATATCTCATATCCTTAATTAGATTGTAACCTCCTTGAAAGCAAAAGCCTTATTTTGTTTGCCTGCTTCATCATAATGCCTTAAATAGCACAATGAATATACAAATCACTTAATAAAGAATATGAGTGAATGAGTAGCCGGGACATAAATGTGACTTCAGATCAAGTTATTATGAACCTCGAAATATTGTAACATGAATTAATAAAGGTTTAGGTTTGTGATACTTGTGTTCTGAATTAAATGTGTTTGTAATTGTCATTGCTTGGCCACATGTAGGCGTGACTGAGAAGGTCAATCACAGTGAACTGACACAGAGGGGGAAAAAAAATCACAGGGGTTGACTCATAATTGTGTAACTTCTATTCTCTTCACTGAAAGGAAATGTTATTTTTCCAAGATCATCTTTGAGTAACTTCATGGATCCTGCATAGTGCCTCAAAATTGACAAAGGGAGAGACAAAAAGTAAAGTCAACAGTTCAGAAGTGATAGGGGTCGATTACATGGAGAACAAAACACTGTGTCCGTTCTCTGGCCAGAAGGAAAAAGAACACTTTTCTTGATGAGAGGTGCTTTTTGAGATGAAAGCTTTCTAAGATACGGGGTGCCTGACTTCCACATGTAGTCTCTGTAGGAGTTGGAGACCAGAGAGGATAAAAAGAGGAACTTTGAAGCAGGATGAAGAAGAAGAGGTGTCTGCAGTACCAGTGAAGGGCTGAGCAGCAGGCCTTGTTAGGGAAGAGGAGGGGAGAAAAAGACCCTGCCGAAGAGGCTCCCCAGGCTGGAGGCTGCAGCCGTCTTCATCCATAGCTTAATAGACGGTCCATATATCTTAACCCAGGGCATGAATTGATGTTCATAATGATAAATCAGATCTGTAGTTAAAGAGAATGGAGCTGCTTGACCTATGTTTCAAGATATTGCATCAAAAGGCAGTTTAAGAGGATATTTAGATTTGTATTTTATTTTCAGAAACATTTGTATGAAGACAATTAAAAATATTTGTATATGTACATATATACATACATGTATATTCATACATACATGTGTGTATTTCATGTATGCACATATATATCTTCCTGACAGCATCGGAGTTGTTTGATCCTCTAAGGAAATGAGCTTAACAGGTGGATGCTCCAGACAGCTGTTTAAATTTTTCTGGCAAGCATGTCAGAAACTTTGCCAACACATGGAGCTACAATAAAGATGACATACGATTTCTAACTTCTTGTAGGATATTATAATTGTGATGGTACACATCACTTTATATGTGTCTCAGGGGTGGCACTTAGAAATAACCACTTGCTTGGTGAGCCAGGATTTCAGAAGGCCTCCTGGAGGAGATAGAACTTGAAACTTCCCTGCTGCCTTAAATTACTGACTCACTTGTGATTTCTGGAAGCCACAGAGATGATGACTGTGTCAATATAGATGATGACCGAGGACAACCTAATTGGGTTGGCAGCTAAACCATTCTGTCATATCTGTTCTTTCATTTATGGTCCAAGTTTTGTGGCGATAGAGGCGTATGTAAGGGGCTCTCTGAAACTGACCTAGATCTCCACAATCCACAGTCTCCAGACTTTCCTCATCTGGGCTAGTTTTCACTCTTGCTCTTTCGTACTAGGAAGTGAACTTCCCTGTGGACAAGATAACCATAGTGATATAAGTGATGGTGGCAGTGGGTAGCTAATACCTCACCTTTGCTGAGCATACTGAACACCAGACAGTGTGTATGCATGATCTCATCTGCGGCCTTCTGCGTTGTCATTCTCTCCTGCCCTACCAATGATGTCATTGAGACTTTGAGAGGTTGGATGACTCTCCTGTATCTGTCTGCAGACAGTTGAAGTGATGGTCACTTATCTCTTCCTTTTTTTTTTTTTTTTTATGGCTGTGTTCATATAGTTCACATCCTCCCTCCTTACTGCCTACTCGGCTGCTATAGGTTTTAGTTGTGGCAAGTACTGACGAGTGGCTGATTCTACTCTGTAGCCCCATTATGCTCCTTGGTCTCCTCCTTGCTCTGTTGGCATGCTGTCAGAGTGCCCCAGGCCCTCTGGGCCTGAGGCATTGAGAGGAAGGCCAGCTTGACCCTCAGCCTTGCTCTTCTGCTTTTTCTTTTGCCATCACTGCCTCCTTTCTTTTGTTAGGGAGTGTGCAGCTCAGCACTTCTCCTGAGCTTCCACTCTTGGGCTTCACTGTCCTCATGCCCTTCTGCCATGGCAGATAATCCCTAGGACTTTCCTGCCATTGCTGACTTTTCCTTAGCCCAGGCTTCATCATTTACCTGTCTACCTATTCTTACAAAGTCTCCAGTTATTTCTGTTGCTCCAGGTTGGAGCTACTTAATAACTTTGGTGCCATAAAAATACTTTATTGCATTAGTGACCGTTGATTAGAAACAAAATAATCTATTAATCTCCCAAAGCTTTATTTCCATTGCTGGCTGTCTATTCTTAAATTATGGCATCTTTTTTATGAAACCCAGCTAGCAGCTATCTCATACTTTATTCATAATAAATTTTACTTGAATACATGTATTTTGTATTTTTAACTCTGATTTTAATAGAATTACTCTTCCCTTCAGTTAGCAATTTGAATCTCCCTGTATTACATGGATATACTTAATACGCATAAGTGATTAAAGATTCTTGGTCTGAGGTTCCACCCCTGCCTCAGACATGCCTCATTGTTGAGCAGCAGCATAGCACAATTACCATTTGTATGGGATCTGGAGGAAGGTCACTCAGATTCAAATATAAGCTTTACCATATGATGATTATATGACCTTGGGTGGCTTCCACTCAATGTGCCTCCATTTCCCCAACTGTTAGGTGGTTGTTTTGAAAGACTAAGTGAGGTTACATTCCTAAAGTTCATTGACCCTGTTGTGTACACACTAACATCTTAGGTGTATCTTCAATATAAAATCTGTCTTTCTCAGGTGGACTTTGAGCTGTTCTGATCATGCAGTCTATTCCCAGTACCTAGGAAGGGCCCAAAAAATACTTTCCAGTGAGAGATTTGTTGACTAGATACATGAGAGTACATTTAAATAGTAAACCCTCTGCTCAATCTCTTGAGAGCTTTAATTCTTTTTATTATTGTTGGTCTTGTAGTTTTTTTAATTGGATAAGTGTTTTTTCCAGGCTCCAGTTCTATGCTCTTTGGATGACTCTGCTTAAGTTACTGCATTTTCATTGATTCATTATGATTAGTTTGTTGATGTTCTTTCTGGCTGTCATGGTAGCAGTTGCTAGGTCGCAAGAAGACTCAGCAATTTCATAAGAACTTGCTTTTCAATCCAAGTTGTCCAAAAAAATATAATGGAAGACATTAATGTACCTGGTTTCATTATGATCTGTATGTTGTTATACATGCATAAATTCTAAAATTATGAAAATGGCCATTTATTACTATGTGGCTCCTAATTCTGTGCTTCAAATAATTTGTTCTTTTTTTTTCTTAAAGGCATTTAGTTAACAGTTGTGATGAGCCCTTAAAATATTAATTGCATCTTTTTTTGGTGGGGGATATTGGGGACTGAACTCAGGAGCACTCAATCCACTAAGTCACATCCCCAGCCCTATTTTGTATTTTATTTAGAGACAGGGTCTCACTGAGTTGCTTAGCACCTTGCTTTTGCTGAGGCTAGGTTTGAACTCATGATCCTCCTGCCTCAGCCTCCTGAGCTGCTGGGATTATAGATGTGTGTCACCATGCCCTGCTTAATTGCATCTTGAAATTTAAATTCTAGACATAAAACCACTCATGAAAGCTTTAAGTTATAGAGAACCCAAAATTAACTTGTATAGTTTGGAAAATATGGCATGCAGGCTTCCTTTTTAGTTTAAGGGAAAAAATGAGCTTATAAAACTCACTGATGGTAAGAAAGTTCAAATTTTCGCCTTTCATTTGGTCTCGTTGATGTAGTTGAACTGGCACTTTCCTTCCCTCTTGGGTGGGATGGACTTAGGTAGAAGTGTTTTTGGATGATGTGGTGCTGGATCTGACAGCACAGCCAGGTCTGACTTGAGTGCAATGTCCAAGACAGAGAATGGTGGTGCTTTGACACCTTCTTCACATCGTTCAGTTTGTGGTCTTGGGTGGTTCCTACTGTGCCTTTAGCAGAATCAGTATTTGTTAGCCTCTTGGTCATAAGGCCTTGTGGAGATCCTAGTCTGTTAATCCTGTCCCAGGACTTGACTCCTTAGGTGGTTCTGGCCCTTGTTATGGGAAAAAGCTTTGATACATGGCTCTTAGATCAAAATATTAATTGGCTCTCCTATTTAAGATTGTATACCTTATTATAAGGTCCAGGTTACAAACCTCTTGGTTTTTCCTTCTTGAAACCCCCTCTCCCTTCAACCTCTTTTATTTTATAATCACTAAAGTAAGAACTCAAATTTTGAAATTAATGCCTCTGTCCTGATGCTACATAACCTTTGGTCTTTTTAATTTTTTTTTTTTTGTAAAATTGCATAGTAGATTAAGTTATTACACACTAAAAATGATGGTTAATAGGGATTTGCCTCCTACCAGCCCTTGTTGATGAGGTTGGACTTGCTGCTGAACAGCAACTGATGCTGCTCTCTTTGAAGACTGGCCAACCCTAATGACCAGGTCCTTTGGGGCATGATATATGTTTGAATGTGTCCTGTGTGACCTAAGGATACCTGAACCTTGCAGCAAGAAACATCTTTTTATGCTAGAAATACAGAGCTCTTTATATCTGAAGCTAAGGCTATAGGCCAGTAGCTCACAACATGACAGTGGCAGGGGCGTGTGTGCACACTTGTGCACATGCATGGGCACACATGAATGCATTACACAAGTGAAGCATCAAGGATGCTTTCCCACAGTATACACATCTAGTTTCTACCCCCTCCTACCTATTTGGTTTTCCAGGGGTGGCAGTGGATGTTTCTGAATCATCTAGCTCTCATCTGCTTTCTTTTGTGATATACTTAGACCATAGTCATGAATGGCTTATAGTCATTGGTTGTGGATAATAATAATAGGAAATATAGCTAAAATTATTAAGCAATTATTCTGTGCTAGGAAGTGTGTAGTGGTTTTATTTTTTTTTAAATTTTATTCTGCTGAGTTAGGACATTGGCTTTATAATTCTACCATGATAGTATTAGAATTTGAAATACAACTTAAAAAAACAGATTAAAATATAGTCAGGTCCACAAATCATCTTCTTTGGATGGGTAAGTGGGGATGTATTCAGTGGACTTTATAAATTGTTCAGAATATGTTGATTATGTTCTGGAGAAATTAAAAAAAAAACATATATATATATAGACTACAACTAACAAATATTTGCTGATACTATGTGGCCGATGTTACTATGTGGCACTGTTAATATTTATTATTGATACTTTCTGTGTGGCAGATGAGGAAACCAGGCAGAGCTTGTTTAAATGATGCAATAATCACAATAGCTGGTATTTAACAAGGGCTTACTTTGTGCCAAACACCTTCCAAGCCCTTTCTATCTAATCCTCACAATTCCATGAACCATTTAGTATTATCACTACATTATGGGTGAAGTAACTGAGATTTGGAGGTTAAATGCCCAGTCCAAGGCTACCCATGTGGTGAGTGGCAGACCCAGGTTCCAAGCCCAGGCCATCTGCTCAAGTTGCCATCTGTAGTAGAATGGTGATTTGAACCTAAGTTGTCTGTTTCCACATCTTTTCTCAGAGCTAAATTGCTTCCAACTCTTAAAGGGGTTTCTTGTTTTCAAGTGGTCAGCAAGGAGTGACAATTTGTTTAGGTCAGTGGCCCTCTTTCGGGATTAGGTTTGGTCCAAAGGGCATTGTGCAATGTCTGGAGCCATTTTATATTGTCACAACTGGTGAAAAGGTGTTATTGACACCTGCCTGAGAGCGGGGATGCCCTTTAAATATCTTACAATGAAGAGGACAGCACCACCCACAACCAAGAAGTATTGGTCCCAAATGTCAGTAGTGCTGAGATTGAGAAGCCCTGGTTTAGAGTGTCTCATTCTATGTCTTTTCTCATAGGAGCATCAATATCTTTTAGTTTAAATTTATGCAAAAAAACAAACAAACAACAACAACAAAACAAAAAAACCCAAAAAACCCAGAAATTTAGGCCAAGGAGTAAAAGGGAACAAGGTAGAACTGATGCTGAACTTAAATAGGACATTCTTGACCTATGAGCTGGATTAATTTTGGTTTAAAAATCTGTGTTTGAGCGGACTCAAACTATCAACTGAAGGGCCTTTCACATTCTAGAAGGTAGGAGGACAACACCTTTAAGTTCATCCACATAGGTGGGTTTGAGGAACTGCGTGGAGTCTGTGTCTCTGGGCATTGTGTGGTGAATACATCTTTGTTTATAATATTTTTTGTGTGTGGTGTATTAGAGTGACTTCATAAGAGATAGCTTCTGCCAGAAGTCAGAACACAGCAGGTAATGTACTTACTGAAGAGGTAAGGGTATGAGTAATTCTTGTCTCATGAGAAAGATGTAAACTAGTTTATTATAATGATGTAATATTTGGGTGCTTTATTTATCATCCCCATCTCCAATGATGCAAAACCTTAAGAACTAAGCAGCTTATAAAAATTCAGAATGTGTCTTTGAAGTCTGGCCTTTCCCCTAAGCAGTTACAAGTGTCCCCTTTGTCCTGATAGTTTGCTGTTTTGGGATATTTCCACAGATCATGGTTAATGTGATCTATGTGCTATATGGTCAGGACTTTTCAGATGCTTATTCCAAGGGAGAGATCATAATCTGGGAAGATGGTGTTCATCCAGATTATAGGGTAGAGTAGTGTCATAGTAAAGCTGTAGGCTCAGGCTTATGATAAGCATGAGTTAGTGCTGTGTTGAGAAGAGGGTACCCAGGATAGGAAAAGTGGTCAGGGAGGAGGTGGCCTTTGAAGTGCATCTTGATTAAAGAGAAACTTAGGAGTGGTTCATGTTGAATACCAGCTTAGGCAAAAGTGTGGCCCCCTGAGGGCAAGTTGGGGAGGTAAGGTAAAAGGAAATCTTCCTTCTCTTCCTCTTCCTCCTCCTCCTCACCACCACCGTCTTCACAAGAAGAACAATCATGATTGTCATTTTTGAGCATCTAAAGAGTACCAGTAGAGGCTTTGTGGTAGACTTATGTTAATCCTCACAGCAATGTCAAGAGGTTGGTATTCTAATCATCACAGATAGGGCAGCTGGCATCTAGCAAGTCCAGTGTCCTGTCCATGGCTACAGGCTCCTGTGGGCCTCAAGCAGCATCCCATCTCAGTATAGCTTGGTGGTTCCCTGTGTGACCAGGGGGTGATGTGAGCATAGTTGTGCTGTAGTGAGACAAGTAGGACCCCTGGAGACATGCCTTAGATACAGCTTTTTCAAAAGGAGTAAACTCAGGTTTCATTTAAAGAAATTGGCTCTGGTATTTTCTATGTTATATGAATTCTTGGAAATGTGGTGTGGTGACCTGGAAAATCAGAGAAGTATGATGTGAGTTGTAATAGCCAAAGTGATTAATTTAGGAATTTGAGTATGAGAGTGAACTAAAGACCAAACAAATGGTAATTATTATCACAAAGCTTTGCTCCAACAGAGTCAGGCTCAGGCCCATCTGGAATCTTTTGGCTCTTTGGATTTGTTGTGGCTCTAACAGCAGTTCAGCCTTTCCCTCTACCCAGAGGAGACACCATGTTGGGATGAGGGAGTAGAGAGGGAGAAGCAGTGTGTCTTGCTTGACCGTTATAGCCTAGGTTACTGTACACTTCCACTCAGATTTTATACCTTCCCTTCCTCCTATCCTCATGACAATGAATTGAACGCTAGGGGTTGTTCAGGAGAGTAACAGGTTAGTAATACATCAAAAAAGTTCTTTCTTTGTGTTTCTGTGAGTTACTCTTCTTTGAAGCTACTGTGTTACAAGTGATGTATCTAATTTGACCTGGGGCTCAAATAGAATTCAATTCCATCTTTTCCTCATTCATTTATTCAGTGCGAGTTGATTCACTAAGCCAGTCCTTGACCTGGAGAGGCACGTAGTCTAGACTGGAGGAAAAAGCAGTCATGGGAACCAAAACTGCAGTGAGGGTGTGAAGAACGAAGAGACAGGAGGCAGAACAAAATGCTCAGGAGCCTCTGGGAGCAGGGAGAGGGCAGAGTGAAGGAGAGAACATTTAATTCTGGGCATTTTCTCTGTTTTGTCCCATCCTCTGTCCTGGACTGACACCCTGCCCTTCAAATCCATGATGTTTTCTTCTCTCATACAGAGTGAGCTTTCTGGGAAGCCCAGCAGGGTGGCCACCACCTCTGTGCTTTCGTCCCTGGGGATCTTTCCTTCCTCTTTGCTCATGCCCAGAGCCATGCCTATAATTCCACTGCCTTTTTCTGGTGCCCAGTTTCTTTCACTTCACATTCTTACCCCTTTTCGTTTGGTCATCTAACTCCAACCAGTCCTGTCTCTTGTCATATTGGTGTCCAGAAGCATGGGATATTGAAAGTATTGTACCAGTAAATACATAGCAAATATATACAGTGAGCCATACTCTGGTGAGGAGCATTTTATCATGTTGGCATCACCTCAGGTTCATAGTGTACCTTCTTCCTAGGTTTCTTTTTGAAGTGACTTCTTTCTTAAAAACATACTATAAAAGTATTGTTCACAACTGACCCTACAGTACCACAGGTTTATCACCCCCAGGAGTAGGAAAAGGCTAAGAGAGGCTGTGACCTTGTCAAACCCTGTACTAACAATCTGTGAAATGCAGAAGAAATACCTTTTTAGAAAGAGAATAGAATCATAAATTTAGATGCAAAAATATATTTTTTTGTATAAATATATTTTAAAATTACAGTACCCTTACAGAAAACAGGTGACATTTCCATGAGAAGAATTTCACATTTACGCAGATAGTTTATTCTGCCTTCTTCTTTTGCTCACTCTCAGATTGCATATTATAGTTCTGAATTCCATAGGGTAATAAAAGCAAGTCAATGGATGTGTCTTACTACCTTTTGTCAAACCATTGACTATTTGAGGCTCCATACACAAGAAGTCTGACCTGTTAAGTCAATTCATTTACTGGATGGGTTTGGAAGAAGAGAGAGCTGCTTCCTGTTAGATCTCTGTGCACAGGCTTGCAGGACTGTGCTTTCGGACACAGGCCTGTTTTTCCTGAGGTCTTCTAACTCTCCTATCAGGGTTTCACATGTTGGATTGCAGTTATAAGTAAACTACATCTTCTTTTTCTGCCTTCTTCACTTTTTCTCTCATAGTAAATAAATAAAACCTTGCTGTGTCCTTGTTATGTCTTGATAAATGATTTATAATTATCCCACAGCTAAAATGTTGAACTTGAATGGTTCTATGGATTTTTATTTATTTTTGAAAACATCACTTGAGAAAGGCAAAGTGGTAGAGGAAATGAACAGTGTTAGGGAAGTGTAGAATGCAGGAATTAGGTGTATCGCAGGATTCTGTGACAGCTCCTCTGACCTTAGGGGTCCATGGAGAGAGAGAGAGAGAGAGAGAGAGAGAGAGAGAGAGAGAGAGAGAGAGAATGTGCTGAACCTTTTTACTGAGGAGAAGCCATTCAAATGAGGCAAGGGGTCAGGTTCAAGGGGGTTGAGTCTAGCTTTATGATGTCTGCTGTCAGCAGGTTGACTGACATCTAGGAAAGCCATACTCAAAGATCGAGCAAGAGATGGGGATACACAAAGGGAGTTTCCATAGAACATTCTATCCCAAACAGGGCAAAGGGATAGGATTACAAAAGAATAAGTGAGTATAGCTGAATCCCAGGGATATGCCTACTCAGAAGACTGGCCTTGCTATCCAAGTGGTGGTGGTGGGGACTGAGTCTCAAGTCATGGCACTACTGCACCAAACTACAGTGATCTTTCAGATCCCCATAGGGCATCAGGACTGGAAATTGTGGTAGGTAATTCAATGTGGCTTCCCACAGGGGAGGAGTGGCAGAAGTTCCCGGGCCTTACCTGTCTATGTCTGGAGTGCTCATTTTACGAGGTCTGAGGCTGGCCTTGAACTTGTGATCACGTTTATGTGGGTTTGCCATGTATGTCAGGGCTTTTTTTGGCTTTACCCATTTGATTCTCACAACAATTCTATGAGACTGATAAAACTTCCATTTTAAAGATACAAAAACTGAGGCACAAAAATACTATTGTCTTGCCCAAGGATACACAGAAAGGAAGTGGGAAACTGAATTTGAATACAGACAATGTGCTGACAGCCCAGAAATTTCTTGACTCAAGAGCTAATTTAGGATTGGATCCACTTAAGTTCAAAATCTATCCTGTCACTACCCAGCCATGTGAACTTGGAAAAAGTTATTTTAACTTCTCTGAGTGTGGAGAGTTTTCAATAAGGCCATGTGTGTAAATGGTTTGGCTTGTAGAAGAAGCTTGGTGAACGTTACCTTTAAGCCCTTCCATTTTCTGTCCCAGAGAGGTGGCATTGACAGATTGCACCTTGACACCTCTGAGATATCCTCAAGGTGCAAGATGCCTCTGAGAATTTCTTTCAGGTCTGCACAGGCTGCTTAATCATATAGCCTGCTCAACTGGATAGTTATTAATGGGTTCCTCTGACTCTGATCTCTGGTGTCCCAAAGAGAAATTTTATTTAAAAAAATGGCTAGGAGTGATGGTACATACCTGTAATCTCAGTGGCTTGTGAGGCTGAGGCAGGAGGATCATAAGTTAAAGGCCAGCCTCAGCAGCTTAGGTCCTAAGCAACTCAACAAACAGATGACAAAGGGCTGGGGATGTAGCTCAGTGATAAAGCCTCTGGATTCAATTCCCTATACCCTTTCCCACCCCCAAAAAATTTATGTCCATCTACTGAATCTGGTAAAGCATGGGACCACCCTTGCAGTTGTCTGCTTGTATGTGTGCACAACCAGATAGCATGCTTCCCATGGAATATGAAGGAATTTTGCCTAGCACCCTTGACTTCTTAAGGCATTTATCTATCTGATTTCTTTATGAGGATTCAGTTTTCCTTGACTAGCATGAGTGAAAATGCATTGTGCTGTCTTCACTTTTTTTTTCTTTTGCATATTGTTTATGAATCACTCAAAGGTCAAGAGTAAGAGACATGCTCAAACTGTTGGGTTTCTTGCATGGCAGGGGTGGTGTTTGTGTAGTGTATGAAGGCTTGAGCCAGGCTTGGTTTACAGACATGCACTCCTACCCCCATTTCACCCACTGCCTTCCCAACTAGCCGCATTCCTACCTATAGTTGGTTGGAAGAGGAAAAGTCTTTATATAGTTGGAGAGAATGTTTGGATTGATGTCATTTGCTTTGTTAAGAACAGCAGAGTCTGGGCTAGGGTTGTGGCTCAATGGTAGAGCGCTTCCCTAGCATGTGTGAGGCACTGGGTTCAATTCTCAGCACTGCATGGAAATAAATAAAATAAAGTCCATTGAAAACTAAAAAAATATAAAAATTAGCAGAATCTGTACCTGTGACATTTACTAAGGTGTGGTCTGAAGACTACCTCCATGAGAATCCCCCCAGCTATTTTTAACATAAAGAAATTCTCGGCTCTCATCCTATACCCATTGGATCCAAACTACAGTGTGCAGTTTTATGATTTTAAAATATTCTTTTCATGTGCTGATCAAACTTCTCTTTGATGAAATGCAGCAATACACATTTACCACCTCCTTTTACCTTGTTCAATCATGGGGCACCTTTGCAGGGCTAGTTCTCTCCCGCTGTGGTGTATTGCTGCCAGTAAGGGCCTGCTTGCCACAGTTCCAGGTGACCTCATTGTTGAGCTGTGCTGGGAGGGGTTGTGGAGCATGCTGGGGAGAAGGAAGGGTATAGAGGGTTGAGGCCTGTGAAGCAAGGCAAGGCTGGAGAGGAAAGCACAGTTCAGAGAATACATGCATGACCTCTCCCTTTCCCCCTCATTAAGGTGGGTGACTTGTGCTCAAAGGAGTTGAATTCACCAATCCTTGCAGGCAGGGAAGGGACAGTGGATTCAGCAAGGTGGGAGAAGCCCCAGGAAGCTCAGTGAAATAAGAATGGGGTGTGGCTATGGGGCCAGACCTGGACCAGGGACCTTTGGAACTAATTAATCTCATGCCATTTCCTCAAGGTGTTTATGGTGTGAGTTTTTCAGTCTAGCTACTGGGCATTTGTTTGATTATTGAATATGTGGACTATGAATATCATGCATTGCATGGTTGAGCATATCTATTGCTTACAAACAAAGAGTAAAATTGAAGATAGTTAGTTGGACCACAGTACCACTGCTAAGAACAGACTGATTTAAGTTTTGAAAATGTAACTATTCCTATTCTAAACTTAGTGTCTTAGAAAATCCTAGAACAACCAAGAGCACACAAGTAAACATTCTAGTGCAGTGATCACCAAACCACACAGGAACCATCTGGGGAATATTTTAAAAAAATATAATGATGGACATTCAGATTTAATGGCTATGGTATGTTATATGGACATTGGGTGTTTCAGTTAACTGTTTCACTGCTGTGACCAAAAGACTGAGCAAGAACAATTTTAGGGGGAGAAAAAGCTTATCTGGAACTCATAGTTTCAGAGGTCTGTGTCCACAGACAGCCAACTCCATCCTTGGGGCCTGGAGTGAAGCAGAAGTTCGTGGAGGAAGAGTGTGGTAGAATAAAGTGTCTCAGGACATGGCACCAGCAAGCATAGACACAGACAGCCCCCTTCACCACAGAAAGGGCCCTGTCCCATTGACCTACCTCCTCCACGTCACACCCTGTCTGCCTACAGTTACCACCCAAATAATCCCTATCAGTGGATTAATACACTGATTAGGTTAAGGCTCTCATAACCCAGTCATTTCACCTCTAAACTTTGTTGCATTGTCTCATACATGAACTTTTGGGGGACACCTCATGTCTAAGCCATAACATTGAGATTTCAACAACTATTTGGTACTCTATTTTACCAGTGAGGAAATTCAGGTCTATAGATGTTGCAATTTTTTTTCCCCAAGGCCAGATTATTTAATCTTGTCTCTGTAGTTAAACAAAAGACTCCTCCTGACTCACTGTACAGAAACTACTCCAGGCCTTACAAACAAAAGCTATCTGAAGCAGGGAATTGTCCACTCAAGTGATGCAAGGGTTGAGAAGTCAGAAGCCAGGTCTGGCAATAGCAGGAAGCAGCTATGTTGTCTCTAGGGCTGGGGTAATCATGGACTAAACTAGGCCATGGTGGGGAAGTGGTGCTTTGCCTCTCGGGTGCTGAGATTGTGAGGGGGCTGGAGATGCCATCTGAAGCTTTAGGGGGAGAGATGCAAATACCCTCCTTTCTCCTTTCTTCCTTCATGCTATCTGGCCTTCTACCAGTACTTCCTGTTTGCCAGATGAGTCAGGAAGTTTGGTTTCCTTCAGAGCAGAGGAGGAATAGGGCCTGAAAACTAAGCAGAGGGCATGACTAGCTGAGGTCTGTGTTTGGGGCAGAACTCCATTGGACTCATGTCCATGGAGGAGCGTCTCAGAGGAGTTTCTCAGTAAATTGTAGGTAGGGAGATATCTTAGTCCATTTGTGTAATACCATAACCCAGGTCATTTGTACAGAGTAGAAATTTATTTCTCACAGTTCTGGAAACTGAAGTGCCGGATCTAAGGCATCAGCAGTTTGGTTGTCTGGTGAGGGCCACATCCTTCTAAGGGGAGCACTGTCCCCTCAGTGGGGGAAGACAGAAGGGCGAGCTAGCTGAGGGCTGCAGGAAGCCTCATCCAAACGCCTTAATCCAGTTCAAGAGAGGAGGGTCCTCATGAACTAATCTCCTTCTGAAGGTTCCACCTGCTAACACCATCACATTGTCCAGTAAGTTTCAACATCTAAGTTTTGAAGGGGACACATACAAACCACAATAGCAGGAAGGAACTGCTCCTTTCTTTAAGGAATAACCATATTAAAGCAGATAATTTTTCATATCCATTTGGATAAATGGAATGATGGGAAGGCTTATAGATGGCTTTAATATGGGTATGCATTTTTAAAATTAGTATCTTTTTTCTCTAGCAATGGAGGCCTATATCTCTTCTCCATTCAATATGTTTACACTTTGATGGCCTTTATATTTAAACCTATACATATAGGTTTAAAAAGACCCATTGGTAATCTTTTTTTTTTTAATTTTTTTTTTAGTTGTAGATGGACACAATGCCTTTATTTTATTTATTTTTCTGTGGGGCTGAGGATTGAATCCAGTGCCTTACACTTGCAAGGAAAGTGCTCTACCACTAAGCTATAACCCCAGTCCCCCATTGGTAATCTTATCTGCACTAAATCTTAAATGTTAATTCCTTTGAGGACTAGTTACTTTTTAGATATATTATCTAAAACCAGACAATCTCATGCACGCATATGCAATGACAGACCTTGCTTTTACTATATTTTTTAAAGACGTTTTAAAGAAAAAATGGAATTATAGTGCACTGCATTTTATTTGTTCTGCCTGACGGGCCAAGTGCTTTGCACCCAGCAGAGCTAAGCCTTGCCTTCCTGCTGTTCTAACTGCAGCTCCCCTGTAGAGCACAGCATTCTTTAGACTTGGATAATGAGTCTGATGTCATAAAGGGAGCTTTATTAAAATAAATACAGTACCATATTTCCTTTCTAACGGAGTTCTGATTAATTCCATCATAAGTGCAGACCTGGCACTATTTTAATCCATAGAGGTAGCAAAGGGACTTCCACTAGTGGTACTGAAGGTGTCAAGGTGGTGTTAGTAGGGTGATTTTACTGATGCCTACTTCCGCATGGTATTATATTGAGATCTGAAGACCTGTGTCTAGTTGAACCTATCTCACTGAGCTGCTGTGAGAGTAATTAAATACTAAAGCTTACCCTGTTTTGAGGATGTTGCTACTTAAACACTAAGAGATTAAATGTTGCCCCAAGGCTACCAGCAAGGGAGCTTGAGAGGTAGGGTCAGAATTGGTTCCTAATATCTAGAATTGTGTTTAATTTTCCAGCCACAGGTCTCAGCAATGTGTTTGGACTTTATCTTCCTTCGGAATTAATCTGTGGTTAATGATAGTATTCACAACCAAAAAGAATTTATGTCTGGAATTTATGACTTCCATAAAATACCTACAGGAGTGGTTTCCCAGAGAGGCGGTTAGTGGTGCATCTATTCTCCTTTAGTTAATTGGACTGTTTTTAGTGTGTGGATGATTTTTTTTTTTTTAATTTTTCCATAGTATGTGAATTTTTAATAGTAAATTTTAAATATAATAAGTTCAAACTTTAGATGTTTTGTACCACTACTAATTTTAAAAATACATGTGACTAAAAGCTGAGGAGTAGGACATGTTCTAATGATTATTTTATTTCTGTTGATACTTCTAACAGAGAAGTTGTGGTCCAGATAATGCAATAATTTCTTGAAATATACAGGGGTGCTGGATAATGGCACAAACCCAGATCCCACAGACAAGCTGCAGTATAAAAATGAAGTGGAAACATTCAGTTGTAGGAAGCTACTGAGTCTCATGTCTTACAAAATTGTGTGTGTGCATGTGTGTGATTTTTTTTACATGCTGGAGGTGTGCCAATGAGACTATGGAGGATATACCAGTAAGAATCAGAGGACATGACTTATATAGAAAAGCCACAAAGCTCATTGTAAGAGATGTTTATAGGATAAATCTTATCTTTTACAGGATATAAGGAAGATAAAAAGCTATTTTATGATGGTTAATTCTGCTCAGATTGCTGCATTATTTAAAACTGAAGGAGTCTTTTTAAAAATTTAATTTTCTATTTTATATCTACCTTAATTACTTTTCTGGGGTTTTATTCATTGTGGGCAATGAATTGTCCACAGATAAATGGAATTGTTGATAGACACTTTCACTTTGAAGCTCTTCTATAATTGAAATGTGAAGATATTTGAATTGCTTTATGGGGACATTTAAATATCAGTAAGTTTTTTTTTTTTAATGTTTTGGATCAAAAGCAAAGAAAGCCACTTCACAAATTGTAAATTCCTTTTGTAAATCCTCAGTTACTAAAATGGGTTCATTCAGCTCAAATACATTCAATTGTTTTCTGTTTTGCTCCCAGGGAAAAGAGCAGACTGTGGCTATCCCCACTGCTTTTATTTGCTCACCCAACTTTCACAATACTCTAAATATGTGTGTGTGCATTAGGGTTACTGTGGTATGAAGTGAAAATACACCAAAACAAGTCATGGTATCTGACTTTAGAACTCAAAGAAATTGCTTCTCATGGTGCTAAATAGATTGCCACTCAGATACTCTTGGTCATGGTAGGTTTGGGGCTCTACCACTGAGCCACAACCCCGGCCCCTACACAGTGGTTTTTTGATATAAAGGTACTTAAACTGCTGAAGTAAACAGGGAACCTATATATTTCTTTCAAGGACTGAAGTATAAGAACTCATCTTGGAAAAGGTTTTCACTATCATTTGGTGCTGTATTTTTATTGCACCTCCAATAGAAACATTGTTTCCCACTATTTGAAATGCAAATATTTCCATTGGGCTTTTGGTTTCTTTTGCAATTTCAAGGACACTGTATCATTATATTTGCTAATTCCATATTCTTAGTATACTATTAAGAATTCTTCATTTTAAGTAAAATTTTATCCTAAAATACTTCAAAGAAAGGTGTTTTTCTTCTTCTTTTAGTAAAATCACTTAAAATGGATTATCATGTTTCTTTGGATTTTCTTCAAATTTCTTCATTTCTCAATCTGTTTTCTCCTCATAAGAAGAGTCCCTGCAAAATCCTTTTTTGAATCAAAGCATTAAAATGGGAAATTACTGATATCGGTTTCCAGTTGATGCTGAAATGCTTGAGGTTCATTTGCTAGAGTATATAGAAAGGTCTTAAGCATGTGTACTTTAATATAAAATTCCCTGTTTCTTTGACATCCCTTGGCTTTGGTTTTTGCCCTTTCTCAAGCTCTTTCGGATACCACAATTGAAAACGTCCTTATCATGTGATTAAATTTTTTTTTCATTCTATTTTATTTTTATTTTTTATGTATACATAACAGTAGAATGTATTTTGACATATGGTACATACATGGAGTATACCATTCTAATTAGGATCCCATTTCTGTGGTTGAACATGATGTGGAGTTAGACTGGTCATACATTCATATATGAAGATAGGAATGTTATAACTGACTCATTCTGCTGTCTTTTCCATTCCCATCTCCCCTCCCTTGCCTTCATTCCTCCTTGTCTAATCTAATGAACTTCTATTCTTCTTTCCTCCATATATTGTGTGTTGGTATCTGCATATCAGAGAGAAGATTAAGCACTTGGTTTTATTGGTATTGGATTATTTCACTTTATATCACTATATTTCATGATAGTTTCCAGTTCCATCCATTTACCTGCAAATGCCATAATTCTTTTTTTATGGCTGAGTATATTCCATTGTGTACATACACCACATTTTCTTTATCCATTCATCTGTTGAAGGGCACCTTGGTTCCATAGTGTAGCTATTGTGACACGAGATGCTACAAATATTGTTATGGCTGCATCCACTGTAGTATGCTGATTTTAAGTCCTTTGAGTATGTACTGAAGAGTGGGATAACTTGGTCAAATGGTGGTTCCATTCCAAGTTTTCTGAGGAACCTTCATACTGCTTTCCCAAGTGATTGAACCAATTTACAATCCCACCAGGAATGTATGAATGTACCTTTTCCCCCAAATCCTCACCAACATTTAATGTTACTTGTATTCTTTATAATTGCCATTCTGACTGGAGTGAGATAATATCTCAATGTAGTTTTAATTTGCATTTCTCTAATTGCTACCAATGTTGAGCATGTTTTTATATATTTGTTGACCAATAGTATTTCTTCTTATGTGAGTGAAGTGCCTGTTCAGTTCCTTTGCCCATTTATTGATTGGGTTATTATTATTTTTTTCTGGTGTTAAGTTTTTTTAGTTCTTTATATATCCTGAAGATTAATGCTGTATCTGAGGTGCAGTGGCAAAAAGTTTCTCCTACTCTGTAGGCTTTCTCTTCATGTTATTGATTTATTCCTTTTCTGCGAAGAAACTTTTTAGTCTGATACCATCCAATTTATTGATTCTTGATTTTCCTTCTTGGGCTTTAGGAGTCTGGTTGAGGAGTTAGTTTCCTAAGCCAATGTGGAAATTTGGGCCTAGTTTTTGTTGTAGTAGGTGCAGGTTCTCTGGTTTAATGCCCAGGTCCTTGATCTACTTTGAATTGAACTTTGTGCAGGGTGAGAAATAAGTCTAATTTCATTTTGCTACATATGGATTTCTAGTTTTCCCAGGACCATTTGTTGAAGAGGCTATCTTTTCTGCAATATATGTTTTTGGCACCTTTGTCTAGTATGAGATAACTATTTATGTGGGTCTGTCTCTGTGCCTTCTATTCTGTACCATTTGTGTTCATGTCTGTTTTAGCACCAATACCATGCAATTTTTTGTTACTATAGCTCTGTAGTATAGTTTAATGTTGGTATTGTGATGTATCCTGCTTCACTTTTCTTGCTACGGATGGCTTTGCCTTTTCTGTGTCTCTTATTTTTCCCAATAAATTCCAAAACTTCTTTCTCTATGAAGAACATCATTGAAATTTTAATAAGAATTTAATTAAATCTGTGTAATACTTTTGGTAGTATGGCCATTTTATGGACAATATTAATTCTGCCTATCTAAGAACATGGGAGATCTTTCCATCTTCTAAGGTCTTGTTCAGTTTCTTTCTTTAGTGTTCTGTAATTTACAGTGTAGAGGTCTTTCACCTCTTTTGTTGATTCCCAAGGTCTTTTTTTTTTTTTTTTTGAGTCTATTTTGAAATATCCCTGATTACTCTTTCAGCTGATTCATCATTGGTATATAAGAACACAATTGATTGCTGTAAATTTTATATCCTGCTACTTTGCTGAATTCATTTATGAGTTCTAGAAGTTTTCTGGAGGTTTTTGGATCTTCTAAGTATATAATCACGTCATCAGAAAATAGTAATTATTTCAGCTCTTCCTTTTTCTATTTGTATCCCCTTAATTCCTTTCTTTTACCTAATTGTTCTGGCTAGAGTTTCAAGGACTATGTTGAATAGAAGTGGTAGAATAGGGCTTCCCTGTCTTGTTCTAGTATTTAGAGGGAATGCTTTCAATTTTTCTCCATTTAGAATGATGTTGACGTTGGGTTTAACATATGATTAAAGTTTTAATGTAAGACCAGAGAAGTATTTATCAAGAAATTGCACTAGTGTGCTTTAGTATGACTATGTGCAAGTGGTACCAGTAGAGACCTAGGAGAAGACTCTGCCAAGGAGTTGCATATAGTTGTGATGATGACATTTGTTTTTGTGATATAAATGGGGTAGAATATAAGAGATTTGTAATTAGGTAACAAAGCATATTCTAAAATTACTGCTAGAAGTAGAGTGGCTGGGAATGACCATGGGAAGGAAGGGGACAGAACTGAGCCTTGATAGGTGGATGAGAAGCTGAGACACATGTGGGTATGGTGTTGGAGCAGATGATTTTAAGGAGACTGATTTGATGGAAAAATATATTGGAGGACAGTAGCAATAAGACAGGAAACATCAAATAGGACCAAGTGATCAAGAGGTGTCAAATGTCACTGTGCTGATCTTGAACTTGAATTAAAGTTACTAGGGGGCTAGTGTAAGATTCTTAGTATGGATGTGATCAAATAAAGGGAGAACTAATGTCAGTATTATTTCTTCTGAGTCATTGAGAATGCTTTGCGATAGGAAGAGAATAGAATCTAGGAAAGCAAGTACAGCTATTGCTTGAGATTCTGGTTTGACCCCCAAGATGTTTGAGGCATGTTTGTTCCCCAAGATGTGGGGGGATGCTCTTGGGATGGAAGGAGCACAAAGGAAAGAACCAAGGGAAGAATCAAAAGGATTATTGAAATTTGGCGAGGATATAGGTTTTGAATATAAGGTTACTGTAAGCATTACTGTAGGTGTCAAGGAATATGCTGCTGCCATTGGAAGAATTTTGGGCATTATTGTGTTTCATATTTCAGAACTGAACTATGGAATTGACTACGCATGTGCTCTTGGATAAATGAAATTTAATATATATATATTAAAATCATGGGATATACTCACCCTTAGGAACATGACCATGCAAACAAAACCAAAAGAACTTCAAAGTTTTTGTGAGTGCAAGATGTTGACACTCTTAAAGGAAGTGGTGTGGTACTAGACAGGTAATGAGTTTGCTATGAAATATAAGGTCATGGTGCTGTTCTCCAACTGTCTGGTAGCTTGTTTCAAGGTAAGCCCCAGATCATCTTCTGCTCTTTGCTCAAAATCCCCTTTCTGAAAACAAATCTGGTCATTTCCTATTAAAAAACAAAACAAACAAAAAAAACCCTCCTTTTTTTTTCCTCTACTGTCCATAGCAAGAAACTCTACTCCCTGAGCATATCCTTTGGGTGTTTCACATTCTATCCCCAAAGACTTTTTAAAAAAATTCTATTATAGCATTATTAAAGGCCCACTGCATGCCACATATTGCATTGTGTTATGCTTGCATGCAGATGGAAGTCCAGTCTCTAGCATCAAGGGTCTCATTGTCCAGCAGAAGGTGCAGGTTAGTGTTTGATAACAGCTGGATGGATAAGGTGCTGTGGAAAGAGAAGCATCTAATACAGATATTCTTTCTGGGGGAGAGAGAGGCTGTGCAATTCCTAGAAGAGATGACCTCAACTGGGTTTAAGTAGGAGTCAGGAGGAAAAGAATTGAAGAGTAAGGGTGCTGAAGTGTATTTAAAAGGGTGTGTTTAATCCTTTGTGGATACTGTCAATAATTGATGCATGTAGGACTTCAGTTATGCTTACTTATCCTTGGACTTTCCCAAACATAGGAAAGGGAGACAGGGAATGGTCCTGGACCATGGGAAGAAAAAGTAAGACTAAAACCAGGACTCCTCCAGACAGGTCACAAAGGGTAACCTTGTAACTTATTGTTCAGACTAAGATACTTCAGGGAGTGAGAAGAGTGCTGCTCATAATTATACCTGGACTGCATCTATAAACTGGGAAGTTGTGGACAAGGCAGAAGAATCTGGTTGACTCAGGTAGAGATAACTCCTGGAGGATGGGAAGTCCATGATCAAGCTGCTGGCAGAGGAAAGCCTGCTTCTTAGTTTGCAGAGTCCTCACAAGGTGGAAAGCAGAGAAAGGGGACACAAACTCCCTTTTGTCTTTTCTAATAAAGGCATTAATCCTATTGTGAAGGCCCTGTCCTCACCTGGTTACCTCCTAATACTATCCCATTAGGGACTGGAGTTTCAATAACAGAATTCTGGGGAATGCAGAATGCAGTTTGTAACAGTGGTTGTGAATGATGAGGGGGGAAGTGCTGATGAGGATGTCATGTAAATAGACCCTTTCTTTTACGTAGCTGTTCACTGTCGTCAACATGGGTGTCAATCTAGTGGGTGATCCATTATTAAGAACCCTCTGTCCTGGGCATATGGCTGGTGAGATTCAGGCTTTGACGGCTGGTCTGGGAAAAGAGGGGGCTGGTAACTTGTGGGGAAGGACCTCTTTGTCTTGAGGCTGTTTTAGCACCAAGAGAGACAACATTGCTCACAGCCAGAAGAATAAATGGTGTCTCTAGGAAAATGTATCTTGCAGTTACTAGAACTTCCTTTAGAAGGACTGTGACTCAGTCTGTTAAGTAAATTGTCCCAGTCCATGGCTGTCTCTGTGTTGAAAATTAGTAAATATATCTGAGTTTTGTTTCCTTGGAAGGGTAGAATTGCCACTCTTTATCCCAAATCCTGAGTGTGAATGACAAAAGAATACTTAAAAGGTACTTTCAAGTTAACTATATGACATAGAACAGGGTTTTGTTTCAAAGATAGTGAGACTTTTTCTATGCTATGGTTTTCACCAGTATCTTGTAATAAATTTAATATATCCAGTTGGGGTTCAATAACTTCAAAGGGGAAAATTTGCTATTTCAATAATAAGCACAGGTTGACTGCCTACTTTGTCTTTTGTATTAAAATGAATGTTGCAATTACTGTGTGTTAATAATCAGTAAATTATTTTCCATTTTCATCTGGAACTAAAGTATTACTTCTAAGCACACACACACACACAATTTATCATAGTAAATAATATAATTCTAAGTGTGCACGTATATGTTTATTATGAAGCCATCTTTCAAAATGCACCAAATGGAAGGAGAGAGAAGCTGATTGTCTTTTATTGTGGGGCTGACAGAATGTTTATTAATGGCCATGGATTTGAAATGAGCATCTTACTAAATGGAAGTCTTTGGCCAACCTCTGACCCTTTTGTCTTAAAGGTTTGAGAACAGATAATACGAAAGAATACCAGCTTTTTCCAGATGGCTGCGTGCCTGATGCTCCTTTATGTTTAGCTGTCATTCAAATATGAATGCCCAGTGATTATAAGTGTCTCTTTCTCTTTTCTGGACTGAAATGAAACCTTTTATGCATTGTGTGTTAAAACAGATTAACTGTTTGGCTCATCAGTAGGGAAATTAGAACAATAGCTGCCAACTCAATGGTATAGTAAAAGAATGTCCTTTGGGGCTCAGGGGCTAAGGTTCAGAAGCAAATGGTGTATCCAAGTGTCAGGCTTGGAAAGGACAGAGGAGTTATAAAAATAATTCTTCTGAATTTTAATTTTGTAACTACATCTAGACAAGAGTAGTAGTATCTTTTAGAAGCATGTAGGTTTTGCATAGATTTTTCCAAACTTTTACACACTTTTTAGTTGTCCCATCAATAATTTCTTGGAGTATTACTGTGGAAGAGGAGTTAAAAATGATGTGTTCCGTGTGTAACATATGTTTCACCATGAAGGCACAATGCGGAATTACCATGTTTTCTTACCTTTTATTGTGCTACAGTTGTCTTTTACACACACATTTTTCATAAGGTACCTATAATGGATAATCTGAATGGCACTTTTCTAATACTAGCAAATTTTGTAATCAGGAAACCAAGTAAAGGTGGACAGTTGTGCAGACCTGCCTGGAGAGCAAAGGGGAAACTGGTGACCCCTCAGTAACCTCTGTGGTAGGGATGCAGGAGAAGGCTGGAGGCCAAGGGTCTATGGGGGTCAGCCACATGCCTTCTCAGAAGCTAGGCTACTTTAAAAAATTCTGGATTGACTCTCATTCTCAGCAGTGAGCTGTAAGTTGACCCTGCTTTTCCCTTGAATTTAATGAAATGAATGAAGTGCAGTATTCTTATGTCCTAGTAGAAGATCCATTAATTTAACTCCTACTTCACGTGACTACAGTTGTACTGTATATTTCAAAATGGCTAAAAGAAAAACACTGGATGTTTTTTTGCCACAAAGAAATGAAAAATGTTTGAGGAAATAAATATGTTGATCTGAAAATTATAGGATGCACACATGTATTGAAATATCAATGCTACCATATAAATGTGATCAATTTTTAGGTGTTAATTAACATTAAAATTATTTTTGGAGCAAAAGCATGTTTTATTTTTATTGTTTGTGGGAAATCATACAGGGGAGACTACAATGAGATTCTACCTTAATAACAATTATGTTTTCAAAAAAACCAAAAGATGAAAAGAAGCTTAAAGAAGCTATTCTGCTTTTTAAAATTTAACCTTCTAGAATGTTTTTATTTTTAAATTTTGTATGTAAACCTTTTTCATGATTTTTACACCCAGTTTATTTTTATAGATGCTTTATTGAGATAAAATTCACTTACCACAGAATTTATTCATTTTAAAATGTACGATTCAATAACTTGTAGCTGTGGAGTTGTGTATCAATTGCCACAGTCCACTTAAAAATATTTTCCTTGCATCCAAAAAAAAAAAAAAAAATCCCTCCTCTTTTAATTTCCATAGCACTGGACAACCTTTAGTCTATTTTCTGTCTGTGTAGATTTGCCTAGTTTGCATATTTCATGTGAATAGGGTTGTGTGATCAACATTGGTCTTTTGTGACTGGTTTCTTTCATTTGACGTATTTTCCAGGTTCATCTGTGCTTCAATGCATATCTCTACTTCATTCCCTTTTGTGGCTGAATAGTCTGTTATGTGAATAAACATCTTTCATTTGAGGGATATGAGTTTGTACTTTAGGTAATTTGGTGTTCAAAAAATTATCTCCATGGAGTATTTGTCTTTTACATGGTAAGTCTTCTATTGGGTTTTAAAAGCTTTGTCTCACTTAAGTTTATGGTGGTTATTAAAAGAAGTATAGAGTCATGGACTGCTTTGTCAGGCCTGGCACAAAATCCAGTAAAACAGCATGATCTGTTGGGATCTGAGGACCCCCATTATGTCAAGGATCCCAAACCTGGGAGAAATGCTTATGGGTAGCAGCTGAGTGTAAGTGGAAAGGGGGCAATGGTAGATGTGCTAGTGTCTTGTACCCTCTACAGCACCACACTATGTACAGCATACAGTTGGCACTCAATTAATTCTTTCTGAGTCCATTATATATATAATCTCTTTAAGAGGACAAATTTCCTAACAGTGTGCAGGCTCCCAATTTTCCCAACATAAATTAATGCCCTCCAACTTAAATAAGATTTATCTTGATGTTGTTTGTAACTGGAGTACTTAGTCATTTATACTATTTTTGCTTGCTTCATATAATTTTTCTGAGTAGGAAATAATCTCATTTACTAGAAAACTTAGGAATCAGAAAGCAATTAGGCAAGATCTCACTTGTACTAAACAGCATAGTAGAACTTGACCCCAGTTCTTGCAGCTGTAGAACTTGTATTTTTTTCCTCAACTATTCTGTTATTTGCACACCTCTGTACCTCTACCCCTATCTTCTTTCTCTAACTTTTACCAACCATAGCCAGAATACTCTAAAACTTCAGCTTTGGTATCTGAATGTTTTAGTATGGAAACAACCTTACTGAACGCTTTAACTTAAGGAGTTCCACAATTGTGTCCTGATGGTTCCCTCAAATCCACAAATATTGTTTTAAATACCAATATTATTAGTATTTATGCCACTCCATGATGCCCCATTTTTGTCCCATCAACATTTACTGCCTGAAGCAAAGTCCAAAACTGCATAAATGTAGAGTCCAAGATCAAGGAATGGTACTCATTTTTCTGTCTTCCAAGTGAGCAAATATGGGGTCAGTTATTTTAACTACCATCAAACAGCAAATGGTAGAGCCAGATGTCCCCAAGCCATGAACTCTAGCTTGCATATATGTGATCCCAGTGATGAACTGCCACCTGTAGGTGACCCTGAATCCTAATCTCCCTGCAAGTGTTGCCACACTCAGTGTGAATATGCTTCCAAAGTGAAAGTACCAAGATAGCTCTATTCATAGTCATTTTATTCTTTGAACTATGAAGGTAATTCATGCTCATTGGAGAAAAAGTCAGAAACTGAAGTATGAAGAAGAAAAGAAAGGTACTTGAAATCCCACAATATAAATAGCACAGAACAAGAGAAACATAAAGGCTTCAGCTATGGTGGTGTTTGTGAAGTGGTGTGATCAGGTGCCTTCATTCATTTTCTCCCATTATTGCTATCTGTTAAGTACAGAAATCCAAATGTTGCCTACAGTGACCTGACTAGAGAAATATCTATCCCTTACAGTTAGTCCTGAGTCTATTATAAAGGGGTGCTTCCAAGAATTTCCCGAAGTTATTTGCAAGTTTGCCCTTTGTCTCATAGGATTACCCAGGTGCTACATTAGTTGAAGAAGTACACTTTGAACCTTAGTGGGCCTGAATTACATGATGGAAGTTTCTTTGTTTTGTTGGAAAATTCACACAAAATGCCCACTGGAGATGCCAAGAAGTCTCACCCTATTCCACTGTCTCCAAAGGAGAGCAGAGTCTAGTCTGTTCCCTATTCCATCTTTTGCTCCTCTTGCACCTGCTGTCCTGGAGCAGTGGGAGCACTTCTCCATCTTCAACCATTCATGGTGGATCTTGGGATGAGGTCAAGCATTGAAAAGATGAGAAACAGAAATGGAGTTTGGTCAGGGCTTTGACAAGGACAGTCACTTAAGAGAGTGTTCGGCTGGATTCTTCTCCTTCCTATCATTTTGCTGTACCTTCCCTCAATGCTAGTGACCGGACTATGATATCTTTGTTACTCAATTTGTTTTATAGGTTTTCTATATATAGGATGCTGGAACATGATGGGTTAATGGGTGGGAATTTTCTCTGTTTTAGCCAATTAAAAAAAGTCATTGTGTGAGGCTATTTTCATCATTTCCTTCAGAGACAATAAAGCTTCAGAGAGTCGAATGTGTTTGTGTAAATCTACTTGGATAAAAAGAGGGTGCACTCCAAATGTTTCATTTGTTCTGTCTTTGTCTTAATGTTTTGTGGTAATTAGAGATCAGGTCAAAGTGGAGACTCATATTTTTTTTTTTTAAAGAAAATGAAAGAATGCTGTGATCTTGGGCTCCATTTGAGTTTTCCAGTCACACAAAGGAACAGGATTTTATTCATTCATTCAGCAAACTCTTCTTTTTTCTCTTTTTGATCAACTGATGAGTTGCAGGTGCTAGGCTAGATGCTGTGAGCAAGACATGTGCTCTTCATCACGCCGCTCGCTGACTACTGGGTATAAAGACAATTAAGTAAAAACAATGCAACACTGTAATGAGTCTTGTGATGATGATTTTTTTTTTTTTTGCTAGAGAATGAATTTAATAAATACTTACATTTAGAATTATGAAATCATGAGATAAACGAATATAATGTCCTGGGTTGTTACTCTCTAATAACCATGATTGCCTCCTTCTTTTCTTGGAAAAAAGTCCATTTTATTGTGAAAAGTTTCAAACTTATTTCAAACGTAGTCAGAATTCATTATGACCTGCTCCCATCCCCCCACAAGCATCCATTTTCCAGCCCCTCAAATCATCTACCACTGGTCAATCTGGTTTCATCTACTTTTCTCTCATTTTTTTCCCCCGTTTTATTTTTTTTTTTTTCCTTTTGGAGATGCTGTGAATCTCGGAGGAGGGCTTTCTGTGTGATAAAAGAGCCATGCTGAACATTATTTTTCAAATGACTTCTTGTATCCTTTTTATTTGACTGTTCTGGAAATGAAGAATGTATGAACACATCACTGTTATTTGAGTTGTTCAGCAAAAGGACAATAAAATGGTTATTTGACTTCAGGGTTCAAAGATGAATCCTGCTGATCATAAAGGGTCCTTCCTTTGCTAGCTTTAGAGATTTGTTTGCCTGGCAGAAAAGCATATTGGTGTATCTGAAAAAACAAATAACAAAACCCAAACCCTTATTAGGCGTCATAGAGAACACTCTCTAAATACTCTTTCAAGTAAGTTAAGCTTAACAAGAAAAATAATTGCAGGGAACATTTGTATTTGTGGCCTATATATGTGTGCATAGGCAGCATTTTCAGACTTCCCAGGATTTAATCTTGCTGCAGAATTGGATATGGGAAATTAACTTGCTTAATTCTCTGGCTCCATCTTTGTGGCACTCAGGATCTTTGATTAGGACATAGTAAGCCGTAGTACTGTGTAATGCTCCTGCAATTCAAATCTGAGAATGGGCTACTTTTTCTTATGCAGCAGGAACTGAGACAATTTTTTTTTTTCTGGTAGAGATGTGAACCACTGATGCTTATAAGATAAAAGGTTTCTACAAGTAAGTCCTCACTAGTATACACAGTATGGATGTCTTATACTAATACTGAGTGACCCTGAAAGTGCTTTAAAAAAAAAAAAAAAAACTTATCTTGCAGGCAGGGTAGTGGGAACTGTGGGAAACCAGTACAAGTGGTGTTAACTTAGCTCTAGGATAGCAAGGGAGGGCAGTGCAGTTGTTTGTAAAGGATTATGCGGCTAATGTGTGAATATGCTTTGCAAACTCATTTCAGTCAGTTCTTAAACATCTGAGAGAGGCTGGGGAGTAGGTGATATTGACCCTATTTTACTCTTGAGTAAACAGTTTTAGATGGACCATTCAGTAATGAGAGTCTAGAACTCAAGTCTTCTGTAGCTGGCCTGTGCTGCTGCCCAGAGTAGAGCCACCTACATTACAGATGCTCTGTGATTGTTGGAATGAACGAGTTGATGGATGAGTGGAAACACTCCAAATCTGCTTTTGCAGAGTATGCCTTATAGACCCTTGCTATTATGAGGAGATCCTTGAAAAGGGGTTTAATGGAAAGATAAGTTTAGAAAATGTTATTCCCCAGGATAGCCAGTGAAAGATTGAATATGTCCTTCAGCAAAGAAACCACTTTACCTTTATTTAATCCAGTGTTTAAAACTAAACAATTGTTGATCCTTCCTATCATAGCACATTGGAAAAAAAAAATAGCTGCAAATGAATAGCTTTCCAGAGTATTTGACATTTAGCAGTTAAGGCCACCAAAGTAAAACTTAAGCTCAGATCTTGACCTATCCTGTTTTGTCTTAGTTTTATTCCTTTGGTCCCAGTCTTGAAGCAGCAACTGTCATCTCCAGTTTGATGATTTGAACCTCATATTTCCTGTCTTTTTCCTGGGTGGTCTTTTTGTGTACAAAAACACAAAAGCAAAATATTTTTTTTTCTTACAACATGTTCAAACTGGAAAATTAGGAAATATAATAGGCAAAATATATTATCATGACCATAATCCTATCACAGATAACTGTCTCAGAGATAGGCAGATGTAGACTATCTGGTTTCAAATCTCGGCTGTTTCTCTTATTTTGGGCAAGATATTTCCCCTGTGGCCTGGATTTCTTCATTTGTTATATGGAGATAAATGATAGTGAGTGCCCATATAATAAGGCTGTTATGAGAATTAAGTGGAATATTTGTAAACTGTTTAGAACAATTTTTGGCACATAAAATTTATAGAAGAGTTAAATATAGTCATTCATGTGCTGCATAATGACATTTTGGACAATAATGGATCATGCATATGATGGTAGTCCTCTAAGATAATAATAGATCTGAAAAATTCCTATTTTCTGGTATTTTTACTTTATCTTTTATATTTAAACACACAGATACTTTTGTGTTACAATTGTCTACAGTATTCACTACAATAATGTGCAGTATAGGTTTGGGCCAAGGAACAAATAGGCTGTACCACATAGCCTGGAGGTGTAGTGGGCCACACCATCTAGATTTGTGTTAGTACACTCTGTGATGTCCTACCAACAAGGAAATCACCTACTGACTCATTTCTGTTGTTAAGTGATGTGTGACTATATGTGCACATATGCATAGTTGTGTGTATACAATATTACACTGTATGCATATACCACAAAATTAAGTAGTGCCTCATTTTTGGATATTTAGGTAATTACAAAACTTTTACAATGATAAATAGCATTGCAATGAGCAACTGTCCTCCTCAGTTTTTGGAGTATTCATCATTATTTTCTTAGTTCAGTTTCTTGAATTGGAACTGCTTGGTCAATGGATAAGTATGTTTTTAAAACTCTGGATTCTCACCAAGATATTGACAAAGATTATACCAATGAATGCTGCCAATAGCCAGGATTGAGAACATTCTCCTTTTTTATTTTAGTCAACATGGAGGATAAGACATTTTTCACATTTAAAGAACATTACTAATGAAGTTAATTTCTGCTGTATAGATGGATTTAACACTTGTATTTCCTCTTTGGTTGTTGTTGTTCGTGGGAGACCAACCTTGCACATTCTCGCGACTAAAAGGCTCAGGGGTCACTCCAGTTGAACTGGGCTGACTGGGCTGCACAAAATAACCACACAAGAGACACAAATACCTTTTTGTTTGGGGTCACTATGACGGCTGCTCTGACCTTAAAGGTCCACAGGAAGAGAGAGAGCGAGAGCATGCACTGACCCCTTTTATTGAGGAGAAGCTATTCAAATGAGGCAAGGGGTCAGGTTTCAGGGGGCTGAGTCTATCTTCATGATGTACACTGTTAGCAGGTTGACTGACACCTGGATAGGCCACACCCAAGGGCACAGTAAGAGAAGGGGACACACACAAGGCACTTCCATGGAAGATTCTATCCTAAACAGGGCAAGGGGTAATGTTACAAAGGAACAGGTGAGCGTAGCTTCACCCATGGGGCTGTAGCAAGACACATCCATGCACGAGAGACACTGACCCTTGAACCCAAGAAGGGTGGGGAAAGCTCTGCCACATTTCTGTGACTGAGCACCTCAGCACCCAGCTGCTGAGTGTGACCCAGTCACGTGCAAGGTTGGTCTTCCACAATGTTTACAGTCAGAAAGAAGAAATAAAATCCTTAACTACTGAGCCACGTCCCCAGCTCTTTTTTTTAAATATTTATTTTTTAGTTATAGGTGGACACAATATCTTTATTTTACTTTCATGTGGTACTGAGGATTGAACTCAGTGCTCCACGCATGCTAGGTGAGCACTCTACCTCTGAGCCACAACACCAGCCCTTTTTATATTATATTAAAAACAGGGTCTCACTTAGTTGCTTAGGGCCTCACTAAGTTGTTAAGGCTGGCTTTGAACTCATGATCCTCATGCCTCAGCCAAGCCAGTAGAATTACAGGCATATATGCTTAACCCAGCTGAAATCCTTTCTGTATTAATTATTTAAATTTTAACTCCTGTCATTTTAACCCCTGCTTTTCTCATATCTTTTGCCTTGATCTGCCATTTGCTTCACTCCATTGTGTGAATCTAAATTTCTCCACCTCTTGTGTGCTTTGCCTGCTAGCTTATAGATAACAGAAGTGTTTATAAGATACCATCATGAACACCCTACTTACAACATCTAGAAAGAGAGGATGAGGCTGGGGATATAGCTCTGCAGCATGCTTCACAAGCTCAGGACCCAACACCACACTCCCTTCCAAAATGCAGATGATGCACATCAATTATTGATAGACATAGACATATGTGTAAGTGGAGTTTGTCTAAAGAAGAAAAGTCTTTGAATCCCCTCCCCTACCTTTTTTTTTAATCTTAGAACTGCATTGATGAGGATTCAGTTGTTATCTCAATCATATTTAATGCATTTGTGATCTTAACCAGTCTTCTATTCTCTTGGACAATTGTGATCTAGTATTTTATTTACAAAATGAGTTAAGATAAACATGACACTTTTAATATTAAGTGAGTATTTTATGTAAAATTATTGAGCTAGATGGATCTTTCTGTCCAATTATTTAGATTGAAATAAGACCCCCCTTACCCCATTGAAATAATTGTTTGCAGTGAATTTGAGGTTTTTGTTTATCAGCCCATTGGAAAAGAATGGAGTGGAGAGCTTTCTTTTAAGGACTGATTTTTAAGCACATTTCCTGGATATAGACCTTAAGACCTATATTTTATAATAATGGAAGTAAAATATTTGATGCATTGAATCTTCTCATGCATATAACCTCGTTTTCTACTCCATTTATTTGATAATTGTTTCATCATTTCAGATTCAATTTGTAATAGCAATGAACACTCTTTAATATTTTTCTAATAAGGATTAGTTGGAGAGGTTAATATGGTCAGAAATTTAAAAAAGCCCAGAGTCATCTTAATGAGTGTCAGGTAATTAACCTACATGAATAGATTAAAGAAATCAAGCAGGCACGCTGATGGGTTTTCTTTTCAAGTTCAAATTTAGAACATCATCTTTGCAGTGGTTAGGTCTTACACATTAGATGGTGATTGCTATATTGTTTTTTAATATATAAAAAGCTTAATTGTGAAACCTTATTAGAACTCCTCATCAAATTTGATTAATTGAAGAATGATTATGATATGTGATAGGAATTTGAATTCTTATATGTAAATGATATATATATTTTTAAAATAAATAGACTTCCCATAATGAATTTATTTGTGAAGTAGGGACCAGTGCTTTGATATAGATGTCTGGTTCATGAACTGCTTAACTTCGGCCTAGAAAAATTGGTGAAGGTGATTGTCACTGTTACCCTAGGAATGCTATTGTTCAAATCTAGATGAAACTTTAACTATGCCAGTGGTTTCTGTAAGATTAAAAGACACATTCTGGTAATAATCTTGGGTGGTTCTAAGGTGAGACTTCACCTAAATTATTCAAATTGTGATGTT
Organism: Marmota flaviventris; assembly: GCF_047511675.1. Classification (NCBI taxonomy): domain Eukaryota; kingdom Metazoa; phylum Chordata; class Mammalia; order Rodentia; family Sciuridae; genus Marmota; species Marmota flaviventris. The sequence continues at coordinate 30,801,222 of NC_092508.1, read as the reverse complement.
TATCTTAATGAATTCTAAAAACACATGGAACATTCCCTTTGTTTAATTATTGTGAATCTGATGTAAGGTATTGTGTTTCTGGCCCTCCTGCAGGTGGTATGCAGTAAATTGGTAATCCTTTCTTTTACAATTATGGCAATTTTAGACCTGGAAGAGGCTAAAACAAGAGATCATTGGTTTTGATTCCTCCTTAAAGGGAACTGGTAGATAGCACCATCTTGGAGAATGAGCCAATATCTGGGTTTGTCCATCAGCTCTGCCACTTTCCATTTACTCCTTGAGCCTAAACATTCTGTTTTGCACAACTGAACACACATGAGTCTCCCCCATGGACAGAATGAGTGAGAAACTGCTTGTGAAAACACTTTAAAAATCTGCTAAACAATACACATATCAGACATTTCCTTGTTGCTTTCTAGGTGAAACTTCTTTCATTCCCAGGTAAGTTTCCTCCAAACAAATGTACTTATTATATGCCTGTCTCTCAATATTCAGTCTTTTAATTTTGATATCTTTCCACAAACCTGCCTAAGCACTTTCTAAAATAATAGTATAAAGAAACAGTGAAAATCTGGGTGGTCTTGAGTTCAAGGGGAGTGTTACTAGTTCTGAACACACTGTTAACGCCAAATGTCAGTTTAGGTCAGAGTGCTGGGTTGTAATGTGCACCGTGGTCTGTTTCTTTGTTCCATTGTCACAGACTGCATTGCCAGCTCTCATTAGTGTGAGTCGGTATTTAAAAGAGACCAAATAAAATCCACATGTTTTGGAAGCTTCTTGTGTGAATGGCTGTCTGCTGATGGCTGGCAAGTGAGGTCCAAAGGTAAATGACAGATAATCCTTCCACCTCTTACTGTGGTCAAAAGGTGGCATATTGCATATGTCAGTTGCTGATGTTCTAAGTGTCTCAAAACCACTCATTTGGTCATCTGGATTTTATAAGATATATTCTACTTCTCTGGCTATGTGGGGAATGGATAAGGAGCTATTTTAACACAACTTTGTCTTATTATATTGACAAACACAGTTGTTCCTTTAGTGGATACTCAAATATTTTAATCAAGCTGTAGAGCCAGGATGATTGAAATAAACCCCTCCCTACTTTTGGAAAAAACAGTTCAAAGGACAGTTGTTACTGATGTCAGGTAAGAGATCCTCTGATACTCTAAAGAAAGCAAATAATACTTCTCTGAATTAGATTGTGGTGTGCCCTTTTTTAATCTTCTGAAGTGCTCTATGAAAGAGCCTTCCTGTTCTGCATACGAACAAGAAACTTTAGAAGGAATAGCCTTTAAGTCAGAAAAGTTAAAAATTCTGAATCCTTATTACATAACTTGAGGCATCTAATTTATTTTTCTTTTATGCCTTTCTGACTCCTATTTTATTAAATTTGCCGTCTGTCGACCTCTTTGAAATTTTCTTAATTTTTCTGGATCTGACTTTCTAATAGCATGCCTTGTGTTAGACATGCTGTATTTTAGCTATGGTTGAAGTAATTTGTAGGGAGTGATTAATTCATTAGTGTTATTTAAGGAATACTCATAAAAAGCAATTCAGTGTTTATTATTTGTTAATTTCTCTACTGGGGCAAGTTAAGTGCTGAGAAGTAAAGTCATCCAGAGAGTCAGTGGGAATTATTTGGATATCTGAGGACTATCAAGGACCGAATAGGACAACATTGAAAATTTACTTGACCAACTTTAATATTTTTCTTATAGATCAGGACACAGGACATTTTTCATTTTCTTCAGAATTACCTGTAGACCCCTCATACCTGTTACCTGCATTCTGATGAAAAACTCCATTTGACAGACCCTACTTGATTCAATCCAGCCATAAATGCATTTGGTAAAGGGAAAGCCAGAGGAAAGTGAACCATTTGTGTAAATCCAAGGGGACTTTTAGAACACTTCAAAGGGTGAGGAGTGCTTCCTGTTGATGTGAAAGATCTTTGTTTATTTTCTGGCTAAACTTCCACTTTAGGAAACAACTGCACATCTTTCTATGGTAATCCCCCTCGCCTGGGGCACAAGCCAAGTGATACCATCTGGTTCATTCAGCTTGCTCTTTGGTAAATCCCTGGGGGGATTTCCTTTCACCAGATCTACTGCTACCTGGCACACAGTAGGTGCTATTTTCTGGAGAAGTAATAAATATTTATTGAAGGGTATTTGCTTGTTTCTATCTAGACTTGACAGCAGTTGATTGAGAAGACAACTGCTGAGACAATTATGTGTATCATTAATGACCTCATTTTCTAATCTCTGAATGTTAACAGTGCTCAGAGAGAATATTTGTTTTGTAGGAAATAAAATCACGTACTCTTCTATGCATTTGATATACTGAATGATTTTCCTCCCCACTGAGCATTGGACAATGGCAATACTTTATTTCAGTGGTATGGGTGACTATTAATATTCTTTAGATTCTGTTCTGGATTTTTTTTTTTATTAGAAAGTTTTAATGGCAGCTCAGTAAGAGAATACAATCTGTTGGTAAGTGTTCTCACATGAAAGTTAGACTTTTTACTGATTGCCTTTTTTCCTTAAAGGCTGTTTATCATCCAGACTTTCTATAATATTTTTTAAAGCAGAAATATAAATCTGAAAACCATATACTTTATCCCCCAAATGCTTTGGGATTTAAAAAAATTATTTACACTTTTTTTTTTAAAAATTGGACCAAAATAATACATATATACAGGTATTTTCAGATTTTTTAAAAAAAGAAATTCTATTTCTTTCAGATCTGTTTTTTCTCAAGTGGTATCTGGAGATCATCTCTAAGGTTTTGGGGAATGAAACAAAAACATTGTTTTCTCTTCCAAGTGACTCTTTTCTAGGAAGGCTTTTCTCTACCTTATTTGCACATAAAGCAATAAAATTTTACTGGTAAATTGTAGACCAGAGGCTCTCAAACCTGGCTTCATATTAGAATCACCAGGGCATGCCTCCCACTGACTGGGCTTAGGACTTTGACAACTTTTAACAGCCTTGCAGGTGGTTTTGATGGCAGCCAGGGTGGAAAATGACAGTGGAGAGAGCAGGAGACAAATGACAATGTAAGTTTCTGCACAGCACTCATTTTGTGGTGAACAAGCCCTTTTGGTTCTGTTTTTTATTATGTAGATAGTTTTGACTTTTGAAATGACTCTATTTTTCTCAAACTTTCAGGTGAGTAGGAAGCACTTGGGGTGGTGGGACTTGATAAAATTGCTAATCTGAGGCCTCTATATATAGAGCCTAAGTTCATTTTAGGGTAAAGTGAGGGGTAGAGGATCCTGAGTCATTTTGATAAAATTGATCTATCTTCAGAGTTCCTTTAACAGTGTTCTAGTTGACTATTCCAGCGTACAAACTATCTCAAAACACACTGGTTTAATATATACTTTATTATATCTCTTGGGCCTGAGGAATTTGGTAGTTTGGCTGAGACAGTCTTCTAACCATGCAGTGTTAACTGGGGTCCTGGTGATACTCATCTGGTGGCTAGTCTAGAGTGTCCAAAATGGCTTAGTTCACATCCCTGCCACCTTGGTAGTGATGACTGCAAGGCTGGGTCCAGCTGGGGTCCTCACCATGTAGGGTTGGGGCTTTGTGACAAAGCCTCTGAGCAAGGTGTTTGTTGTACCTGTTGCAAACTAACTCAGGTCTCCTTTAAGTGTTGCCAAGGAGAGTGGGGAGAGCAAGGAGGAAACGAAGGCTTCTTATGACCTGGAGTCAGACGTCCCTATGGATCACCTCTGCCACGACCTCTGAAAGAAAGCCTAGATTCAAAGAGAAGGGTATCATTCCCTGAGAAATAGCAAAGAACTTGCAACTGTCTTAAAACTGTCACTAATCTGCAGAAGGCATGCCTCAGGTATCATATCACAAATTTCTGAACTATTGGTTCATAGTTATTAGTTACTATCTTAATATGGGGACACATTTTCTTTCACTTGATAGGTTTCAGTGCTTTGGGAAAGGTGTATCTACTTATATACCAGCACCTCTTTTTCTTCAATCCATTTTATACATGGCACAGGTAAGCTTTTTGAAGCATGATGCCCATTATGGAACTTTATTTCCTAATACTATAAGTGGAACTGGCTCGTTATCTAATGCAGAGGACTATATAGGTAGTCTGGAGTTCTGTGAGTGGTAGTATAGTATAATGGATAGTATCCCAGGCTCTAGAGTGAGAGGTCTGGGTTCAAGACTTGTAGCCTTGGGTAATGTGTTCCATCTATTAAGTAAGAATTATAATAGATTGAGCTGGGGTTGTAGCTCAGTGGTAGAGTGCTTGCCTAGCGTGTATGAGGCCCTGGGTTTGATTCTCAGCACCGCACATAATTAAATAAAGGTCCATTGACAACTAAAAGAATATTAAAAAAAAAGAATTATAATAGATCTACTTCAGTGGGTGCTAGTGGGAATTAAATGAATAGTATACATAAGGTCCTTAGAGTGTGCTGGGACATAAATGGTGGTTTTATTATTGTTGCTGTTAATATTTTTGTGGCATAGCATTCAAGACCTGTCATGCTCTGTTGCCTTTTGTATTTCCAGCCTCATTTCCTGTGACTATTCTTGTAACCCATGCTGCGGACTCACTCAGTTATCTCCTGTACTGTCTGCATGTTTTTGTCACTACCTTCACTCATGCTGTTGCCTCTCAATAGAAAGTGGACTTCAGTCTCTCTCTTCTTAGGAAACTGATATTACCACAGGGTGCATTAGAAGATTTCCAGTAGATGGAAACTGAAACATTATTCCTCATTTCAGTGTTATGCATGGTTGGATTTTGTCCCTCCAAACTCTAATATATATATTTCTTTCGTTTTTTTTTTTTTAAGATAGAGGAAAGAGAGAGAGGAGAGAGAGTTTTTTAATATTTAATTTTCAGTTTTTGGTGGACACAACAAATTTATTTTATTTTTATGTGGTGCTGAGGATCGAACCCAGCGCTCCGCGCATGGCAGGCAAGCGCGCTACCGCTTGAGCCACATCCCCAGCCCCATATATATATATATTTCTTGAGGGCAATACCTGGGCCTGGTTTTGTCTTTGAATTTTCCACACATATGATACAGCATGCATGGTATTGTACATATTAGTGCTTAAAGTTGGTAGTAGTATGGGCCAGGAAAAAGCAGGTTGTGCTCCAGTAACAATCTGAAAACCTAACTCTGAAAACTTGCTGAAAGTAACACTATATTTCTCAGTGATGGTGAGAGTCCACGTGAGTCAATAAGAGGATCTGCTCATTGTGTCATTCAGGGTCTTTGGCTGATGAACACTCTAAAAATGTGTTTCTGTAATTATAGAAACAGGGATAAAAGAAGTAGAGATCCATGCACTGGTTGTTAAGGCTTCTCCAAAGAGAGGCCTGTGTTACCTCTCACATGTCATTGGCCAAATAGTTACTTGATCACACCTATATTCAAATGGGTGGAAAAGTATGATTCTGTACTCAGAACAGGAGAATCAACCATTTGTGAACAAGCATCGGTGGCTGCCACGGATGACTTGGTTGTCTCATGACCTATCCCCATAAGAAGCTTCTAGGTTATTATGCCCAAACGGCCATAAAATTTTCACAAGTGTGCACCTCATTAAGTTATAGTATTCAATTCAGTTGAGGCTATACATAATCTTTCATATTTCATTTTGAAGCTGTTCTACCCAAGGAAAGCAAATCAAAATCATGCAGTATCATCTACATTTGTGGGTCTGCTTTTTCTAAATGATAAAGCCTTTAATAGTCTCTCATTTCTTTCATATATTTAAAAATGTGAAAAAGACATTGTTTTTGTCCCCCTACACTCCAATTTGGTTCTTGCTTTAGAGTATAAATTGGCTAGCAAGATATGAGAAACTGCCATTGGGTGGCTGCAAAATAGAATCCTTCACATAGTCATTAGGTTTCTGGTTTTTACCAAATTGAGCATATTTAATAATTTGAAGTGATAGTGATCTTAGTAAATTGAAAATATATCCCATATACATATAATAATGTTCAGTGGCCCAAGTTTAAAATAGCAACCCAAAGGACATTATAGGGGCACACTATCATACTTACGAAAGATTAAATCTAACAACATAATCAGGAAGGTTTTGTATCTTTCATAGCATAATCCTTACGCAGGCTCACTACAGAACTGTGCTTTAAGGAGTTCTAAGCAATAAAGTACAGGCACCTAGTAATGTGCAATAGATAGGTTAACATGGCAGAGGACCTAGGGTCATCAGTGACTGGATAAGTTGTTAAGTTGGCAGCATTATGTCTTCAACTGGGCCTTATAAAGACTGGAAAACAGTACTTGAGTATCTTCTTGTCACTTTGTGAATAGTGTGAAAAATATGTAGACGTTAGGAAAGGTCAGGAAATTATGAAAACCCCAGTGGGAGCAAAAAGGAACCATGGGTTCAAAGGACCATGAGTGGGTGGCTGTCCCATGAAGTCCCCACGAAGACTGCAGTTAAGGGTGTTGCCTCATATTCCTGTATGAAACCCAGATTGAAGGATGTGCTGAGAGGGAGATTAGGCTGAAAAATTGCTTAGGGTCCTATTTCTTAGGAATTTTAGAGCAGCTGATCTAGATGCCTAGAAGAATTGACCTGTTAATGTAAATTGTAATCCTGTTACAGCTATGACACTTTTGAAAGGATTCGGACACCTTTGGCAATTTGAACATATAAGAACCCTATTTCTAGAAGGATGCAGATCTGTGAATTCCAGTGCCATGCTTAACATCTACTGTTCAGTAGAACCTTAGCTTAGAATTCTGGCAGAACAGGGATTGGGAAAGTGTAGGAAATGGTTTGTATCCCTAATAGTGAACTACTTTGATTGTGTTGGTAATGACAGGCAATTAGGGGGAATTTATTTTTAATTTTAAGCATTTTAAACAACACATGCTTGTGGATTTAAAAAAAAAATGCTTTAACACTACTAAATATTGTCAGGGGCAAGGAAAGTTTACAGCAAAGCGCATTTGCTGGGTAAGAAGGTTTGCATGCCTTTCCACTATCTGTGATATGTTTGTATCTTTCAAAACTTTCACTCTGGCTTTTTTCCCAGGAAAAAAATGTCTGCCCTTTTCTTTTCTTCTACCCTTAGTGTGTGTAGGAGACTGTGAATCTCCATGAGGAGGGCACTGGGAGCAAAACTGTGTAGAATGCTTCTTTGCTCTCAGAAACTAAAGCCAAATGGAATTGTTCTGAACTGGTTTGGTCATATTTCTCAGGGTTATGCCTGGAAGAAGACAGAATTAGGGTGTGGTATGCCCTGAAAGCATGAACTCATCATTAACACAAATGAATCAATTTGTTGGCTCAATAGATTTTGGGAATGCTTGTAACCATCATTGCATAGTTAGGGATTTCATTACCCAGGAAAGAAAGTCTTCTGTTGATATCTGTGGGGAATTTGTTTCAGAACTCCCCAGAGATACCAAAATCTGTGGTTGCTCAAGTCACTTATATAAAATTGCATAATATTTGCTTATAACCTAAGCATATCTTTCTGTATATTGAAAATCATCTAGATTACTTTTAATACCAAATACAATGCAAATGCTTTGTAAGTGTTTGTTATATTGTATCTTTTTGGAATAATGACAAGAAACAAAGCCCATACACGTTCAGTATACCCCCTGAATATTTTTGATCCATGGTTGGTTGAATCTATGGATGTGCAATCCAGGGATACAGAGGGCATACTGTGCTCAGATAATAGATTATATGCATGAGTTTGGGTGTGTGTGCTCTTTCTCCTCCCTTCTCCTGCATTTTTAAGGAACAGGTGTCCTTGTGTGCTGATGATGTTGGGGAAAGTGAAAAGATTTAATTCTTTAAATTTCTAAGATTAGCAGAATAGGTATTAATATGCTGTGTTTTTTTAATACTTATTTTTTAGTTGTAGTTGGACACATTATATTAGTTTGTTTGTTTTTATGTGGTGATGAGGATCGAACCCAGGGCCTTGCAAACAGGCAAGGTGAGCATTCTCCCTGAGCCACAACCCCAGCCCTGATTTTGAGAGATGAGTTTCAAAGTCTGATTTAAAATGAAGGTATGGAACTACCTATGTCCTTGATGATCTGATTTTGTCTTCCCATATCCTCAGTAATTTCAACTGTGATGTCATTATGCCATTATGTTTTATTACTCTGGGGTTATGCTACTTCTAAGTTATGTTAGTTACAGGTTATATTTTTACTCGTACTTTTGTTTCTAAAGTTCAGTTTGAATGTGGTTAAGTTGTTTTCTTCCCCCAGTAGGCTTTGATATTTATTGGGAAAATTTTAAAATTTAAAGTCTTTGAGAGCATCCAGATAAAATGTAATATATTCTAACATCTTTAAAGAAAACTTCCAAAAATATTTTTGTAAGATGTTTTACAATTAGAAAATAGCATCTAGGAAATATTGAAGTTCAATGTTAAAGAACTATAAAATTTGGGTGTTTTAACATGACAAATATTAACAGTGATTCATTAAGTAATTTATTGGCATATTTCTACCTTATTGTTCCTTTGTCCTTCACAAAAATCACTTTGGTTCCTTAGTCTAATGCCTCACAGGCTCTTTTCTCTCTGGATAAGAAGAGAAGCATCATTTCTCACCTCCGAGGACGCTAAGAACAGTACATAGCCTGTTGGTCTATCAGGCTACTGCCGTATACCAATTTTCACAACGAAGTATTTGCATAGCAGTATTTATAACATAAAATTCAATCTATACATACTTGATAAAATTATCTAAAAATTTTGAAGACCTCAAAAGTATTTTACAGTTTACACTGAAAATGGCAAAAACTGCATTTTCTATTTTTCTGAACTGTTTCTCTGCTGCCATTTCTTCAGCAGCAGTCACAGGTTACAGTAGCACCTTTCTGGCAGAGTAATTCTGTAACCAGGGCAGAGAGGCCTTCAGCAAGAGCTTTCTTGCTCATACTTTGATGTTTTGTAAACAAAACAAAATTCTTATTTTAGTTCCAATCCTGCTTTGGGAGTGGTTAGCTCAGTGTGAACTTAAATGCATCAGAGATTAAAGGAAATGTTTGGGGAGTTTTTACTCCTGGGGTCAGGTGAGAAGTAGCTAGTGTCATTCCAAATGTGATATGGAAGAAGAAATACTTGTAGCTCTCTTATGATACCCATTTTGGAACATCCTATTAAAATTTGCTACATAGTTAAAGCTGACATTTTGAACCCTGTCTGAGAAAGCGGGAAACCCTTGTCATGAATAATGCCATGTAGAGCAGTAGATTAGGACTTCTACCTTTTATCTTGCTTTCAATTCTAATGTAGCATTCCATTCTCTGTCACTTTAGTTAAAATGTTACTTTGGAGGGCTGAGGTCATTTAGAGATTGCCTTGTGGCATGTAAATAAAAATAACAAAGTCTTTGTTTTAAAGTTGTACTGCCTCTCCTTTCCCCCCTCATTTTATTTAAGATTTCTGCCTTCTAGATTTTTAGCATGAACAGGATTATAATATGCATCACATATGTCAAAAATAAAATGAGGAAAATATTGAAGCAGTCCCATATTATTAGTATTCTTAATGTATTAGTTTCAGATTAAATCAAATTCTGCAATTATTTTAAAATATACTGATCTATTTTAGTTGTATCTGCATATACACATAATATACAGAAAAGCTGTGCAGAGTATAGGAAAAGTATGTGAAGACGAGCTTGCAGTACATAACAAATATGCATTAAATGGATCTTTGAAGATTATGATTCTGTTCAACCCAATCAACTTTTAAACCAGGAGGCTCAGATACAAATCATTATAAGGGCCAGAGAAGTAACTAGAGAACTAAACATCTGTTGCATTTATACAATGGAAATTTTCTTCATTTCTTCAAATATATATGATATTTTATTCTTGAAATATGAGATCCCCTGTTTTGTTATTTTATAGGGGTGTATACAATAAAGCATGTACTGTTTGTTAAATGTATGATGTTAAATGTTGGGGAGATGATGGAATGCTCCTGCTCAGGGAATACAGGTCATTTGGGGACATACTTTTGCTTTTATAAGAGAAAATGGCCATCCTAGTTCTTTTGCAGCCTGCCCTGATTTTAAAATGACAACAAACTACGTGGCCCAGCAGTATAGAATTACAGGCTGAATGAGCCTATGGGTCCTGGGTTTGTGAACCCTTGTGAATCATTCGACAGGTGGCCCTCTTTTCTTCCTAGTGATGAATAGTTTAAAACAAAAATTGGCCAGGAAATTTATTCACAGAATTTAAAATACATTTGTTTGTTCTTAGCTTTTCATTAGCTGGTTTGCTACTTCAACAAAAGTTCATGATCTCCAAATTTCTTTGCAAATGTCTATTTTTTTGTATGTGTTTTGTTTATAAAGTTGAATATTCCTCTTTTTATCTGATATAATTTATGTATTTTTAGGTTTAATTATAAAGTAATTGAAGTAAAGCACTTAAGGCTGTGCATGTGTTACAAAGTTTTTAACAGATATTGGCAATTCCACACCCCACCCTTGCCTACTCTAAGGGCAACCTCTTCCAGACTCCTCAAGGTTTCCTCTTATTTCTTAACAATATTCTTGAATGAGGACTGTGTTTCTTCATTTAAGACATATTCAGTTGATCTATTAGGTATGAGACTTCAGTTATTTTCATTCCTTCCTCCCAGTTCACATCCCCTAGCCTCCCTCCAATTTTTCCTGCTTCATTCCTTAAGATTCTGAAAGACCAATAGTTAGTTTTCATATTAGTATGATGCTAAAATATTGTTCAAATTTGAGTCCTACAGTATTCTTACACAAGTTATTTTCCTGGTTTTAATAATGATTTCGTTTTGCTTGCGTAGTGATATTCATTTAAATATATTTCTAACAAGTCTGGTCAGTTTCTGGGAAAGGACTCTTGGGTCATATATATTTTTGACAGTTATGTCTGAAAAATCTCTGTTCTTCACTCACACTTGATTACCAATGTCTGAAATTCTGGGTGGAAGTCATTCTTCCAGAATTTTGAAGGCAGTGGGTTATTAGTTTCAATTTTAAGTGTAATTATCAAGATGGTTCCTTTTTACTTGCTTTACTCCCCCAACCCTCCCTCTTTTCTCCTCTGATTCTCTGAAACTTTACAATGTGTTGAGTTTTTAATCATTTATTGTGCTCTACATTTTGGAATTCACTGGGGCCTTTCAATCTGTACTTCTGTTTCTTCTGGGGAAACACTATTTCTTTATCCTTTCCCCTCCTCCACACACACACACACAATTTTTCAGTTCTCTTCTTCTGATTCTTCTGTATTGCATTTTTGGACCTTCTGGAGTGCTCTTCTAAGTTTTTGGAAAAAACAAATTTTTCTCCCTCTCACCTACTTTCCCCTTTGTCTTTTTGTTCTATTCAGTATGGTTTTTCCAAGATTTACTTTAGTTTTCTACTGACTTTAATTTCTGCCATCAAATTTTTAATTTCTAAGGGCTGTTTATTGCTTCATGAATTTTCTCTTATTCCTTTTAGGCATACCTATTGTTTATGGATGGACTTTTATCCACTCTTTGAAGATATTTATTGAAGTCTTTTTGAGGTTTTCCTGTGCTTTTTACACTGTCTTCTCAAAAGTTCATTTATTTTTCATTTTTATTTATGTTAGTGTTTGACTTTCACGTTAGAAGATTTCTCCAAATGTCTGGTGAACTTTCCACCTATTTATATTTGAGTGAAGTTTTGTACTGGCCTTGTTCATTGGGAGTGGCTTTCCCTACAGGGCCATTCTGTGTCCTCCTTCAACTGGTCTCCTTCTGCACTTAGTAACAATCCTTAAGTCTTTGTTCTCATGATCCATTTATACACTTAAATTAAGGATCTTATAGAATAGTTCAGTCCATTAGAAATACAATGCAAACCAAAAATACAGGCTATGTGTAATTTAAAATTTTATAGTGGCTACATTAAGAGTAAAAAAAAATGGTGAATTTAATATATTTCATTCAATCCAATTTAATCCAAATTTTTGTTTCAACATATAATTGATATAAAAATTGAGACATTTCACATTTTTTTTTATGTTTCTGCTAAGCGTTTGAAATCCATTGTATATTTCACATAGTATATCTCAGTTCAAGAGTTTAGTAGCCTTCTGAGGCTAAATTGCTACCATATGAACAGCACAGACCTAGAGCTTTGATTCAGGTAGGTTGTATCTACCAATATTTACTGTATTTTAAACTAAAAGTGTGAAATTATAAAACAAAGTTCCTTCAATAAAAAATTATTTTAAAAATTACCTTTTAACACAAATGACTTACTTTTATGCAAACAAACTGTTCAAGATAAAATTTAGTAAGCAGAGTGGCAATTTACATCTTTGCAAATTTCCTTAACATGTGTCTTAATAGAAGTTATCTCGTTACTCATATCTACCTTTATATTCAATCTGTTGCAAGATGTTGTTTTAAGTATGGGAAGAAAATCTGGCCTACATAGATATATACTAGAAGTTTGAAAAGAGTAGTGTATTTGTATAGTTTTTTTTCAAAATAATTATGGATATTCTCCTTTGATAGTACACCAAAAATTAACAAGTGGTGCTTTCTTACAGGTTAGTTACAAGATGGAATACAAAGTCATATCAACATTTTCATGTTCTGTTACATTAAAACCCATTTGTGTCTGCCTTGTTCTTTTAAGGGATCTTTCATCCATACATGTGTTTGTAACATGCATTGGTCATTTGGAAAGTACTAATAAGTTGTGCCAATTTTCCAAATGTTGGGATATCTTATTAAACAATATCAAAAGATCATATTTGTTTACATCAGCATAAATCTCACGAGAAAAATCTTAATTATGGGAAACTGTCAAGCTCATGATAATGGATATAATTTATCTAAATCCTAACTTTTACTTAAAAGTCCAAAGTTTATTATTTATTATCCTTGAAGGGACAGGCTCACTGTGTTCATTTTTTGAAAATGTGTGTCAAATATCTGAATAACCATGTTTTCTCTGTCAGTCAATATTTGAAATAAAAATGTTTCATAGAAAAGCCACTGAGTCAGTTTGCCAGCCAAACACTAGCATGCATCTTTCCCTGAAGATCACTCTCATGGTTGCAGCAGAAATGCTTTTTATTTAAATCTCATTTTATCATATAGAATGTTGAAATGACATATAATCAAAGATTGAGATTTAATAAAATTAATGTTCACTGCATTGTCAATACTTTTAAGTGAAGTCAGCTTTTTTTTTTTTTTTTTTTTTTTTTTAAACTGTGGACATTCACAAAATTTTACTCAGAATGAGTCATAGACCTGAGTCATAGACCTGATCCCGTGAAAGCACAACTATAAAACTCTTAGAAGAAGATAAATAAAAAACAAAATATAAAGTTCTTAGTAGAAAACCTGCATGACCTTGGGTATACCAATAACTTTAGTTCCAACACCAAAGGTACAATGCATGAATTGATAACCTACACATCATTAAAATTTAAAAAAAAATCTGTTTTACAAAAACATTGCCAAGGAATGTGAAAACAAGCCAAACACTGAAAGAAAATAATTTCTTTTTCTAATTGATTCTTTTTAAGTTATACATGAAAATAGAATATACTATCATATAATTATAAAAGCATGGAATGTAATTTGTTCTAATTCAGTCCCCAGATTTCCCCTTTCTCCCATCTTCACTATTGATCTTTCTGCTATTATAATTTTTTAAATTAGTGTCATATGTGTACATAATGGTGAGATTATTTTCAAAAGAAAATAATCTACTAAAATATTGTTATCCAAGATATACAAAGTGGACCAAAATTTTGTACAGACACCTCAACAAAGAAGACATACAGATGGAAAATTAGTATGCAAAGAGGTGCATCACATCATATATCATCAGGGAAATGCAAATTAAACAATTATGAAAAACTGCTACATAATTGCTTGAATGATAAAGGTCCAAAATAATGACAATATGCAATGCTACCAAGGATGTGGAGTAACAGGAACTCTCATGCATGGTTGGTGGGAATGCAAAATGATATAACCTCTTAGGAAGATAATTTGGTGGTTTCTTACAAAACTAAATATACCTTTACCATGCAATCCATCAACCATACTCCTTAGCATTTACTCAAAGGAATTCAAAATGTGTGTCCACGTAAAAATCTACACAAGAGTCTGGGGACATAACTTGATGGAACAGCACCTCCCTGCCAGGCACAAGACCCTATGTTTGGCCCCAAGCACCACAAAAAAAAAAAAATAAAAAATCTGCATATAGATATTTACAGTAGCTATAACTGTCAAAACCTGAAAGCAACCAAAATGTCCTTCAGTAACTGAATAGGTAAATAAATGGTGGTACTTAAAGAAAATGGAATACTATTCAGTGCTAAAAGAAATGAGCTGTCAGCGTCAAAAGACATGGAGGAACCTAAAATGCATGTTACTAAGTGAAAGAAGTGACTCTAAAGGCTACCAACTGTACAATTCCAACTATATATTGTTGTTCTGGGAAAAGCCAAACTACAGAGATAAGAAAAAAAAAAAAAAAATCCTGTGGTTGCCTGGGTTTGGGTCAGAAGCAGAAAAGACAGAGCACAGAAATTTCAGGGCAGTGACAATACTCCACATGACACTGTGGTGATGAACACATCTATTTATACCTTTGCAAATTCATAGAATGAATGACACCAAAAATGAATTTAAAAAATTTTTTAAAAAATTTTTTCAGTGCTGGTGATTGAAGGCCTTGTGCATGTCAGGCAAGCCTTCTACTACTGAGTCACATCCACAGCCCCCAAAATGAACCTTAATGTGAACTGTGGACTCTGGTTGGTAACAGTGTATCAATGCAGATTCATTGATTGCAACAAATATGACCACCTTGGTCTTAGATGTTGACCAATCAGAAGGTTATGCATGTGGGGACTGAGTATTTGGGAAATCTATGTACTTTCCCCCATTTTGCTGTGAACCTAAAACTACCCTTAAAAAAATCAAATTTCAAAAATTGATTTAAAAAGAAACAACAAAGCAGCTCTGAGTATGTAAGGTGAAAAATCTGGTGATCAGTGACTACCAGTGTAGAGTTGCTACTGCCTCTTTTCTGTCTATCCCCAGTTCCCAGCTATTTTTATTTTTATGTATTTTGAGATAGAGACTCACTAAGTTGCCAACAGCATGGTCAAGTTTCTGATATTGGCCTTGAATTTGTGATTCTCTCTCAGCCTCCCAAATTGCTGGGATTATAGGTATGTATCATAGTACCCAGCAACTGCCTCCATCCTTGCTAAGGAGCTATCAGGTTTTTTTCTTTTTTTCTTCTTTCATGGTTGCTTATTTATCACTAGTGCAAATTTTACTATTGAAAAAGTCAAGTAATGTGGTATTACTATGAAAATGATATTGGCCTTATAGACTCTTTCCTCCCCTTCCCATATACTCTAAGAACCACTATCTTAGAAAGATTCTTCAATCTTTTTTTTTGGTACCAGGAATTGAATTCAGGAGCACTTGACCACTGAGT
Source organism: Marmota flaviventris (assembly GCF_047511675.1). NCBI lineage: Eukaryota > Metazoa > Chordata > Mammalia > Rodentia > Sciuridae > Marmota > Marmota flaviventris. The sequence continues at coordinate 30,785,714 of NC_092508.1, read as the reverse complement.
CACATCCCCAGCTCTATTTTGTATTTTATTTATAGATAGGGTCTCACTGAGTTGCTTAGCACCTCGCTTTTGATGAGGTTGGCTTTGAACTTGAGATCCTCCTGCCTTCGCCTCCTGAGCTGCTGGGATTACAGGTGTGCACCACCATGCCCAGCCAAATTCTTCAATCTTATGCCCCAGGTATATAACCTGGGTAACCAGCATCCAGGAATAGGAATGAGAAGTGGGCCAAGCAAACCTTATCATGCATTCATTTTTTTAATGCTGACTTTTTCTTAGTGTTTTCTGTTGCTCAGCTGCACTTGGTGTCTGAGAAGTTCATATCCCAAGTTCATAGTCTCTTTTGTTTAATTTCTTCATATAGTAACCTTCAAGTCTTCCTTCAGAATTGGGGAGTGACTTCCTGTATGTAAGCTTACATTCTCTGTTTCAGTCCTGGCCTCTACCTTCAGGGCACCTGGTATGTCTATGTCCTAAATCTTTGGCTTCCTTCTGTACTGGCTCTGATATCTGCTACCTCTGCTTTAAGCTGAGTATTACCCGTCTACTTGTTTTCAACCTTCCATATTGTGCTACCATTTCTCAATGGTGATCATTGCTCCTTCTATTCTTTATATGTGATATTATAAATTCCTTTATTCTCATGTAGTGATAGTAAGGGGTTGTGTGGGGAAGTTTTCTAGATAATTGCATGTGTTCAGCCACTAAGATTATCTAGAAGCTATTTGGTTTTGGAGTTTAATTGAAGATAAATTTCTCAACTCATATTTTTAAAAATATTTTTAATTTGTTTTAATTAGTTATATATAAATGTAGAATGCACTTTGATACATCATATATAATGGAGTATAGTTTCTCATGCTTCTGATTGTACATGATGTAGAATCACACTGGTTTTATATATATGTACATAGGGTAATAATGCCTGATTCATTCTACTATTCTTTCTATATTCATTTTATATAATTTCAGATCCTTATTCTTAGTGCTTTCCTTCTCATAGTCTCTGTATGTGATTATCCCTAGCATAATCAGGGGTACCCTACTTTATTTTTGACATTATCTTTTACTTTTTATGTAGCTTTATAGTATCTTTGTGTTTATTGCTTCTAAAAAGACAAAAATCACTCATTTTTATCTTTATATAATGAGGCTGGCTTTGAACTTGGGATCTAGGACATCATGTTTCTGAATTGTCATGATATACCTTTCTTTGGGTTCACTGTTTCCCATTCTTTCCAATTGCATGTAGCTGTTATGTTGAATAAGCAAGATTCAAGGGGGATAGTGAGACTTTTGTTTCCTTTTGTCCTTTGAAATTTATTCCATATGAGCAATTTTTCACTTGCCCTTGGAAAAAATGCAAGGCACATACCAAGCCTCTTCTGGTCCACTTGATATAATAGAATGCCTTCCTGTCTGTGACTAATATAGTCTAGTGTAATAACTGACACTTCAAACTTCACTCAAAATTAGTGGTTATGCCCTTAACCACAGGTCTGCTGTGAGGATGCCACTTGCTAGGTATAATGAGGTACAGATGTCCTCTCTTCTCTCACCTCATATTTCCATTCACCTCCCAGCTCATCAATAGACACACTTCTATGGTTGGAGTATGGAGAGGAGGATTAGTATAGTGTATTTGTTCTTCTTGCTACTGCTTTAACAAGTTAACATAAATTTAGTGTGTAGAACAGCACAGATTTATTATCCATCAGGTAATAAATTCTCTCTGGGGGTCAGAAGACCAACATGGTCTTACTAGACTAACATCCAAGGGTTAGCAGAGTTGTATTCTTTTATGGTAGCTCTGGGATAGATCAGTTTCCTTTATTCTCTCAGCTTCCAGAAGCTACCATCATTCCTTGGGCCCATGGCTTCTTCCTCTGTCCTACAAACTAGCAACATTGGGCCAAGTCCCCCTCACATCACCTCATTGTATTGCTGTCCACTGAATTTCTCTTTCCCATTGCTAAAAAGGACAGGGACATACCATTTCAACATAATAATAACATTATATTACATTAAGCTAATTCATCAGTGTGCCATATGTGCTATTTTTTTCTTCCCTTAATCTCTCTCCAGATGATTTTAATTTTTACTTTATATCTTCATTTGCTTCCAAGCCTTTATATTTCTTCATTTAGAAAATCATCTGATATATTTTTCTCTGTGTATCCATTCAGATTTCTCAAAAATGTTCCATCCCCTTCCTGGGATTCCTCTTTCAGAAACTTGCTGTCCTTCTTCCTGGGAAACCTGTAGGTGAGGGTTACACTAAGGCTTAAGCAAATCCACTTGGGCAAATGTGCCCTCCAGAGCCTCCTCTAGAGCTGTGCTGCTCCTTCTCATCTTTATCCTCAGCCAATTCTTGCAAGCTTCCTTTGGCTTGTGACTCTAGAGGTACTCAAATATCAGAAGCAAATTATAAGCATTCCTCCTGGTGACTCTTCTCTCTTCAAGACATAGTTCAAGTGTCACCTGTTTTCTGATGCTTTCCCAGGCAAAAATCAGTTCTTCCCCTTGGAGGACAGAGATTAGGTCATTTTGGAGAGATGTGCAGACCCAGTCTGCATCCCCATGCTAGCAAGAAGGCATTTGGAGGATTTTCCAACACTCAAAACCCATACAGTCATATTTTCTCCAATGTTGTTTCTTCCAATGTCCAAGGACAGATGGGAGACTGTTTTCTCCTCCATCATTTCTTTGTGTTAAACATCTGTCTGAACTCTTGCTCTTCTTACTGGGCTATGTTTTGTCCCGAGTCTTCACCTGAGATAATAAACCAGCCCCACAGGGAAGCAGTATGTCCTGGTGTGAGCTGAGCCTGGAGCACATGAGTGGAAGAAGACCACAGAGCCTGCACTGAAGCCCAGTTCTGTCCTGACTGTTGGAGGGACTTAGTCACAGAATTCTTCAGAGTCTCAACTTCTGTACTGATCAAATGGTACTTTATTGAGTTGAAGTGATGATCAAAGCAAAGGAATAAATTTGGGTACTATTGCTGTTTACGGCACTAAAACCCTTAGTGGACATGCCAACAACTAGGGTGCTGACAGTAGTGATGTCCCAAGAGTCAAGGTCAGGGAATCCATCTCTGAGGGAAACTTCTTTGGATTAAAAATTTATTTTTAATCAACTTTTCCAATGGAACTGCTTAGGAGTAAGATAACAAGCTACTAATTTCCTATCGTGACTTGATTAGAGTGTGTGTGGTCTTTTCTTTTCTTTCCTTTTCTTTTCTTTTGCATTTAAGATAGGCATCAAAAACTAGATCCTTGACATGAGAGGAGACTTGTGAAATGAATAGCAGGCAGGGGAAGGGGATAAACTCCTTCAGTGTTATCTATGAATATCTTGTGTGGCAGATTTGTGCATGTTTGGCTTCTGGACATGAGGGTGAATACACTTGGAGAACCTATTTTTCTTTCTTGTTCTAGTACTTTTGATTTCTTCTTATTTTGTGTTTAGTAGTTAGGCAATAGTTTTCTTGAGCAAATGATCTTTTTTTGTTTGCTCTCCTTGCTCTTCATGAGTGCCTTGGTTTCTCTTTTCCAGTACTTTTTCCCTGAGATGGCCCTGCCCTCTGGATTTCACATCTGACTGCCTTTTTTTTTTTTTTTTCTTGGCTTTGTCCTCACCTCCTTCTGTTCCCTTGTAGTTGCGGGCTAAATGTGGACCTGGATTGTGATGCTGACAGTGAAGAAGGCCTGCTTTTGGACATCTCTTTGCATTCTAGATGTGTGTGTCCAGTGGCCTTGCTGCATACTGCTGCTGAGCTCATGTCTTCAAGATTCTGGTGTGAGCTGAGGTGTGGTCACCAGAGAATTAATCAGCAGACATCTTGTCATTGGCTCTTGGTGGCAGAATACTGGGCTTCCTTTTTCAGGTTCATTCATTTCTTCTTTTGCAAAAGTACAAAATGTCTGAGCAAATCTCAAATATGTCACTAGTTGTCGCTGGTATCAGTGACACCCTCGTGTCCTTGTACATGGACTGAGTGACATGACAAAAACAATAGCAAAGAGCATTTTACATAGTGGCTCATTGGTTGGGAGAAATAAACCAAAATTCTTGAATGTAGTTGTGTTGCTTTGTTTCCATGTTAAGTGCAAACTACCCATTGCAATATGACTAGTGGATATTGACTTTTAAGTCCACGTGAACCAATCTTACTATGCTGATCATGCTCTACAAAAGCAATCTGATTACCTCTTAAAATTTAATACCTTTGAAATCCTTAAATTGCTGATAAAAAGCAATAAAAGCTAATCACACTTGATGTGCTCCTTTTTAGAAATGGTTCAATTTTGAGTCCTTGAGATGAGAAAACCTTTCTGTAAGTCACTTACCCTGAGAAATAACTACCTTCTAGCAAGATAAAACACCATGAAAGAGCCACTGTTTTTATCTTTGTAAGTGTTTTCCTCATTAGGTACATGGTTTACCTTTTTTAAGAAAACACTTTATTCAAGTATGATTTATATAGAAGAATAGTACACATTTAATGGCTACACCTTGATGTGTTTGGAGATAAGTATATTACCTTTGAATTCACCACCACAACCAATGTCATAAATATATCCATCACTGCTGGAAGTTTCCTCTTGTCATCTTTATTATTTTTGTTCCTATTGTTTCATGATGAGACCATGTAACATGAGCTCTACCTTCTTTGGCAGTTTCAGAAGATATATTATAGTCTTGTTTACTATAGATACTATGCTGTACAGTGGATCTCTAGGACTTACCTTGTGCAAAGTTTGTACCCTGACCAATTTCTCTCCATTCCCCCACCATGTTAGTTGCTGTTAAAAGCCTTTGTACTGTCTTTCTAAGATAACAATTTTAAAAAGTCTCTATCTGTACCTTGTGTGCCATTGATACCTGGTATAGCTAGTGATGTTCTTTAAGCCATCTTTTCCCTGTGGAGGTAACTGAAAGATTGATGCTGTGTGTGTTCAGTAAAGTGTGTTTTTAAAAATTAGTGTGCAAAGATAATGTGCTTTGATTTTCCATTAGATTAATGTGGTATGTAGTACAGGGGTTTTATGCAATAATTAGCCTAGTATAGAATTGTATTTATCAATTGATTATTTTTCCTCAGATATGTCAGGATTACTAAAGGTGCATTTATATTTTAGTTCCACGTTTGCTTTCACATAGAGAACAATTTCTGAGATTTCCCATTGAGAAAGTGAATCTTGGTAAACTAAATCTTACTGAAGTCAACAACAAAGAGTCCTATCACAAGTAGTAATTTATTCACTTGGGTTCTAAGAGATACCAACTAAGTGCCATGAGAAAAATTTTAAACTGAAAATCATGGAACGGGCATCTAATTTAGTGATGGTACTTTTAAAGTGCCTTAAACTGCTAGTATAAAAATTTATTAAACCATTAACTCCAAGTTTTCAGTTCTGCAAATATTTCAACATAAATGAAACAGATACATTAAAATAGGCTGGAAAAATAATCTAGAGCTTATGTATACATATATGTTATATGGATATTATAAATATTATATTTTCATTTTTGTTACATAATTATATATTCTATACTAAATTTAAATTTTTATAGTTCCACATCTGGGAAAATGGGACAAAATGGGTTTAGCATCTGGTACATCACACTCTGGGGCACTGGGAGAGGGCACACAGTGGAATGTAACAGTCTTTAGGACTGAGAACTGCAGGGGTCATCTTACCTTTAATGTTTACATTATAGTCACCTGTTATACTGAAAAATTTGTCCATTCATTTCTATATTTTATTTCCAGAAAATTACTTTTTCTTTTTTTCTTATTTGGATGATGGATTGAATCCAAGGGTGCTTAGCCACTGAGCCACATTCCCAACCCTTTTTATTTTTTTTAAATTTTGAGCCAGGGTCTTGCTAAGTTGCTTATGACCTTGCTAAGTTGCTGAGGCTGGCTTTGAACTTGGGATCCTTCTGCCTCAGCCTCCTGAGTTGCTAGGATTATAGGTGTGCACCGCACCTTGCAGAAGATGACATTTGTTGAGACTCTAGTTACAGTTGTATTCCAGATCTCATTTGGTGCATAACAGCACTTTCTGGATTTTCAGTTCTTGTTCTAGAAAAAGAAATCTTTTTTTTTTTTTGCTTGTTTGTTCAACTCTAAATTCTGAGTGACTCTCCACAGTTTTAATTCTTCAATGACCAGTGACTATTTTATAAGTCCTACCACTGTTTTTCAGTGTTACCTCTTTCATGTCCAGTCTTCATTTTCTGTTTTGTCCTCATTTCCCTCTTATATTAACTAAAAGACTATTAGCATTACTAGAAGCAGGTACATTTGGAAATTCTTTCAGATTGCCATGATTGAAAGGAGAAAACCAGAAGGAAGCAGTGAGCTTTGATTTTATTTTGTTCTAGTGCCAGATTTGCTTTAAGCCCCTTGGAATACCTGCAAAAGTCCATCTGCCTATTAGTTGAACTTCCCTTCCTGCCTACCACTGCGGATCCAGCCCAGCACCTTATGATCCTTAGGCAAGGGCTCTACAACCAAGCCACATCACCAGCCCTATTTTCATTTTTAAAGCCCCTGATATTCCATTATTGTGAAAGAATGCTTACTATTGTGCAGGAGTCTTCGGTAACCCTTGTAGCTTCCAAAAGCTCTTTGAACACTTAAATATACACACTTCTTTCTCTGTCTCCAAACTGCCACCCCTATTTATACTCATTCATCCCCAATCTCTCCAAAGAAATTGCTTAAAAATAGCTGGCTATAAAATTTTGGTGTAGAGTTGTAAAAGAGCAGAAGTTCTATCCATTGACTCTGACAGGTCAAGTACTTGCAGAAGGGGAAAACAACAACAAAAAACCTTCAAGTTGTTAGCAATTCTGATAAAGGGTCAGCTTTGTAATACAAAAGCTGAAAAGGGGACAGAAGACAAAGATTAAAAAATCTTGAAATTTGCAGAGAGAAAAAAAAGAGAATTTCAGTATTTGGTAACAATTCAGAAATCAGGATACTCCAAGTTACTTTAGGAAAATACACCCAATGGTTTGGAGGAGGCTCTACTTATTGTGGTCACTCACTCCAAACTGGCAAAACTCCACCTTGGCATAGCTGTTTCCAACATGGAGGCAGGAAAAATACTAAATGGAATGATCTATTCCATCCTTGATCTTATGGGCAGTGGCACATATCATCTGTTCATGGTTTGTTGGTCAAAGTAAGACAGTCCTGTATCTTAACTTCTAAAGAGATAGGAGGTATGCTGTTCTTGGGTGCTGAGAAGGAGGTGAACTGGAACTTTTTTGAACAGGGCCAAAAATATACCCTAGGTAGAATGATGAAATAATTACTACATGTATAGAAGTAGGAGAAGGTGTTCCATCCAGGTCTGAACTCGGGGGACACTTGCATAAGGTAACCAGTAAAAATCATGTGTGGGGTGCACACTGTATATTTAACACTGTGTTGTATTAGACATACAGGACATTTGAGCCCAGGTATAACAGAGAAAGATATATTCTCCTGGCAATGATGGTGGCTTGCTATGGCAAGGAATCTATATTTTGGTGTATCTGAAATTTTTAGGGGAACAGAAAGGAAAATAGGAAATTTGAAAGAATTCTGTAAGTTATTCTGAATGCCTTTTCGTATGTTGAGAGACTTTGATATGCACTTACAGCAAATTATAAATTCAGTACAGTTTTAACTATTTAGAAATGTGAGCACCTGTGTTTTACTGTAGCTTAACGAACACTCTGGTGTTTTGCACGTCAAAATAAATGGCATGCCAAGCTTATATGAACCTTTGTGTTTGGTTTTTATTTCTTGAGAATTTGAAAAGACTCCAGAATTCAATAGCACACAGTAAGAATTTGTTAAGTATTTTGTGAATGGATTGCCGAAGACTACTAGTGCACTAATGTGAAAGGATGTACCATCCCATGGGCAGGTCAAGAAATAGCTAAAGGAATATTCACAGCTAGAGGGGGTGAATATTAACCATCAAGAGGTTGAGTTAGGAGGAAAGAACTTCCAAAGAAGTGAGGGTTGTCTGTGGATATGTAAATATATATTTTCCCTTTGTGCTAAGCTCAGTACTGAGTAGTTTGGTCTTGTTTGACACTCAGTACTTCAGACCTGGCTGGACCACCTTTTCTTGTCTTCCACAAACTCAGGCATTATTTCACCATACTATATGGTTGATATTGGCACTGTTCACAAATGGTCCAGTTCTCCTCCTTCCCAGCACACAATAGCTGCAGACTTCCTGCTCCTTTAGAAGTCAGGATGCAGAGCTGTGACTTACTTTGGCTAATGAAACGTGAACTGTTCAAAGACACATTATTTCATTTAGTTCTTGCTCCCAGTATGCCTTTACAATCATCTCGAACCCTATAACTTAATAATTCCAGAAACTTATCTCTGTCATAATGTTTTTTTTTTTCTAAATAATACAAACTAGTCCCAAATTTCCAATTTATAATCCCCCTGAATTAATTTGATTGTGCCCAATATACCTTGGGAATACAGAAGTAGAATAAAATTTAACTTGTGGCCTTTCACATTTTAATGTGACTTTTTTCCATTTTTAATCTTAATATTGGCTCATTTTAAATTTTCCTATAGATAAATAAGCATATTTCACTTGCCTTTTTTTTTTGTTTTGTTTTGAACTATGAAGAAACATTTCTAGAAACATTTTATGTACTTTTTCCTAAATGTCTGTATATCCCATGTCCCCCATTGTTTCAAGGTAAGGCTTTCTTTGAGTCACGGGAGAAAAGGGAAAAATTATTCAGCATTCCATTTAAGTTTGCTTTGCTTTGGGTAGGGATGCTGATATTTATAGACAGTTTTCAGTAAGATCTTACATTGTTAAGGTGTGCCTTACCTGAGTTGACTACCAAATACTTTTGTGTTTGAAATTATTAATTTGTGCAATCATTGTGCTAATCTTAATTCACCTCTTGCTCCTTTATCAGGAAGAACTGGTTATTTAAACTCTGAAAAAGATTCCAGCATTTCTCTCTAAAGCAGTTGGGTGCACAGGATACAAGTACACTTATGTCTTCAAATGCATGGTGATGCTTTGCAAGGGGAATATTCAGTGAGAGCCTATTCTGAGATCCTCTGATATGCCCTGAACAGAAATCCTTGTTTAGGTTCTCCATTTCTAATGAGCAAGACTGGACAAGGGGAGCATGCCTCTCACTTTCCTGTCTTCCCAGTACTTTGTGTGTGATACTCACTGACCTGAAAGAACTTGCCCTTACATCTTTTCACCGGGAATCCTGCATGTCCTTCTTCAAGGGCCACTCAAGTGCTACTTTTCCCACAGGGCCTAGCTCCAGCCTGTTGATCTCTTCTCTGACTACCATGACACTCCCATATTTTCTTCTATGGTATTTGCTATTGAGTATGTAGAGCTCATTACCTGTATGTACAGACTACTACATACAACTCTCCTCTCTATCTTTGAGATAAAAATCACAATTTTGAGTTTTTGTGTATTCTGATTGTTAGGTTAAATGTGTCATATAAATTATCTCATTTACTCAGAGAATTAGATGATAATATTAACATTGTCTATTTTACATTTCTATTTATATATTTACAGCTTTTATAATGCATATTGTATTTATCATGGACCTGATATCATGTGGATGGCATAATAGTTATGAAGAACTTAAATTACGTGTCCAGATGGTGGAGTGGTGGTCAAGCCAGTTTATGAATTCAGACTATCCAACTCTAACCTTAATCACTACTCTAAATTTCATCCTGTTGTTCTACAAAGACTTGATACAAGCTGGGTGCATGGAGTATGCCTGTAATCTCTGCCACTGGGGAGGCTGGGGCAGGAGGATTCCAAGTTCCAGGTCAGCCTCAGCAATTGAATAAAGCCCTGTCAAAGAAATTAAAAGGGCTGGGGATGTAGCCCAGGGATTAAGAGTCTTTGGGTTCAAACCCCAATTGAATACACAGACTTGCATATAGTCGAGTATCCACATGTTTGAATTATTAGGAGACCTTGTCTTATGTTTAGGAGCTAGTAGATAGACTTTGAGGCTAAAATTTGGAATATGCATAAAGGTCTGTTAAAGTGAATATAGGTAGTTTGATATATTTTCTTATGGTGTATGCCTCTTTCATTTGCTTAGGCAGTCCTTGTTCTAACATGATAAGACTACAAATTGGTTCTTCAATTCTGAATAACTAGAATGCAAATTTGTGCATTTTTCTTATTGCATTATAATAATAGTTTCTAGCTATATTCTTAGAAATAATTATAGATTCGTAGGAAGGATTTAAAGATATCACAGGGAGATTCCTCATACCATTCATCTGGTTTCTTCCACTGGTTGTCATAGAGTACTACAATATCAAAACCAGGAAATTGGTATCTGTATGAAAAGAGTATAGCTCTTGTCATTTAATTACTGTGCATATTTGTGAAGTAAGCTACAATCCATATAAAGGGTCAGGCATGCCTGTAATTTCAGCATCTTGGGAGGCTGAGGCAGGAGGATCCCAAATTCAAAGCCAAACTCAGCAATTTAGTGAGGCCCTAAGCAACTGAGTGAGAGCCTACCTCAAAACAAAAATAGAAAAAAAGGGATGGGGATGTGGCTTAGTGGTTAAGGACTCCTGTTTTCAATCCCCAGTCCCCTCCCCCCACATAAAAGACTGTTTCATCACCACAAAAACCTCCCTTACACTACCAATTTATAGTCATACCAATATCCATCACCCCCATCATCCCTTTTCCCTGACAAGAAAAATTGTTTTTATTTCTATAATTTTGTGTATTCAAGTATATTGTTTAAATGGAATTACGTAGTACACAACCTTTTGAGATTTTTAGTTCAGCACAATGCTCTTGAGATACGTCTAACTTGTTGCCTATATTGATAATTCTTTCTCCCCCCCCCCCGTTTATTATATTAAAAACATGTAACATGAGATCTACCCTCTTAACACATTTAAAAATACAATTGTGTTACCCATAGGCATAATGTTGTATGATAGCTCCAGAACTTAATCATCTGATGTAATAATTTGATGCCTATTGAACAGCCTCTCCTTTTCCCCCTCCCTCCTGATCCCTGACAGCCATGGTTCTTCCCCCTGCTTCTATGTGCTGGACTACTTCAGATTTCTCACATAGGTGAATCTTGTCCTTCTGTGAGGGCTCAGTTCACCTAGCATAATGTCCATAAGATCCACACATGCTGTCTCTGATGGCCAGTTCTCCTTTTTAGGGCTGAATAATACAGTCCATTGTAAGTATCTATCACATTTTCTCTATCCATTCATTTTTCTGTTTTCATTTAGAGTGAAAAAACAACCTGGAGAATGAAAAAAATATTTATAAACTATGCATTTGATAAGGGCTTAAACCCAGAATATTTAAGGAACTGCCCCAACTCAGTGAAGGAATAGTAGAAATCATCTGAATTTAAAATGAACAAAGGAACAAACACAGATTTCCCTGAAAAAGATGTACAAATGGCCAGCAGGTGCATGAAAAGATGCTCAACATCAAAGCCATAATGAAACATCATCTCAAACCTTTTAGAATAGCTATTACAAAAAACAGTGGAGAAATTTGAACCCTTGCATATTGTCGGTGGGAATGTAAAACTGGTACTGCTACTGTAGGAAACAGCATGGATATTCCTCAAAAATTTTGAAAATAGAAATACTATATAGTGCAGCAATCTCACTGCTGAGGATCTAGCCAAAAGAATTTAAGTCAAGATCCTAAAGGGATGTCTATACTTGTGTATTCGTTGCAGCATTATTCACAATAGAGAGATAAGGTAACATATTTCTTTTTTATTGCTGGGTGGTATTCCATGGCATGGATATACTGCAGTTCATTTAACCATTCACCTACTGTAGGGTATTTTGATTTTTTTTTTTTATGGTTTTTGGTTTTCACAAACAAACTCTTGTAAGCAATCAAGTACTGTATGTAAACAAATCATGTAAATTTTATTTCTCTGGGATAAATGTCTAGGGGTTTGATCTCTGGGCCATATGTTAATATGCATAAATCCTGTTAAAGTGAGTATATTTATGTTTGGTATTTTTATGGTGTATTCACATATGTTCCATGCAAATCTTTAGTTTTCTGAAAAAACTACCAAGGTGTTTTTTTTAGAGTAGCTGTACCATTTTACACTCTCACCAGCAATGTAATGGAATCCACAGTTTCTACAATGCACCAACATTTGGTATTGTCACTTTTTATTTATTTATTTTTAGTAATTAGAGTGACTGTATAGTGATCTCTCATTGTGGCCTTATGGCTAGTGACTGCGAACATTTTTTTTCCAGGTGATGATTTTGCTTTCAGTGAAATATTCATGTCTTACATCCATTTTTAAATTGGATTTTGTTTTTACTGTTGAGTTTTGGGAATTCTTTATATGTTTTAGACAAGTCCTTTGTCAGATACACAGTTTGCAAATATTTTCTTCCACTCTGTAGTTTGTCCTTTCATCCCCGTTTTTGTTTATTTAAGAGATAAATGCATCCTTTTGCCAGGGCAATAGTTGTGGGATTCAAAATAAAACAAAAGTAATGATAAAAACATTGAATGCTGCCAGGTCTGCATGCCCTCTACGCTCAGATGTTCACAGGCAGCTGTGGCAGAGGAAAGACTGCCATCTACTGAAGCTCGGGCATCTGCTTTCTAGCACAGCAACTCCAACCAGATGGGGGCAAGGGACATGCTCCTTTGGGATGTAGCTGGGGAGGGCCATGTACCATTATTATAGAGAACATTACTGTTGCTACTTAATAGAAAATCACCACGGATCCCTGCCAGAATGGGAGATTATTGTTGACTTAGTATACTAAGTCTCTTGATAAAGCACCAGCAAGGAAGAGAATCTATAAAAGACATGACATTGGTACCAGCTGATTTCACTCATCTTTTGCCTGTCTCAGCTTTGTTCGTTCCAAGTAATTAAATCCTTCTGTCTAATTAAAGCAATACATTGCTATTAGCTTTCGGTATATTTATAACACATGCCTTGTAAGACATTTTCAATGAAGACTGATCTAACCTTTGTTTTTGAACAGGTTATTTTATAGTTTTAGCTTTTATCTGTGGTAGGCTCGTTTCATAGGGGTCTTTTTTCTGCATAACATAAAGAAAAATTTCCCCAGAGTATAAAGAAAATATATTCCTTTAGGAAGAAGTATATGAGGATGTACTAATGTATCATTTATAGCTGTTTTACCTAATTTTTCCTGTAACTTTTTCATGTTGGAGAAGCTATAAATGTGCTTAAAATTACAAAATTTAGATTGAAATTAGTTCAACTAGATATTCAGAATATGCTGTTTTAAATTACCATGGAGTGGAAAATCCTAGTTTTCTATGTGTGAGGTAAATGGCAGGTTTACTATTTTTAGCATGAAGGCTTGACAGTTTCTGGAAAAAATGTAAGTACTAACATTTCTTTTACTTTAGTTTTATAGAAATATTTATAAATTGCTAAGTGGACAATTAGAAGTAGTGGTCCCTATAGATGCACAATTTGTGAAAGTTTGGATGAATATCTGGGTAGCAGATTTTTATCTGAGACATCCTCATGTAACTAGAGAGGGGCCTGATACCACATCAGTGCTTTGCAAATCAGTCTTCAGCTTAGTATCCTTTTCTCCACAGAAGTATTCCAAGGAATATGATTTTTAAAATTAAACGAAATTGTCATTTAGACTTAGTGAGGGGGGGATTTGTTATTGGACCTTCTCAAGCATGTTAAGGTCCCTTATATAAATTGGCAAAATATTTGCATGTAACCCCCAAACATGCTTTAAATCACCTCTGGATTATTTACAATGCCCAATACAGCATTAATGTCAAGAGTTGTTGTACTATAATGTTTTGGGAATAATGATGAGGAAAATGGCTGTGTACTTGTCCTTTCATTAGCTAAGATCTGACAAATGTGCATTTGTAATCCAAACAGCTAACAAGATTCAGAGCATTATCATCATTTCAGAGTTTACTTGTGCTGCTTCATAATTGGTATCCATCTTCCAGAAACAAGTTTGCCTGTTCCAAAAATCCATAGAAAACTAGTCATGCAGTGCATACCTCTATTCAGTCTAGTATTTTTGAGATCCTTCCATGTGGTCACTAGTAACAACAGTATTTTCTGTTGATAGACACTGTTTCCTTGTGAATATACTTTGAATATATCCTCCTATTAATGAGCACCTGAGATTCCAGGTTTTTATTCCCAAGAGTAAAATTTAAAGATTTCATTTAAAACATGTACAATTAAAACATGTTAATAAGAAATTAAAACTAAAAAACATTTAAGACCATTAGCACCACCATTTGTATATAGTTATTTCTTAACAACTGCAATCTGGGAAACTTTAATATTTGAACATGAATTGTATAATCTAGATTTTGGGGTCTATACATAACATTGTTCCCTTGAGCAAAGTTTTGGACTTTGATTAGTAACTGTCATTCCAAGACCAAAGGAAGTATTCACCTGGCCTGCTTCCGCTTACCCCTCACTTTCATCCTAGGACTATCATCTTAGAAACAGTACTATAAAGTCTGTATATAATGTTTGTAGGCCTGGACCTAAATTCTGTTCATGTATTTTTACTTTTTAGAAAAAAAAAAAAAAACTATAGTTTTATTCTGTCAAACACGTTCTGGCAGGGCATTTGGTGGTAATGGCACTGGGGAAATAGGGTTAGCAAACTTTTTGCTGAAATTTCTTATATGCCATAAGGATGATCAATAAATTCTTAAACTTGAAGAAAAACAAGAAAATAGATCTTTTTAATGGTTTTGAATTTCTTTGTGCTTATTATTTTCCTACATCATGATCACTTGAAAAGCATTCTTAAGTCAGCAGATAACAACTGCACAACAGCAAGTGAACAACTGTCTTCAAAACTCTTCAGTGAGAAGAGAGTGAATACACTAGAAGATGAAAAGATCACCCATGCTTATCGATTGGGAGAATTAGTATTGTTAAAATGGCCATACTACTGAAATTGATCTACAGATTGAATGTAATTCCTATAAAAATACCACGTTATTCTTAACAGAACTAGGAAGAAAACAATTCTAAAGTTTATATGGATGCTCAAAAGTCACTGGATTGCCAAAGAAATCCTAAGGAAAAAGAGCAATGCTAGAAGAATCATAATACCTGATTTCAAAATACACCACAGAGCCATACTAACAAAAACAGCATGATATTGACATTAAATCAGACGTGTATACCAATGGAACAGAATAGAGGACTCAGAAATAAACCCATAAAGCCACATGATTCTCAAAGAAGTTGCCAAAAACATACATTAGAGCAAAAGCATCCTCTTCAACAAATGGTGCTGGGAAAACTGGAAATCCATAAGTGGTAAATTAAAACTAGACACCTATCTTTCACCCTGTAAAAAAAATCAACTCAAAATGGATAAAGACCTAAATGTAAGACCCAAAACTCTGTAAATACAAGAAGAAAATATAGAGGAAATACTACAAATATTGGTACAAGCATGGATTTCCTGAACAGGACTCCAACAGCTCAGAAAATAAAAGCAAGAATTGACAAACGGGATCACTTTAAATTGTAAAGCTTCTGCACAGCAAAGGAGAAAATCAACCGAATGAAGAGTCAAAGGATAGAATGGGAGAAAATCTTTGTCAGTTATTTATCTGACAGAGGATTCATATCTAAACATAAAGAACTAAAACAAAAGAACAAATAATCCAATAAAATGGGCAAATAATCTGAATAGACATCTCCTAAAAGGACAAATATACAACATTCAAAAAAATGCTCAATATTTTTTAGCCATCATGGAAGTGCAAATCAAAATTCCTTGAGATTGTATCTTACCCAAGTTATGCCATTTGCAAAAAAAGGATGAAACTCAAGGACATCATGTTAAGTGAAGTAAGTCAAAACACAGACACAAGATATCAAGTGTTTTCTCGAAAATATAAAGTTCAACAAAAACATAACCCTGGAAGTAGAAGGGCTATTGAGTTGGGAGAAAGAGACCAGGGAGGGTGGCACAAGGCAAGGCAGTACAGAAGGGAGGGAGGATTTGATCAACGTGTGTTATCTGCATGTATGGAAACATCTCAGCAAAACCTATTAATTTGTATTATTAACAAGCATTAATAATTGTAAGAAAAGAAAACTTAAAATAATAAAAATCATATCAGGTACTTGAATTGGAGTTGGAGGAGAGGTTGGGGAGGAAAGCAAATACTCTGCAGCTGTAGGAGGTACATAAGCCTGGGTTAGGTGTTGGCTTCACTAACACCACATGTAATCTGTAAGAACTTGAGGGAGATAATAATCGGTAAATATTCATGTACAGATCCAACAGGGTGTGCATCCTGCTGCCTAAACTTGCTTCAAAGCCCTCATGAAGTTGGATAACATCCAGAATTTTTGCAGAAGAACAAGAGATGATCAAATTTATAGCTGTTCCAAGAGAAGCAACAGTTAACAAATAAAATGTCCTTAATGTCCTTATCCTATGGAATTTCCTCATGTGCACAAGGCCCTGGGTTTAATCCCTAGCGCCACAAACAACAACAATAACAACAAAACTCTATGGAAGACTTTAGGTGGAGAAACAATATCCTTTGAAAGTCTATGTATGAACAGTCACAAGAAAATTAACTTTCCAAGAATTAGAAACTTGTCCCCTGTTCCCTTTCCTGCTTTACATTTTGACATATCATGCGCTACCCCGTGTGTTCTTGCCACGGAGTGGAAGCACCCTTGTGAATTTAGTCATGTCTCAAAACCTAAGATCAGGTGTCATTTCCACAATAACATCTCAATGGTTAACTCCTTTAAGTCCTACAGAATCATCTATCAATTGATTAATTTCTCAACTTCCCCTGTTATTTCAGTACCCTCAAGATACTTTCATCCTTGTTAATCATGATTTCTCCAGCAGCAGTTGCAGCTGTAGTCAATTGTGGTAGTACTTGTAGTAGCAGCACCAGCAGCAGCAATAACCACCTCCTGTGTAGTCCCCCGATCAGGTACAGTTCTTAGCTTTTTACGTGATGTTTCCCATTAAATCTCACCATATCTCCACAATTTTAATATTATCATTATGTCTAATAATGTGTTTCATAGCCTAAACTGTAGAGATTTTGAATCATAGTCTATTTTAGGTTAAGCTAATATCTTTCTGAAATTTCCCCCTAAAAAGAACATAATAATTTATCCAATATTTCTTATAAAATTGTATAGCAAACACTGTAGAATTTCTGGTCAAGTCAAGAAATATATAAAAGGTATACTAAAATATCCTTCATGGATATGTGTATATGGAGGTGTTAATGACAGAACCCAGGTATGGGATTGAGGTCCAACTTTGCCAACTTGGCCATCATTTGATTTCCTTTCTTGTAAAATGAGGGGAATAGTGATCTACTTCCCAAGTTTTTAATGAAAGATAATATATGTGAAAATGCTTTGTAAATTATTAATGTTTTATAATAGAAATCACTTCCCCATCTTATTAAAAAATGATGAGATAGTCTTTGAACCACTGGACTTTTGATTAGCTTTTTTCTCAAGATTTGTTTACTCTTGTAAGGCACATTTTTCTTTTTTGTTAAGTTGCTAAGAGAACCTTCCTAATTATCGTTTAGTGGATCTTCTCTATAGTTAAATGTATATGTTTATGAATGTCTTTTGAGGTGGATACTCTTTGGCTTAAATATTTGTTTGGCTTAAACATCAATTAGATATTTATATTAATTACAATGTTATAAAATAGACATAGAATGGGGCTCACAGTAGAATTTTTTTTTTATCAAAGTCTATTCCTTGTTTTTGATAATGCCTTATTTCCTTTATGTAGTGTCATGTACTGTTGACCCACAGTGATACCTTTGAAGACAGATATCTCTCTCTTTTTATTTGCTTCATAAGTCTTTCTTAGCTAAGACTCCAAAGACCTGGTGAAGTCTGCCCTCACCATGAGGTATTCTTTTTTAAATTACAGAAGAACAGGGACCATTTCTTTCTTTCTTTTTTTTTTTTGTAGTTGTAGATCATAGCATACCTTTATTTTATTTGCTTATTTTTGTATGGGGTGCTAAGGATCGAACCCAGTGCCTCACACATGCTAGGCAAGCACTCTGCCACTCCCTAAGAGGGACCATTTCTGCCTTGGTGTCATGTTTATCCCCTGCAGCTATAATAGAAAAATGGCCAGGTTGTCTTTCCTTGTTCTTCAGATGTTTTCTGAGCCCTGTCTTTAGAAACCCTGTTTTCATTACCCTCCTGCTGTATTATGCTGTAAAGGCCCTGAGTTTAGCCTTCTCTCTTATTTCATAGCCTGAGATAATTCCAAACTAGACTTTGTGTGCCTATATATCTTTCTAAATTTTCTTATGTATCAATGGTAATATTCTAAAACACACTTTATTGTATTACAATTGCATTCTTCCACTTCTAGCATTTTTAGCTAAACTTTGCAGTTGGCTGTGGTCTTCTCTATGCAGGCTGGACTTTTAAAATCCTTTAGAGTATCTCTGTCTCTCTGTCTCTCTCTGTCTCTCTCTCTCTCTCTCTGTGCGCGTGCGCACACGCGCGCATGCATGTGTGTGTGTGTGTGTGTCCCCTTTGAAAGTCTGTAAATAGTCACAAGAAAATTAACTTTCCAAGAATATGTGTGTGTGTATATATATACATATATACACACACACATGTGCACATGCACACATATATATTCATGCTATATATATATATCTCATAGTATTCATTTGTATCTTACCAAAAATTATATCCCATAGGGAATTAAAAATTGTTATTCTTGCCAGTCACAGTGCTTGCCTGTAATCCCGTGGCACGGGAGGCTGAGGCAGGAGGATCTAGAGTTCAAAGCCAGCCTCAGCAATGGGATGCACTAAGCAACTCAGATCCTGTCTCTAAATAAAATACAAAATAGAGCTGGGAATGTGGCTCAGTGGTCAAGTGCCCCTAAGTTCAATCTCCAGAAACACCCCCCTCCCCATAGTTATTCTTTAGTGTTTCTAGAATGAAGTAAAAAATTATATTGTACAACTTTGGAAAATTAATATATGTATGATTTTCATTTTTATTTAATGTCAACTCTTATTAATGTTTTCCTCTTTGTGTGCCATCCTCATTAATTTATGTACAGTTGTTGGAGAATATATACATATATATTTATTTTTTCTCCTTATAACTCAATAGACTCGAAAGAATGCCAAGAGAGTTTTGTTCATAGAATTTATAATTAAAACTAAAAGACAAATTTTGAGTTTATTGTCTATTGTCAGGGGAAAATGTACTAATAGTTTTTAAAGATAGATACATTTTTCAAAGTTCTCTGAAGTCCCCGATTATTGTACTTTTATTCTATTGTTAACAGTTCATTATATTGCCTCCCAGATTTAATATACCTCCAGATTTAATATACTTCTAGATTTAATATAACCATCTGTTTAAAGAATGCATAATGTCTGAGATATGTGCATAATATGTTACTTATTAGGCATTTACTAAATTCTAGTACTTTTACTATTGCAAATACTTAGGGTGAACATTTTTGTGAACATAGATTTATTAATATTTTAGGATTTTCTTTAGATTAAAATCTCAGAAGTAAAATAAGAAGGTTAAAGTAATATTTTCCCCTATTTCTGAATTTATATTATTGGATTGAAGAATTTTTTTCTATTATTTCTAATTTATATTGCTGGGGTATGCAGTTTTACATAATTGGTTACCATTTTCTCTTGTAGAGTCTCCCCACACCCTTCCAAACACAGTAGCTGATTTCTTGTTTGAGATTAAATATGTCCTTTAAGTTTCAAAATAGTGTTTCCCCTGGGAGGACCTTTGGTTTGGGAAAGGACTCTGCACTGTGTTACAGTGGGCACAGGAGGGAGATGCCAAAGAGATGTGGGTTTATGGAAGACCTGACAGGAGAGGTGGTAGTTCAGAGGGTGGCAAGGTAACTCAAATTGATTTCCCAGTTTTTTCTGGCATTGTTCCTGATAAAAAAGCTGTCTCTAAGCTGTAAAAGTACCATCGTCCTATTTTGAAGAAAAAGCCTGTGGCTAAATTTTAAAAACAATCATGTTAGATCCTGAGCAATCAGACTGTTCATTTTCTTATAGAAAAATTGACAAAACCACAAGAAATGGTGCCTTGGTTTATATGGAATAGGTTCTGACTTGTGTACTTTAATGAAGATGTTGTAACCAGGTTTCATAGTTAGAAACCTCCTGCATGTCAAGCACATAGGAAAGTAGAAGTTTACAGGAAATCATTGAAGAACGTGTAGTGCTTAGCAACCCACAAGTTTGTTAAAGCATTTTCAGAGATATCACTTGCTACTTTATGGAATTGTCATTAGGTGGTTCAGAGTTCATCTGAATGGATGTGCTCATGTGCAGATAAAAAATCAGGGAATTGTGATCTAGCACTGCAGTGTGGTGAATTGATTTTTACACACTGAGCATTACAGCTTACTATATATTTAAACCAGCATAAGCAAAGTGATTCTGTTATCTAGAATAAACTAGACTTTGGAATGGTATTGCTTTTAGCTATTCAAGAGCATAGTAAGAACATTTTATAGCATACTGATGAAAATAGACATCTTGAATATTGCATTAAACCATTTCACTATCCTGTTGGCTATGCTGTCAGCAACTGTGCTAAGATTTTGAATGAACGGTAATTGTAACTCATGGTTAGCATGTATTTTTTTTTTTTTTTAGTGCTTCATCAAACAATTCTCACCCTATAACCTAATGGAAAAAATGACATATTGGTTCATAATAGACTTGTTTTGCAGAATTTTAGACTCCTTCAAGGCTCAGAGTGTCAAAAAAAAAAAAAATAAATTCTAGGGCCCATTTTGTTCTTCCTTTAATGGGCTGATGTGCTTCTCCATGGCCAGGCATCCATCCCTGGCATGTGTGCTTATGAACCCTATGTCCTGGGGCCACTGTCTTTTAACTCTTCTGAGCTGAATTTATCATTAATAAATTCTAAACTTCAGTAATTCCAGGCACATCTCAGCCTATTGTCCTTGACAGATTGATACCCTGTTTCCTGAGTACTGCAGAGTGGGCAGGGACAACTCCAGAACACAGACTTAGGGCTCAGAGGTTGGGAAAACTGAACGGGAAAAAAAATTATAGATATAGATAGATATAGATATATTTATTTATTTCTCCTGGGGTTACATATTGGAGGAAAATATAAAATATTCCAAATATAATCTTAAAATTCAAATCTGATTCAGATGTACATTGGAAGGTCAGGCAGAACATAAAACTCAGATATTCTAGGTGGTTCTTGTTTGTTGAAGACCAGGATTTCCAGACTAGAATTTCCAGGAGAAGTACGGTTTCAATGAGAATGAAAATGACAGCTATGACTGCGTTGTTAATAACTGTTGTTCAAGTATTTATTCTGTACCAGACAGGGTAGTAAATATTTATATATAATCAAATTCTGTCAAGGATTTTTTTTTAAGTTAAGTGCCATAATTATCTTTATTCCTCCAACAAGGTAACCCATACCAGAGGTTCAGTGACCTGTTACCCAGGTGGTGACTCTGAGATTGGAACACGAGTTGTCTGAATTCAGGGCTGCAGTTTGACTGCTACTCTGACACTTAACTGGGCATTCTCTGCTTGTCCTTGTGCTTCTCTTCATTACCTACCTTCAAACATGGGGTGACCCCTCAGGTGGCATCAGTATTTTCCCTTGCCCCGACTTCCTGCACTATGCAGCCCAGGTCTGATGTCCTTATAGAACACAGGCAAAGGGAGACAGCAATTAGAGTCATTGTCTTCCTTACCTCTCTGCCCTGGGCCACTCCTGTTTCTACAGCCCAGGAGGCAAATTGAGTAGAAAGTTTGTGTGGTGACTAGACCTGGCATATTGTGACGTTGGGGTTTCTATAAACCCCCACTTCTTACAAACAGGCCCTTTATTGTCTTAACTAGCCCAGGCAGGGTGAGCCAACTCTTTTTGCCAGGACCTGGTCTGATATACAACTCTTTAATTTTAAGAAAATGAACCACGCTAAGAGGAGAGTTTGGATTTTTGGCAGCCAGCAAATATCTATTAAGTATCTACAAAATAGAAGACATTGTACTAGGTGTGGCAGAATGGCCCAGCGCCCAGCCCATAAAAACAAATAAATAATAAGGAATAAGTAGGAAAAACACATCTTGAATGAAAATGCATTTAAAATGTCAGTACAAGGCACAGTGGGCTAAGTGTAACATGCCTTCAGGGTAGGAGCTCTCTGGGCCCTGGTGACAAGATGAGGAAGCCTGTGGTTGGCACTTATCAGGACTGATAGGATTCAGGAAACACAGAAGGAAGATGGGATTTGAAAAATGTATTTTGGGGATAATCAGAAGTGTCCAAATGGGGCTTCAGGCTCCATGAGGGAATAGCAGGAATAGGTGAGATATGCACTTACATTGAAAAGTATTTGGTCTGTCTTTTTATTTTGCTTTCTTGCCAAACCATTTGGTACCCAAATTGGTGTTATGTTGTTAGTTGTCCATGCTTATTGTAAATAAAAACTGGATTGAAGTGGTAACAATGCCTGGACTAGTCCTTTTTTGGAGAGGAAACGAGTTTCTTTGAGTATCTGTTTACTCTATGTCAGGCCTGCAATTGTGTTTGAACACACCATGGTCGTAATTCATACTCTTGGTTCTAATAACAGTTTCATATATAATTACCATTACTTTGTAATTACAGCAATAAAGTCCATTCTTTGGGAGCTATTCCAGTATTTAGAATACTGAAAATAAGTGTGCTTAGTACCAGTTGTCAAATGATTTTTCCAGTGCTTGAATTTCTAAGAAATCAGTTTCTATTGTACTTCAAAACAAAACTGATGTCTAATAAAATTCTCCTTTTTGAGATGGCAGCTCTTTGTAGAACCTGAAAAAGAAAACTTTAAATCAAAAAGAATATTCACAAAAGACTTATGTTCTGTTTAGAATTATTGAGGGGGAGAGAGAATCATAAAAACTATCTCAGAAAAAAAATAGCCTGGGGGACGGAAGGCTATACTTTGCCTTATTTAGAAATTAAGTTGGTTTAAACCTTAGGGTAAAGTGGGCTTTAGGAAAGAACTTGTATATGCAGAATGAAGTGAGCCCATTTGAGTCTCTGATTTCTCATGTTCTATGGTGTTCCTTGGAAAATTTGTATGAATTTCTATTTGAGCTTGTCTATAGTTATCTGTTCATGAACTGATCTCTGTGGCAGAACCCACTAACTAGTGGCACAGACAGAAACCACTAGACCAAGCTGGAAGGAGCAGTGGCCACCAGAGCATCAGCAGAGCTCAACGCAGTGCTTGAGTATGCTTTTACCAGGCCGTGGCATCCACTGGAAATTGGTTGGAACATTTCTTTTATTACCTATATGTAGCAATTTAATGATGTATATCTTTCCTAGTTATTTGAATGGACATTATAATAGAACATCAATAATTATCATCATGACCATTAGTGTTGTAGATTGCCAGTTCACAACCAAGATTACAGGGGAAATTTTCAAGTTGGTTTCTTGATGCTAGGGACCTTTCTGATTTCTGCCCATGGCAATAGTAGCATAAGGACATCTATCTGAGGTTTATTTTCAAAACATGAATCTTTTTTATTTATAGGAATGAGGAATATGTTCTTTTGGGTGTGACTAAAAAGGCCATCCTGGTATTCCAAAGAAAGGTTCGATTTCTTTCTGTCTATTGTCTTCTAGGGATCCCTTCCAATGTCTGCTATCGCCATGTCCCTCATCTCCACACTCTCATTGGACATTATTGCTTGACTCTCTCACCACCACCTCAATTTCAGCATGTCCAAAATAGAACTGATCTTTCTTTGAATTTGACTCCTTATATAACTTGAGAAAGTCGTACAGGATACTACTGATTTCCTATTCTGATTAGGAACTGCAAACTTATTTGAATATGGTCAACAGTGAAAGTTCACGTACATGTGCTTTGCATAAGATTCAAAGCTAATTTCTAGTTGCTCTTGAAGCTAATGCAAGGAATACCATTTGAAACAACAAAGTTAAGTTGTCTAAGTCACTGCTCAGAATCTCGTGTCCGGATTCTGGTTGTTATGATTTAAATATTAGGCGTTCCCTAAAAGCTCATGTGTGAGACAATGCAAGAAAGTTTAGTGGTGAAATGATTGGGTTATGAGAGCTTTAACTTAATCAGTGCATTCGTTCACTGATGGGGATTGGGCAACCAGAATGTGGACGGAGAAGGTGGATCCCTGGAGGAGTGCCTTTGGCATTTATAGTTTATCATTGATGAACAGAGCTCCCTTTGCTTCCTGGTGCCATGTTCACAGCTGTTCTTTTTTCCCTCGCTCTTCTCTCATGACATTCTGCCTCACCTGTGGCCCAGAAGCTGGCCATCTATGGACTGAGACCTCTGAAACTAGGAGCCCCCAAATAAACTTTTTTTCCTCTAATTGTTCTCATTGGATCTTTTGGTCACAGCAAGAAAGCTGACTAAAACACTGGTAAATGCCTGCCTTTAGGTAGTCTTTCTCATCTCATGACCCTTGTGAGAATTGTCTACTATAGTAACTGCAATTTATTCATTTGCCCTTTGATGGGGGCTTGACCTTTTCTAAACCCCTTAACTCACATATTCCATATCATCTAGAATGTGGTCGTGTTTCTCATTGTCTGGTGACATTTGTCTACCCTTCAAATTCCAGCCAAGTTACATCTCCCCTAAGTTGAAATTATGTCTTTATGATGCTTTTTTTTTCTTTCAAATTCCTTTATATTGTTAGGTTTGTAAGGGGACACATTTCAGTACTCAGGGATTGAAAGTTTATTTAGGACAGTCATTTCTTTATTCTAGTGCATGGTATTTATAGCCAACACATGCTTTAGGTGATTATTTTTTTCAATGTACCTCAACTGTGCTGATCAGTTGGTCTCAAAAAAATTTTTTTTAAATATACCAAAATGTGCTTTTCAGCTCATTGCCATGATTTTAACTGAAAGTAAAAATAAATCTGCTAGCATTTCAACAATAATTGCAAAATATGTTGTCCTTTTCAAAATTAGAATCTTTCCCTAGTTAGGTGCTCAGAACAATTTGAAACTTAAAAATATTTTCACTGAGCATAAAAATATACTAGTTTATTAATAAAAGAAAGTGTGTGTGTGGGGGGAGGTTTCCCATAGGAACACCTCTGGGATATACAGGTTTTCCTTTAAGCATATGTAATTTTTAAAATATGATAATACCCTGAATCCCACTGAGATTTACTGAACATGATATTTCAATTCATTCCTTGAGTCTGCATGCCTTTGTACTTGCTGTATTTGCTTATGAGACTTCCATAAAACAAAATACTCCTCCCCAAAGAACCAGGGAATAAAAGTAAATGGCAGGTATGGATGCCATTTGAAATACCAGGGACCTCTAAAGTTGTGTTTTTGCTCTTTGTTGCTACATTCCTGAGCTGCAGATGCCCAGTGAAAGTTGGTGACTAGCCTCCCTTTCAAATCTTGGGTAGGTTAGGCAGGTTTTATGCGTAAGTGCGGGTACCTGTAGAGTCTTAACAGGGTTCTGGGGAATTTTTATGTGATATTGAAACCATGAGAATGTAAATGGAGAAGAGTCATTCTGGGCATATTTGAATACCACCCACACTGTCATTGAAGGCGAGATCGAAGTGAACTGAGTGTTACTCCATTGGCTGTACAGTGTTTGCCCTATCATGTTAAACAAACATTGAGGGGAATCTCAGGCTCTCCAATATAAAATATGCAATTCCTCACGCATGATAGTTTTCTAGAAAGAGAAAGAATAATAAGGTGCACCCACTGAGAGTTCTATGTGGAATTTAGTCAATGACATGTATTTTATATGGGCTTTTTTGGTAAGCAAAATTATTCAGGAGAAGTTTTCATACCTTCCTATTTTCTTCCTCAAACAGTTCACCAATTATGTGAAGGGAAAGAACCTTTTCAGCTTGAGTTTCTTAGGCAGTAGCCTGTGCTGCTGTTTAATATGACATATTAGTTAAGGCATTTTGCTGTACTTGGCAATTCTGGACCTTTTAAACCTTTGCTAACAGTACTGTTTATCAATCTGTAAGTTAGTAGGAATTTGGTGTGAACTTACTCAGATTCATCTTAATAATCCATTCTTTTTTTTTTTTTTTTAGTTGTAGATGGACACAATACCTTTATTTTATGTGGTGCTGAGGATCAAACCCAGTGCCTCATACGTGCAAGGCAAGCGCCCTAAGTATTTCTTAAATGATGACTGCCTTATTTAAATGTAAAACTATAGTAGAGGGAACTGGGACCAAAGACAGAGCAGGCCCAGCAGCCTGCTGAGGGGCAGAGCCGCCCCCCACCCCCCTCGCCTGCCAGGTAGGGGAAGGGGGACCACCAACAGAAAAGGCCCAGTGGCCCAGGGCGGGACAGAGCTTCCAATCACTCCTGCAAGGTAGGCGGGCCTGCGACCCACCGGCAGAAGAGGAGCAGTCGCCTGCTGAGAGGCTGAGCCGCCCCCTCCCCCTGTGCCGGCATAGTAGAGGGAACTGGGACCAAAGACAGAGCAGGCCCAGCGGCCTGCTGAGGGGCAGAGCCGCCCCCCACCCCCCTCGCCTGCCAGGTAGGGGAAGGGTGACCACCGACAGAAAAGGCCCAGTGGCCCGCGTCGGGACAGAGCTTCCAATCACTCCTGCAAGGTAGGCGGGCCTGCGACCCACTGGCAGAAGAGGAGCAGCCGCCTGCTGAGAGGCTGAGCCGCCCCCTCCCCCTGCGCCGGCATAGTAGAGGGAACTGGGACCAAAGACAGAGCAGGCCCAGCGGCCTGCTGAGGGGCAGAGCCGCCCCCCACCCCCCTCGCCTGCCAGGTAGGGGAAGGGTGACCACCGACAGAAAAGGCCCAGTGGCCCGCGTCGGGACAGAGCTTCCAATCACTCCTGCAAGGTAGGCGGGCCTGCGACCCACTGGCAGAAGAGGAGCAGCCGCCTGCTGAGAGGCTGAGCCGCCCCCTCCCCCTGCGCCAGCATAGTAGAGGGAACTGGGACCAAAGACAGAGCAGGCCCAGCGGCCTGCTGAGGGGCAGAGCCGCCCCCCACCCCCCTCGCCTGCCAGGTAGGGGAAGGGTGACCACCGACAGAAAAGGCCCAGTGGCCCAGGGCGGGACAGAGCTTCCAATCACTCCTGCAAGGTAGGCGGGCCTGCGACCCACTGGCAGAAGAGGAGCAGCCGCCTGCTGAGAGGCTGAGCCGCCCCCTCCCCCTGTGCCGGCATAGTAGAGGGAACTGGGACCAAAGACAGAGCAGGCCCAGCGGCCTGCTGAGGGGCAGAGCCGCCCCCCACCCCCCTCGCCTGCCAGGTAGGGGAAGGGTGACCACCGACAGAAAAGGCCCAGTGGCCCGCGGCGGGACAGAGCTTCCAATCACTCCTGCAAGGTAGGCGGGCCTGCGACCCACCGGCAGAAGAGGAGCAGCGGCCTGCTGGGAGGCAGAGCCGCCCCCTCCCCCCCGCGCCTGCAAGGTAGTCGGAACTGAGACCACCATCAGAACAGGTCAGACCTGCAACCGAGAGACAGAACAGGCCCAGTGGCCTGAGGAAGGGTAGAGCCGCCCCCCCCCCCCCCACACGCCTGCAAAGTAGGCGGACCTGCGACCCACTGGCAGTACAGCCCCAGAGGCCTGCAGAGGGGCAGTGCCGCTGCCTGCGCCTGCAAAGTAGGCAGAACTGCGACCACCGACAGAACAAGCCTAGCGGCCTGCAGAGGGACAGAGCCGCCGCCCGCGCCTGCAAGGACGGCGGACCTGCTACCGACTGGCAGAGCAGGCCCAGCGGCCTGCCGGCGTGGTAGGCACATTGCCCCAATTGGAGGAGGGGCAGAGCCGCCGCCCGCGCCTGCGAGGGAGGCTTTGCAACTATACAAGACCAATATAAATATATAGGGGGAAAATTCAATAGCACAACAGTTTCACCAAGAAGAAAGGAACGCGAACAGTATGAAGAGACAAGGAAAGAAAGGACCACAAGCATTGCAGGTCAACTCAACTTTAGAAGAGGTAATAGCTGCAGCTGATGGAATGTCAGATAAAGAATTCAGGATATACATGCTTCAGATGATCTGGAGTCTCAAGGAAGACATCAGACAGCAAAATCAGACAATGAAAGATCACTTCAACAATGAATTACATAAACAAATCCAAGAAGCAAAAGATCAACTATACAGGGAAATAGAGGTTATAAAAAACAAACAAACAGAAATCCTAGAAATGCAGGAAGCAATAAGCCAACTTAAAAACTCAATTGAGAATACTACCAGCAGAGTAGAACACTTAGAAGACAGAACATCAGACAATGAAGATAAAGTATATCAACTTGAAAAGAACATAGACAGCTCAGCAAGACTGTTAAGAAACCATGAGCAGAACATCCAAGAAATATGGGATAACATCAAGAGACCAAATTTAAGAGTCATTGGGATACAGGAAGGAACAGAGTTTCAAACCAAAGGAATGAGCAATCTATTCAATGAAATAATTCGAGAAAACTTCCCAGATTTGAAGAATGAGACAGAACCCCAAATCCTAGAAGCCTACAGGACGCCGAATGTGCAAAATCATAAGAGACCCACACCTAGACACATTATAATGAAGATGCCCAACATACAGAACAAGGAGAGAATTTTAAAAGCTACAAGAGAAAGGAAGCAGATCACATTTAGGGGTAAGCCAATCAGGATAACAGCTGATCTTTCAACACAGACTCTGAAAGCTAGAAGATCCTGGAATAACATATTTCAAACACTGAAAGAAAATGGGTTCCAACCAAGAATTGTGTTTCCAGCGAAATTAAGCTTCAGGATGGAAGATGAAATTAAAACCTTCCACGATAAACAAAAGTTAAAAGAATTTGCAGCTAGAAAACCATCTCTTCAAAACATCCTTGGCAAAACATTACAGGAAGAGGAAATGGAAAATAACAATGAAAACCAACAGTGGGAGGTAGGACACTAAAGGGGGGAAAATAATCAAAGAGGAAAACAAACCATGTTTAGTAACAGAAATAAACAAATATGGCTGGAAGAACAACCCATATCTCAATAATAACCCTAAATGTTAATGGCTTAAACTCACCAATTAAGAGACACAGGCTAGTAGAATGGATCACAAAACAAGACCCAACAATATGCTGCCTACAGGAGACGCATTTGATAGGAAAAGACATACATAGGCTGAAGGTGAAAGGTTGGGAAAAATCATATCACTCATATGGACTTCGGAAACAAGCAGGAGTATCCATACTCATATCAAATAAAATAGATTTTAAGCCAAAGTTAATCAAAAGGGATAAAGAGGGACACTACATACTGCTCAAGGGAACCATACACCAACAAGACATAACAATCATAAATATATATGCCCCAAACAATGGTGCAGCTATGTTCATCAAACAAACTCTTCTCAAGTTCAAGAGTCTAATAGACCACCATACAATAATCATGGGAGACTTCAACACACCTCTCTCACCACTGGACAGATCTTCCAAACAAAAGTTGAATAAGGAAACTATAGAACTCAATAACACAATTAATAACCTAGATTTAATTGACATATATAGAATATACCACCCAACATCAAACAGTTACACTTTTTTCTCAGCAGCACATGGATCCTTCTCAAAAATAGATCATATATTATGTCACAGGGAAACTCTTAGACAATACAAAGGAGTAGAGATAATACCATGCATCCTATCTGATCATAATGGAATGGAACTGAAAATCAACGATAAAAGAAGGAAGGAAAAAGAATATATCACTTGGAGAATGAACAATAGGTTACTGAATGATCAATGGGTTATAGAAGACATCAAGGAGGAAATTAAAAAATTCTTAGAGATTAATGAAAACACAGACACAACATATCGGAATCTATGGGACACATTGAAAGCAGTTCTAAGAGGAAAATTCATTGCTTGGAGTTCATTCCTTAAAAAAAGAAAAAACCAACAAATAAATGATCTCATACTTCATCTCAAAATCCTAGAAAAAGAAGAGCAAAACAACAGCAAAAGAAGTAGAAGGCAAGAAATAATTAAAATCAGAGCTGAAATCAATGAAATCGAAACAAAAGAAACAATTGAAAAAATTGACAAAACTAAAAGTTGGTTCTTTGAAAAAATAAACAAAATCGACAGACCCTTAGCCATGCTAGCGAAGAGAAGAAGAGAGAGAACTCAAATCACTAACATACGGGATGAAAGAGGCAATATCACAACAGACACTTCAGAAATACAGAAGATAATCAAAAATTATTTTGAATCCTTATACTCCAATAAATTAGAAGATAGTGAAGGCATAGATAAATTTCTTAAGTCATATGATCTGCCCAGATTGAGTCAGGAGGATATAGACAACCTAAACAGACCAATATCAATTGAGGAAATAGAAGAAACCATCAAAAGACTACCAACTAAGAAAAGCCCAGGACCGGATGGGTATACAGCAGAGTTTTACAAAACCTTTAAAGAGGAACTAATACCAATACTTTTCAAGCTACTTCGGGAAATAGAAAAAGAGGGAGAACTTCCAAATTCATTCTACGAGGCCAACATCACCCTGATACCTAAACCAGACAAAGACACTTCAAAGAAAGAAAACTACAGACCAATATCTCTAATGAACCTAGATGCAAAAATCCTCAATAAAATTCTGGCCACTCGGATACAAAGGCACATCAAAAAAATTGTGCACCATGATCAAGTAGGATTCATCCCTGGGATGCAAGGCTGGTTCAATATAAGGAAATCAATAAATGTTATTCACCACATCAATAGACTTAAAAATAAGAACCATATGATCATCTCGATAGATGCGGAAAAAGCATTCGACAAAGTACAGCATCCCTTTATGTTCAAAACTCTAGAAAAACTAGGGATAACAGGAACATACCTCAATATTGTAAAAGCAATCTATGCTAAGCCTCAGGCTAGCATCATTCTGAATGGAGAAAAATTGAAGGCATTCCCTCTAAAATCTGGAACAAGACAGGGATGCCCTCTCTCACCACTTCTGTTCAACATAGTTCTCGAAACACTGGCCAGAGCAATTAGACAGACGAAAGAAATTAAAGGCATCAAAATAGGAAAAGAAGAACTTAAATTATCACTATTTGCAGATGACATGATTCTATACCTAGCAGACCCAAAAGGGTCTACAAAGAAACTATTAGAGCTAATAAATGAATTCAGCAAAGTGGCAGGATATAAAATCAACACGCATAAATCAAAGGCATTCCTGTATATCAGCGACAAATCCTCTGAAATGGAAATGAGGACAACCACTCCATTCACAATATCTTCAAAAAAAATAAAATACTTGGGAATCAACCTAACAAAAGAGGTGAAAGACTTATACAATGAAAACTACAGAACCCTAAAGAGAGAAATAGAAGAAGATCTTAGAAGATGGAAAAATATACCCTGTTCATGGATAGGCAGAACTAACATCATCAAAATGGCGATATTACCAAAAGTTCTCTATAGGTTTAATGCAATGCCAATCAAAATCCCAACGGCATTTCTTGTAGAAATAGAGAAAGCAATCATGAAATTCATATGGAAAAATAAAAGACCCAGAATAGCAAAAACAATGCTAAGCAGGAAGTGTGAATCAGGCGGTATAGCGATACCAGACTTCAAACTATATTACAGAGCAATAGTAACAAAAACAGCATGGTACTGGTACCAAAACAGGCGGGTGGACCAATGGTACAGAATAGAGGACACAGAAACCAATCCACAAAACTACAACTATCTTATATTTGATAAAGGGGCTAAAAGCATGCATTGGAGGAAGGATAGCATCTTCAACAAATGGTGCTGGGAAAACTGGAAATCCATATGCAACAAAATGAAACTGAATCCCTTTCTCTCGCCATGCACAAAAGTTAATTCAAAATGGATCAAGGAGCTTGATATCAAATCAGAGACGCGCCGTCTGATAGAAGAAAAAGTTGGCTACGATCTACAGTCGGTGGGGTCGGGCTCCAAATTCCTCAATAGGACACCCATAGCACAAAAGTTAATAACTAGAATCAACAAATGGGACTTACTCAAACTAAAAAGTTTTTTCTCAGCAAAAGATACAATAAGAGAGGTAAATAGAGAGCCTACATCCTGGGAACAAATCTTTACTCCTCACACTTCAGATAGAGCCCTAATATCCAGAGTATACAAAGAGCTCAAAAAATTAGACAATAAGAGAACAAACAACCCAATCAACAAATGGGCCAAGGACCTGAACAGACACTTCTCAGAGGAGGACATACAGTCAATCAACAAGTACATGAAAAAATGCTCACCATCTCTAGCAGTCAGAGAAATGCAAATCAAAACCACCCTAAGATACCATCTCACTCCAGTTAGATTGGCAGCCATTATGAAGTCAAACAACAACAAGTGCTGGCGAGGATGTGGGGAAAAGGGTACACTTGTACATTGCTGGTGGGACTGCAAATTGGTGCAGCCAATTTGGAAAGCAGTATGGAGATTTCTTGGAAAGCTGGGAATGGAGCCACCATTTGACCCAGCTATTCCCCTTCTCGGTCTATTCCCTAAAGACCTAAAAAGAGCATGCTACAGGGACACTGCTACATCGATGTTCATAGCAGCACAATTCACAATAGCTAGACTGTGGAACCAACCTAGATGCCCTTCAATGGATGAATGGATAAAAAAAATGTGGCATTTATACACAATGGAGTATTATTCTGCATTAAAAAATGACAAAATCATAGAATTTACAGGGAAATGGATGGCATTAGAGCAGATTATGCTAAGTGAAGCTAGCCAATCCCTAAAAAACAAATGTCAAATGTCTTCTTTGATATAAGGAGAGTAGCTAAGAACAGAGTAGGGTCGAAGAGCATGAGAAGAAGATTAACATTAAACAGGGATGAGAGGTGGGAGGGAAAGGGAGAGAGAAGGGAAAATGCATGGAAATGGAAGGAGACCCTCAGAGGTATACAAAAGTACATACAAGAGGAAGTGAGGGGAAGGGGAAAAATAATACAAGGGGGACAAACGAATGTCAGTAAAGGGGGCAGAGAGAGAAGAGGGGAGGGGAGGGGGGATAGTAGAGGATAGGAAAGACAGCAGAATACAACAGACACTAGTATGGCAATATGTAAATCAATGGATGTGTAACTGACGTGATTCTGCAATCTGTATATGGGGTAAAAATGGGAGCTCATAACCCACTTGAATCAAATTGTGAAATATGATATATCAAGAACTATGTAATGTTTTGAACAGCCAACAATAAAAAATTAAAAAAAAAAAAAAAAAAAAATAAATGTAAAACTATAGAGGAATTATGAGCTCCTTTGGTTAACCACAACAAAATACATCTCCCTAACTGTCAAAAGTGGACAGTTTCAAATTCCAGAAGCATCTGGAGAATACTTGTACAATGTTTTTTTTTTTTTTTTTTTGGTTGTTGTTGTTGTTGTCTTTCTTGACATAGAAGCACAGTATTTTTGAGATATGTTTTCTACACAACCAATGTCTTTTAATAGGTTTTTAATAAATTTTAATATTAAATGTGACTGCACTAACATTTCTTTCTTTCCTCATCCAAGGATGCTTTGTGGTTCTAACCTTGCAACCAATTTGTTTTTAAGTAGTTAACATTCTAGATTTATGGATCTATTTTGTTTGACATTCATTTCTTAAACATTTAAAACATCTAAACATTAAATATTTTAAACATTTAAAAATGGGATATATATATATATATATATATATATATATATATATATATATATGCATACACATATACACATGCATGTATACATATAAACACATGCATACATACACACATACATGCATGAAATATGTAAAGAAAAACTATAAGTTGTCTAATGTCTACCTCTACCTCTGCTTAACCACTTCCCTTGTCAAGAAATGGAGTGTTGCCTGTACCCTAGAAGTCTTCTCTCACTCCAAAAACAAAACAAAACAAAACAAAAAGCACTATCCTGAATTTGTTATTCCTTGTTTTTCTTTACTACCTAAATACAGAATTCTAAATATTATAGCTCAGCATTTTTAGTGTTTTAGCTTAGTAAATATTTTAGCTTAGTTTTATGAACTGTATATGAATGTACTCATACAGGGTTCAGTCTGAAATCTTTCCGTCAACAATGTGTTTGAGATTGATCCATATGTTTGCATGAAGCTATAATTTGTTACTTTTTTAAAAATTGTATGAAATTCCTACATATAAGTATACAAAGCTTTACTCATCTCGTCTCTTGACACTTGTGTTGTTTCCAGGGGGTGGATAGTATGAAGAAGGGTACAGTGAACTTTCTTACACACCTATCCCAATGTACTCTTGCACTCTGCACCTTAAAATGGATGAGTAGTTCACAACATATTCCTAATTTTCAGCTTCATCAGATGACAAAAGTAGTATTACAGATCAGTTGTGCCAACTCACATTTCTGTCATTAGAGTTCTGATTTCTCCACTTCCTCCTTTACTTAATATTAACCAACAATGATGACTACCTTTTCATATGCTTTTTGGCCATTTATTCTTCACTGGGGAGTGTTTTGTTCATGCCTTTCTATTGAGTTTGCCTTTCTTGTTTTCTTGAGGTATTCATTATATATTATAATAGCTTTTCTTTATTAAATATTATTTTGTTATAAATATATTCCTCTACCTTGTGTCTTTAGATTTTACAATCAGAAGTTTTAAACTTGTCAGCTATTTTTAGGAGCTTCATATCTTCTGTTTTATTTGGAAATTATCTTTTCACAGAGCGTACTATAGGGATACTGCCACATCAATGATCATAGCGGCACAATTCACAATAGCTAGACTGTGGAACTAACCTAGATGCCCTTCAATAGATGAATGGATAAAAAAAAAAAAGTGGCATCTATACACAATGGAGTATTATGCAGCACTAAAAAAATGACAAAATCATAGAATTTGCAGGGAAATGGATGGCATTAGAGCAGATTATGCTAAGCAAAGCTAGCCAATCCTTAAAAAACAAATGCCAAATGTCTTTTTTGATATAAAGAGAGCAACTAAGAACAGAACAGGGAGGAAGAGCATGAGGAAAAGATTAACATTAAACAAAGACGAGTGGGGGGGAGAGAAAGGGAGAGAGAAGGGAAAGCATATGGAAATGGTAGGAGACCCTCAATGTTACACAAAATTACATATAAGAGGTTGTGAGGGGAAAGGGGGGGGGACAAGGGAGAGAATTGAACAACAGCAGATGAGGTAGAGAGGGAAGATGGGAGGGGAAAGGAGGGGGGATAGTAGGGGATAGGAAAGGTAGCAGAATACAACAGTCACTAATATGCCATTATGTAAAAATGTGAGTGTGTAACCGATGTGATTCTGCAATTTGTATTTGGGGTAAAAATGGGAGTTCATAACCCAATTGAGTCAAATATATGAAAGATGATATATCATGAGCTTTGTAATGTTTTGAACAACCAATAAAAAAAAGAAATTATCTTTTCACTCATCATTTCTAAATAACTGAAAAAGTTTTTAATTCCTACTAAGGTATATGTAACAGGACTGGGCAAAAAGTTGTCATATTGCTTTGTTTCTAAACTAATACAGAGTGTTACACTATGATCATATGCAATATCCAATGGTAATTTGCAGAAGTATGATTTAAATGTTTTAGAAGTATGATTTAAATGTTTCTACTTATTTATTTGTTTATCTATTTATCTATCTATCTCCCAGAAACATAGGCAGAGGCTTATTTAGGAAGGCAAAGACACATTCAGGGGAGAATGTGGGCTATCTTCGGTGTGAGCAGCTCTTGGGGTAAAGCAAAAAACACACATTCAAGGGAGAATGTGGGCCATTTCCAGAGGAGGAGAAAGCCTGATTAAAATGTTTTTAAGGGCTAAAATTCTTAGAATTTTGTTTAACAGGAGCAAGGATAGGGTATGCAATTGTTAATTTTAATTCAGTATAAACATAGTGCTAATTTATATTGCTTTGGAAGGGATAGGGATATTGGTGAAACATTAAATATATAAATAATGTAACTGGATAAAAGGCAGAAAATATGTTATTTAAGGGAGATATTAAAGTTTGGGTGGTAATGCACAGATTATGATAACTTATGTCTATCTTCACATCACTTTGTTTTTTTTGTTAGAGTATTATGTGTTATGAGTGTTATTAGTAATACTATGCACATAATGAGTATAATTATGCTTTTTATAATTTTGTGGGTATTTGGATTTCTTACAGAAGAGGATCTCTCTCATAATAGTGAGGCTAATTTTATTATTAACTATGCAGAAAAAAAATCACATCCTTAAGCCTTAAAGGAAGTAATTTTTGAGGCTTTATAGGTATTTAAAAAACAATGCTGCTTCTCAATATTTGAATGACATTTGTAATTATATTCACAGCCATATAAATTATAGGTCCTTGCCACATTTGTTTAGTTATTCCAAGAATTCAATTTTACTTCTTTATAACCACAATACATATTTTAAAACAAAATTCATTTAGGTATACATTATATGCAATAAAATTCATCTATTTTTAGTGTGCCCTTTGAGTTTTGACAGATGTGCACACTCTCTCCCATACATTCACCATTGAATTCCACCAGTGGTATTCTGTTATAGGATTTGCATATTAGTTGTTTTAGCTTTTTTCTATTATGAACACAGGTATTTCGAACATTTATGTACAAATTTATTTTTAGACATGTATTTAATTTCTTCTCCATAAATGCTTAGTGTAGTACAAATTACAGCATACCCATATTCAACTTTATAAGATGATTCTAAATTGTTTTCCAAAGTCCTTATATCATTTTATGTCCTCACCAGCAGTGTGTGGCATTCCAGTTATTCCACATCCCTGCTAACTCTTGTGATGTCATGTGATGTAGAACATGTTAAAGCACTTAAGTCTTTCCCATGGTATTATGGAGTTTTTAAAATGTGTTTTGAGTGCAAGTCCTCTATCCCACTGTTTTCTAAGGAGAAGTTTAAACTTGCAATGATAGTATCACTGGCTACTTGTGTATTTTGGATGCATGATTCCTAAACCACCGTTCCCTACAAAGGAATCCCTTTTTATTCCATGTATGTGTTGGAAAAGCTGGAAATGAAGAAGATCATCTTAAGAACTCAGTTTAACCTGTGCAAAGTGTATTCCTCTCTGTCTTTATGGCCTGCCAATCTTCACCATTCTCACGGATCCAGCATTTCTTTTTTGTGAAGTTCTGTTTACACCACCTGCAACAAAGTCCTGATGTGAGGATGGTCTTGTAAAGTGTAGAGTTTGCAGAAAGAAAGGTGAGAATTTTCCTGGCACTGGGCTTGTGGCTAATTTGTAGTGGGGATGCTTACACTCCCCCAGTGACTTCATATGATGAAAGCAAAGTGATTTATCTGGGCTGAGGAAAACCATTTAAGCAAGAAAGGGCTGTGGCAACCCAATAAAGGTTCTTGAACTAAAGTGTTTAGTTTCTACCTTTGAGATGAGATTATGAATACAAGGTTTTGTTCTTAGTTTAATGGGGAATGGATACATGTGTTATGGACTATTCCTCAGTGAGGATCCTCCAGTCCCCTTTGGGTAGCTCTGGCTACCTGGTGACATTAGGTTACTCCACCATTTCAGCTAATCTGAGGAGATGAGCTTTCTATCAATAGGAAGCTCTTATGCCCTGAGGGTTAGGGCAGTGATTCATATAGCCAGATAGTGAGTTGAATTTTTCTAGGAGGGCATGGATGATGAAGAGTTCCCTATAAAAGGTATCTCTAAATTTGAGATTTTAGGAGGGGCCCCTTGAAGGAATGATTTTTTTTTTTTTTTAAAAAGAACTGAATCTTTGGTGTTTGTTACCAGCTCTTTTTCTTTGGCATTTTTATTTTTAAGCACAAAAACTACTTGAATAGGAATAAATCCTCTATTTTATATTTATTTCTGGGCATAATGCCCAGTTTCTTGATGGGGGCAAGTTTATCCCCTAAAGAAATTAATTTCTGAAATGGTAGATTTTTCATAGCCTCTAGTAAACTTTGCAAACTACCCAATACATTCACAGCAGAACTCTCAGAGACCTCTCTGACATAAGAGGATCTGGAAATACACTGCTGTGGATTAGCAACTCTGAGAGAGCAACATCCTTTCCCCCCTGAAAAAATTAGATTTGCAGCCTTTTCTCTTGGTTATATCCATGATGGCTCTTAAGAGTAGAAGAGTGCCCTTGCAATGTTAGATGCTCGTCATCATTTAATTTTCTGGAAATACACATCTCTTGAAGTTCTTTCTCTAATTCTGTAGCTAAATTCCTTGTTCAATTGTAAGTCTCACTCAATTGTTAAGCAGTGCTCTTTCATTGAAGACTATAGATTGCTTTGTGCCTGAGTCAATTAATAACGCAGCCTGAAGTCAAGTGAGAGTACTGTCTGAACTGTACCCCTTCTTCAGAACCCTGCCTTTCTCTGCCCAGCTGTGATGTCCTTTCTGTTGCCAGCATTCCTGGCTGAATTTTGC
This sequence comes from Marmota flaviventris, assembly GCF_047511675.1. Taxonomy (NCBI): domain Eukaryota; kingdom Metazoa; phylum Chordata; class Mammalia; order Rodentia; family Sciuridae; genus Marmota; species Marmota flaviventris. The sequence goes on along the minus strand of NC_092508.1, from coordinate 30,747,077 downwards.
CTCTACTGCTAACCAAATAGAAAAGTCATTTCATCTTGCAAAAGCTTCCAACACCTTTCTCTTATTTAGAACATTTTCCAAACTTAAACTTGTTATTTTTCATGCAACATGTGTTAGACATCTACATAGAAGTCAGGAATTTGGAGATGCAAAGATGATGTGAAGTGCTCCCCTAGAGGCTCATGACTCTGGACATACCTGTATTTAGTTGTGATGTGATGTGACAAGCACTAACTGTGTGGTCACATATTTGTGGGGACACTGAATTGCACCTTCTTTCCATTGTGAAGACTCAAGATCAGGGAATACACCTCTATCAGGTAACAGGTGCTGCATAACAAGGCACCGCAAACTTGGTAGCTTAAAATCATGAGCCTTTATTGTTGCCTCCCAGTTCCTGTCCCAGCTGGTCATTCTGGTTTCTATTGTTTGTCATGGTGTGTTAGCCACAGGTTGAGAACTTGTCTCCACTGATTTTGTCTGGGTTTTTTTGGGTATTGGGTGGTCAGCAGGCTGTAGGATTCCACAAAGAACTCATTTGGGAAGACTTATTTCTGTTGGTTTCTCCTCCTCCAGCAGGCTAGTCTGGGCTTTTTCTCATGGAAAAGCAAAGACCAAGGAGTCTGAAGATTATACTTAGAACAAATAGCAAAATAAATTGAATCACTCCTTATACATTTTTTTTATTGTTTGTTTGGTGCTGGGTATTAAACTCAGGGCTTTGTACATATTAAGCACAAGCTCTACTACTGAGCTACATCTCTAACCCCTCTATACTAAATTTTAAGTGGTATTTATGGTCATAATTTTTCTTCATTGCATTTTATTGAAGGTGTATATTGGCAAGCCATGATTGCAATTAAAACATGACACTTTCAAAACACTTCTTAATCTTAAAAATTAGAGTAAGAACTTTTTTTGGTAATATGTGTATATATTTGATTTTCATATATTCTGTAGCTTTCAAGTATTCAACTATTTACTGGCACCTTTCAGATGTAAAGCCCTGTGCCAGAAGCTGTGAACTGTACAATGACTTAGACATGGTCAAACTTATCAGGTCAGGAAAGACAAATGTACAGCTATTATAAGGTGCTGTACTGTGACAGATCATTTTTCTGATTGCTAGGTGACATTAATTTTCCATTTTGCATTTGGAATATGCTAGAATTTTACATTTTGACCTTTATTCAAAGATACTTTGAATACTAAAAGTTAAAAAAAATCCGTCTTTTAGACCTTTGAAATCAAACTGCAGTAGAAGGGAACAGGCCAATAAAGTTGTTTCACATAAGTTGGGACTAAGTAGTTAACATGGAGTTGGTTTGCACATGTTCTTGCATGTTCCCATACATGTAAACTTCCTACTTTATTGGATTCTGAAGCTTAAAGAATTAATACATGAAAAGTATTAATTAATGTCTCTAAGTTTGGAAAACATGCTTATAGTTAGTAAGTAAGCACCCTGAGCAAAAGATTCTAGTGAAGGTTACCTTCATGGAAGCCACTACACAAGAAGCCTGTCATGAAAGTTAATGGCCATCCTTTCTGCTAGTGATCTCAAAGTCAAGAAATGGTAAATGACGTAAAGTTGTATAACCTCCAGAATATGCAGTGAGTTTTTTATTTCCTTTGTAAACCCTGGATAACAACATGGATTACTTAACATATAAAAGCTGTATTCATCAATAAGTAGATTTCTAGAAATTATGGGTAAAGCTTGCATGAGTTTCAAATAATTTCCATTCATTTCTACTATGTCAGCTTCTAATAGTTAAAAAAAAATTCCAGGATCTAACAAAATCATCCCACCTTTTATTTCCAGGGTACAATCTACTATTGCCAATGTATCTATTAGTATTTTATTCTTTCCTAATAACTATCCCAAAGGAATAGTCAGATGTCCAATCAATGCCTATGATCTTTTCAGGCATTTAAAAACCTTGTAGATATTAAAAGGCACGACCTTGGCTCCATTTCTTTAAGGGTATGTACAGCAAATATCTTCATCTTTGAGGTTTAAGTAGCCAGGCCAACTGCCACATTGTTCCAGGTGTTTTAGTATTCCCTGGCTGTAATAGCAGTGCACGTATGCTGAGCCCAGAAAAATGCTAGCTCCTCTGTTTGCATTTTTAAACATGTTACTACTTTAACAAGTGTTATCAAATGTATTTGACCCAAAGAGTTATCAATAGCAGAGGTTTTAGCTTTCTCTTTCTTTGTGGAAAGAATCTTGATATAATTGGATAATCATATAGTTTTTCATTATATTCAGATTTGGTTTCCAAAGATAGACCCAAAGAATTTGCTTCTTTCTGTATTCTTAACCTGTATTTTGTGTAACTGGCACCAAAGGGAGAGACCCCTGAGATACTCCTGTGTGAGACAGCAGGTCACCTCAACCACTAGTGAGCTGGCTGAATAGGGGAAATCAAATTCCCTGAATGAGATAGGCTGCATGAAGGCAGCAAAGGATAATGGAGACTAGACAGCAGAGGGTACACCTGTGTGTTGTGCATGTCTGGTGTCCTGGGTCATATTCAGCTGATTACTGTCACTCTGGAATGAAGGCCCACTTTTTACAGATTGTATGATTTTCTTTTTCCAGGAAATCTGCAATTTCTATGCAAAATTTGTCATCTTTAAAATACTATGCAAGTCAAAAGAAGTACTTCTGTGGCTCAGACTATGGTTTGTGTCATGATCTTGTTTTCCAAACAGGTGGATGGTGGCACCTGAGACCATTGTATCACCTTTTTAAAAACTTTTACATATTACTTAACAGCAGCTTTGAAATAATGTTAATCTGTCTTTATAACCAATGGATACTATTTACAAAAAAGATTACAATATGACTACTTAGGTCCAAGCCAGAGTTCCTTTTCACACTAAACATAAATCAACCACTGTTACTGTTTAATATAACTCTGGAATTAATGCCATTCTCTTTCTAAGTTTACCTTGAGCTAAACCTCATTTCGGTCTACATGTGAGACTCTGAGCCACATGGTTCTGCTTGAAAGGAAAGAGAGGTATGAAGTGTTTGCTGACAGATCTCAGTGAGATCTCTGGAGAACGCATTTCCTTTCCTCTGTTCCCCTTAGGAAAGAAGTCATTCAACGAATGTATGTTGACTATTGGACCTTCTAAATTATAAATGTCCACCTTCTGTTGTTGTGTCCCTTGGCATGAAGGTTTTCTCCTTCAATCAGTAATTTCCATTTCAACCATGTTTGTTATTGCAATTAGCCATCTTCTTCTAACTCCTCTTTGCAATTTTTAATAAAAGCAACAAGAAGACAAACCTATATTTCCTAAAGAAAAATGTCTTTCACATTCCAGCCTCAGCTATTGAACATTTAAAACAAAATTATTCATCATCAATAGTTTGCTAGGGGATATGCTAAATTGGGGGGATGGACTATGAAAATTCATAACACATAGCAATGTATGATCTTTAAAAAAATGCTAATTTACTGTAATGTCGATACTTTCTCTGGGTGGAGTGCAGGTGATGCATAATAAATCATTAGTGAACCAAGCCAGCATCTTGTTAGGCACTGTGCTGGTTCCACAAGGTTATAGAAGTATATTTCTGAAGCAACTCTGGTACTAAATTTTGATTCTTTAAACAAGTTGCTGCTTCTGACGGTGATTTTCTTTCCTTCTCCTCCTCTGAAAAACTTTGTCTTTCATTTTTTTTTTTAAGGAGCATAACTCATTAATTGCCACTAATAATAGCAACTGCATGATGTTTTATAATTCCTGAAGAAAGGTGCTACCAAAATCTAATACATCTTAACTCTACATAACTTTAAAGTTTTAATGAATACATTTATAGAACATGCATGTGGTTAAGCCAAAAAATGAAACCATTAATTGCCAAGTTGGATTTAAGCCCTAATTTCCTTCCTTTCCAGATTCTGAATGCTCCTATATTGGGCAAATGGGTAAGTGCTGATGCTTTGTTCGGGGAACTTGGCCAGCTCACTGTCTCAGTTGCCACAAGTCAGGACTCCTTTTAAATCAAAGTGGTAGTTAGCAGTTACTCTTCCTAGCAAGAACTGATAGTTCCAGCGAGGGACATTGAAACTCTCAGTTCCTTTTTAGTTAGTGTGTTTTTCGTCTTTTAAGAGCAGGTTATTAAACCCTCCTCTTGCCCCATCTCACACTCAAAACTCATAGAATATTTCATTTCATACATCAATGACTGAATACACTTATTTTTCAGCAACTCATGGAACAATTTCTAAAATACACCATATTTTAGGCCACAAAGCAAACCTTAGAAAATAAAAAAGAGAGAGATAAAATACCCTGAATTCTATCAGATCACAATGGAATGAAATTAGAAATCAACCGTAAGATAAAAAATAGAAACCACTCCAATACTATTTAGTCAAATAATTTGAATGATAACTGTCCCTGGAAAGATTGCCTGGTAACATGATTCACACAAGGTGGGAATGCTTAACTTTACTACCTGCCTTATCCTGGTGCTGATGCCCTTTCTGTTCCTCCTTGCTTACATTTCCTACTTGCTGAACAAAAATACCTTAGAGGAGTATCAAAAAGGTGCTGTTGTTGAAGTTTGAGTGGTCTCCCCAGTCCCAAGGAGTGAATCCTAGTTCGCAATTTACTTTCCATTCTAAAGTACATAAACAAGACATTTAATATTCTGGCCGAGTACCTTCTGATTAGAAACAGAAGGAACCATGGTCACCAGGCACATTTCCTCTTCTCCACATGGAATATAGAACTCTGTTACAGTGTTTCCAACTTTTGTCCTTAGGATTTTCTGTCTTACATCCTCAAGAACTCCAGCAAGCTTAAGTCCATGTGGTTTATATTAATTAATATTTTTGGATTAAACATTAGTACTGAGACTTTAACCTACATGAAAATTTATTTAACAATAAGCACATTATCTGTTGACAAAATAACATTTTTTAATGAAAAATAATGATTTTTCCAAAACCATGAACTTTAGTGAGGAAAGTTTTATGTTTTTGCAAAATTCTTTCACATCTGATTTAAGAGAAGACAGCTGGGTTTCGCATATCTCTGCATTAGTCTGTTGTCCAATGCTATTTTAGTTGATGTGTTTTCAGAAAATAGGGCCTCTTACAGATGGATAGTTGGAAAAGAAAGAATCACCATAATAGGCTGTTCAGGTAATTGTGGAAATTCTTCTTTAATACTATACCAAAACTTGACAAGTGGTGGTTTCTTGCAGGTGGGAGATTGAAACAATTTCAAAGAACTTTCTGTATACTGTTAAAGTACATTGATGTTTCATTTTGAATGGATCTTTTACCTCTATATGATTTTGTGACATTATACATTTGATCCTTGGAAAATATTGGTGAACTGAGTTATGCAAATCTTTCAGATGTTGACACATTTCACTATATCAGATCAAAATCATCACATTTAGTAATATTACCACCAGTCTTATCAGAAAGGTCTTTAAATATTGGAAAGCTATCCAGTTCACTGTGGCAAGTATAAGTTCTCCAAAATTCTAATTTTCATCTGAAGGTTAGAATTTTATTATTGATGATAAATACTAAAAGTTGTTTTTGTTGAACTGTCCTATTTTATTTTCAAGAACACATCTGCAAAAACCCTTGTTTTTTCTATCATTCATTTGTTCAAGTAAAAATGTCATTCAGTGAAAGTGCAGCAAGTTCAATTTGCAACTCAGTTCCTTTGCGGAACCCTTATAAACCAGAAGCTCTTTACATATGTTTCTTACTTTGTCACACAGAACATTAAAAAGATGTGAATTCAAGGGTTGAGTTTTAATAAAATTTATAATCCTTAGAATGAAAGTGTTTGGAGCTCTGTTTTTTAATTTTTTTTTAGAACCAGTAATGTGTAATATTATCAAAGAATTGTTTTGGAAATACTTTTGACCTTTTGGACCCCTGTGAAGATCTTGAGGACCCCCAGGAATCTGTGAACCAACTTGGAGAATGTTGTTCTATTACATATTTCTAAATCCCTAGGTTACATTAGCAGATATTCCCTCATGAAGAAGTGGGGCTGTGCTATATTTCCTCCCTTATTCAAATACCAAAATAAAACAAATAGACATTTTTTTTACACTTGCCACATTTTGGTAGTTCCTCATCCCAATCTACCATAACAAGCATGAGTTGGGTCTGAGCTTTATCCTCAGTTACCAGTTTCTCCTCTCTCAAATTTCCTTTGGCAAGTCTCTGTCCATCCTGGCATTATGATGCTGACTTCCACTCAGTTTCCTGAGACTCCCCATAGCTTATCCTGAGTTCTGCATTGAATCATGCTCCTACTGAGTTTTAATATTTTACTGTTGAGAATATCACCCTCAGTTGCATAGTCAGTACTTAAAGGTCTTTGCTCAAATATAGCCGCAATGTGAAATATATGTATTAAGGTCAAACACACTTCTGGAAACTCTTTTACTGATTTTACCAAATGAAGAAAATTATTAGATTACCTATTTGTTTTTTTTCTTATTGTTCTAATTAGTAGTATATGAGAGTAAAATGCACTTATGCATGTTGATACATCATACATAAATGGAGTATAATTTCTCATTTTTCCTGATTGTACATGATGTAGAATCACATAGGTCATGCAGATATATACACACACACATATACATATACATACATACACACACACACACACATACATAGGGTAATAATGTCTAATTCATTCTACTCTTCTTCTACCCCCATACTCCTTTATTCTAACCTTTTGCCTAATCCAGATTACCTCTATTCTTCTCTAGCCCTCACCCCCTTACTGTGAATTAGCATCTGCATATCAGAGAAAACATTCAGTCTGTTTTTTTGGGGATTGGCTTATTTTCTTCCCTTAGCATGATATTCTCCAGATCATTTCATTTACTAGCAAATGCCATAATTTCATTCTTTAAGGCTGAGTAATATTTCTGTGTGTGTATAAAATCACATTTTTTTAATTCATTCATCAGTTGAAGGGCATCTATATTGGTTCCATAGTTTAGCTATTGTGAATTGAGCTGCTATAAACATTGACGTGGCTGAGTATGTTGACTGGGTATAAAGCAAAGCATGAGATAGCTGGGTCAAATGGTGATTCCATTCAAAATTTTCTGAGGAATCTTCACACCGTTTTCCATAATGGTTTCACCAATTTGCAGTCCCACCAGCAAAATGTGAATGTACCTTTTCTCCCACATCCTGACCAACATTTATTGTTGTTTGTATTCTTGATAATTTTCATTCTGACTGGAGTGAGATGAAATCTTATTTTTGATTTGCATTTCTCTAACTGCCAAAGATGTTGAACATTTTTTTTCATGTTTGTTGATCTATTGTATTTCTTCTTCTGTGAAATGTCTTTTCAGTTCCTTAGCCCATTTATTGATTTGGTTATTTGTTTTATTGGTGTTTTTTGACTTCTTTATGCATCCTGGAGATTAATGCTCAGAGGTACATGTGGTAAAGATTTTCTCCCATTCTGTAAGCTCTCGCTTCACATTATTGATTGCTTCTTTTGCTGAAAAGAAGATTTTTAGTTTTATTTCTTCTCATTTATTGATTCTTGATTTTACACTTTAGGAGTCTTGTTAAGGAAGTCAGATTCTAAACTAGCCTACTTTTTCTTCTATTAGGCATAGAATCTCTGATCTAGTGCCTTAGTCTTTTTTGATCCATGTTGAGTTGAGTTTTGTGCAGGGTGAGAGATACAGGTTTAATTTCATTTTGTTACATGTGGGTTTCCAATTTTCCCAGACCATTTGTTGAATAGTAGGCTATCTTTTCTTCAGTAAATGTTTTTGGCACCTTTGTCTAGTATGAGATCACTGTATTTATGTGGGTTTGTCTCTGTGTCTTCTATTCTATACCATTGGTCTACATGTCTATTTTGGTGCCAGTACCATGGCATTTTGTTACTTTAGCTCTATGCTATAGTTTAAGGTCTGGGAATGTGATACCTCCTACTTCACTTTTCTCACTAAGGATTGTTTTGGCTACTCTGTGTGTCTTATTTTTCCAAATGAATTTCATGATTGCTTTTTCTAACTCTATGAAGACTGTTGTTGGAATTTTAACTGGAATTGCATTAAATCTGTTTTGGTAGTATGGCCATTTTGACAATATTAATTCTACTTATCTAGGAGCATGGGAAGACTTTCCATTTTCTAAGGTCTTCTTCAATTTCTTCCTTTAGTGTCGGCAGTTTTCATTGTAGAGGTCTTTCACGTCTTTTGTTAGATGATTCCCAAATAGTTTATTTTATTTTTTTGAGGCTATTATGAATGGGGCAGTTTTTCTGATTTCTGTTTTAGTAGATTCAACACTGATATATAGGAACATGTTTGATTTATGGGTGTTGATTTTCTATCTTGCTACTTTATTGAATTCATTTATTAGTTCTAGAAGTTTCCTGGCAGAATTTTTTGGATCTTCTAAATACAGAATCATCTCATTGGCCAATAGTGATAATTTGGGTTCCTTTTTTCCTATTTGTATCTCTTTAATTTCTTTCGTCTGCCTAATTGCTGTGGCTAGAGTTTCAATGATGATGTTGAATGGAAGTGGTGAAAGAGGGCATCCTTGTCTTGTTTCAGTTTTTAAAGGGAATGCTTTCAATTTTTATCCATTTAGAATGATGTTGGTCTTGGGTTTAGCATAGATTGCTTTTACTATGTTGAGGTATGTTCCTATATCCCTACCTAGTTTTTTTTTTAGTGTTTTGAACATGAATGTTGATATATCTTGTCAAATGCTTTTTCTGCATTTATTGAGATGATCACATGATTCTTGTTTTTAAGTCTATTGATATGATGAATTATATTTATTGATTTTCATATGTTGAACCAATCTTGCCTCCTTGTGATGAACTCCACTTGATTGTGGTGCACTATCTTTTTAATATACTTTTGTATGTAATTTGCCAGAATTTTATTGAGAATTTTTGCATCTATATTCATCAGGGATATTGGTCTGAAGTTTTCTTTCCTTGATGTGTCTTTGTCTAGTTTTGGCATCAGGGTGATACTAGCTTCATAGAATGAGTTTGAAAGGATTCCCTCCTTTTTTATTTCATGCAATACTTTGAGAATTATTGGTGTTAATTCTTCCTTGAAGGTCTTGGAGAACTCAGCTGAGAATCCATCTAGTCCTAGACTTTTCTTGACTGGTAGGCTTTTGGTGACATTTTCTATTTCATTACTGACAATTGTTTAAATCATGTATGTCTTCCTGATTCAGTTTGGGTAGATCATATGTCACTAGAAATTGTTGATGTCAAGATTTTCTATTTGATTGAAGTATAGATTTTCAAAATAGTTACTAATTATCTTATGTATTTCAGTTTTTTCTGTTGTGATATTTCCTTTTTCATCAGCTATTTTAGTAATTTGAGTTTATCAATTTTATCTATTTTTTCAAAGAATCAACTTTTTTGTTTTGTCAGCTTTTGAATGATTTCTTTTGTTTCAGTTTCATTGATTTCATCTCTGATTTTAATTATTTCATGTCTTCTACTGTTTTTGGTGTTGATTTCTTCTTTTTTTCCCCCTAGGGCTTTGAGATGTAATGTTAGCTCATTTATTTGTTGACTTTTTATTCTTTTAATATATGAGCTTAATCCAATGAATGTTCTTCTTATCGCTGCCTTCATAGTGTTTCAGAGGTTTTGATATGTTGCATCAGTATTCTCATTTACTTCTAAGTTGTTGTTTTTTTTTAAATTTCATCCTTGATTTCTTCTGCTATCCATTCTTCATTGAATAGTGTATTATTTATTCTCCATGTGTTAGAGTAGCTTCTATTTTTATTTTTGTTATTGACTTCTAATTTCATTCCATTATGATCTGATAGAATGCAGGATATTATCTCCATTTTTTTTTTTTTTTTTTTTTTGGTATTTACTAAGGGTTGCTTTGTGGAATAAGATATAGTCTATTTTTAAAGAAGAATCCATGTGCTGCTGAGAAGAAAGTGTATTTGATGGATGAAATATTCTATATATTTCTCTTAAGTCTAAATTATTGATTTTATTATTTAGTTCTTTAGTTTCTTTATTTAGTTTTTGTTTGAAATATCTGTCCAGTAGTGAGAGAGGTGTGTTAAAGTCATCCAGTATTATTGTGTTGTGATCTATTTGATTCTTGAAATTGAGAAGTTTTTGTTTGATGTACATAGATACTCCATTGTTTGGGGGCATAAATGTTTATTGTTATGTCTAGCTGATGCATAATTTCCTTAAGCATCATGAAAAGTCCTTCTTTATCCCTTATGATTAACTTCGGCTTGAAGTCTACTTTATCTGAAATGAGAATGGAAATCCCTGCTTGTTTATGTGATCCATAATAGTGGTATGTTTTTCTCCTATCCTTTCACCTTCAGTCTGTGGATGTCTTTTCCTAGGAGGTGAGTCTCCTGGAGACAGCATATTGTTGCGTCTTATATTTTAATCCAATCTGCCAGTCTATGTCTTTCAATTGATAAATTTAGGCCATTAATATTCAAGGTTATTATTGAGATATTATTTGTATTTCCATTCATTTTGGTTTATTTCTGTTTTTTTAATATTCATTTTTTTTAGTTTTAGGTGAACACAATAACTTTATTTTATTTTTATGTGGTGCTGAGAATTGAAGCCAGTGCCTCACGCATGCTAGGTGAGTGCGCTACCACTTGAGCCACATCCCCAGCCCAATATTTCTGGTTTTTAATTTGAATTAGTTTCATCTTTGATTAACTACTCATTTAATGTAGTTTCTCTTTTTGCTGGTTTCCGCTTCTTTTTTTTTTTTTTTTCACTTCATCCTCATGGAATATTTTGTTGAGAATTTATTTTAAATGTAAAGATGCTATTGAAAGCAAATTGGGTAGGGCTCAGAATATTTAATGTTTGGGGTTGGTCTTGGGTTTGCAAACTGCAGATGTGATTCCTCTATTTACCATCTCTTTGACTTTCTATAAGGTATGCTACCTCTTTGATTCTTATTTTTCTCTTCTCTGTAAGAGTGTTCATGATGTTTATTTGTAAGGGTTGGGTGAGGATTAATCTTGCGTGGAAAGCAACGTGTTGCACATAGTAGATAGCAACTGTTTTAAAAAATACATCACATTTTATGAACTTGGTAATTAGAGATTTACCAGTTCTGTTCTATAGAGTGCATTATTTTAGTATGAAACTGTGCCCTTGCAATGTAGAAAAGTGGTTTTTTTGGCATGTGTGCATAGCTGAATTGTGAAACACTTTTTTTTCTTTTTTAAGCGTATAAGTAATGGATAGCAGATGAGAGACAAAAATGCAAGAAATCTTTTTTCAATATCCAAACATGACAGCAAATAAAATTGTCTTGTTCAAAGAATAGAGCCCTTAATTGGATGGGATTTTTATTTGATTCGTGATCTAAGGCTCATACTGTGGCTTGGATATATTCTAGCCCCATTACTGTCTAATAGCTTACTTATACATTGGCTGGTCGTGCCAAAGGATAGGTTTTATTCGGAGAATCTCCTCTTAATTCCAAACTTAGAAGTAGATGACAAAGCATAAAATGTCTGGAGTGATAAAACTGAATATAGAATGAAGCATCACTCGCTTTTTCTCAGATGCTAGACTTTTTTTCATGTAACAGAGAAATACCTACATGGTAGCGTGTATTGTGTTTGCACATACCAAATGAGCTGTAGACATGGCCTTCAGGTAACATAAAGCAAATAATTTTTTTGTTGTTGTTGTTGCCAGCTGGGGTATAACTAAATGCTTGCCACTCTCCCTGTAAGTTAGTCATTTTTGATCATTGGTCTAGTACATTAAGAGGTGATTTTTCTGTTAGACATGATGCACGTCAATAGTAATACATTGTCCCAAACTCTTAATATGAAAAGATATTTTATTTCACTTTTAAAATCATTCTGGGCTATGAGGAACTTTCTTTTTCAACCCATTACTGGCTTTGGTAAAATCTATCGTGATGAACATATAGGCAAATAGCTATTGAGAATTTTGGATTCATTAGCAGGGCTTATTCCTCTGGCTATATTTCCTGATAATAGTTTTCGGTTAGATATGTGAGTGTCAGAGAGCAGAAGTAGTAAGAATTTGTCTTGTGTGCTCATTAGTGGATGCATACAGGATGAGGTAGCAGGAGACAGTCTGAGGAATAATCACTACCTTCTAGTTCTTTCCCTTCATTTCATCTCATTCTTCACTGTGTTTATTGGGCATTAGTTTAAAAGCCTTGCATTGAATAGGAACTTTGGCAAATGTAAATATTTGATGTAAGTATTGTGTGGGCTCAATTTTAGCAAATCCATTTCTTTCAAGAAGAAGACTACAGAGAAAATGTTTGTACTGATTTAGGAATGTTAAGAATTTTGGGGAGTGGCTCCTCAGAATCCTGCAGTATGTTAGTCATGTTTGTGGCTATGATTTTCTTGATTTTTAAAAATTTTGTTCTTTAATCCAAGCTTTTAGAAAGTACAAAATGTCTCCATTTTAGGGTTTTAGAAAATGCTTCACACATATATTTACATTTACTGTGTGTGTGTGTGTGTGTGTGTGTGTGTGAGAGAGAGAGAGAGAGAGAGAGAGAGAGAGAGAGAATGGCCTTGAAGAGCAGACTGTGGCATCTGATCATGTGAAAGGTGGGGTCTCTGTCTAGCAATGCCCCACCCTCCAGCTGCTTGGCTTCTGTTAAAAGGGCTACAGAGTCTCTGCAGAGCTCTTCCTGGTATGGCTCTTCTGTGCCATCTGGTTCAGGACTATGGTCTTACACCCAAAGGCAGATTTCCTTATTTTACAGGGAGTGAGCCACATTCCTCAACCAGTGGATGAGGAATTCCAGCCATTCCAGCTACCCTTGCCTATGCCTATGACCTTTCTATTTAACCCAGATCATGGAGTACCAACTCACTCAATGAAAACTACTGTGTTGCAATTTTGTTTGTGCTACTGGCCAATACTGTGATATCAAGCAATATGTTTGATCTGGGCTTTTAGTTTCCTCATACACAAAATGAAGTAATTAAATAAAAGGCCCTGTTTGGTGAATTGGTAATTTTCATGAGAAAGGTGAAATTATTGAGATAAATGAGGCTTGGCACTGACATGATTGGTATGCTGTTTATCAAGCTGTAGAGATCTCCAAGTACATTGTGGCACTATTTTGGAAAGATGTGTGGGATCGCAAATGTTGAAGAGTTTTGATCATGACTTTGTTCTCAAGTAGAGCATAAAGCTTTTTGTTAACCATTTATAGAATGATGACTGAGGGTTTCCCAGTACAGTTTTCTTAAATACTCTTGTCCTAACCAATCTTCTTATGCCTAAGTGTAATTTTTTTTTTTTTCATGTGGCAATCACTGGTAATTGAGCAGTTGTTGAGCTCAGGCTGTGGGTTCTCTCATAGTGGGTAAAAGAAGCATGTTAAGATGATAAAGATGTTTCCCATACACCTGAGATGGAAACTTAGAGACAAATAATAGAGGCAAAATGAAATAATAGAATCAAAGCATGAACTACATAATAGAGGTAGTAGGAGAAGAAATAAATTCCAATTGGAGAGTTGAGAAAGGATTCATAAGTGAGATGAATACATACCTGAGTTGGACCTACAGAGATGAGAGCTAATATTAAAATAGGAAGAGGAAAATAAAAGGTTGTTTTGGGCAAGGAAGGAAGGACATTATGGATTGAAGCAGTCAAGGACATGGAGCACATGTCTATGGGAAGAGAATGGAGTTTTGCAGAAAAGCGTTGATGGAGAAGACCAGTAGTGACTGTTGCTGTAGTGTAGGCAAGAGATGGTGTCTTATATAACTAGGGGAATAGTTGTGGAGGTGAAGAAAACTGAGGTCAACTTAGAAAATACGATGGATGGCATTTCTTTCTCTCTTTTTTTTTTCCTTTTTAAAGAGAGAGAATTTTTTAATATTTATTTTTTAGTTTTTGGTGGACACAACATCTTTTATTTTTTATTTTTATGTGGTGCTGAGGATCGAACCCAGCGCCCCGTGCATGCCAGGTGAACGTGCTACCGCTTGAGCCACATCCCCAGCCCCTCGATGGCGTTTCATATGGGGGTGAAGCAGAGAAGCGTAAGAATGAATCCTAGATTTTTGGCTCTCATAACTGAAAAGTACTGCCATTCACAGAGAAAAGAAATAAGGTTTTCAGAAAGAAAGTCATACACTCAGTTTTGGTCATCTATGTTGAGAAGTCAGGTTATTCGATTTCAGTAACAAATCCTGGTAGACGTGTTTGAGATCCATCTACTTTTATGTAGAGGAATAAGCATGGATGAATTCATTAGGGATAAAACATCTGTATAAATAAGCAGGGTATCTGGGATTCAGTGAACACTGAGAAATTTAGACCTATTGGCTGTGTGGAATTTGCTGATTCACAAAGGAGACTGAGAACTGGCCATGTTCAGTCTAATGGCATGAATATAAAAGGGAAAACTTGTACAGACACATTTGAGAAAGAGGGTGATGAAATATTGAGAAAGATATGGTTAGGAAGGAGAATAGAAGAAAGACCCAGTCATAGGTGTTATAAAAGTTATTTAGGAATGATCTTAAAAATACTGAACATTATTCTCTTTGCTTCAGGTCTTCTTCATAAAAGTAAAGACCTGTCTTATTGTTCATTACTGAAATCCCAGCAAGCTTGGGCTCTATGAATATAAGGCAATGAAAAAAATGTTGACAAACTCAAATAATTATTCTTTTTATATATAATTATTCAGATATTTCAAATTGCTGTACATTTGATTAACAAATATGTCTTAGGTCTGACCTCTCTTTTGAGCTCCATTCCTACATTTTTAGTTGTTTGTTAACATTCTTACTTAGATCACCTGGCTTCTCAAATTTGATACTTTTTCTACCTTCAGATTTCTTCATAATACATTCATCTGTTACAGATTTTAAAATGGACTCTCTTATGGTCTGGAATTTCTGTGTGTGAACACACACACCTGTGTGACTCCTTAGAGAGTCAAAAATTGTGCAAATTACAATGCTTTCATGACAGCTTTATGCAGTATTCCCACTGTGCTTTATGCTTTTTATGTAATCACACTAAATAAGTTTTTGGCTTAATCAGGGTGTTGTTAACAAGCCACATGAATTTTTGAACTCTGCCTTTTAGTGTGTGAGAAAAAATAGAAAACTTTCAGAGACAAATAAGAAATAGTGTACTTAATGAGTAATATAAAAAGAGAGTTAAAACTTTGGTTATTCCTGTATAGAAAAAGAAAATAAATGACTTTTGATGGCAAATCTGCATTTCCATTGTAGCAGGAGTTATACATATATCCCAAGAATTCTTTCAAGTCTGAAGTCTTATGCATCATGGGGGTAACCTAATCATTTCCCTAGTGTGAGAGAACAGTTTGGTTGGAAATAGGTTGTCCCCCTGATGAGCATGACTGGGGCCAAAGTGGCAAGCCATTGTAGGCAGTCAGTTACATCTCATTGGTCTTAGTCTTCTGGCATCTATTTTGATTGGTAAGTGCCTTTGTGTTTTGCTTTAGATTAGAAGTTATAAATAAGCTTTTGGGTTTTTTAGAATTCTTATTGATCCAAGTATTTTAAGAATAATTTTAATTATAAATTTTCTATCTAATTAAAAATCTCTCTTCTCTCTTGAATTGTTTAAAAACTAATGTTGTTCTTAGGGATAATTCTCCTAAGTGTCAGACCAAAAAGTGATGGTTCACCTTCAAAATTAACACTGAAAACTTCTGAAGATGTATATTTTTAGTTATGTCACCAGCTTCATTTACAACAAAATATATCTTTGAGGTAGGTTGTCTAACAGACTTTAAAAAAAAATTTATATTTGATTTGGAATGATTGTTAGAACTGTTAAGACATCTTTCCACCCAAAGGACAATATAGACTGTTTGATCCTTGTGGCTGGCAGAACAATGACCTCACGAAGAAGTCCACTTCCTAGTCTCTAGAACCTGAGTATGTTACATTACATGGCAAATGACAATCAAGATAGCTGAAGGAATTAAGACTGCTGATTAGTTGATTGTAAAATAGAGAGATGACCCTGATTAACCTGGTGTGCCCAGTGCAATCACAGGGATTCTTATTTGTGAAAGAAGCAGAAGAGAAGCTTGGACTTTACTGCTGCTGATTTTGACTGTAGGGGCTATTAACCAAAGATTGTGGGCAGCCTCTAAAAGTTGGAAAATACAGAGTAACAGACTTACCCTGAAGCCTCCAGAAAGAAACTCAGCTCCTTTGACATCTTGATCTTAACCTAAGGAGAACTGTGCCAGATTTCTGACCAACAGAACTAGATACAAAACATGAAAGGTTCTACAGGACATTTGTAGAAACCTTCCTTGCTATTTGGCTACATAAATGTCTTCTCATATTCTAAATACTAGGCATTTATAATTTTCCTAGAAAAATGAACATAGCCGGGTATGGTAAGCACACACCTGTAATCAGAGCAGCTTGGGAACCTGAGGCAGGAGGATCACAAGTTCAAGACAGCCTCAGCAACTTAGACCCCTGTCTTAAAACAAAAATAAAAAGAGCTCAGTAGTTATGCACCCTGGGTTTACTCTGATACCAAGGAGGAAAAAAAAGAAGAAAAATTAGCCTATTTTTAACGTTGTGTGATCAGAGGAAAGCATCCTCGCTCTCATAAAGAATAATATTTCTTACCTAATCAAAATTGGCATAATATGTTTTGCTAGTGAATGTGATTATATTTACCTTTATGAATATATTGATTATAAAAATATCTATTGGATTATTTATTATATATATTTGATATTGAGGTCAATTTTCATAGCTTACGTATCAAAAGTAGGCCAATCTAATTCTGAGTAAAAGGTAGCCTATAAAAAAATAACATATTTGAATATTCTTATCTGAGTGGCTTATCCCTACAAGGAATGATGAATAGACATTTGCTCAGTAAATATCAATAATGTCTATTTGTTTTCAACTTTAGGAATAAAAATACCCAGAAGTATAATTATCTTTGCAGAAAAGAACATATCTATTTTGAATATTTATTTGTTGAGAGAGAGGGGGGAGGGGGGAGGGAGGGAGGGAGAGAACTTTTTAATATTTATTTTTCAGTTTTCAGTGGACACAACATCTTTATTTTATTTTTTTATGTGGTGCTGAGGATCAAACCCAGCGCATGCCAGGTGAGCACGATACCGCTTGAGCCACATTCCCAGCCCCTCTATTTTGGACTTTTATACTATAAAAGTAAAGGTGGGGGCCTGGGACTGTTGCTCAGTGGCAGAGCACTTGCCTAGCATGTATGAGGCATTGGATTCAATCCTTCACACCACATAAAAATGAATAAATAAAGGCATATGTCCATCTACAACTACAAAATAATAATAATAATAATAATAATAATAATAATAATAATAATAATAAAAGTGAAGTAGAACTGACAGATATATGAAGTGAAAGGGCAGACGGGAGAAGAATTAGGACCATGAGGTGCTCTTTTACCCTGAGGACTAAAGAAATGCTGTCTTTAGATGGTAAAATAAAAACAAAAGCAACTCTCCCCCGCAAAAAAAAAAAAAAACCCTGAAGTTTACAGTATTCATTCTGATGATAAAGCTAACTACTGGTGAAAACAAAATATTTCAATAACTGTGTTAGGAGAAGGAAAGGTGGAAATGTTGTAGGACCTAAGTGTATTAAGTTCCCCTCAATGGTTTAAGGAAGTCAAAAGATGATTTCTGAAGTTAATTACTTAGGGCAATCAGAAATGCTTATTTAGAGAGAAGGTGTTAATATTCAAAAGTACTGAAACAAATATCTAAAAGAGTTGCCTCTGCATCATTTCAATTTTAAAAAATCAAAGTAATGCTTATGTATGGTTTAAAGCAGGGCTGGAAAACCATTTTTGTAAAGGTCCAGTCAGTATTTTAGCCTTTACAGATTATATGATCTTTGCTTTTGTGGTACATAAGCAGTGAAGACAGCACTCAAGCCAATGAAGTCAGTTCCATTAAAAATAGTGGTCAGGTGGCACCTTCCCATGCAGACCATGTCCCTGAAGTAGCCCCTTTAAACCCTTTATTTGTCTTTTAATTTTTTTCTGTAATTAAAAAAATATGATTCAAGGAATAGCAGTATACTTTTATTTCTAAATATGAATCTTCAGCTGTTTCTTAATCCATCAATTTTAGACATTACCTATTTACATCCTATTAAGGTGGTTGAAAACACTAGCTTTCTTACAGCTTTGCCCTCTTTCCCTTGCCTCCCAGAAGTATTGCTGGAATTTTTAGTTAAATCTGTAATTAGTGTTTTTTACTATTCTGACCATGCTGATACTGTTCACTCTTGACCCAATAACTGGAATTGTTTGTTATGCAGAATTTTGTTTTTTGACATGCATGTATTTTATTTGCTGAGTTTTCTTTGAATTCTCAAGTAGTTCTTTCTACTCGTAAGAGTTGTAGAAAATGGTTCTCACTACAATTTTTTTCCAGAGTAAAACCCTTCATAAAACCTTCATAAAACCTATCAGTTTTGTGTTTTCTTCTAGTAACACTGTTCCTGGAACTCTTAATTGTCATAATCCAATCAGGGCTGGTTGTTCTCTAAGGTCCAGGAGGTTAGCATATTTATTGATGTCACTATTTGAGAATTTCCTTTCTATGTCTTCTCTATTGCATTTTCTGTTTCCTGGGTCCCTCATTTTGTTGAAGCACATTGATCTGATTACCTGTGAGGAATGGTGGGGAAAGAGGATTACCTGTAAGTCTGGCTTCTAGCTTTCTAGGATTGCTATTTCTTAAAAAAATATTTTTTTAGTTGGAGTTGGACACAATACTTTAATTTATTTATTTTTATGTGGTGCTGAGGATTGAACCCAGTGCCTCCCACATGTTAGGTGACTGCTTTATCACTGAGCCACAACCACAGCCCTGGGGTTGCTATTTTATTGCACATGTAAAGCAACAGTTTATGGGCCACATTGGTCTACAGAGTACATTTCAATCACAGAGAAAAACTGGGAAAGAGAGTTTCCTCCTGCCCCAAATTTTGACATATGAAAAACTTCTCTTGCATTTGGATACTTGTGTTTCTGGACCTTTTGCTCATATCCTGTTGACTTTGTTTTCCAAGCCAAGAGGCTCTCTTTGCCCTCTATAACTCTCAGTTTTGAGGAATTACACGAAGTAGTAACAATGGGCACCGTTTGTTGTACAAGTGTTGTAAAGAGAGGGCTATGTCAGATGCTGGGATTACAGAAGAATATGAGACAGAAATGGCTCTGCCTCTGTGGGATTTAAGGTTATGGTGTGCCAAGAAAGGAAATATTTATATATGCATCAATGCATATGCCTGTATATGTACGTGAATATGTAGTAAATTTCTCACAATCCAGTGAGGGTAGACTGTGTGGGGAAGCATGGATTTCATATGAGTTGTAAAGCTAGGCTTATTGATTTATAGCCCACCCCCCCACCACAAACACACACTCTAAACACTTTCATTTTGTGTACAGGGCTAGATTATCCTCATTATGTGGGACATTCCAACTCAAGACTGGTGTGCCTTATAATCAGGAGTTTGGAAGGACACTTCTGGGAGGCAAATAACATACAGGTCCTTCTGCCCTTCTGGAAATATTTTCATTTAAAATAAAAGGCACCACAACCATATTTAGTAATGATATAAATCTACTAGAAATTTATTTTGTAGAGGAAAATTTTGCTTGGTGTGGGGCAGGGTCCTCTTGGTGAGGATGAGAAAATAGTTAATACCATGTGCTGTTTCTGCACCTCTTCCCTACATATTCAACCTGATGCAGGAACTAGTTTTCCCACCGACATCTCAGGGTTCTTTTTCTGAGTTTCGACTTTTACAAATGACAGCAAAAGTTCTTGCCCAAGGGTGTACCATGTGTTAGTAGACCTGATTTCCCTTCTCCCGTCTGCCACTGACTTGCCTCCAGTCTTTGCTCAGATGTCACTCTTTCAATGCCTGGTCTGACCTTCCTATTTAAAAAGACACATTGCTGTATTCCTTACCCCGTCCCTATTCTCTCTCCTTTCCAAATTGCTTATCACTTACTAACATACCATTTAATTATGTTTAATTATTATCTTTATTCCTCCTTCACTAAAGTTTTAGCTTTATTCCTTCCAGAGGCTGGGTTTTTAATTCTGTTTTGTTCAGAGAGGTTGCAGGAACATTCCTTGTTGTGTAATTGGCAGTCATGGGTGTGTGGTCCAGGGTATTTCTGTTTCTTCCAAACTGCCATTGCCTGTATCAAAAGATCTAGGTCACATGGTTTGAGCTTGTGCTAAATATAAATACGATGGCTTGCTCTGTGATTACACCAGGTTTTCCCCACTTTTTTGTTATTTCATTCTGTTTCTCCTAGTCCACACTCCTATGACAAATGCACAATCAATGTCAGAAGTAGTTTTAAGAGCTGGGGACATAGAACACCATAGAGGTGTTGGAATCAGAGAGCTTATGCACTAGTTGGGAAGATCAAGCTGTAAAAATTAACAAATAATTGAATAAGGATATCTCGTGATCCTCATCATTACAAAATTGGTAGAGCATTAGCTCTAGAGGTAGTCTGAGAAGGGGATATGTGAGCTCAGCTCTGCCTACTTGCTTTCCTATAGTTGCTGTTTTCTTTTAGCTACACCTGTGATCCATCTGTAGCTGTCCAGAGGAATGACTTTGTTGTTAGAAGAACAAAACTAACAGTAGCAAGCAATATTATCTCCAGTACTTTCAGAGATCAGAGACAGATAATCCCTCACTATTCATATTGCTGCCCTACTTAAAAAAAAATTTATAAACAGTGAACTGGGGGATTAATTGATGAGGTATTTGTTTATCTTGCAGTTAACCTACTTTTCTAAACACTGCCACCAGTACCTCTTCTGCTATAAATTAAAATTTTCCTTTCTGAATCATAATTTCTTCAGTGATGGAGCCAGAAAGCACTGTTCCAGTAAAGAGCTAGTAGCAATGGCTATTACCCACATAAAACTTTAAACCTTTCTCCCTCGTTCATATGCACAAAGGTAGACACAACTGGGAAATAGTATTGTCAAAGGCATATTTTGGAGTTACTGTACCAAGGTGTCAGCATTAGAACAGCAAGGAAGTTTGAGTTTAATTGGCTGCATTAAGTAAACTGTGGGTTATTACAAATTTGTATTCTAAAATTTATTCATTTTAAAATTAATTTTGTGGCAGAATATTTTTTAGGGTTTTATAAGAGATAAATTATTTTTAAAATTAACAGCTTTCACTTTCTTTGGAGAGAGGGCTGCTTTCATTCTTTGGATGTAGGTTTTGCATTCCTTTGGACCACACAAGCTTCTAAAACCTTGGCATTGAGGGCTTTGGAGTATAAAATTTCATTGGAAACAAATAATGGAAAACATGATTTTTTAAAAAAATCAGCTGTTTTCTTTAAAGTTATTTTAAATCATTGTATTTCAGTATTATTAATGTGGGTTAGTGTTTTAAAAGTATTTCATACTGAATTTTTTAAAAAAATACATGTTTCAATTAAATGCATTTGAAATGTGTTAATTTCAGACTTTTAATACTTGATTTTTTTATATAATTTTAAGAGTGCATTGTATTTAATACTGATATTTATTTAAGGGTTAATGCATTTAAGAGTAAGCATTTAACTTGTTATTAGGTCTATAGAAAAAAAAAAAAGACTTCCATATTTTTGTGAAGACGTGGTGGGCTGCAATGATATGGATAGTAGATTTAAAACTAATTAAAATATGTTCTTTATTTTAAAAAAAACAATTAACTAATTAAGCCCCTTATTTCTCCCAAATAAGTTTAGGCTAACCCTAGAATTAAAAAAAAATGGATGTATATTTTTTTCTTTCTACTAAAGAAGAAGAGGCTATTAGTGATATTTTGAAAATTTGGATTGTGAGATAAAATAAAAGGAATTCCCTGGAATCATCCATGCTTCTATACTGAAATCATTTCTGTTTAAAATTATACATCATGGAGAAATTTCTTTTGGTTTAAGCTCTGTGTGTTCTGTTTTCCTGTTAGATGGGAAGGCTGCTGTAGGTAATCATGAAGCCAGTGAATTTCTACCAGGTTTTAAATTTATGAATTTACTACTTAAGGCTTAAAAAAATGTTAGGATTTTTTTTGGGGGGCGGGGGTCAGTGGGAGGTGTGTAGGGATGAGTGTCATTTTAGAGTGAGAAATTACTCTTTTTAAAAAGAATGTTCTAATCAATAAAATTCTGTTATTTTTTCCTTCTACCACAGTAATTCTTTTTATCTTGGGATTGAAATTTTCTCAAATTTGTTTATTAAAGAATTTTCAGATTACACCTTGAATAGCTGATAGATTAGGAAATTTTAAATAAGATGTCTCTGTAGACTTTGTTTGGAGATGCATTGTAATTGTGGCATCATGCCGAACTGCCATATCTATTATTCTTATGACATAGAAGAATTTCTTTTAAGAAGTTTCTGTACCTGTGGTTTTAAAGCCCCAAAGATCTTCTAGGTTCTAGACACTGTAGGTCCAAGTGTTGGGAATCTTTCCACCCTATTGCATCCTTGAGATATGGTGACCCTAGCCTCCATTGGACTCCTAACAGGGTGCAGAGTATATACTCCATTATGCTACCTGTTCCATTCACAGATGACCCTTTTTAATATTTATTTACTTATTTTTTTGTTTTCGGCAGACACATCTTTGTTTATATGTGGTACTGAGGATCGAACCCGGGCCGCACGCATGCCAGGCGAGCGCGCTACCGCTTGAGCCACATCCCCAGCCCACAGATGGCCCTTTTTGAAAGTCTTTCTTATGCTCAGTTTCCATCTACCTGTCTATTGTCCATGTAACATTTTTGGAGCAACTCAAAACACACTGAATATTGTATGTGGAAACCTTCTAATTTGATGAGAGGTCTGATATGCTCCTTTAATTTTTATATGTTTACTGTTTACCGAGAGCTTAAGAAAAAGGAGAAGATACGAATTTGAATAGTGTAGCTAATTGAACTTGTATGAGCTGAGTGTGAGCCTCTATCTTAGAGTGAGAACAGATGAGAGACTCTGTTTGACCTTGGCTGTCTCAGTTCCCATGTGCTTGTGGTTGAGTCTCTGTGGCCCTAGTGTGAGTCTGAATGTTTAAGAATTTTTCACAGAACATGGTCTCTGCCATAATCCAGATACTTCATCTGGTGCTCAACTGAAAAGATAATAAAATACTCCAATTAAACAAAAAGTAGTGTTGGCCTTACTGAGAGGAAGTATGTTCATTCTAATATGGTTTCTTCCTCAGGAATGTACAGGGATAATTTCATCGGTGAATTTTGCCTTACTTGATAGCTTTAAGAGCTCAGTGCCTTGTAAACTATAGTTCTACTATATTTGAAATAGCAAAATGTTTCACTTTGAGTCTTTCCATTTGAACAAACCTAAATTAGTTCGGTGCACACATCCCAAGACATATTTCTAGCCCCCATGATCTTTTATGATGTGGGTGTTCTCCAGCTGATTAACAATCCCCTCTTAAAATTTGACAAAAACTTCTGTGGTATGGCCACGTCAGCACAGAACAAGGTCATGACTCCCTGTTCTGGACATAGTACTTCTGTTGCCAGAGCCTGAGATTCCAGCAATAATAATCTTCACAGATCCATCCCACTGTTAACTCACTTAAGCCTGTGGTCAATTAATCCTCTCCTGTGTGTCCTGGCAGTTTTGAATAACTAGTGGCTAGTGAGCTACACATTTAGCTGGTAGAATAGTCTGGTCTTCCTTTAATTTGTTTTAAGATATTTTCTTTTCTTTTACTTCCAAGGAAACCAGAAATCTGGATTCATATCCTGAGCAGCTTTTGGTGGTCTTCATCTGTTTACCTGTAGATGTATATTGTGTGAAAGGAGCCATTACGTATTTCAGTTTGAAAGACATTCTTTTGGAAGTACAGTGCACACATAGGAGAGTACGCAGGTCAGTGTAGCTCACAGAGATTAAGGAACTGAATGTGGTTCCACACACCCAGGGCTTTCCTCTTTCACTCCCTGCCTTTCTCCTCACAGAGAGTGGCCAGTCTTCTGGCTACTCCTTGTTAGTTTGTTATGCCATGTGCAGAGTTGTACAATATGTACTTCTTTTGTAGTTGGGTGTTCTTGTACAGTGATACTGAGAGATTTGCCCAGATTGGTGCATGAACTTGTAGTTCTTTCTTCTTGCTGTATGGATTCCATTGCACGAACATACTACTATTTTATCTGTTCTTCTGGCAATGAATATTTGGATTATTTCCTGATTTTAAGGTATTAGAAATAATTCTGCTTTGAGTATTCTTGTTCTTACCTTTGGTAGTAACTCTCTATACTCCTTTCACTTGGATACAAACCTATTTGTGAAATTGCTGAATTTTGTAGGACATTTTTGTTTAGCTTTATGTTCAGATATTACCATTTTCCAAAGTGATTGTACACATTTACATTTTAATCGGTGTTGTATAATTCTGTTTGCTCCATGTTGGCACATTCCTGACCTTAACCAAATCTTGCCTAATTTGAACAAGATTAACATCTTCATAATATTGAGTTTTCTAATCTGTCACAGTCTTCTTCAATTTTTAGTGCACATTGCACATTTCTGTTAGACTATTCCAAAAAATATTTGATTTTGGATGCTATTGTAAATGTTATTTAATTATTTTTCTTTTACTTATTTTGTCTGCTTAGTTATTTGTGTTTCTTGTTTTCTAAGATACTTTTTATTGTGAACTGGTTGTGATTATTCACAAATGCTTTTTCTGTGTTCATTTTGATGATCAACTAGTTTTTATACTTTTTTCCTATTAATTTGATGAATAAATATGATTGATTTTTGAATTTTAAACTATTTTTGCATCACTGGAATAAATCACAATTGGTTATAATGTATTATCTTTTACATACATTACTGAGTTTACAAATGTTTAATTTATTTTTATTTAACATATGCATCCATGACAGACCAGTGTATAGTTCTCTTGTAATGTCCTTGTTAATTGTTAATATCAAAGTTATGCTATCCTCATAAAAAAAAAAGTCTAGGAGAATCTCTTCTTTTTCTAGTTTCTAGAAGCATTTGTATAAAGATTAACACTACTTGTTCCTCAAATATTTGGGAGATTTTGCCTCTGAAGTCATCTGAGTCTGGAACTTTCTTTGTGGGAAGATTGAATTTCTTTAATTGTTTTTATATTATATTTTCTATTCCTATAGTTTTTTTTTTACTAAGTTTATTGAATAATTTGTTCATTTTATGTAAACAGTAAAAACTTTAGGACTGTTCTTTTTCTAGCTAAATTTTTTTAGCTTGTTTCCCTAATATATGTATCAAAGGGCATTACCAACCTGTTCAACACTGCTTTAGTTGCAATCAACAATTACTTAATATTTAATCATTTTTAAATTAAAAATACTTTCTCATTTCCTTTATTCATCTTTGGAGTATTAAGAACTTTATTTTCTAATTTTAATTTATTTTCCATTTTTAAACAAGTGGACTTTTTCTAGATATCTTTCTGTAGTTGATTTTATTGTAATCAGAGAACACATTTTTTAATTTTTATTTTTTATTGGAGCATTGTAATTACACAAAAAGATTCATTATGCTGTATTTGTGCATGCATATAACTTAATTTACTTAATCTCCTTTCTGAGTACCTTCTCTTTCCTGCCCCTTTCCCTCCCTGGATTGGCTTGCCTTTGGAATTTGATACATGTTCCAAGTACACTTTTAAAGAAAGTGTTTTCTAATCTTTTGGGTTGTATTATATGCATACGTATACATTTGTGTGTGTGAGAGAATATATAAATACAAATAAGGTTAAAATTGTGTTGATGCTTTTTTTCCCTGAATTCTTGGTTTATTATCAAATCTCTCACTGTATGTGTGTATGCACATGTTTGTGCTGAAGATCTGTCCATTTTGGCAGAGTATTCATTGAAATTAGATTGTTGTATAGGTTAGAGTCTTGCTTTCTCCATGTTGGACTGACACTTTCCTCATAATGAAATGTACCCCTTTATATTTAGTAATACGGTTTTCTTTCTTTCACATATTCTTTATATGATGTTAGTATTCCTATACCCTCTTTCCCTCGGTAGGATCATGGATTTTTAGAGCAGGAAGGGAATTTATAGATGGTCTCATTCACCCTCATTTCACATATAACTTGGGCTTTATTATCTTGTTGTTGACTACATCAGATGCTGCTTTCAACCCAGCATAAAAACTCTGGGTCCCGTTGTGGTTCTCCTGAATTCTTTGGAAACACTGTTGATTAAAGTGGCTTCAGCCCATTTTCTTCTATGAGGCTTTTGTTCTGAGGTTTGTGCTTGGTGGATCTTTTTTGGAAAGGTGAAGCATGTTTTGAAGATCATTAGAGGAGGATTGCAGTGATCTTTATATTCGTGACTTCTTCTTGGAAATGATTCTTTCCTTTCAGCTGTCCGTGCTGTTCTGCTAGGTTTCACGTAGGCATCCCTTTTTGTTTTTTTCCTACATGGCCCTGTGGCTGGTTCCTCAGAGACTCCTGTTCTCTGCCTACCCGAGAGTCTCTAGACATGTTCTGACACATTCGCCTTCCTGGGTGCATCGTGGAGCATCTGATGACCTTCTGGTCTTGGGTAGAGGGAGAATACCCCCAGAAGGTTATGGCAAAAGTAGCATATTTTCATAATTCTCTATCCAATGTTAGATGCCTCCAACTTCCATTTTGTTCTCAGCAGTAAGAACCTTTTCCACTATTGTCCAAGCCCTCAATTCTATGATTACGAAGAATTATACTTTGAAACTTCTCGCACTTGTTTCAGTTGTGAAGCACTGGTAAGGCCACTTATATGAAGAATATGGAGCCTTGCATTACGTGTCCCTTTGTGTTTTCTGTACTTCAGCCTGTGTGTGTGGCACATCATGCAGGAGGCCATGAATCTGCATGCTCACTAATGACGAAGTATCTGAGGCCAGGAGCAATGTCATCTTGCCTGGGCCCATAGACTTGTGTAAGGATACAAATAGACCTGCTCCCCTGCTGGTTCCTATGTAACTATGCATTGTATTATTACTTAATCTAAAAATATATACATATTTTTCTACTTTAAAAAATGCCTATGTTGGCTCTGCTGCTTATTAAGCACATGACCTTGAGTAAGTCAGTTCCCTTACTCATGCCTTGGTTTCCTCATCTGTAAAATGGATTGATGACTCTTTTATGAGGTTGTTTAAGGATAAATGAGTTAGTCATATAAAACTCCTAATCCCTGTTATACATAGCCTATAGTAAGCACTAAAACAAATTATCTGCAGTTTGTAATAATGACAAAATTAATGAAATATCATTTTGTGGGTACACACCACCAAATACACATTGTTAATTGTATAAAGAAAACTCTTTCTGTTGAGTTCCATTCCACCATTGTTTTTGTTCCTGCAAGTAAAAGTATTCTTGTAAAAACAAGAAGCCTCTAAGCAACTAGTTGCATTGAGTGAACCACTGACTAAATGCAGCCCTTCTCCTACCGTTGGCCTTTCTTTTGCAGTGTTCCCTCAACTTTGGGTTGTTGTTGCCATTGAAAATTTTTTTCTTGTCTTGTACCATAGACATTTTGCTCAGGAACCTCTAACTTTACCCTCTCTTTTGATTATTGTCACAATCCTACAGTTTTAGAGTATCTGCCTTGACAGTCTACTCCTTTTGGTACTGCAGATGGAAAGTTATTGTTCTATACTTTGATAAATATACATTACCCAAAGCATGGGGTCAAATTTCATCTTCAAGACACAGTGGAGGGTATTTCTTGTTATTAATATCAATGCTTAGGGCTGGGGTTGTGGCTCAGTGGTAGAGCACTTGCCTAGCATGTGAGAGGCACTGGGTTTGATTCTCAGTATCACATGTAATAAATGAATAAAATAATGGACCATCAACAACTACAAAAATATTTTTTTAAAAAAAAATCAATGCCTGTTTGGAACGATTTCTACATTTGATCATTAAAAACACCCTATGACTGTCTTCTTCATGTAATGCATGCATTTTTGTTTTAGTTTATTTTTTCAATTTATCCCTATAGATAAATTTATTTTAATTTAAATATTCCGATAGGGTTTTACATAAATGTATATTATTTTTAAAGAGGATAATATATGTTAGAAGTGGAGAAAACCCAATGAGTGGTGTGTTATCTTACAATACTTTAATGATCCTGGGAACACAGGTAATAAGACTGTTGCAAAGTAAGCAAATGTGTTAGAGAGATTTTCAAAATAATTTGAAAGTTATATGTATTACAGATATTGGTGCAGTACAATGGTAAACTAAATGTCACAATTATGAAAAAACACGGTAAATGCTTCCAAGTGATTAATTGTGTGAACCAAGACACATATGTGAACATCTTTTCATATTTGATCAGTTTTATTCCTCATGGCAATAAAGCCAAGTAAATGAAATGCAAAATGTTGACTGCAGTGTAATGGTTGAAATTTTAACATGCATAAAAGATTCAGGGTAAATTTATAGTCTTATGAAGGCTGTAGGCTGCAAATATTGAATGTGTATTCTTAATGATCTATGGCACCATGGCCAAATACCACAGGGACAGAACTGCAGTCGGTACATGCTGGCTTATTGATTTTCTTTTCTTGGATGTATATAATATTAATCCTGAGACTGATTTCCTATGGCTTGTCTGTTTTGGTTCAGGGCTACAAGTGTGACCATCATGAATCTACTCTTCTCCAGAGAATATATGAAATGACAGCATCCATGTGTAATAGGGAGTCTTAATTAGAGTCGAGTAAATTCTGGTATTATATATTTAAGTGTTTTTTGGTCAAATACATTATTTCAAAATTATCAAATTGCTTTTTAACTTGATTTAGTTGTATATTCTTTTGAATCAAATTAGAGAAGTGCCTGAGTTTCAAGTCCTGTTATTTTTCAGAATGTCTTAGGTCCCATGAGTGTGTGTGTGCAGGAAGAATGCACTGTGACTGTCTTACCCGCCTGAAGGAATTCTCCTTAGCTAGGCTTTGGAGATTGCTGCACACTTGTCTGCCACTCTCTGTATAACTGATCACATCATATTTCCTTCTATAATATATGTGTATATATATATTTAAAATTTTCTCTTTTAAATCTGGACTCTGGTTTTCTTCTTGCTATTTCTAGGCAGGAAGCAAGGTGGACTTTAACTTACACTGCAGTTGTTAGGGGAAATTGTTTGTCATAGTTTTATGTGATAAAATCTGCTTTTACAAACCAAGCACAAGAAAAAAGCAGACAACTTAATAGATGTCTGCTTTTAAGTATAAATATTAAAAAAAGCAAACCCTTTAGAATATATCACTTTTTGTAAACATGGTTGAAATCAACAGATTTCATCTAAAGAGCTTTAATATATCAAAACCCAACTCAGTGGAAGTTTATAGAAATTAATTAAATTGAACTCCTTTCATAAGCAGGCCATTTTTTACAAGGAAAACATAAACTCTAGATTTTGGTTGAAAGTCTAGGTAGATTTGGAGGAATATGGTGCTGTGGAGTGACCCCAGAATAAAGATTCTATTACCAAAGATTGCTTGGGGCATTCAGACAGTCCAGTGCCCAAGACACAGTGTTTTTTTTTTTTTTTTTTTTGGTACACTCCAGTATCCTCCCTCTTTGGAATCTCGCCTGCTATACTTGCTCATCTTTTATAGCACAATCTCCACGAGTCCACAAAGATCTCTGGTTACAGAATCTGAGTGATGGGTGTTTTATACTTTTTTTACCTGATTACACTTTCACTGCTCATATCTTTGGAATTGCTATCTGGCAATAGTGAGGCATTTAAAGTTTCTTGGTAAATCATGAATATTTCTACAGTAAGTCTAGATTTAGAAGCAAATGAAACTCCTTTCAGGTTACTAAGAATTGCTCCTTATATACTATATAGAACACTTAATTTTGAAATGTCCAAAGCCTACCTAAGGAGAATTCCTTTAGATTTTTATCCTGTCACTTTATAAGGTTGAATTACTGGAAAGCTATGCACTTGGGCCACATTTCAGTAGTCCTCCAAATAGATGCCTTAAAAGAATTATTATTTAATAGTATGCCCTCGCCTTTTATCAGGGGTCAGTTAAAGAGAGAGCTATATGACAACCATTTCTATTAGCTTTCATAAAATTGCAGTTGCATTCTGTGGGTTATGGTAGTTCTTACTTTTAATAAAGATTCATGTGATAAGGACTTAGAGCTTTATCCTGGAATTTCCATCTCTTTTCACACACTGATATCTGTTCCTTTATTGGATACTGAGTACTTTATAGCTAAATAGTTTCCCACTTTGAGGGGCTTTCTAAGAATCACAGAACCAAGTGGATTTTGGCTTGGATATTCTGGTAAAATCCTTACTAATGTTTTTTCTTCACTTTCTTTTTGGTTTGTGTTCTTGTCTCATTGTTACAATGACTCACTTTCGTATCTTTTCTGGAAATGGAAATAACTGAACTAGACCACTCCTTTCCAAATTCTACTATCAGAATAAGCAGTTCTTAATACTAAGCGATGGTTTAGTTGGAAGTCTCTTCAATCGCTACCTCAGAGAACTCGGTTCAACTCAGAACACGGTTTGCAATTTGCCGCCAAGACTCAGGAGGTAGGAGCTGTCTGCTTCATGTGTCATTGCATAATCTAGAGCTGAGGATGCACATAGAGCCTGGGATTTAAAAAGATGAAAGGCTTGGAGGTCACCCATTCCATCCCTATATTCTAAAGTGACAGCTGTTGCAATCACAGATTTCTGCATTTTAGATTTTTTCTTTGCTTTTTTTTTTTGACTACAGCTTTGGGACCTTAGTTTGAACATTCATTCCCCATTTCAGGAAGTACTCTCAAGAAGATGTTTTCTAGCATCCTCTTGGCATTATCTAAGTTGTGGGGGGTTATAAAAAGTTCTTTGAATATGCTTTTCAAGATACTGGAGCAATTTACATTTGCTTACAATTCATCTTCAAGGAAAATTGATGCAATATGTATACTTTGATTCACTGACTTAAACAGGGAAAAAATGCCAACCATTTATCCAAATAAAAAGATGACATTTGGTTGTTTGAAAATGTTATTATTACTAGAGCATATTATTAATGAGTCAATTTATTTCTCTTAAAATTACATTGTATCATTTTTTAAAAGAAGATGGAGTCATGAAACATTTTTTTTTTTTCTACCATAGGATCCTGGTTACTGGGTGAAGATTCATCACTTAGAATACACAGATGGAGGTATCCTGGATCCAGATGATGTCTTGGCAGATGTTGTTGAAGACAAAGATAAGGTAGATGATTCTAAAAATGTTGCTCTTTGTTTTCCTCTATGGAGATGCATGTTTGCAAGACATTGAAACCCTTAACAAACTCATGTGTCAATTATTATTAAAAGATACCATCTGTTCAGGTTTAACCTAGGCAGCCCATAAATCACAGTTCTTCATCAGATGTTTGGAAAAACTTTGTCAAGGTTTGGGAGCCTGTTTGTGGTGGCCTAATTAGCAGACACTTCATTCCCAAGAGTTCCTGATACATCTCAATAAATTAGTGTCAGCCACTGAGGTTGTTGGAATTTTCCTTGTGGTTGCTGGCTCTGGAGTTTATTCTTAGCCCTTGCTAAATATTCAGCTTAATGCCTGAGGTCTGAATGTGCTTTGCAGTAGAGAATATCACAGGGAGGAATGCCTCCTGAACTATTGTGACTATTTTTCATAATGTAGCTGGCCACCAATTCTCTTGAGTAATAGTCCTTATTTTCCCCATCCTTGCCAATCCCCTTTTGTGATGGTCATTATTATACAAAATTTATGTATGAAGATTTGAAAAAATAATAATAAAATATTTTGTTATTAAAAATAGTCCTTGTTTTCATTGCTGAAATTTTAAAAAAAGGACTAAATTGAATATTTCAGAAAGTTTTGAGCCTGTTCTGCCACCTATGTGGGAATAATTCCATTGCAAATACATAATTTTATTTGTATTTTTCTTGTGGTACTAAACTGAGAAGGGTGTAAAAATAAAATATTCAGTTGCAATATGCTGGATTATTGCTGTTGAAACACACTATTTAAAATTAATTCTGGGTGGGGTTCCTCTTATCAGTGTCTAATGTGTCCTCCAAAATTGAACTGTTTCCAAAATTTCTTCTATTATGTATTTATCGTTAGCATGGTTTGTACTATGCTAATTCATGTTTGTGACATGTTTTTCTGCAGTTTAGAGTTGTGTGTGTGTACACATTTGTGTGTTTTGATCTGGACTAGAATATGAAAGTGTGTGTGTGTGTGTGTGCATGTGTGATTTATTGAACTCAGTCAAACTTACGTTTTTCTTTTTCTGCAAGATATTTTCTGACTCTTCAAATTTATATTCATCTTTGGAACTCAAACTTAGTTTGCTTTGCATGGAAACTACCAATTTTCCAAGAAATTTATCTCCCTAAGTAGCTTGTCAGCAGCCAGAGGACAGAGACAGGGAAACTTTAGTTTCTTTTGTGTTTTTTGTGTTAATAGTGACCAGTGCAGTGTCCTATACAAGTCTGATTCTTCGGGAACACTTACTGAATTAATGTCACTCTCTCCAGGTGACTCTTGCTAGATAATTTTGATGCACTTCCTGTTTATTTAGTTGGTCTCAGTAAAGAAAAATGCATGATTTACTCTCAGGCTCCCAAGGGAGGGCTTTCACTCATTTTTCCCACTTGCACTTTCTGCTTCTTCCCCAGGACTACCCCTTTCCTTTGATATATTCTAGGTCTCTAGGGTTTTTATTAATGAAGGCTCTTCCTGCCTCAGATTTCACTAATGTCAGTGTATTAAAATGAAAAGCTGAAAAATGGCAAATTAAGAAGGTCCAGAAGAAAATATGCCCCCCCAGTCTTTTCCAAGATTCCATTAGAGGAAGGATGATTCCACGAAGAGTGCACAGAGAAATCATTTGTCCAATAGGACTCTTCCCTCTGCAGCATCCTTTTAACCATCTTGGCAAAGCTTGTTTCCACCATAATCCATTTACTAGATATAGAAACAGATTTATTACATGTAATCTCTTTTAACGGGACTCTACTAACATTACTAAATAAGGTGACACAGTGAGAAAATCAGCTAAAGTCCTAGTAAAGGATTGAAACAATTTGGGTACAGCTTTACATCTTCTCATGTTATTACATTTTTAATGTTTCTCCATGTAGCCTAACTGGTATTATTCTGCAGAGGTGATGATAATTT
Source organism: Marmota flaviventris (assembly GCF_047511675.1). Classification (NCBI taxonomy): domain Eukaryota; kingdom Metazoa; phylum Chordata; class Mammalia; order Rodentia; family Sciuridae; genus Marmota; species Marmota flaviventris. The sequence goes on along the minus strand of NC_092508.1, from coordinate 30,713,759 downwards.
ACACTTTTGATACTGTAAGAAAAACAAATTGCACTCCCATTTTTTTTCTTTTTTTTTTTTTTTTAAAAGTAAGTGAAAAGGCATTGCTTGATTTATTGCTTTCTGTTTTTCTTCTTTTTTTTTTTCACATTTACTCTGCAATGTTAAAATTTCCTTGAGATCCCTACATCTAGTATGCAAAGAAAACTCTGCCAAACCTATTTAAACTTTTTGTTGTTGTTGTTGTTATTGGATTTGTTTGAGCAATAATTGTAAGCTTGCCCAAGATCCTTTGAGGCGGTATTGACCTTTGATAAAATAACAATTTACCTATTATCAAAGTGGCTACCTAATATTCTCTTTTGTTTACAATATGAATAAAAAGCAAGCAGAAAGAGTCTTAGATGGATGCCATGATCACTGAGTGAAAGCTGAAATACTTTTGTTCTTAGGGAAGACTCACAGTGAGTGAGTAAGGATGGTAAGGAACTGTTGGTTTCCCAGCTATAAAGAATGGGACAGGGAAAACAAACTTATAATTAGACTGCAGTGTATATTGAGGTCACATAGTACATGAAAAACACATCCAGTGTACTTCAGTATAGACCAAAAAAAAAAAAAAAAGAGGTTAAATGATACTCTACATAAAACTAGAGAATGATATAGTTGTGTTTGTTTTCTAAAAAAATAAAATAAATTTCAAAATATTTGGTCTGAAATAATTTGCTTTGATCTTACTTCTATTTTTTCTTTGGATAGCATAGTGCTTGGTGCACAAATACTGTCTCTTTGAGATTTTTTTGTGTTGTTTTTAACGTGCTTTCCCATTAGACTCCCACCCAGAAGAAACCAACTGCTCACCCTGTTACACTATTTCATTATGTTTTGTCAAAATATTATTGAAACAGCTTTGGAATTTTGCATTTTATGATAACTAGTATTCATATAAAATGTTGTGCTAAAACTTAGTAATTATTTAGTTATGACAGTTATTCTCAAGATTCTTCAGCTATATGCATCAGTCTGTTGATTCAAATTCTTTGTGATAAAATAAATATCTAAGAATTACAGCATTATACTCATGTCTTTTCTCTAACTGCCAAAGGCAACCAACTTAGTTCACCAAATAACAACAGCTTAGCATTCTGCAGATCACCACCAAGATGCCATGAAGTAATATTATGGTAGTGTTATTACTCTATTTTCCTGCTAGCGTTTTACTTTAGTTCCTAGGTGTATAGGTTATGAAAGCACATAGAGGAAGTTTGGATGATGTTACAGAAATAAATGCACTTGACACTTCCATATTCTGGTTTACTTTAGAGTGACCCTGCATCAAGAACCATTATTAATCTCATTTTACATTTCTAGAACAGTCTCAGAAATTATAAGTGACTTACCCAAGATCACACAGGTATTGCATAACAGAACCAGACTCTAGGACCCTGAATTACAATATCCAGACTCTATTTTTCTTCTATGCTGTGCCACATCATGTGTTGGGCATTTATATCAATAACTTCTAAGGAAAGTTCATCAACCATAAGTTAGCATGAAGTTTTCTCTTACACAGTCACCACTATTGCTTTTTTTAAAAAAAGGTAGGTGATAGACCCAACTATGTGGTGTAAAAAAATTAATTCAGAATTAGTATGTGATGCATATTTAATTGAATTAAAATCTCTGCCTAAAGCTTGCATCTCATTATATAGTACAGTAATATGGGAAGATGTCTCTATCTCTGACTAAGCTTTGTTTATCATCAGGGTTGTGTTTGGAGAGATACTAGTGGCTTTTGTGGGCTCCATTTAGGGGAGGTTGATCCCTGAATCATGTGTGGTATCTGGTTCTCAAGTATTATGATTTCAGTTCATCTCTATCTTCTCATCTATACTAGGGCAAGTTTCTACATCTATATTAGCTGCATTTCACTGTATGTAAAATAGATATAATGTTAGTTCTTATAGGGTTAGCATAGAAAGCTGTATAGGTAAACACTATAAAGTTTAAGTATAGTATTATGTATGCTTAATGTTAGCTATTATCTTAATAATACTATGGTAGTGTTATTACTGCAATTTTTACCTATGTGTTTTGATTTAAGCATTAACTTTTTTAATATTAAAAGCTCAAATAAACTATTTTACTATACCTGCTAACAGTTTTCAATAATCCTCTTGAAAACTTGTTTAGAAGGTATTTAATTGTTAAAAAATAATTTTCTAAGAAGGTAGTTGATTACTATAATAGACCTTTTGGATTAGTGTATTAATATTTGAGAAATGAAAATGTCAGTTTGACTTGAGTTACAATGAGAATCCTTTTATCAGGACATGTTGTTTGGTAATGTAAGTACCATTCAGGGATCTAATATGGTTTTAAAATAGAGACTGGCTTGCACAATGAATGATCCACTGACCTAAAACCAGACATTCCATTCCCAAGCCCAGGTTGCTTTCCGAGCACACTCTGTTGCCCTCTAGTGGAGGCCAGTTGCCTAGGCACCAGATCATCAGACACACTTCCAGAACATGAGGAGTTATTTCTACATCATTTGAAAATGTTATTATATTTTTAATATAACTTACAGAATTAGACATGGATAACAAAACTAGAGTTTTCATAACTTCACCGATGCATTATGAATTCTCTAAGAAAGGTTACAGGAAATTCTTTGCCTTATACAACTTTTAAAAAAAATTCTGTTCACTGGTTGAAAGGTTAATAACTGGTTGTGATGAAGTGTATAAATTTTTCAGTGTGTAGTTGGACAATTTATGATGTATATTGTGCTTTTCTGGGGAAGGGAGTTGCTAAGTTGGACTACTTTTTAAAAGAGTCCTGAATTATTTCTGAGCCTTCATTTTGTCAGTAAAACTTCTATCTTAATGTAGAGCACTCATTTTAAACACACACACACACACAAACAAATTAGGATATGGTATTTTTTTTTCTTTCCTGCTAAGATTTTACTTTGGTCCCCAGGTGTGAGTGTTATGAAAGCACATAGAGGAAGTTTGGATAGTTTTTCAGAAATAAATATCCAGAAGCCCCAAAGAGTGAAAAGATTACCTTGGCCAAGAAATACTATTGCAAACTTTTCAGTATTATTCTCTATTCATAGAATTATAGACCCAAAAGAGACTTTAGTAATTTTGTGGCCTAACCTAATCATCTTACAAATGTGGAAATACCCAGACCAGGAAGAATTTCAGGAATCCATGTCTGTTGTTGATTTTTTTCTTGAGTCCATTTCTGCATTTCCTCCCCAGGATCCTGACGACATCTCATGTAGATCATAACCACTCAGCTTTAAGTTAACTTCCTCCACTGGACTTCCTGGAATGTTTTTGTTTTTGTTGATGGGGGTACCTCTCCTAGTCTTTCAACTTTGTACTTAGTTATTTTTTTAAAATTTATTCTAATTTGTTATATATGACAGCAGAATGCATTTCAATTCATATTACACATATATAGCACAATTTTTCATATCTCTGCTTGTACATAATCACACCATTTGTGTTGATACATGTACTTAGAGTAATGATGGTTCATCTCATTCCACTACATTTCCTAACCCCCTCCATTCCCCTCCTTCCCCTTTTCCCTATCTAGAGTTTCTCTATTCCTCCCATGCTTCTCCCACTCCTCATTCTATACCCAAAAGACTTAAAAACAGCATACTACAGGAATACAGCCACATTAATTTTTATAGCAGCACAATTCACAATAGCTAAACTGTGGAACCAACCTAGATGCCCTTCGGTAGATGAATGGATAAAAAAAAATGTGGTATATATACACAATGGAATATTACTCAACATTAAAAGAGAATAAAATCTTGACATTTGCAGGTAAATGGAAATGGCAGGTAAATGGATGGAATTGGAGAATATAATGCTAAGTGAAGTAAGTCTATCCCCCAAAAAACAAATGCTGAATATTTTCTCTGATACAAGAATGCTGATTCATAATGGGGATTGGGGGCAGAACATGGAAGGAATAGACAAACTTTAGTTATTTTTAAATTTAATTAATAAAGCCAGTTCATTCTCTTATTTATCCTGTTCTCATATATCTGTTCCCCTCTTTGCAATTACACAGCTACCAAATTTAAATTTGTAAAATTTCGGGCCAGGGTTACCGTAATTGAAAAGAAAGTGCTCTTCTGTGACTCTGTTACTTGTCCCTCAGCTGTTTTATGCCATGAGTGTAACACAGTTGTTAAGAATTTGGATTTGGACAGGCAAAGTCCACTCATTTCTCTCTTCTGTTGCTTGTGAGACTTTGGACAACCTCATTAAACTCTTTGTGCCTTAGTTTCCTCAGGGGCCATTGGAAGTAAAAAAAAGAGCAGCTATTTTACAAGTTAATATATGTAAACTTGTTTAGGAGACTAGACAGTCACCAATAATTGTTAGGTGCTATGATAGTTAACATACTGCTATTAATAAGATAGAGTACATTTACATTATTCCAAGAATATTGCTTAAATCATATTCCTTCTAGTGTATACAATTGGCCCTCTGTGTCCATGGGTCCAACACCTGTGGATTCAAACAGCAGTAGGATCAAAAATACTCAGAAAAAAAATTCCAGAAAGTTCCAGAATGCAAGACTTGAATTTGCCATGCACCATGCACAGCACTCAGTCCACACAAATGAAGTAGGCATACCCTGTAGGAGTCACCGCCATTTCACAGGTCCTCAGCCTGTCTTCATTTGTTTGACCATTGTGCTCTGTCTTAGTCATATACTATGTAGTTAGGACTATAATATCGTGTCTGTACTGAACTTGTGCAGGCTTTTTACCTTGCCATTATTCCACCAAAATACATTATGGCAACTAGTTACTTAACATTTACATTGTATTAAATACTACAGATAATCTAGCAGCAATTTAAAGTATAAGGGAACATGTGCATAGGTACAATACATAAGGGATTTGAGCATCTACTGGTTTTGGTATCTGATGGGAATCTTGGAGCCAATCTCCTATGCCAAAGGATGACCACTGAGTGAAGGCCGAACCTCATAGTCATGTATTCTACTCAGAGGTCTAAAGATGCTTCAAGCTATCTCCATCATCTTAAACCTCCATGATAATGAAACTGCCATACTGTTTTCTTATGTACCATGCCTTTATTGTTTCATATTTTTTCCCCTTAAAGTTACACTTTTCTAGTGTGTCCTTGTTCCTATTCTCTCCTATCTAGGGTTTAGTTCATGTACTATTATAAAAGTTCAGCTCCATGAGAGTCTTGGTTCTGTCCACTGCTGTTTCTGGTGTTGATAATAGTGGTTGGAAGTTCCTAGCTACTCAAACAATTTAATAAATTTAGAGTTAATAAATGAATTAATGAATGTTCTGAGGTCTTCAGTGAGCTATTCAACAACTCTGAACTTCAGTTTTCTCATGGGTGAAATGAAAGTGATAAAAGATAAATTTCTCACGGTGTCATTGGCAAGGTTGAGAAGTTGTACATGAAAATACAATGGAAATGACAAAGCACTAAATTCATGTAAAGAATGTATTTATTCCTGCTGCTCAATTCTTATTGATCTCTAAGATCCAGATCAATTTGTATTTTTTTTTCCAAGTCAATGTTTGCAGATCATCCCAATTCAAAGTGAATTCTCTGCAATTTCATAGAAATGATTAAGTGGTCTCTCTCACTTTCTCTTTTACTGTGAGCTGTTCCCATTTGTCACTTACCATGTTGAAATTCTTTTGAAAAATCTGTTTATGGTTTAGCTTCTCAAGCCTTAGTTTTGTCTCCAAATGACTTGGATGTGCTTTTAGGACTGGGATGGTTATTTAAAATATTTAACACCTAGACTTCTTATCTGTAGTTTGGCATTTAATAAAGAGGTTTGATTTTAGTCATTGATAGAGTTTAGACTAGAATCAAAGATTGCTAATTATCTACCGTTTTCTTCCACCAAACTATGTTGTCTCGTTTAAATATTTCATTAGGAAGCAGTTTGTGGGCATGTTTCAACCCCAGAGGAGCACTTTAGAATCGATACCTTTGTGACCTTACTATGGCAAAGACAAATGGGGCTGGGAGATAGTAACTCAAACTAAAGTAATCCTAATGATGGCCATGTCAAACATTTTCTCCCTGGTGTCTTCTGCCCTTTATTTGGTGGGAAACTGCTATGTGTGTGCATATAGGTGTGTGCATGGATGAAAAATGAAGGGAGACTCTGTGCAGGTGCGTTTGGGGGTGTATATTTACACTGACTGTTTGTTTGCTATGCACGTCTGTGATGTAAAAATTTCATCAGAGATCAGAAAGAAATTATCTTGCTTGATGATGCTCTTTCATTTAGTTGGGATTTTAGTAAACAGTAACAAATAAGAAAATGTTTCATCTATGTATAAAATTCTGAGTTTGGAGGAGAAAGACAATGAAATTTTAGATTAAAATAGTGTTTTACTTAAAGCTAAAAATGTATTTCAAAAAAGAATCAATGAACACTTTCACCTGTATAGAATGCTTTTACCCAGTTCTATAAATTTTCAGTCACATTAGCTTTTTTATTTTTTAAAGCTATTTGTATAGTCATATCTACGCCCAAGAACATGTGACAGTTATTCTTTTAAAATATATGTATTTTTAATTATGTAAATTACAAATTACAAACTTAATATAACACTTGAAATTGCACCAAATACAAAGCTACTTGATTTATAAAACATTGTCTGCACAAACACAAATGCCTGTGAGTGTCAACTGGTCACCCATCACCAGTACCTAAATGTATATTGATTTAATCAGACCATATCCACTGATGTCCACCTGGACTCAGCTTTACAACAACAAGATTGTAGTGTTAACTGGCTTAGCACAGGGCTTTGGCACTTTGAGTAAGTTTTTATTAATATTCTAGCATTTCTTCACCTCAGTCTTCTCATTTGTAAAATCAGCTACCCCTGCTCCATCTACCACATTAAATTAGGAGGAGCATCAAATAAGATTGCATATGTGGAATCACTTGGAGCTTTGTTTACCAAAATAAGTAGATCTCATCTTTCCTCTTGCTCAGCAATCCTGAGGTACTTAAGCAAACATGTCTTTGTAGTTCAGGAGGGACTGGCAATGGTGTGAGAATAGTGAGTCAGGCAGAGGACTTTGAGAAAGGTTTGCAAGATTATGTGGCTGGTTATGTTAAAAAGATACACTTGCCTTAACTTCCAGAGTTAAGTTCTGGGAAGAGCATAGGAAGAGGTAGACCTCTGAAAGAAGAAGATTTAAATACACCTTTAGAATTAAATGTGGGTAGGAAGAAAGGTGGCAGATCTTCCACACAGAGAAGAAAGGAGGGCATAAACCTTGGTACAAGGACAGTTTTTCAAGCTTCTGGAACTTTGATGACGTGTGTGTGTGTGTGTGTGTGTGTGTGTGTGTGAATGTTCACTACCTACTTCTTTTTATATTTGTAGTAGTGCATTATTGTTGTACATTATCATGGAGTTCATATTTAGACATGCATGTAGTATAATTTGCTCCATTTCATTCCACAGTATTTTTCCTTTACATCTTTTCCTCCCTCCTCCTAATTCCCTTTCTCTAATCTATCATAATATTTCTTTTATCAATTAATTGCTTTTTAAAACTTGATGCCATACATGTAAAAGTGGAATTCATTGTCACATTCAGACATGCACATAACATAGTTTGTTCAATTACAACTTGCAGTTCCTCCCTGTTTCCATCCCTCCTCTTGCCTCCTCCATTCTCTTCTTCTACTCTACTGTTCTTCCTTCTATTTTCTTGGGATCCCTATACCCTTATTTTAAGGTCCTCATTTCTCTCAAGCTTTTGCATATGAGAGAAAACACTGTACCCTTGACTTTCTGAGTCTGACTTAGTTCACTTGATGTTCTCTAGTTTTATCCATTTTACTAGCAGATGATGTAAAATGATGTAGTTTTTTTCTTTTTTGTGGTGGAATAAAACTCCATTGTGTGTGTGTGTGTGTGTGTGTGTGTATGCGCTACATTTTTCTATATTCATTTGTTAATGGGCACCTGGGCTGGTTTAATAATTTGGCTATTGTGAATAAACATGGATGTGGCTGGATCACTATACTATGATACTACACTGATTTTAGTTTTTTCTTTTTCTTTTTTTAAATAAATACCGAGAAGTAGAATGTGGAATTGCTGGGTCATACGGTGGTTCCATTCCTAGTTTTTTGAGGAATCTCCATACTGATTTCTAAAGTAGTTAGAGTAATTTGCAGCTCCATCAGCAATGTGTGAGTGTACCTTTTCCCCCACATCCTTGCCAGGTTTTATTATTATTTGTATTCTTGATGATTGTTATCCCATCTACAGTGTGATAAAACCTCAGTGTTGTTATGATTTGTATTTCCCTGATTGCTAAGAATATCAAACTTTTAAAAATATATTTGCTGGCCATTTGTTTTTCTTCTTTTGAGAAATGTCTGTTTAGTTTATTTGTCCATTTTTTAAATTAGGTTATTTATGGTTTTTTACTTTATTTTTTTGTATTCTTTATGTATTCTGGATATTAATCCCATGTTGGAGGAGTAGCTGACAAAGCTGTTCTTCCATTCTGTAGGCTGTCTCTTTTCCTCTTACTTGTTTCCTTTGCTGAGAAGAAGCTTTTTCGTTTAAAGCCATCTAGTTTATTGGTTCTTGGTATTATTTCTTGAGCTTTGAGTACCTAATTAAGAAGTCAGTCAATTCATTGAAATGTTCACCATATGTTTTCTTGTAGCAGTTGCTGTGTTTCTGCTCTAATTCCTCAGTCTTTAATCCATTTTATTGGAATACAGGGTGAGAAAGAGGGATCTAGTAGTTTCATTCTTCTACATATAGATATCCAGTTTTCCCAGTACCATTTGTTAAAGAGTCTTTTTTCAGTGTATGTTTTTGGCATCTTTGTCCAGAATAAGATGACTATATCTAAGTGGATTTGTCTTTGTGTCTTCTATTCTGTTCCATTAGTCTTTGTGTCTGTTTTTATGCCAATATCATGCTGTTTTTGTTACTATAGCTCTGTAGGATAATTTGACATCAGGTATTGTGAAGCTTACAGCAGTGTTCTTTTTTTTTTTTTTTTTTCTCACTATTATTTTGGCTATTCTGGGTCTTTTATTCTTCCATATGAGTTTTAGGATTTTTTTTCTAGTTCTGTGAAGAATGTCATTAGTGTTTTTATGGGGATCATATTGAATCAGTTGATTGCTTTGGTAATATGGCCAATCTGATAATATTCTGTCTATCCAAGAACATGGGAGATCTTTCCATCTCTTTTTATTTCATTAGATTTATACTTCCAAATATATTGTTTTTTTAATTGCTATTGTGAATGGAATTGTTTTCCTTATTTCTTTCCTAGCAGATTCATTGTTATAGTGTAAGAAAGTTATTCGTTTTCATATGTTGGTCTTGTGTCCTGCTACTTTGCTGAATTTGTCAGCTCTAGAAGTCTTCTGGTGGAGTTTTTGGGTCTTCAAAATACTGAATCATGTCATTAGCAATAAGTGACAATTTTATTTTTTCCCTACTTGAATCTCTTTCATTTCCTTCTCTGGCCTGGGTCTGGCTAGAGTTTCAAGAATAACATTGAATAATTCAATAGGAATGGTGAATGTCCACATCCTTGTCTTATTCCTCATTTTAGAAGAAATACTTTATTTTTTTTCCCATTCGGTATATAGTCTGGCTTTGGTTTGTCATAGGTAACCTCTATAATGTTGTGATAAGTTACTTCTCTCCCTAATTTCTTCAGTATTTTTCATATGAATGAATGAAGGATTTTTCTGAATCTGTTGAAATGATCATGTGAATTTGGGCCTCAGTCACAAAGAAGACAGATTATCGGGACACAAAGACAAAGTATCTAATATTGAAAACAGTCAGCAATAAAGATGATAAGACTTTGACTAGAATGTTCAAGAAATCTGGGATAACATCAAAAAACCAAATCTAAGAATTATTGGCTTTAGCAGAAGTTACCAAGATAAAAACCAAAGGAATACATAACATTTTCAGTGAAATAGAATCAGAAAAATTTCAAAACCTTAGAAACAATATTGTAATTCAAATACAAGATTCATTTAGGACCCCAAATGGACAATATCAAAAAGGACTATCTCCAAGACACATTATAATTAAAATGTCTAATATATGGAACAAGAATGGAATTTTTAAATCTGCAAGAGGAAAATGTCAGGTCATATTTAAAGGTAAGTCAACTAGACTTTCCTCTGATCTCTACTACTTCTTAATGATTAATTGTAGGCTTTATGAAATGGCAGGTAGAGAGGATGGAGGAGGACATCTCTGTCATAAGAGAGGAGAGAGATCATGAAATAGGGAGGAAGTTATGAAACAAAAAAACCTCAATACCTGATTCCATGATTTATGGGGACAGAGAGGCCAAAACAGACCAACAACAAGGATACTGTTAAATACTGACAAATGACTCCAGAAGCTTAAAAACAAGCAACTATTTAGTTTCTTGAGAATTGCACAGAAAGAGATGAGATACTGAACAATTTCAGGGCAGTCACTGTCCAGACTCTTAATATTTCACCATGCTGATTCTTGTATTTCCAGGGATTCAATTCACTTTATATTATTAATTAGCTGCACTGTGACTCAAACCGACATTGTAGGCGGCTCTTGGAATCAAACTGGTGTTTATAACACTTCTATGAGGTACTCGTGCCAAATTCCATATAAATACCTTATATTTTTAGAGAAATTCTTAGTAAATATGAACATTCCATTTCATTAAGATTAGACTTTTAAATTGTAGCTTTTAAAAGTCCTGTAAGTATATAATTTTGTGTTTAAAAAGAAAGTATGCCTTCACTATCATATGACTTTTAAAGCTTCACTTATTAGAGAATTGTGGCATAATTGCTGAAGTTAATTTCATTGTTTTAAGATCCCTTTTCAGTTTTCCTCCTTTTGATGTTATGAACCCATTTTGAAAGGTCAAGTGACATTTCCTTGGAAATAAAGAAGAGAGCCTTCTCGTGTAGACTTTAATCAGAGGAGTAAAATAGCATTGAGCATGCTCAGATACAATCTCTTTATTAATATCAACCCCAAATATGTTACAATTGAAACACACTTATATAGTACTCAAGTATAAGCAGGACAGTAAAAAAAATATGAGTTGAGATGATTCTAGTAGCCCAACGACCTGAAATATGCACATATGCTCATACAGAGTTGAAGAATCCCATAGTTCTTAGTTGATGAAGAGTTTGAACATGACTTTTTGAACTGATAGCTTAATGTGGCCACTGTTCAGAAAGAGCCCAGTATGATGGTGTGATGAGGTGTTCTGAATAATTCACCTTTTAAGTGGAAATTTTACAAAGCTCTTGGTTGGCTTATTTAAAAATGAGGCTATATAATGTTGAGACAAAAACTGGGAATGCACTTGAGAAGGTTGTTCAGAAGAAATGAGCTCATTGTCCTCAAATATTTCGGTGGTAACAGAAAAGAAGATATAAATGCATTCATTATTGCTCCAAGAATTTGGGTCAATGAAGTTTCCAAGAAGAGCAATTCAGCTCAGTATAATAATCAGCTCCTTAGTGAAGCCCATGCTGCTTTGTAAAGCACAAACTCTTAGTCACAAGAGTTGAGTAAACATTTGGCAGGAATTCTTCATTTAGGTTTGCAGTTGGATTAGAGAACTCTACAGCCCACGGTTAGCCTCTGAGGCATATATTCATTTCAGTCTAGAAATAGAAATGTCATACAGCCTATGCGGCTGGTGGCTGTACAGTGTTTTCTTGCATAGCATCCATCCTCCACCTCCTCCTTCCTACAACTCCAATTTTGCTTGGATAGTTCTCCCTTCGACAGGCTGCCCCTGGGGTTCAATCCATATTCTTACCCACCTGCAGGGGTGCCACTGGGTGGTCCTCCCTCTGTGATCCAGCAACTCAGTAACTGCCATGTGGTGCAGCTCCTGAAGCAACTCCAGGAGAGGTCTGCTGAGGCCCCTGGAAGAGATCTTTGCTTCATCTTGTGGGAGATGTTGCCTCTGATTTTTAAAAATTATTATATATATATATATATATATTTTAAAAGCTTAGAATCACTGCAGCCATCTCCCTTCCAGAGGGAGGTGGAACAGTCAAATACATGGAATCTCAGGGACACAGTGTCAGAGCCATGGCACTCTAGGTTCCATCCTAACTTGGCATCTCCAGTTACATAAGACCTGTATTTCCTTACACTTAAAGCTTGTTTTAGTTGCATTTTTCTGTGACTTACAGATTGAAGTTTCCTAATTGCTACCCACTGTGACAGGAGTTAGACTCCACTTTCCTGGCTCCTCTTCATTCCCACTTGATTAGGATATATTTATTCTTGCCTCTTTCAGTGATATACACTATTAATTTTAAAAAGTTTTCTGATTTTGATTATCATGTAACTTAACTCTATCCTTGCTGAAATTTTTGCCTTGTTAGTAAAATTAAAGTATATATTGTATATATTGTAGCTGTTTGGGGTTGTATGACTTAACATCTAGTGGCAAGATTAATTTGGAATTTTTCCATTTGGAGAGAATTATCTTTTTATTTTAAATTCTGCAAGATTGTTGATTTTTTTCTGGAAGAAATTATGCTATTTAACTAGAAGATTTATGTTTGTCATAAGCTCTCATTATGTTCTTTCAAAAATTACATATTGACAGCCAATATTCGTGGAAAAGGAGGATTAGAAAGAGTTCTGGTTTTAGCCTTTGAAGATACTTAAAACAAAAGTGATTAAGTCAATGTGTGGTCTGACAGAGACTGTTTTTCCCATGGATTTTTTAAAAATCTGATCTTTCTAATTTTGATTTTAACAACATGGAAGAAACATTTGGGGCTAACCTCAAAATCTTGAGATTTGTCTTCAACTAGATACAATCTTATTTATGTCACAAAACTGAAGACTTTATTTAAATTAAACAAATTAAAAAAACAAAAACAAAAGATCTTTTTTCCAGAACTCCAAGTACAGTACAATAATCCTTTAAACCATTCTTCAGTGGCATGAGATGGAAACTTGATTAGTATTCCAGCTTCTTTTTAGCAGGGAAGAAGGTTTGTAATTATCAGAGTTTTCCAAGATCATCTTGATAAAGATGGAGCCCTTCACTTGACATGTTTTTTTTTTTTTTTCCCCTACCATTTACCCAAGTTATGAGGAAGTTTCTCTGTGTCCTGCCATAGCAAAGGCAGTCTAGGAAAGCCTGCATCCCTAGGTGGGACAGATTGGGAATTTTTCCTTCTTTACTGAGGGAAAAAATTTGAATATTGGGAATATTTTCTGTGACACAGTCAATGCATTTTATATTCAAGTAATGTAAAGACAGTGATCCTTGCTTGGTGACATTTAAGTCGTGATCATTCTTTTCTGAAGTGGCTACAATGACAATTAAAATTAGTTCTTTGAACTAGCTGCAGAACTTACTCTTCTCCTCTAACAAGACAGAATATTTTGGTGTATTTAGGAAGATTGGAGGTTATATGCATGAGACTGAAAGGATTTCTAAAAACACTGTAAGTGCTGGAGGTGGCAGGATGAATGTGACTAGTTAGAAAAATAAGTAATTTGCAGATTCAGTGTGATGATGAGTTAAAAAAAAGTGCTGTGGTAAACGTCAAAATATGAAAAGCAACATAATAATATGCATAAAAAAGTGATAGAAAAATGATAAAATAGTATTGACATTTCCTTAGGGAGACCTAATGTCAAAGGCATAAACACTCAAACTATTTAGATGTCTCTTTCCCAAATGGAAACTTCTATTTAAGGATGTTAAGTATTTAACTGCAGTGATTGAACATAATGGATGAAATACTTTGCACTTACCAGAGACTTCAATCTGAGATGAATCTTGAACTCATATATAATGCATCAAAATATGGAATGCAACTTCTGGTTGGCCAGGTTAATTTTAAACTTTAGTATCTGTTTTACACACACACACACACACACATACACAAAGAGAATATTTGTTAACGTGGTCTATGCCAAGAAAATCTAGACTGAAAACTTGTATATTTCTTGCTACCTGAACATTTGAAATTAATATGTAAATAAAAGTAGAATATTGAAATCCTGAAGTATTCTTATTTAAATCTTTACTGTTTGTTGGAAGCCAGAAACTGAAAATGAATATCACATTTATTGAAATGAATACTTAGAGAAGTCTGTTTCCTGGTAATTTAATTCAACATATTACTTTAATTTTTCTAAAACTAAATGTTTTCCCCTTAAAATTAAAAATGTTTCTTGTATTCAACTATATTATCTGATGGACTCTGTCCCCCAAAGCAGACATGATAATTTGAGATTTGGAAGTTTTCTTTTTGATTTTAGTTTTTAACTCACTAGAAAATGTTTTGTACAGTGAATATAATTATGGCTGAAATACTCTGAGCAATGTTTTGACAGTAGTATGCTTTATGAAATAAATAGCACATAGATTTTTAAAAATTTGTTAGTGTCTCCAAATAAAGAGAGGAACACAGCTCTGGATTGAATTTTTGACACACAATCTTTTATTATGACATCTAGCTGATTAATACTTCAGCCAAATCATTGTTTTAAAATATCTACTCCTGCTTTCCATTAAATTTGGAGCTACAGGCATGCATGAAACTGGCACTGCTTGATATTCCTCATGGTTCACCTTGGGGCAGTGCCAGTGTCTTGGTTACAGTATTCAAAGTATAATCCAAATGCTTTAAGAATTCATCGAAGACAGGACAGTTTTTATACATGACTTTCTTGTATTTGATCACAGATAGCATTAAACAATTTAAAATAATAAAAGGTGGTCATATAGTATTTTTACAAGATGAACCTTTGTTGGTATTTTTTCTTGCTTTAAAATTATTTTAAATCATTACACTGTGAAAATATTAATTCCTGTTAAATGCCTAAAATTTAAAATGCAAAGACAAATACCAAATCATCTGTAATTATATCATTCACAAGTTGTCATTATTAAAAGTTGGGCATATAAATTTCCTTTATGTTATGTATTAAATCTTTATGTATCTGCCTTCAGTGACATACTTTTCTGTGACATACCATGATTTTGCTAGGTGTTTATTGTTTTAAAGGTGATTTTAAATGTCCACATTATGTTCTGTCCCTGTTTGAGATTTATTTATTTTTTTCTTGGCCTTGGTGAGGACTGAATCCAAGGACTCACGCATGCACTTTACCGCTGAACTACATCTGTACACTCCTGCCCAGCCCGAGCCCCAAGACTTTTAGTATCTTTACTTTCTCTTTGAAAGTTACTTTATAATTCTGGTCAATAATTACTGTAGTATTGCAATTAAAATTTAAAAGCAAGGTATATTTAGTATAAAAATCTTAGAGTACTTTAAGAAAATAACTTTTAACTTGTCAATACAACATAGAATTCCTGTCTACAAAGTTAAGTAGATGGCCACAGTAGTACAACTTTATGGGCTGGTTGTGAATCTAAATAGCTGTTTATTGGTTCTCATCTCTCTTCTGGTGTTCAGGAGAAAAATTTCCATTTGTTCCACATGAGATCATTGATAAGTTATCATTTGCTTTTAAAACATTTATGTCTTGAAATACATATGTGAAGGCAAATCTAATATTTTTAAATCTGAAAGATTTATTTTATATTGAGTGTTATTTGTTGCAGATATAACTGTTTTCCCACATTTTATTAATGTCAAAGACTACTTTCTCTCACCAACTGAAAATGTATTGTGGAAAGTACCTTCTACTGAGGAATCATTTTTATTTATTTATTTTATTTTTATTTTTAAAATATTTTTTCGTTGTCAATGGACCTTTATTTTTATTTATTTATATGTGTTGATGAGAATTGAACCCAGTGCCTCAAACATGCTAGGCCAACACTCTTCCACTGAGCTACAATCCCAGCCAATGAGGAAGCATTTTTAAACACGAAAATTGTTGTAGAACTAGAAGATACTAATTAGAATGTTGTCTCTGGTCCTCATTAGAGTTTGTGAACTTATTGAGAGTTTTAGGTTTTAGGTACAAGGTTAAAAGAATAACTTATTATTTCATTAAATATTTGGGATTGCTCAGTGGGAAAAACCTGTTACTCCCCTTTCACAGATGAAAAAACTAAGGCTTAGGAGACAAAATTCAGTAACATTTCCCACTATTACAGAGCAAGAATATGACTGGCCCAGGAATCAAATCCAGCTTTCCTCCAACTTTGGAGTTCTTAACCTCTGTGCTTAGACACAGAATGCATTTTTCCATCCTGATGGTGTGCTGTGGGAACTCTCCTGAACTGTGTCTGCACTGGCTCATGTTCAAGGTGTTGTGCCACAAAGCTGTATCATTATGAGGTTTAGGTGTAAAGAAATAGGTCCCTCTTGTTAAAAAGATGGGAGGGGGAGAGGTTGGGCTGAGCAACCAAAGCAGTGACAACTAATTTATTTCTGTTGCTTTATGTTCTTTAAAAAAAAGAAAGAAAGAAAGAAAGAGAAAGAAAACGGTTGTGAATTTCTTTACTTTTATGAAATGTTTTAATTTTTGTAGCGTTGCCATGCATTATTCAAGATTATAAAATGATTTGAATTTCAGGAGCAGACAGATTTTCTGATGAGGATTTCAAGCTGTGTAATTATGAAAGCCATATAGGTTAAAAGTTCAGAACTCGTTAGCTTAATCATTTAAAAAAAAACAATTTATGAGCATGGCATTTCATTTTAGGGGGTACAGGTACAATATCGTTAACTAAGTTACTCCTGGATTCTGCCTCATGTCCCGCCACATACTGAGAATGTTCATGACTGCATACCACAGAGCTTATCCTATTTTAGTACATAATTTATAAAGGAAATTCATATTTTATGGTGCTAAATTGGGTGCTATAACATGAGGTACATTTCTAGTAATTTTTTTAACACTTTTCTAGGCCCCTAAGAAATTTTTAAGGAAGTTAATGAATGAGTGCCAAATATCAAAAAGGTACTTTGGAACTTGTTACATGCTGTCAAATCATATATTTAGGAAATCCGTTGTAAAATTCCTTCAGATAAAGCATACATGTTTCAGAATAAAATAAAAGGAAATTAATAAGCTGGCATGAAGTTGCTCATGAGGAGTATTTCTTTTCATTGTGGTGAAGCATACATAACATCTTAGCCATTTTTAAGTCTAAAGTGAAGTGCATTAAGGACGTTCACATTATTTTGCAACCATCTCAGTTATTCATCTCCAGAATTCTCATATTAAGAATATTTTTGAGTAAAGAATCTAAATATCATTGAGAATACCTTTGGGTTCATAGAGATGCTTAGAACCTTCAAAGGTTTTGTCTTTTCCATGTATATAAAATTGTTCTTTGTGGTGGTAGCTGTGGTTACTTCACGTAGAACACATGACAGCCACCAACCCAACTGAAATCTCTGTCTGGATTTTCAAATACTCTCAGAGGCACATATATTTTCTCTGGAATGCAAGAATATTGAGAGGAAAACTGTATTCAAACAAAAACAATTCTCATAAAGAACCATTTGGGGTGGTGAAAGACACGATGTTCATGATACAGTTAAAGATGGAAAATATAATATGGTATTTATGAGATTTTTGACTGGCATGAAGATTTTAATGCATATTATCTCTCTTTGCTAATCAAGGTGATTGAGATACACTTGCCTGTTAAACAGAACTTGCTCTTGGCTTTGGTTATCAGATTTTACATTTATCTTCTCTTTATTTGTATGCTATGTGTAAACCCTTTTGAATCTGTGGGGGTCATTTCTTTTTTCTCTTAAGAGTACTTTTATTATATGTTCAAGATGGGTTTTTTTCTTAATGCTTGGAGAATAACAAAAAAGAATTTTTTATTGGTTCATTTCATGCTTGGTAAGATTCCAGCTGTCAAAACATTATAAAATTTTGAACTTAGAGGCATATTTCATCACTAGAGTACTAATTACTGCAGAGAACTGGAGCGAGTCATTATGTAGTAGTATTTATTAGCACTGCCCAATTTTAATGTTTTTTGGACCAGAGATACTTAAATAAAAGGTTAAGCTGTTTTGGCACAAAAGTGGGAGGAAAAACTGCACAATGCATGCAACACTAGCAAATCCAGTACAGGAAAGGTGGAATTAATTGCAACCTGTGCCCCCAGCTTCTCTATGACTCAGCACCTTATTTTCAGGGATGAGCATGGCAGATACAATTCTTGGCTTATCTTCATGTTTTTGAATATAGGGCACCTGTTACTTACTAAACAATGGTGAAATGAGGGAAACATGAAAGGTGTCTCCCTCAAGGAGCCTATATTCTCCTCGAAAAGAGGTGATAAACAAAGCAGCAACAGTAGTGGCAAGTAATACATGGGAAGGGCCATCAAGACACATGGTAAAGGGTTAGACTGAGAGTGGGAAAAGACACAAAGGAGACTCTTGCAAGGATGTGACACTTGAGAAGAGCCAGGAATGAAGGTCATTTGAAATGTCACATTTAAATTTAATCACAAAAATACCTCTCTCACACTTTAAATGCTATACCTGTTTTTTTAAAAAAGTATAAAACAAAATAAAAGAAGCTATTAAATAAGCAATGTAATAACATTAGATTTAATGGATATTTATTAAATGTGTGTCATACACAACGCACTGACTAGGTAGTGGACCAGGGAAGAGGGTGTACCTCTACACTTGGGGAAAAACACAATTCAAAAGTGTGAGTCACTAGTTTGCTAAGAGTGGGTAAACCCCACTGCTAAAGTAATGAGGTATGTGGGAGATTGCAGGTACTTCTGTTTGGCCAAACATCAGCAGAGTGCATGGTAAGCCAATGTTCACAATTTTGTTTCTTATGTTCCTTTCTTCCTCCTCTCCAACACTATAAGGTCCTTCCATGATAATCATATTTTTATTCCAGGTACTTAGTGCATAATAGATGTTCAGAAAAGCCTCTTTGATTGGGTCAATGGATGAGTGAATGATGACTAAAGACATGCCTTATTTTTTTTTTCTTTTTAAATAAAGTGGCTTTGGAGGGAAGAGAAGCTTGCATGTATTTGTAACAGTGACATTTATTTTATTTAAGATTAGGGAAAAGTCCATCAAGGTTTGGGAAGAAAATAAAGGCCAACAGAGAGAAAGAAGTTAAGATGCCAATGAGGAGATAAGGGATATAGGATTACTGAAAGTTGGGTGGGTGGGTATGGTCACCAATCCAGGTAGGGGCTGAATATTTGGAGTGACACTTTTCCTTCACAGTTCAGAGAAAAATCATTGTGTGAATAGGTCAAGAAAGATTTTGAGATGGAGAAAAATCTAGGGTGATGACCTCAGTCACAGTTTTGTTATTTTTGTTACTGGGAATTGAACCCAGGAGTACTTAAACACTAAGCCACATCTCAAGTTTTTCAACATTTTTTTTTTTAATCTTGAGATAGGGCCTTGCTAATTTGCCTAGGGCCTTGCTAAGTTGGTGAAGCTGGTGTTGAACCTGGGATCCTCCTGCCTCAGCCTTTTAAATTGCTGGAATTATAGGCATGTGCCACCACACCTAGCTTCAGTCATAGTTTAAAGGAAGAAAGAAGGGAGACCATCTGAAATAAAGATGAGAGAAATAAAAGGGGGTTGGGAACTCTTGGAGACAGATGGTTCTATAAATTGAAATTTTTTAGATTTCACAAAGGTAATAGGTACGTATACCACATACTAAGTAATGTCCAACCTGTGGTCTGGGGCAGTATCCTGTAATCAGTCTTTTTTTTTTTTTCCTAAGAAAACACATTAATATTTATACTTAGTGGAATGAAGATGGTAAATAGCCTCCACTCAGCATTGTTTTACCAAATTAACAAAAAAAAAAAAAAAAGAAAATGAATAAAAACATAACTGGGTTTTCTACAAACATTGGGTATTAAAATAGATGAACTCCAGATGGGCACAGGGGTTGGAGGGAAAGGGAGGGGGCATGGGGTTATTAATGATGGTGGAATGTGATGATCATTATTATCCAAAGTACATGTATGAAGACATGAATTGGTGTGAATATACTGTGTATACAACCAGAGATATGAAAATTTGTGCTCTATATGTGTAATAAGAATTGTAATGCATCCTGCTGTCTCTCTCTCTCTCTCTCTCTCTCACACACACACACACACACACACACACACGTGTGTGTGTGTGTGTATATATATATATATATATATATATATATATATATATATATATATATATATTTGATAATAAAAACCAAAAGATTATAAAAAAAAGAATAATGGATAAAGAATTGTGATCCTGTGCATTGTCTCTGTTTACTTGCAGGGATAATTGAGATGGACAGGGTGTTCAACATTTGAAAGGGGAGCCCTTGACATCTGAAGTGGCAGAGTGGGTCCTCACTGAAGCCTATGAAGTTGGATTGAACTGTAGGCTTTTTGTTTGTTTGTTATGCTAACTAGACTATTTTCTATGGCATTGAGAAACTTAAATTGTGAGGCCAGTTTAAGATCTAAGGGTTAAGAGAAGAATGAAGTTACTAAGGTTTTTTAGGAGACTTTGGAATGAACCTCTGGTAATAAATTTTTGGTTTTATTATAATTTTTTTTTTGTACCAGGGATTGAACCCGGGGGCACTGGACCACTGAACTACATCCCCAGTCCTATTTTGTAGTTTACTTAGAGACAGGGTCTCACTAAGTTGCTCAGTGCCTTGCAATTGCTGAGGCTGGCTTTGAACTCACAATTTTTCTGTCTCGGCCTCCCAAGCTGCTAGGATTACAGGTGTGTGCCACCACACCTGGCTATTATAATTCTTTATATGGAGTTTTTCCTCCATAAATTGACATATTCAGGAAGACTTTCTTGGTATTTTTATCCCAAAGGCTAAGCACTGTACCTAGACATTATTAGTAGATGGTAGATTACTAAAATAATTATGAATATTATAATTAAGAATTATTAAAACTCATTTTAAATGATTTTTGTGACTAAAGGAATTATTACACGTTTGTATTGGACACACATACATGGACTTTTGGATTATGTTTTCTAAACAGGATTGTAACAATTCATTTTTTAATATTGATGCAGTTTAGCACATATGGAATACCTTTATCATTGGAAATTTGTATCAGTTGATCTCATATAATCTCAAGTGAACACAATATAAATACTAAGCGATAATCCCTTAATATTAAAATTTTTAAAAATGTTAATGGAAAAAATATAGTTTTATGGGTTTAATCCTTTAGGCTTTTAATTTCACCTTGAAAATATTTATTTTGAACATTGTGAAACTCCACCCAGAGGGAGTTACTGGGAGACCTCAGAGTAGAAGCTTGGGAAGCAATGTGGGCAGTCTGAAGGATCGCTGTGGGAACTGTGTTAGTTAACTTTGTGTCCCTGTGACCTAAAGACCCAGCAAGAACAACTTAAAGAAGGGAAAGTTTTATTTGGTTTACAGTTTCAGAGGTCTTATAGATGGCTGACTCCATTGCTTTGGGCCTAAGGTGAGGCAGAACATCATGGCAGAAGGTTGTGGTAGGAAGCAGAGAGAGTTCTGCTCACCAGGAACAAAATATAAACCCCAAGTCACACTCCCAGTGTCCCACCTCCTCCAGCTGTATCCTACCTGCCTACAGTTATCACCCAGTTAATCTGTATCAGTGGGTAATAAACTGATCACTTCACATCTGAAAATTGTCATTTTTCATTTCACCTCTGAAAATTCTTACATTGTCTCACACTTGAGCTTTGGGGTGGGGGAATTGGCTTAAAATCTAAAACCCAATAGGAACTTAATCTGCTCAGTTTTTCCTCAGTCAAAACTCTAGGCCTAATCTGGGTGTAGTGGCACATGCCAGTATTTCCAGCAATTCCAGATTGAGCTAGGAAATCACCAGTCCAAGGGCAGCCTCAGCAATTTCAAGAGGCCTTTTATCAACTTAGTGAAACCCTGTCTCAAAAAATAAAAAAGACTGGAGAGGTACTCTGGGGTAAAGCACCTCTGGGTTCAATCTTCAGTACCCCCCCGCAAAAAAAAAAAAATAAAATCAAAACCAAAACAACAACAACAACAACAAAAATTCCTCCAGATCTACAAATGAAGATAGAGCTCAAGATTCAAGTTCCCTAAACTTTAAGAAATAGTCCTCTTTATAACTGGAGAAATCTGTTTTTGACTATGTAAAAAGGAAATATTGCAATTATGGAGACATTTAAAAAATATATAATTGTATTTATGACACATAATTTGTACTATAGAAGAAGCAAAACCTTTCATATAAGAAGAACTAAAATATACAATATACCGCTTTGATTTTGATGTTACAGATCATTCACTTAAACATTTAGGTCATTAGCTTTCAGAAATTATCTTCCATTATTAGACAGTAGGGGACAGGTAAAGAAAAAATTAGGCTTGGAAATTATTTGACTTGGAAATCATTATAATACTGAAATAATCCAATTGTATCACCTTGATCTATAAAATTGTCTTAATTTTCAGTATTCCAAAGAACTTTATAAATTAGTCACACTAAATAATTTAGTTCTTATTTTTCTTTATAGGGATATACTTCCAAAGTCTAACATAAAATTATTCTCATGAAATTGTACTAGAGCAAGTTTGTATATTACAATGTCTCTTGAAGGTCATAGTATAGCCCTTTATGTCTCTAGTGTTGTAGATTAGAAAATACAAAGTCCCCTTCACCCCTATGGTGGTTATTTCTGTCAAGAGACTTTAATCAAATATCAATGGTATGAAAAATCTTTTAAAACATTTTGTTAAGTATTTTAATTTATTCATCAGAACTATTGAATGATCAAAGAAATGTTCTCAACTTTTGGAGTGGGCTAAGAACAAACTTTGGACAATCTTATTCTGATGGGCAAGATTTTCTACTTTAGCACTTTATACCTTGAATATAGAAGGAAACTTACTTGAAATAGAGACATGTTGTGAATAGATTTGTTGCATTCCTTTTGCTGTATTTTATTCCTAAATTCTCACATTTTTTAAAAAGAAAATCCCGTTTCCAGAGCTATTAGGGCATTCTGAAGCCCTATTAATTTGGTAGGGTCTTGATAGAGAAATTTTAGGTTTGCTCCTATATCATGTGAGTATCCAATAAAATATTTTCTACATGGTACAAATCATACCATAATATTTTATGTGAGGAAAAAGGTGAATAAAAGGAAAACATAAATGAAATTATGAGCTATTATGAATTTCTGAGGCCAACTTTGTTCAAGGCCAACTTTTGTGGTTCCAGAATTCAATTTTCTCATGTGGAAGGAACCAGCCTTAAGAGTTTTAGGGTTTGCACGTGTATATTTTATTATTCTACTTTATTAATCTCTTCTCTCTCTTTTATGATCTCCAGATTCCAATATTACAATATGTGCTACCTTTGGTTCTCTTTGTGGTTAACTACCGTTGAACACAGTAGACCATCTACTTACTTGTCACCTGGTGACACCGAAGGCTTCCCTGTGATTGTGTCATGTATCTGAGATGTTCAGTTGATGAATATGTTTCTGTCTAGCTTAGGTCCCAATTATCTGGAATTCGACAATGAGACACCTTAAGGTAATTAATATCAGGCAAAAATATAACCATTTCCAGATTGGATTATTGCAGAGTTACAGATTAAAACTTTACTCTATGGGCCATTATACTTTTGCATGCAGAGAATTTTATATTTGCTTCAGGATTAATCACTTGTTAATAACTAAAGGATTATTAACTTTAAAGTATTTGAAAAGTTTAAATGATTGAGAAATAAGAGTAAATGCATTTAAAAGGAAAGTTGTGTCTCTTTATTTTGAACAGAGTAAAGAAGTCATAATAATGCCGTTGAACCTCATAAAGAAAATAGGTTTATTCTAAAAATAGGGAAAAATAAAATTTTATCACCTGTGTTTTTATTAACTTGCAGAGTATCCTATATGTATAATGCCTCTATTTCTTACATTAAGATTTCAGGAAAATTCTACTAGACATGTAATCACAGTCTTCCTTCTCCAGTTTATCTTAAATGATTCACTGAAGGTAGCATATATTTGGGAAGAGATTGCCCTACAGGAAAGATATTTGATTAAAGTCCTTGCAAATCAACCTAACCTTCTGGTGGACTAACAAATGCTGCCCAAGAAGATGCAATAATTACTGCTTACATATATTCGGAAAAAAAAAATGGGGCAAATCACAGAAGGTCTGTTTCTTGTACTTTATTTCACTACATGCACTGCATTCTAGACATTAAAGCAAGTTCAACATCTTTGCCCAAGCAAGCAAATGCTAGACTAATAGATATTTTGAGATACATTTAATACATTTTTTTTTCTAGAGCTGTTCTTGGAAATCATTCAAAGAAATGTGAGGCATACTCATGTGGTAGTTTTAGATATGAAGTCAAAGTCCTGGGTTCTTCCTGAGACTCTCTCCAGTCTTAAGTAAATGGATGACTTTGATTGAGTCCTTCCATCTCCTGGACCTCCCTCTCTCTCCTTTCTAATGTCTAAGGGGTTGGATCAGCTTCACTGATTCTCAGTTATTGATCTGAGAAGCAATTCCATTAGTAGAGCCTGGGTAACATAGACAGATTTCTTGTTTTAATCTCTGGGTTGAGGTCCTAGAAACTGTATGAGCCTTATACCTTGTGATTTTTTTTTTCCTTTTGGTGCCTAGTTTTTATCATATTCTAACTGCTGTCACTGACACAAGTAAAAACTCTTGAGCGAAAACATAATGGTAGTTCAAGTTTCTTCCATTCTGAAATTCTAGCCTGAGAGTGGTGAAACCTGATTTTGACAATGAAGAAGATAATGGTATTAATTAAATGGAGTATTTCTTTGACCTGTTGTAGGTCTCTCTTGTGCCTGTAGAAAGTCAAGCAAATTGTCTGTATACTATTTTTTATCTTTATATTGATTTTGCAGTCATTATGACTGTGCATCAGAAAGCTTAGCTTGTTTAATTTATTCAGTACAACTGGTTCTCAAGATTTCCTTCAGGACTCAAAGTTAAACGGTAGCAGATTTTATATGTTCTGATAACTGGGCTTAAGCAATTATTTTTTTTTTAATTTTTTATTGTGGGTTGTTCAAAACATTACAAATTTCTTGACATATCATATTCCACACTTTGATTCAAGTGGGTTATGAACACCCACCTTCACCCCATACACAGATTGCAGAATCACATCAGTTACACATCCATTGATTTACATATTGCCATACTAGTGTCTGTTGTGCTCCGCTGCCTTTCCCATCCTCCCCCTCCCCCCCCTCCCCTCCTCTCCCCTCCTCTCTCTCTACCCCCTCCACTGTATAACCCTGAGGGTCTCCTTCCATTACCATGCAATTTCCCTTCTCTCTCCCTTTCCCTCCCACCTCTCATCCCTGTTAAATGTTAATCTTCTTCTCCTGCTCTTCGTCCCTACTCTGATCTTAGTTACTCTCCTTATATCAAAGAAGACATTTGGCATTTGTTTTTTAGGGATTGGCTAGCTTCACTTAGCATAATCTGCTCTAATGCCATCCATTTCCCTGTAAATTCTATGATTTTGTCATTTTTTAATGCAGAGTAATACTCCATTGTGTATTTGTTTTATAATACTGAGCCAGTCAATTAAAGTCTTTGATCTTTCTCTTCTTTCCAAACACTCATAATGCTTGTTTTTCTACAAATAACTTTATGAAGAGCAATGAAATGATTGAGAACTTTAAGACTGTAGACTAACTTTCATTGCCTTTTCCTTATTCCATTGTGTGTGTGTAAATTTTATATTAGTTGAGTCATGAAGGGGTAGTGATAGTGAAGTTTTCTAATGAAGATGCTATTAATAATATCTAGTAAAATTACATGTGACAGTTTTATGTGATCTCTCAGTCTCTTAGTGCCACATGAATCTACAATCATTAAAATTATCTCAAAAAGTTAACAGAATTTTATGTAGTCATTAGTATAAATTCATTACATGTATTATTTCTCATAAAAACTCATTGAGGCAGGAATTATTCGCATTTCCGTTTTATAGTTGGAAAAACAAGTGCAAGAAGGTATGTAAATTTCACGTTCCCATAGTTAGAAATGGCAGAAGTGGAATGTAATCTGAGGCATCTGACTCCATGCTTGTAACATATGTGATTTGGATAATGTAGAACACATATAAAAGTCTGTGGATGGAGGCAAAAAAAATCAGCCTGCTTTAATTCCTTTTTTTATCATGAATTTAGACTGTATAGCAAATAGTCTTTCTCATATTACAGAGGACACTTATACTACATATTTCTAAATTATTAAAAGATGATGATCATTAAAAAAATTAAGCTTTGCGTATTTTACAAAGAAGATTTGAAACTTCTTGTTTAAAAATTTGTCTTATAACTTTATTGCTTCTTTGGAACTTAACAATTCCAGGAACCAGTGAGACATTTTGACATTATTCAAGGAAATAATAGGCAAAGGCCTAGAAATTAGATATAAAAGTAATTTCCAATTTTTCTGAGAGACTAACTCCTCAACAATAGAACTCTGAGCAATGATGAAATAAAGGTCTTAGGTTCTTTGAACCAGAGATTATTCAGAAGATTTAGGGAACTGGGGTGGAGAAGAGTGAAATACTTGGAAAAATAGAAGTGGCCTTGCACACTGTTATCATTCACGACTCTCTAAAGGAAGCATTTTAGTGAGGTCTCATAGCACCTTTATTACCTGGGAGAAGAGAGATAACATTCATTTTTAAAGTACTTGTCCTTTTTAAAAATGATTTTTCCTTTTTATTATGAGCCTTGTAATCCATATAAGAGTGGCTCTTTAATATGATTGATTTAGAGAGTGATAGGAGAAAAATCACGTATCATGTGTTTGCTCATCTGAAACAGAGTCATGCATTTGAGTTTCCCATGTGCTGCTCCACAATCATTCATCTTCCTCTCACCCAAGGAAAATTGATCATCATATCATACATCTTATCATACAGATAAGAATTATAGATTATTCCATGTGTGTATATCCCCCAAATAATATATTGTTAAGTTTTTATTTTAGGGTTCTGTGTGTGATATATTTTTATATATTCTCTTCTGAAATTTTGTTAGCCAGTATATTCTTGAAATCTATCCACATTCATGCAGATAAACTTAGCTTATTAATTTTACCACTGCATATTTACTGATCCCTAGCTTATCATTTTCTCCTATTAAGACATTTGGAATATGAATATATGTATATATACACATATATATGAATATATTTATATACACATATGTTTCTTATTTTTGAACATTTATACTTTGTTTCTTGAATAAGAATGTAAGTATTGGGGAAATGTATAAGAATAAATATTTATTGAGGTCAGCATTTTTATAATTTACAAAATAATGCAAATTTTTTTTCCAAATTCAGTGTATGAATTCCCATTGCCTATATTTTTCCTTTTTTTATTGTGCTCAAATGTACATGACATAAATTTACCATTTTTAGGTGTCCAGGTTTTAGCATTACATATATTCACATTGTTATGCAACCTACTCCATCATCTTTCTCTGAAACTTCCATTTCTTCGAACCCAAACTCTGTGCCTATTAATAACTCTTCATTCTACCCTCAGTCCTTAGTAACCACACTCTACTTTTTGTCTTCATGAATTTGACTGTTCTAGCTTCCTCATGAAAGTGGAATGGTAGAATATTTGTGTTTTTGCATCTTCCTGATTCTCTTAGCAAAATGTCTTTAAGATTCATGTGCTCTGCATCGGAAGTCCTTCCTTTTGAAAAGTTGAATAATATTCCTCTATATGCACAATCACATTTTGTTCATTCATTCATCCTTTGATGTTGTTTGAGGATTGAGAGAAGATTGTGTTGTATTTTCTCTGTCCAGCCCTGGAATCAACCATTTCTTCAGGAAGTTTTAGTTCCTTTTACTGGAGGATGCTATTTGGAAAGATCAAAGCTAGTTATGCTTGTTACTGAGAGTGTATTACTGTTTATAGGCACCCTCTGTGTGGAAAGGTGGGAAATATTTTTTTTATTAACATAAAGATATTTCCTCATTCATATTTATTTTTAAACCTACCCACCTACATACCTATTAAAATCCATGTGGTCATCCTGACACCTGTGATTGCAGACCAGCATTGCAGGGTCAATTGTATTTTTCCTCTCTCCTTATTTCTAGTTTATTTTTCTGAGAGTGAGAAACCTGGCTGTCATTCTCCACAATATTGTTGTTGTTTTTTTTTCAGTTGTACTATGTATACAATGCAATTCCAAATTTGCTAACATATACCCCCTGTAAAAAGCAAATTTATTAGAGTATAGTGTTTGTATCCTTATGCACTCTTTTGAGATCTCACCCTAATGTCATTAATTGACAAAAAGCCCTTTTAACCATCATTCATATCCAGTATTTGTTTCCTTATTTGACTTATCATTTTTTCCTAATAGTTATTATGTGTATATCTGCATGTGTATGTATATGTGTGTGTGTCAAATTTTAAAAAGATCCATGCTCTTTCTGAGATTTGGTTATATGAATTAATAAATTTTTCATTCTGTGTGTTTGGGTTTCTGTCACTTGTAACCAAACTGTCCTGACAAAAAAAAGTGTGGTTGATCAGTCATCTCTGCCATTCCACATGGAATATCATTCCCTTCTATATTAAGGGAATAATTTCAGAGAGGGAAAAATGAGAATATGCATCTGAGTACTCCAAATAATTTTGCAACACCCATTATAATATCTAGTTATATCTAGGATATCAAATCACAGGAAATGAAAACTCTGATAACTTCATTCCTCACTGTAATTTACAAACACACACATAAAGCCCCCGAATGAACTCCCAGCCAGTCATCAGTTCCTACTACCTAATCACCTTGCTTGTAGATTTGCCATTCACTTCCCCATCTGAAAATACGTTACAGTGATGTGCTATAATTTTCATTTTAAGCCATACAACAGAAACAATATTATATTTAATGGCTGAGTGGCTTCCATGTTACAATTAGAGGTATCCTAAGCAATGAAAGGTAACAAATTATCCTTTAAAAACAAAATTACAGAACACTCACAAAGACCAGCATTTCAAAGTCTTCCCAACAAGGTATCCTTGAGGCAAGTGTGAAGTCTGCTTTACCACTTAGCCATTTGCATTGAGGTAGTAGTTGCTTTTGAAAGGAATGTTCTTTAGAAATTCTAGTGTTCAGCAATCATGAGTGAAGAAGTACTCCTGAGATAATAAAATAATTAAGACAGATTAGTAGTTATTACCCAATTGCTTTTAAAATTTGAACGTGAGATCCCTATTTCTAAAGAAGACTTTATGTTTAATCCTGGAAAAGTTTAATTCCCTATGACACTGACAAATTTTAAGAATAAATTTCTTTTTTAAATGTATTTTTGAAAAATCACTCATTTTCCTAGTGGGTGGAATTTTTCCTGTAGATTTCACCAGACAAAAATCTTGGTTGTCATTTTTAAAAAATCTGCTTTTTAAGCTATTTCAACTTATTTAATTTTTTTCTAAAGCAGATGCTGTTTTTCTTTCCCTTTCTGCTGCTCTTGACTATGAAATTGAGTATTTCTGGCACTTGATTAATTAAATCATGAATTGTAACCCAGACTACTTTGTTTTGTAACCAGAGTTCTGTGCAAAACATATGGGACAATCTTAGTCACGTTCCACAGTTTGAGACTTGGAAGACATTTTAGAGAAGACAACAGTGTTCTATGAAAGAGAAAAGATTTTGGAATGCTCAGTTCTTGCAGCCTAATTGAGGCATCTTAAGGACTCTTTTTGTCCCTTTGGATTACCTCCCCAAAACTAAAAGATCAAATCTAGAGTCATGGATCATTTTAATATGGCATCAACTAAATTATACAGTGTATTTTTTATGCACATACCTACTCTACTGCCTTGGCCCACAACTCTGTCAAGACCTGGTTTTCATTTCTTCCTAGACTTGAGATGCTTGGTGGAGCTCACTACTGACCTCTTTCTTATATAGGCTCCTTTTCTCTTTGCTGCAAAGCACACTCCTATGGTCTCTATAAATCTTCCCCTTGTTGTGGTCTCATCCTCTGGCCTTCCATTCCATATTGACTTAAATGCAACCTGTCATGTGGTTTTGTAATGTTCTACTTGCTCCACTAATGCATTATTCCTCAGTGTGAACCATCAGATTTACATCAGTCAGACCATGAATTTACATTTCTAATAAACATTCCAAAGATTTCTTATGCATGTTAATATTTGAGCATTGTTTACCAAAGTAAGTTAAAGACAGGCACAGATTCTTAATAGTATTTGTGTCTCCAAGTGCCTCACATTCAGGACGTGATCAATAAATGCTTGTCAAATAAATATTAAACAAGGTGTGGAGCCCTATATTATTTATACAAGATAATCATTGTTTCCAGCCTGGTTGGTGTTAGATTCAGTATTGAGTTAAGGGTGTGGTACCTTGCTACTCAGAGTGTGGTCCACTGATCAGCAACATAAACATCATTCAGAAATGAAGAAACTTGCTACCCACTCTGAACCTACTAAATCTGAATGTGCATTGTAACCAGAACCTTAGCAATTTGCATGCACATAAAAGTTTGAGAAACACTGGATCCAAGTTACAGTGCTTTCTTGGGATGTGTATTGGGCAAGATTTTAATCCATTAGACAAGGAGTGACTCTTTGACAGAATATAAAACTTAAAGCATTGAAGAATGGGGCTTAACAGATTGATTCCTTTGAGGGAAATGGACTATTGGATAAAACTCTGATTTCCTGTGAGAAAAGCATGTATGGATAAGTTTACCCGATATTTTATGTTGGTTTAGGTTGGGGTAATATGCTTGGTAGAAATTTCTTCCTTCCATCTTTTCCTCCAGGATTTGCCACAATGGGCTATGCACCTCATTCTTTTAACTGAGTCACACCGTGCAATAATTAACAGTAATGGCAGGGTAAATGAGGTGATCTGACATTTTAAAGTATAAAGTAAGTACATTTGCGTAAAACCCACATGTTATTTAACTCTGTTGGAAATAGATTTGGGGAACTTGAGACTTGGTTATACAGACATTTTGGTTTAATATTAAAATATTTCCTACTACTTTAGGCCACATCAGTATTCCTTCATGAGTAAATAATTAAATATTGTTAATGACTTCCATAGGGTTTTTCTCTTAATTAAATCTACTTGCAAATACTAAGTAAAAATAAATGCCATTTCAGTCTATTTTCCTCCTTTTGAAAACTTTCCTCTCAATTGTTTCATTCTTATTCTTACCATGTAAACAAGTTAAAGTCTCCCTTTCATATTTTTTATTTTATTTTAGCCAGATTTGGAGTCTGATGTGGTTGTGGCAGCATAGAGAGAAAGGAAAAATGGTTTAGGGGTTGGGGAATCAGCAATCCAACAGAAACACATAGGAATCATGAGCAATTTAAATAAATATACTACCCCGGTGGGCAGGTAGCCAGAAAGCCAAATTGGGAGACAAAGAACTTGAGGATAATAGAAGCATCAGGAGAGAAGGCTGGGGTGGTGATGTGGCAGAGATGGCATGTGCCCCAGATTGGTGGAGCAGCAGTAGCACAGATGTGGATGCTTGCACATCTGTCAGTCACTGACAACTAGGGAGGCACAGCTTCGGCTCAATGGGTCACTTCTCGGTGTATATGCTCCATGGCCACAGTGATTGACACTTAAGATGACAGTGCTGCTGAATCATCTCAGATAGGCCAAATTTGCATGCATTTCATGTCTTTCAGTGTTATGTGAATGTTCTAATTATGACTCTTTTGGTTTCAGGAAACAGTCTCACACACTAGTTTATGATGTTTTTATAATGACACATGGAAACTTAGGGGAACCTGAGGGCAGAAAGGCAGGCATCGTGAGAAATGAAAGCAGGACGGAGAATGTGATCAGGAGGTAAAGCAGTTATTCTCTCAGGGTTTGCATGGTTTTACTCCTCTCTCAGTATGGGAGGGGGTGGTGGTGTCTGTAGTCTTTCTTTCTCATTTTGTTTCTCTTTCTTCCTCTCTTAGATTAGTTTTCACTACTTACTGACCTTACACATGCACTCCATCTTCAGCAATGTCATGACTTATTAGGTTTTAATCCACTGTTGACTGGCAATAGTCTCTTGTGTCCTGGGTCGAATTCAAAATGGAATGAGAGTGCCAGTTTTCTTTTGTTTATCTCTATAAGCCAAGCCAAACACACTCTTGGCTGCCTTTGAGAGAAAATGCATCCTGGTTAGTCAGCTGTGTTGAGGGTAAGTCATGTGACATGTGAACCTGCATCCTTCAGGGACTGCAGACAAATCAGGTGATGTGATATGTATGTATCATTTTCATTTTGATCATTATTACTCATGACATGTTTAGTTAACCAACATTTATACAGCTTTCTTAAACACACATTTGGGGGATTTTGCAACCATTAATAAAACATATCTTGGAAATATTTATAATCCATTGGAGAGACAATAGTTAAGTAGCCAAAAAGTTCATTTTCTAATAGTTTAAAAAGTATTAATAGTTGTATTTTATGATACTATCGAACTTTATTTGTAATATTTGGCTTTATTTTGAAGAGACATGCTTCTTATGAAACTTTTCGCAAGCATTTTTTGTGGATTACTTCAGTTGAAAGTATTTCATTGTAATAGTTATAATCAAGTAAGTATTTTAGAGTAAGCAAAGCTAATGGAGAATATTTGTAGACTGAGGTATATTTTCAAAGCCTAGTAGGTTAACAGACAGTTGAGAAATTAGGGCCAAGTGCCTTCAAATGCTTTTCTGCTCATTTTAAAAATTAAAGCTGATATTTGAATAGACAAAAAATATGAGTGATGGAAATCTTTTATCATCTTATTAGTAGATATCTTTAAAGTGTAAATTAACTGCTAATTTAATTCACTGTAATGCTATGTAATGTAATGTGTTTTTACTTAAAAACTTGTAATTTTTATAAAAATATGCAGAATTTTAACTGCATGTGGTTATTTTGCTTTTTTCACATAGTTCTTGAACGTTACCAAACTTTTTCACACAAAATATTTTTATTCATTATTTTTAATTACATTAAAATAATAACTAAAGAGAACCAGACATACTACTTATATAGTTGTCTTATTTTTATAACCATGAACTTCAGAATTATACATGCATTAATTTTTAATGTGCTTCTTGATTAGGTAAGTATCTTACCTTTTCATAGAAGGTAAGTTAAATTACAGAAAATAATCACCTGAAAATTTATAAATATGTAAAAATAATAAGAAACTAGGTAAAAAGTATTCTGTTGGTGCAAGTATGTTGGAGGAAAAATGTATTTATTTATGTTTTTCCTCCCTGGTTCTTTTGTGTGTGTGTGGGCGGGGGTGTATATTTAAATCATATTGTGTTTGAATATTTGCCTCTTGAAGTACTTTGTTTTTTGAGGTTTATTTTTCAATATCTGCAAGAAGCATGTGTCACATGTATCAATGCTGTCTTTACCAGCATTTTTTTAAAGTTCAAATGAGAATGGAGTCAACTCTGATATTCAGAAGTAGATGAACTGAAGTTGGAATTAACTATGTTAATTTAATTATAATAATAATATACATTTTTGTCCTTAAAATTTTAAATTACTGTGAGACAACAAAACAGATTCATATTTAGACAGCATTTTTATTTGGAATTATAATATTAACTAAAATAAGGCACACTGGGTCCATTGCACATGGGAACCCTAGTGTTCTGACTAGTTAACTGTGTAACATTCATAGTTGTGGCCATGATTTTTTTTTTAAATTTTTGTACAATTTGTATAATTTTGAGCAATAGGACAGTATTGGGTCTCTAAATTTTAATGTGATAAAAGGACCCAAAGTAAAATAGTGAAGTCAAAGTGAAAACTACATATTGCTTTATGTTCAAGCAGAGAAATGATACCATTAAATAAATTGCATTATAATAGGGAATAAATAATCAGATGGTTCATGGTTTAAAAAAGATGAATTGATGCCTTTTGCATTCTTATTGCATTCTTGAAACAGAAGACAAAAATAAAAGGAAGAAATTGAATCTTGAAAAAAGAAAATCATTGTCTAATGATCTTGATCAGACAATGCCGATTTGGTACCGTGAGTATAGGCATGAGAACCTTACCTAGCATCCAGATCTTTGAGAGTTGACCAAGCAGGCTATTTCAGTGGTACCTGTTCCATTAGTTAGACTATGTGTTCACCTACTGTGTTCGTTGGATTTTCAATCACTGTGACCAAAACCCTGAAAAGAACAAATGACAGGAGAAAAAGTTCATTCATGGCTTATAGTTTCAGAGACTTCAGTCCATAGTTGACTGAGTCCATTATTCTGGAGTTGAGGTGAGGCAGAACATCATGGTAGAAAGACAATGGTGGAGGAAAGCTGTTCACCTCCTGACAATTAGAAAGCAGAGAGGGAGGGGCGATGAAGGGAAAGGGCCCCCAGGGAAGATGAACTCTTCCAAGGCATGCCCCAATGGCCTACTTCCTCCAACCGTGTCTGACGTGTCTACAGTTAGCACCCAGTTAGTCCATTCAAACTTAGATGAACTGATTGGGTTACAGCTCTCATAATCTTACCATTTCACCTCTGCATATTCCTCTACTAATACAGGAACTTTGGGAGAACACCTCATATCCAAATCAAAACATTCTGTTCCTGGCCCCCCAAAGCTCTGTCCATCTCACAATGGAAAATGCATTTAGTCCATCCCCAAGAGTTCCCATAGTCTTAACAGTTCCAGCATTGCCCCAAGTTCAAGTCCAAATTCTCATCTGAGGCCGGGGACAAAATCTTGACAGTGAGCCTTTTTATGATCAAAAGAAAGTTACATATATCCACTATACAATAGCACAAAGTAAACATTCCCATTCTGAAAGGGAGGAATAAGGTCTCAGAAAGAAGGGATGGGAGCAAAGCAAGACTGAAACCCAGATGGGCAAACAAGCCCTGTAGCCCCAGGCCCAGCATCTGGGGGGCATGGTATTTTCTCTGTGCCTCTGTCTTGGCTTTATGCTCTTGCAGCTAGCGGCTACAGATGATTGTCATTACTAGTATCTCTTAATTCCTGGGGTCTCCATTCCAGCTTCACCTTCACTTTCGCAGCCTCATGCACCACTCTTTTAGGAGCAGCCCAGAGATGTTGCTATACTTTGCCTGACCTCGCAGGCCTTCCTTTGAAACCTTGGTGGAAGCGTCCATGACTCCTTCCCTCAAGCCTGATGCATTCCTGCAGAACTAGCACCATGTTAATGATGTCATAGTAGTGGGCCCTCCTTGGACCATGACTGTAGTAGCTTTTGAGTGCCTGGGAAACCGAGCATGATGAAATTAATTCTGAGAATACAACTTCCTAGGCATCCTTGTGAGAATAGGGGGCCCCCAAATTCTCTTAAATAAATGTTCACTCATATGCCTTTGAGCCTGCAATGTGTGTGGTCTTGCTGATACTTGAGATGCTTTAAAGACATCTTTCCTATTGAACTGATTTAGTTACAACTTTCTATGCAAATTACTTATCCTCTCCTTAATGATGACAATCTCTTCACTAATCATAATTTCCTTGGTCTCTGTTTTTCATGTGCTTTTCTGGCCAAACTTCATGTTTTTAATATTTTTTCTCTGCATTTTGCTCCCAATTTCCACAGGAAACTTTGTTAAAAGCTGTCAGTAATATCTGTGCCACTGTCCTGATGAATGCTATGTTCTGAAGTTTCCTCTGTCAGATTAATTGGGCCATCACTCTTAAATTTAGCTCCACACAAAGTCTCAGAACATGGCAAGATGTAGTCAACTTCTTTGCCATAATATAACGTGAATGGCCTCCAGTCCAATTCCCTATGGAGTCCCCATTTCCCTCTGGAACCTCTTGAGCATAGTCTTTACTGTCTGTATTCCTATCAACAATCTGGTCTTCTGAGCTTCCACCAGAATTGCCCAGTAAACTCTGCCTACAGCATTTTAAGGCTTCTCTAGCTTGGATCCCTAAACTTTTCCAAATTTTCCTGCAAACCCATTTCAAAGGTTTATAAGCCATGTGACCAGGTTAGTCACACCCACAACCCTGCTTTTAGATACCAGTTTCTGGGTTAGTCAGCTTTCATCACTATGAACAAAATACCTGACAAGAACAAATTGGAGGAGGAAAAGTTCATGGGCTTGTGATTTCAGAAGCTTCAGTCCATGGTTGGCTGACTTTATTGTTTTGGGCCCAAAGTGAGGCAGCACACCACAGTGGAAAGGTGGCAGCAGAGGAAAGATGCTACCTCATGGTGGCAGGGAAGCAGAGAGGGAGACAGAGGGAAGGTGCCCTAAGGAAGATGAATACTTGCAGGGCAAATTCCAGAGAGCCCCTCTCTTCCAGCTGTACCACACCTGCCTGTAATTATCACCCAGCTAGTCCATTCCAATCAGGATGGACCCATTTGGTTACAACTCTCACAGTCCAAACATTTCACTTCCAAACTTTCATGTACTCACATGGGAACTTTTGGGAAACACCTCAAATCCAAACCTACTTTCACAGAGGCCAGATAACAGTGGCTTAAACAACACAGAATGTTTACTTTTGTAATATAAAAGTCACAGCTGAAGTCAATTTTGAGATTGAAAGCCAGGCACTTTGCTCTCGGGGGTCTTATTAATCATTCTCCCATGTGTTAGCAGCAAATCTTGCCCCTGAATATTAGATTTATGTTGGGGGCTGCATAAAAAAAAAAAAAAACAGACTCTTTGTCCCCCACCAAGATTGAATTATAATCTCCAGAATGAATAGCATGTCAGACCTCCTGAATCTAAATGTGTGGTCACAACTCTGCCATCAGATCTCACCTAGATGCAGGAAAGACTAGAAAGAGGCCTTCCACTGCAGGCAAGTGGCAAACTGAAACTTAGTTGGTTCTATTACTTAAGAAGGCAGAGTAGGTACTGAATAATAGTTTGGTACCAGAAATATGATTTTTGAGACAGTGCTATAGTTTGGATGTTGAATGTTCCCCAAAAGTCCATGTGGTTGTTTGGGTGATATTATTGGGAGGCACTAGAAGCTTTAGAAGATGGGAACCTGTGGAAGGTCCTCGGGTCAGTGGAGTTGTGCCCTCAAAGGAAAATACAGGATCCATATTACTTCTTCCCTTTGATTCTTGGTTCATGAGGTAAACAGTTTTGCTTCATCATGTGTTCTTGTCATGATGTGCCACCATCACCCAGAGGCCCATATTAATAGGTTCACTGTTAGTCTGGAACTTCTAAAACTATGAGCTCCAGTAAACTTTTTTTCTTCATAAGTGAATTGCCTCAGGTATTTTGTTATAGTGATATGCATCTGGCACTCAATAGTAATAACAGTTTAAGATAACTTGGTTTTAAAGGAAAAAAACAGTGATGGAGTATGAAACTAGTTAGTGTAAATTAAACTGAAAATAACTACAGGAGGCACATACTTAAGCCTATAAGAGTCATACAGGTTAATCAAATTAGTAAAAAAAAAAAAAAAAAAAAAAAAAAAGTTTCTGGTGTTCCACAGAAGACAAGGATTTTTAAAAGTGGTAACTCTTCCAATTGTTACCATATAGGAAAATATAATAAATTTTTATAGATCTGGCTAGAAATCGACACCTTCATCAAAATGTGAACCAAATTTAACATGAATTTGAGTATTGCTTAGAGCCACTTAACTTAGAAATTCTAGTCTCACTGTTAAGGAATGTTATTCAGGAGGCAAAGAATATTTTTATTGGTGTCAAAGCAGTTTTCCTCAAAGTGCATTTTAATATTTAAAAGCATATATAAAAAAGAATTTTGTGAAAATTGACAAATATTTTAACAACAGCAATTTTTTGGCCATTTACATTAAAATATATGGTTTGGTATTCTAAACTGCTATGCTTGAATTAATTTTACATTATTTGGTGGTACTTATAGACCACTAATTGTTGATAAATTCCTAATGAAGTAATCATATTGATTTGGCTACTTTAAAAAAATTACTTTTTAATTGTAGTTGGAAATAATACCTTTATGTTTTTTTTAGTTTTTATTGTTTAATATTTATATTTTAGTTGTAGTTGGACACAATACCCTTACCTCATTTATTTATCTTTTTTATAATTCTTTTAAAAATTGTTTTTATTTATATATAACAGTGGAATGCATTACAATTCTAATTACATATATAGGGCTCAATTTTTCATATTCATTTATTTATCTTTATGTGGTGCTAAGGAACAAACCCAGGGCCTCACAAGTGCTAGACGAGTACTCTACCACTGAGCCACAACCCTAGCCCCAATACCTTTATTTTATGTATTTATTTTTACTTGGTGCTGATTGAACCTAGGGCCTCACTCATGCCAGGCAAGTGCTCTACCTCTGAGCCACAACCCCAGCTTGAGATTTGGCTACTTCTAGGAGTGATTTTGTGTTATTTGTGACTTTCCACTTTATTTCCAGTTCATTAAGAACTATCTCTGAATGCAGAGGCACTTTGTAAACTGTTAGAAACCACAAAGTGTAGTGTGTTGCACTATGTCTAGACAGAAGGGAAATAAATGCTAAATAAATGATATGTTATCTTTACCATATAATCATTAGTGTTTACACCCTAAAACAAGATATCTATAGGCTTTAATTAATTCAGTGGGATCACAAATATTTCTAATATTCTTAATTTTGACAAACCCAATAGATTGAAATAAGTATTTTATCTGTTGACAAGTATTGGATCTTATAGATCGAGTGAATAACTTGGTAGAAAGTTACTTCTTCTGCTTAGTTGATGTTATGAGGTGGAATTTGTTGTGACTCTGTATTGGTATAGAAAATAAATTTCTAAAAACATCTAATTTGTGTCTTGGGACTAGTTTATCTGGACCTATCTGGATTACGAATGTTTTGGCAGTAACAACTTCTGTGGAAACTGCTGCTGAATAGTGTGTCCAGATATAATTTGCATTAAAAGCAATACTCTAAGATGCTTCTTATAATGACCATATTGGTTACCAAGTCCATTGCTCAAGGTTTTCCTTTTGTGAAAAGCGGTACTATCAGGACCTCATCTCTTGGTGAGTGACAAGAAATTTGAGGCATGTTGGTTGATAATAGTCTCTCATCAGCTGGACAGGTATTGTAATCTTTTTCACTTACCAATTGCAGAGGTAGTTCTGTATGCAGAGAGTATGTTTTTTTCTTGTTAATTAGGATGGGGAAATGTGAAGACCTTTTGAATACTTAAAATTCACACATTAACGAGTTTAGAATTCATTAGTTGTTTGGGGGAATCCGTGGAGACATCTTCTGAAAATGGGCGGGACATTGTCCTGCTGCTCACTGGTTATGTGAAACAGAACAGGGCTGTGGTATCCATACCCCACCCTCTGCCTCCTCCTGTTTGGTCTGGGCCAAAGAAAACCACAGAGTATCAGCATTGAAGGGGAGAATCCTTTGAACCAAATTTGGCTAATGGGATGTAGTTTTTTTTATAAATGTCTTTATTTTTACACTTTACCTATATTTGGAAAATAATTAATTCGTGTTCTGTATGTAACCATTTGGCCATTTCTTTTTTTTTCTACTTTTAATTGTTTTTTTTATATGTTTTACTTAGTTACACATGACAGTACAATGCTTTTAACATATCATACATTTGAATCAGATGGGATATAATTTCTCATTTTTCTGAGTGTACAGGTTGCAGAATTACATTGGACATGCAGCCACGTATATACCCACAGCAATAATAATGTCTATTTTATTCTGCTGACCTTCCATTCCCCCTTCCCCTCTCCTCCCCTCCCATCACTTCTCTCTACCCAATCTAATGTGGCCACTTCTTAATATGAAAGAAAATATTTCCTGTGTCAACTATAATACGTTTCCTGAAAGAATTAGCTTATATCCTTTCATTGCAATACAAACTTTTAGATGCATTTGAATAGATTTTTAACAGGTAAACTGGATTTTAACTCACTTGGCCATAGATAAGGAATTCAGTTGATTTTGTTTATTAATAAATGTATTAAAAATGAGAACAGTATATTTGTGATGGATTCATGAGTTGCTCTGTCTGAAATCAATGCATTTTTTTTTTTTAGCTGTAATACCTGTATTTTGTTTTTGTGTTGTTGTTGTTATTTGCGGGGGGTGGGGGGTGGGGTGTAGTTTGAGTATGTTTTTAAGTAAATAAAAGACATTCATCTGTATACTTTAATTTTGTCAAAAGAAAAAAAAAGGAAGAGTTTATCATTTGGCTTATTGAATTTTTTATTCTCCATAGCACCGGTCAGAAAACAATGAAAAATTTCTTATCACTTTATTTTTTGAAGGGTTCCTTTATTTCATGTTTATCTCATAGGATCTCAGGGCTTAAAGCCACTTTCTACTTTGAAAGGAACATCAAAGTTAGTTTTTAAAATTGAAAATGGGCTAGGAAATCAAGAATGAATGAAGAGGGTGGTGTGGTAAGTCATTCACTAAGACGGTATCAGGGGAAGGATGTAAGAATGATAACATAGTGGTAATTTATAGGAGACAGCAGGCAGGTGACAATAAACTGCAGACTGACCAGGTAAAATTTTTGAGGGAGGCTGTCATATTGTGATTGATACGTTGGTCTAACCTAATTATTAATATAACCTGAGAGTAAATTCCAAATTTCTTCAGGCAAGAAATAGTGATTTTTTTCCTATGCAAGTATAAATTTGTTGATATTGAGATCTATATGCCTCTGGGCAAAGAACAAGAACATGAAAAATGTTGTTCTTAAAATTACTAACCTTATGGCTAATGCCTTTCCTTAATACTAGTCTCATTATTTTCTATTCTTGATCAGAAACCCTTCATGTTCTACTTCTGTAGGAATCCTGGTGTTACCTTTGATATTCCAAACCATGTTCATTGCATTCTGTTGCCCTTCTTAAAAGAGCAGTAGCTATATTTGCTTTCATTAAAGAAAGTGTGATTGGCAATTATTCATATTACTCAGGAATTGTTGCTAATCAAAAATCCTAATATTTAGTTTCTCTTCATCTTTTAACTAGCCTTTTCCCTAGAAGATGCTGGCAAATAATTAATATAATGTTTCAAAAACACAATTGTTTCCAAATCTTATGGCTGATTCAGACTGAAATCTTTTATGGATTTCATGCCCCACATGGAGCAGCACTCGATAATGTATTCACAGCGAGAATGCACTTTAGAATTAATTATTTGTGTCATTCATCCAAGGTATTCCCTCACTATTAAATTATTGCTTTCTTAGTCAGTATAAATTTGCTTTTCACTGTTTTGGGTGACCTCTGTCATCAGTGAATAGTTAAAAATTCCCTTCCAGGAATCCCCTCTGATTATCTCCAACATTTTGGGTTGAATAATAGGTGTGCTGCATAACTTGGGGAGGTGGCCCTTTGATATTCAGTTTATTAATTATTTATGAAATAACTGTGTGGAAGTGGAATAGTAGAAGATACAAATTAGTGGAAAATACTGTCCTTGCTATCAAGGAGTTCATGATCTTATTATGGAGGCAAGGTGTGCTTGAAAGTCTGTGTGCCTAA
Organism: Marmota flaviventris; assembly: GCF_047511675.1. Taxonomy (NCBI): domain Eukaryota; kingdom Metazoa; phylum Chordata; class Mammalia; order Rodentia; family Sciuridae; genus Marmota; species Marmota flaviventris. The sequence goes on along the minus strand of NC_092508.1, from coordinate 30,672,160 downwards.
GGAAGTGATATAGGCCATAAGCTGTGGGGGTTGAGGGGACATGGGGGAAGCGTGTATGTTCATATAAGGGAGGAAAAGAGCAGAGTGCTAAGACTTTGCAGTCTATTTGCAATTATTAGAATTTGGGCCACTAGGCAGGGCAAGGAGGAGTGGGAATTGGGAAGATGTCATGGTGTCTTTAATATCACAGCATGAGGCTCAATGGTGGGATAGAAGTTTCTACACTGAATTATGGCGGAGAAGTTTTACAATAGAAGGGAACCTTGGATATGAGGGAAGACAAATCTAGATATTCTTCCTGGAGGTTTCTTTCTTAGGTTTGAGTTATGGTTATCTGAATAAAACATTTCAAAATACCACTTGATCAGACAGGAAAGGGAAGCCTTTGTAGAGCACAGAAGAGGTAGTTTAGATTAAGGAGATTGCCTAAAGAGTAAGACACTGTTTTAAAATAGGTTTAATCTTTCCTTCCCAGGAAAATCCAAGAGAAATTGCTTCAAACATAGTGAATATATATATGAAAATGTGTCAGTGCTTTCAATCTAATAGAAAGTACAGTAATATAAAATAAGAACTAAAGCAAACATAGTGATGTTACTTTTTATGTGCTATAATCTGTTTAATTCACACCTTTATATTTCTTTTCTAATCATTTAAATTCATACTTTAGACTACCTTAAGCTTTAAAAATTATCCTTTAATTATAATTAAGTCAGATGATCTTCTATTCTTTAATAGTGATATTTGGTTTGATATCCACTGGCCATCTTTAGAATGTTATAGTTAATGAAATCTACTTTACTTATTTTATATGCTCAAGCATGAATGAGTTCAAGGCGCTAGAATATATTCACCCAATATTTAGTCAACGGTTGTCCTTTCTTTATTAGAATATTCCTGTGAGAATTTCAAAGAAAACACCAGAAAAACCAAAATAAATACCCCTGCGGCCACCCTATAAACTTGTAAGAGGTGATAGTAAGTGTTTCAAGGACAATTTTGACATGATCCCCAATAATGTCACATAGCCACTGACATCTGGGATGTGACAGTAGCTGACAGGCCATGTTGGCACAGCAGAATCAGAGATGGACTAGCTCAGTTGGAAGAAAAATATCACGCTGACTAGGAAGCTAAGAAGCAGAACACAGCAGTGGCAGCCTGTGCAAACAGTGGCTATTAACATTAACTAACAGATTGAGTACAGTGAGGGCTAGGACCACCCATCAGTGGATCTGCCATACCTGCACACATTGGAACTTCTTTGCTGTCAGCAGAGCTTCTCTCAGTAAAAGGAAAGAGCAGTGTATGTTTATTTTTATGCTATGGTGATGGTGACAAGCAAGGAATGCACCGTTTGTTTGTTATGAGGAGTAATGCAATTTTAATGAGAATTTGACCTTGAAGGAGAGAAATTACTGAGCCATGACTAATTGAGCATTCACTTAAAATGTATTCCCAATTTAGCCACTGGTTCATCCTCATTCATCCCTGATCTCATACATTTTCAAGATGGTAGCCCAGGAGTCCAGTATACTTTAGGGTAGTGGGATCATGGACATTGGACTATGAAAATAAAGTCATGGAGGTATCATCTGTTTTTATTACTTCATCGTCTCCACCTTGGCCTGAACACTCATGGAGAAAATCATCAAATTAAATGTTTTTATTTGGCTGTTTCCCTCTCTAGTCCCTTTTACTGGTGATTTTAAAATACAAAATGCCCTCACTCAGCCCAACCCCATCCTTGACCTCTTGGTTCTTAAAGATCTTCTAACTACCTTATACCTAACTTGCCTTTATTTTAATTTTTTGGTGTGCACATTTCACACCATTTGGGCACACCTAGGAATTCAATAAGGTTCTAGATTTATTTTTCTTTAATTGGCTTTAAGTCCCTCAGATATGCTTTAAACTTCATAAACTAAAAATGTTATCCAGAATTCTTGAGTCAGTTATGTAGGAAATTTGATTTGTAAGCACAGATAGGTCAAATTATGTCGATAGTCATGGTTTTTCTATAATTCTACCATAGCACATATGTGAATTATCTGTTGGAAATGTCTATCCATTTCTTTTTGGTTTATACTGAGCCTTATGTTGAGTACTTCCAAAACCACTCAGGTAATGAAAACAGCACAGGTTTGCTGCCATAGTGAACAGTGATCAAGGAGAAGGGAATTCAGGAGAGGTTCAGGATGGCAAAACGTGATGAGTAGCATTAGCTCCAGGAAGAAGAAAGCTTACAAAAGTTCACATGTAGTGGGATGATTGGGTTATGTATAAGGCTTAACAGACACTGAAAGGTGGAGAATCTGAGTCAGAATGTACATTTTTAATCAAGAGGTTTATGAAATTTAAAGAAGACGCTGGGTATTTGTTGGAATGAGCTTGGTGTCCTATAAAGGATTTATTACATATGCAATGTTTGTACTGTAGGACTTAAAAGCATGTCACTTGCATTTATTCCTTTTATCCTCCTGAAGATCCTAGTAGATGGGACAGAAAATTCTTAATGTCACCCATGTTTCAGAAATGAGAAAATCACTTCAAAGTATTGAATTGCATAAATTACATAAGTAGAGAGTAACAGAGTTGGGAATTGGATGAAGGTTATCTCAGTCTGCTTTTGTGATCATCCTTCATTAGCCACCTTTCCTTTTAACTTAAGTCTACTTGATAACAAAGGCAGAAAGAAAGGAACTTCTGAAGACACTGAGCATCATAATGTTGGGAATGGAAAGTCTGATTGTGAGAAGAAAGTTCTTCAGTACCTAGGTGGGAGCAGGTTCCAGAATTTGGTGTTTGGGGGCAGATATTGCCTCAAAGAGAAAGAAAGACATTCGTTCTTTGCCATTTCAGAACAAGTTGATTATAAGGTTTGGGATTTGGAATGTGGGTCTTGAAGGAAATGTCTGAAGTGGGTGATTCATCTTGTGCAGTCCCTGAATGAATAAAGCCTGACAAAAAGGCTTTGAACATAATTTCAGTGACAATGCAAAACAGTGCACATGGTGGAAAGTTTGAGTCAGGGCTCACATAGTCCTGTGACTATGTATTCATGATGAATGTTCGTCAGTCTTCATGAAGCATAGAAAAGGACAAGCGGAGTCTTGGCTTCTTCCATGGTCAGGTCTTTCTGCACTGATCTGGATATCTCTTTAAGAACCAGCTTTTGCAGGATAAAGAACTCTGAGATTTCAAAACTCTCACCTGGTTCCTTGGGTTGTTGCCATTTTTTTTTTTTTTTCAAGTAGAAAAGGCAAATTGTGCTATTGAAGGTGTTAGCTGGCTTCTTTATCTGGATCTTATTTGCATAATAAAACTCAATGTGATAGAACTATAGATCATAGTCCATATCCCAGTTGCTTAAGGATGTTTTCATGTTATAATGTTGAAGTGTGATACTGTTCAGGCATCTTCTGTGTCTCACGATGTTAATATGTCAATCATGTATGTATTAAAACTTTCTTAATAGATACTTTTAAATTATAGGCCAGAGGAGGAAATTTGCATTGTTCTCTCATTTCAGCCTTTGGAAAATGCTTTGGCATCTGTTTTTGTTTTTGCCTGACGTAATAATTTATTTACATCTTTCAAATATTTTTAATTTTTTTTCTTTTTAGATATACCTGACAGTAGAGTGTATTTTGACACATTATACATACATGGAGTATAACTTCCCATTCTTATGGTTTTATGTGATGTGGAGTTACACTGCTTGTGTATTCATATAGGAAAATTATGTTCAGTTCATTCTACTGTCTTTTCTATTCCCATCCCACCTTCCTTCCCCTCATTCCCCTTTGTCTAATCCAATGAACTTCTTTCTTCTCTTCCCCTTATTGTGTGTTAGTGTCTACATATCAGAGAGAACATTCAGCCTTTGTTTTTTTTGGATTGGCTGTTTTTGTTTAGCGTGTTAGTCTCTAGTTCCATCCATTTACCTACACATGCCATATTTTCATTCTTCTTTATGACTGAGTAATATTCCATTGTGTGTGTGTGTGTACAACTGTGATATATATATATATATATATATATCACATTTTTTATACACTCATCTGTTGAAGCACACCTAGGTTGGTTCCATACTTTAGCTATTGGGAACTGAGCTGCTATAAACATTGATGTGGCTGTGTTACTGTAGTATGTTGATTTTAAATCCTTTGGGTATATACTGAGCAGTGAGATAACTGGGTCAAATGGTGGTTCCATTCCAAGTTTTCTGAGAAATCCCCATACTGCTTTCCAGAGTGATTGTACCCATTTGCAGTCCCACCAGTAATTTATGGGCGAACCTTTTTCCTCACATTCTTGCTAACATTTATTGTTACTTATATTCTTGATAATTGCCTTATGACTGGAGTGAGATAGAATCTCAGAGTAGATTTAATTTTCATTTCTCTAATTGTTAGAGAAGTTGAACATTTTTCACATATTTGTTGACCATTCATATTTCTTCCATTCTGTGAAGAACCTATTCAATTCCTTTGCCCATTGATTGATTGATTGATTGATTGTGTGTATGTGTGTGAAGTTTCTTGAGTTCTTTATATATATCCTAGAGATTAATGCTGTGTCTGAGATATGGGCAGTAAAGGTTTTCTTCCATTATAGAATGGCTCTCTTTTCACATTCTTGATTTTTTGTTTTGCTGTGAAGAAGCTTCTTAGTTTGATACCATCCTATTTATTGATCCTTGATTTTACATCTTGTATTTGGGGAGTCTTGTTGAGAAAAATCAATTCCTGAGTCGACATGATCAAGTGTTGGGCCTACATTTTCTAGTAGGCACAGGGTCTCCGGTCTAATGCCTAGGCTTTGGTCTGAATTGAGTTGAGTTTTGTACAGGGTTAGAGAGAATGGTTTTTTTTCATTTTGCTACATATGAATTTCCAGTTTTCCAAGCACTATTTGAAGAGGCTATCAATGTTTTTATCACCTTTTTCTAATATGAAATAACTGTATTTATGTGAGTTTGTCTATGTGTCTTCCATCCTGCACCATTGGTCTTCAGGTCTGTTCTGATACAAGACCAGGCAGATTTGTTACTATAGCTCTGCAATATATTTAAAGTCTCATATTGTGATGCCTCCTGCTTTACTTTTCTCACTAAGGATTGCTTTGACTATTGTGGGCCTCTTAATTTTCCAAATGAATTTCTGCTGCTTTTTTAATTTCTATGAAGAATTTTAATAGGAATTGCATTAAATTTATATAGAGCTTTTGGTAGTATGCTTTAGCCTCTTTTTTTTGGGGGGGGGTGGGATGGGCTGGGGATTGAACTCAGGGCTTTGTGCATGCAAGTCAAGCACTCTACCAACTGAGATGTATCCCCAGCCCATAGTCTTATTTTTAATAGTCACCAGAATACTCTGTTATGTTTTTTATTGTTTTCTGTAATTTTAAAATGTCCCACATTTTCCATTACATACTTGCTTTAGACAATGTAAACTTTTTGGTTAATGATAATTCTCTCTCTCTCTCTCTCTCTCTGTGTGTGTGTGTGTGTGTTGCTATTTTTCAGTCTGAAAAAAAGAATAAATATGTCATTATATGTTTCCAACTGCTGGGATTAATATTCTTTTTTATTGTTTAATTTTTACATAAATCATTCTTTTCATTTACTTCTCTAGTTAAAGGCATTTTCATATACATATGTGTGTGTAAACTATACCTTGTGCTTTAAATGGTTAATTTCTATTGCATAGTTATACTGCTTTGTAAGCAGATTCCCTGCATTCTGTCACATGTAGCAAAACTAGTATGTAGTTTTACAAGGCTGAAACTGATGTTAGAACTAAAGATGGAAGAGTACTTAGCTTTGTTTCTGCAACTTACACCATCCTCCTAAAAGCAATCTGGCAGATAGATGCATGGATTAAAAACAAATAGTGGGAAGGCCACTGCCTTTCAGAAGAAAACAATGCCTAGTGATACTCTGAAAGCACTCACCAGAGAATAAAGGATGTAATCTCTGTATTAAACACAGATGGAATATTACAGTCTCAGCTGTCATTGAAGAATCTCTACATTAGTTTGGATCGCACACCTTTGGGGTGTGTATAAATGACAGTGATAAAACTACCTCGTTGCTGAGCTGGAGTGCACAAACATCCCTTTATCTGTGCCATCTGGTGCCACAGAGGATGGCAAATTTCTCTCTACTCTTATTTTCCTTTCTTTGGGATTGTAGACTTCTTTAGTATAGAATGTATTGGACCCAAATCAGTCTTTTCCCAGATTTCAGTCATAACTTGATAAGAGAAATGAAATTCTATGAGATTGAAAGTGTAGAAGGAAGCATAAAGTTAGCTGTCAACTGTGAGATATTTGGAAGGTGGTGGTTGATTTTAATATGGTGCTTTTTTATCCCTGACTGTATCTCAGTCCCTAGTGATGGAAAGCTGTTCATAGTTTAGTTTTTGACCTTTTTACTATTGCTTGTAGCATACTACTAATCAGCAATTGATGCTCTGATTCTTGCCCATTGAAGCAATGAATGGTTGCTATTCTGCCTTAGGGCTCTTACTTTATTGTGGATTCCCAAAATTGGTTTAAAATCTCTATCACCACTTACTTGATATATCTATTTTAAGACTGATCAAAAGATTTATTGGACATTGAGTATTGTAATAACCTACATTCCTTTACTGCCTACCACTCTCGGTGATTAAAATGGAAACAAAGTTGAATTACCTCATACTAACAAAAGAATATTCTTTCTTTGAATTATGAATTAGCTATAGAAGGCTTATAAATTATTGTTTATCCTCCTGCCAATTGGGCCTAGGTTATATAAAAACAAGCTGGAGCCATTAAAGATTTTTTCTGATGTCACAAAATACTAATGCAGGAGATAACTTCTCTGGATTAGTTCAGTAGAAAACTGTGGGGTACTCACCATTGAATCAACTAAGTCCAGATTATAGATACAAGAAATGTGAATGAAATTTTAACCAAAGAAAATTTGGAGCTCCTTTAGTTAAAATTGAATAAAATTAATTTAAATTTTGGTTAAAATTGCATTTGTCTGTGGCTGATCTAGAAGTTACATTGGTTTTTGTGGATAACAGTTCCCATTAGGTTGATGAGAACCTCTCTGACCAGGCTGCGCTGTGGGAGAGTGTCACTGTCCTCTCAGCCCTTAGTACTTCTTGGGAGTTTCTTGAACCCAGGCCCTCTCAGCTCCACCAGAGTTGCTCATCTTTCTTCATTACAGAGAAATAGATTGAATCAGCAAGTTCTGTTCAGTCTTCACTTGTAGTGAGGTGGTTTGTTCCTAAAAGCCTACTGATTTACCCACAACTCACTATCTTCTTTCCACCTAGAAAATAGTTGTATATTTTGGGATGGTTTTTAGAATTTAAAAAATTTTTAAAAAGTTAGTTTTCATGTGTACCAATGAACGACTTGGTGAAAAGCCAGGAAAACACTGCTTTTTCTTATTGGTCATTAAATCACTCCCTTGCCACCCACAAACAGTTGTGCTGAAGAGAAGGGCTACTTCAGGAAGCTGATGGATTCTCAGACACTTGGACAGAGTCAGCAGGAAGACCAGGGGTGGAGGGAATGCTGTAGGCAGCTGGCTGTGCATGGAGAGACTGCACAGGTTTGCCCTGGCTGTGGTTTCCTCCACTCGCTCTTAATGCCCTGTTATTCTGGAGTTCAAGAGGAGACCATTGGTAGACCATTAATTTGTTAATTTACTCTTTAAGATTGCAAGAACTGCCAGGCGCAGTGGTACACACCTATAATCCCAGCAGTTTCAGAGTCTGAAGCAGGAGGATCATGAATTTAAAGCCAGTCTCAGCAATTTAGCATGCAAGCCCCTAAGCAACTCAGTGAGACCCTATTTCTAAATTATACATATATAAAATATATGGCTGGGGATATGGCTCAATGTTTACATACCCCTTGTGCCAAAGAAAAAAGAAAAAGAACTGCAAGAAAGGATTTTTATTTTTCCTCTTTAGAGAATGGTACAGTTTTAAGTTAGTAATGAAAATACAGTTGGTTTAGGTAAAACTCCGTGTTTTGCCTACCTCTAGAAACATATCTACCTTGATTTTAGATATCTGGACAAGCCATATATTGGTATTTGGATGCTCATATTTACACCTGAGTGAGGTTCATTGTAGTATTCAATGACAGTAGTATCTGAAAACATGAAATACTTAGGGATAAACTTGACCAAATACGGAATATTGTGTATCACTAACATTGCAAGAGAATGAGAAAAAAAAAAGACTGACTTAAGAAAATGACGAGAAATATAGATTTTATGGATCAAAAAAATCTGTTGTCAAAACTTTCTCAAATTGATTATATATAGATGTAATATGATCTCAAAACAACCCAGCAGACTTTTTTTTTTTCAATTTTGTAGAAATTGCTAAGCCAATTATAACATTTACATGGGAATATAAATAATCTAGAATGGCCATTTGGGGTAGGGGAATGAGGGAAAGAAAGGAAGTAAATCATAGCTGACATCAAGAATTTTTAGAAAGCTTCTTAAGTAAAAAACGGTATGGTGCTGACATTGGAATAGATCAATGACGAATAGAATCCCAAAACAGACCATACATATGTGGCCAATTATTTTTTTTTAAATATGTCCACTAATTTGGTGGGGGTGGGGAGGATAGTCTGGTCAACAAATGGTGCAAGTAAAATTGAATATTTATATGCTAAAAAATTTCCAGGGGCTGGGGTTGTGGCTCAGTGATAGAGTGCTCACCTAGCATGCCTGAGGCACTGGGTTCGATCCTCAGCACCCCATAAATGTAAAATAAAGATATTGTGTCCACCTAAAACTTAAAAAATTTCCATATATAAAAGTTTACTTGAAATACATCATAGTCATCTAAAATTTTATAAAAAAGCATTGGAGAAAAATTTTGGTGTGATTTTATGTTAGGTAAATATTTCTTACATATAATATTTGAAATATATATATATATATATATATATATAGAGAGAGAGAGAGAGAGAGAGAGAGAGAGAGTCAAAACTTCCTCAAGTTTATCTATATATATTATATATATCATATACATATATAATTACACACAAATACATATATATATATGAGAGAGAGACAGAGAGAGAAATTGGCAAGCCACAGACCTTCAGCAGTCTGACTCCTAATAAATTAAAGAATTTTAGGATTTACAGATCACCATTTTGAAAATCCTTAAAAGCAGTTGATTCAGTCAGTCATCACCAATGACTAATAAAATCATTTGTGAGAGTTTTGCAGAAGATAGTCTCAAAGATTACACTGCAGATACTGACCATTTTTATTGGATAAAATGTACCTTTCCTATGGTACCCCTGTCAAAGTGTATGTTACCAGAATGAACAGCCTGACACCATGTGCATCTTGATGTGTACCATATCAGGTGTTCTGATGCCAATTGTTTAACTTCAATCTCAACCCAATCAAAACATAAATGTATTTTTCAGTTTATAGAAGTACGTGAGATAGAGGAACAAATTTAATGACATGATAAGTACAAGATTGGCTAAATCTAAACATAGGCCATTCTCTAAGATCAGAATTGAACACACACACACACACACAGAAAAACAGGGAAACTGAGGAGCAATTCTAAATTTCATCTAAAGTGTTATAAAAAGTGCCACTTTTGAAAATTTTTTTGGCTCCTGGCAAGGAAAAGAGCCGTAAAAGACACATTAGGGCAAGTGGAAAATTTTGAAAATATGGAATTTTGTTCATTTTGGAGTGTGACATGATATTATGGTGAGAAGGAAATTCTTAGTCATAGGAGACGTCTGTATCATGTTGTATGTAATTTACTGTGTTTCAAAAATAAAGTAATAATATATATCCAAATATATATATAAAGCAACTAGCAAAATATTGGTTGTTAAATCTAGGTGGAGCATGTATAAGCATTCATTTATTTTTCTTTTCTATCTGCTTCAATTTTTTATGATTAAAAATTTGAAAAATAAAATTCATATTTTCCTTCCAGGAAAGATATTTTTACATCAAGAAACTCTGCAACTTTTAGTTTTTCAGTGATACATCCTTTTAAGAAGGTACATCCCTCTTTTTCTCTCTTCCAAATGTCAAATCCTTACTTGCATTGAAGTACATTGCTACATAGGGGAAGAAATCTGAGTATTATAAATGTTTTTTGGTCAAATTAAAAGTTAACTAATTTTAATTATTAATTTATAAAAGTGGATCTAGTTAAAACACAAACTTAAAACTCTAAATCTTAATTTCTATATGGAACTGATGAGATTAGAGTCCAAGTCTAGAGCATGAGATTTATATTGTTGTGTAACAAATCACCACAAACAGCATATTAAAAACAGAACCAGTTTCTTTGCTAAGAGTCCTATAGGGTAGCAGAGTGGGTCTATCTAGCTGGGTTGAATGATTAGGCTCTCACAAGGCCAAAATCACCATCTCAACCAGGCTGGGCTGAGGGGGAAACTCTGTTGGCAGAGTTCAGTTCACTGGAGTGGCAGATGGAAGTCCCTCATCCTTGGTGGCTGTTGACTAGGGTTCACCCTCTACTCCTGGAGGCATTCAGAGTCTTTATCATATGTCCTACCCATCTGCAAAACTGCAGCAGCAATTTTTTTTTTCACATTTAATAATCTCTCTGACTTCTACTTTTGCTGCTACCAGGGGAAAATTGTTTTAAAACATAACAGGACTTGTGTGTTTAGATTAAACTTACCAGATGATATAAATAATCTGAGTGTCTTAAGGTCAACTCTGTCCTACAATATGAAATGTTCTGGGCACAGGTTTCACCTATACTCAGAGGGAATTATACAAAAGGGAGGGTCACTGGAGGGTATTGTTAGAATTCTGCCTAAGACTTCTTTGATTTCTGGGAGACAAAATACTTTTTTGTAGTGATGAATTGATCATCTCTATTTTGTTATTTCTTTTTTTCTTTATAATATTTCATTATAATAGTATTTCATATAATAGTATTATAAAAATATTTTATCTGAAAAAGACTTTTGTTTTTAAGTGTTTTAATTTTCTTAATTGTTTTTAAGAGGACAGGTGTTTGCTTTCTAAGAAATGAAGCTTGACTCTAATTTATAACCCTAACACTTAAAAAAAATGCATGTTTTATTGATTGGGTTTTTTTTTTTTTTTTTTTTGAGTTCTGTATATACCCTAGAGATTAGTGCTCTACCTGATGTGTGAGGGGTAGAGATTTGCTCCCAAGATGTAGGCTCTCTAATCACCTCACAGATTGTTTCTTTTGCTGAGAAGAAACTTTTTGGTTTGAGTCCATCCCATTTATTGATTCTTTATTTTTATTCTTGTGCCACAGGAGCCTTATTAAGGAAGTTGGGGCCTAATCCCACACGACAGAGATTAGAGCCTACTTTTTCTTCTATTAGACACAGGGTCCCTGGTTTTATCCCTAAGTCCTTGCTGCATTTTGAGTTGAGTTTTGTGCATGGTGAGAGGTAGGGGTTTAATTTTTTCATTTTGTTGCATATGGATTTCCAGTTTTCCCGGCACCATTTGTTGAAGAGGCTATCTTTTCTCCAATACATGTTTTTGGCTCCTTTGTCTAATATAAGATACTTGTAATTTTGTGGGTTAGTCTCTGTGTCCTCTATTCTGTGCGATTGGTCTACCAGTCTGTTTTGGTGCCAATAACATGCTTTTTTGTTTGTTTGTTTGTTACTGTTACTCTGCAGTATAATTTAAGGTCTGGTATAGTGATGCCACCTGCTTCACTCTTCCTGCTAAGGATTGCTTTAGCTATTCTGGGTCTCTTATTTTTCCAGATGAATTTCATGGTTGCTTTTTCTATTTATATGAGGAATGTCAATAGAATTTTGATTGGAATTGCATTAAATCTGTATATTGTTTTTGGAAGTATGGTCATTTTGATAATATTAATTCTACCTATCCAAGAGCAAGGTAGATCTTTCCATCTTCTAAGGTCTTCTTTGACTTCTTTCTTTAGGTTCTGTAATTTTCATTATATAGATCTTTCACTCTTTTGTTAAGTTGATTCCCAAGTATTTTTTTTTTTTTTTTTTTTGAGGCTATTGTAAATGGGGTAGTTTTCCTCATTTCCATTTCTGAGGATTTATCACTGATGGGCCAAGGACCTGAACAGACACTTCTCAGAAGACAATATATAATCAGTGAATAAATATATGAAAAAAATGTTCATTATCGCTAGCAGTTAGAGAAATGCAAATCAAAACCACTCTAAAATTTCATCTCACTCCAGTTAGAATGGCAGCCATTATGAAGACAAACAACAATAAGTTTTGGAAAAGAAGTGGGGAAAAAGTTACATTCATACACTGCTGGTGGGACTGCAAATTGGTACAGCCAATTTTTGAAAGCAGTATGGAGATTTCTTGGAAAATTGGGAATGAAACCACCATTTGACCTAGCTATCCCACTCTTTGGTCAATACCCAAAGGACTTAAAAAGAGCATACTACAGGGACATAGTCACATTAATGTTTATAGCATCACAATTCACTATAGCTAAACTGTGGAACCAACCTAGATGCCCTTCAGTATATGATGGATAAAAAAAAAAAAATGTTTCATTTATATACAATGGAATATTACTCAGCAATAAAAGAGAATAAAATCATGGCATTTGCAGGTAAATGGATGGAGTTAGAGAAGATAATGCTAAGTGAAGTTAGCCAATCCCCAAAACCCACATGCCAAATGTTTTCTTTGATATAAAGAGGCTGATTCATAATGGGATTGGGAGTGGGAGCATGGGAGGAATAGATGAACTTTAGATAGCGCAGAAGGGTTGGAGCAGAAGGGAGGGGGGGTATGGGGTTAGAAATGATGGTAGAACATAATTATCATCATTATCCAAAGTGCATGTATGAAGACACGAATTGGTGTGAATATACTTTGTATACAACCAGAGATATGAAAAATTGTGCTTTATATGTGTAATAATAATTGTAATGCATTCCACTATCATATATAAATAAAAAAATATATATAATAAATAAAGGACCATCGACAACTAAAAAAAAGAAATATGAACGTTTTAGAAGGAAATATATAATGCTCTTTAGAATTAATTCAAAGAATTTGTATTTCTATTAATTTCAAACTTATTTCCTGAATTGTAATTCTATGTTTACCACATTTCTTTTCCAGTTGTTCTATATTAAATCAATTCAGCCATAACTTTATTGCTAGGAAGCTTTGGTTATCTATTTCTATTAACAAGCCAGCTCAACCACAATAGTGTAAACAAAAACATTTTATTATTGAGCTCTTGGATTTCCTGGTTTAAGAATTCAGGCAGAGCACAGCAGGGATGCTTTGTCTCAGAGTCTCAGCTGGGAATGTTTCAGCCTCCAGGGGTGATTTCAGAGGCTGGGACCCAGCATCCCCCAGAGGCTTCCTTATACTCCTGTGTATATTTGGGCTGAATGAAGGAAAGTCAGAACTCAGCTGTGCTGTCAACCAGTGTCTACATATGCTCTCCCCACAGGTCTTGGCTTCCTTATAGTAGAGTGACCTCAGGTTACTCAGGTTTTATAAAGACAGCTCAAGGCTCCCAGTGCAACTGAAATGTTACTCTAAAAATCATATGTCACCTTTTAAATGGAACATATCCCAACATGATTTTCTATGTTTGATAGTTGACATTTTATGTAACTATCTTAAAATGTGTGCAGATGTTCTAAGTTATGGTTTTAGCTATAGAGAAAAAGCAACAATGACTTTTAAATAATAAAATTGAGACTGGGATAGATGGAAAAATATAGCTACATATATATTATTCAAAGCTAAGTAGCATTTTACTTCATTTCAAAATAATTGGCATCAATTTGAATACATAGTTTTTTAACTTTAAGAAGATTGCAGTACAATTAAATGTAGAAGGTTTTGCCATGTTCCTGCATAGTTGTTAATGAACTGTTAGAATATTGTAGAGAAGCTAATAACTTTTGAAAGTATTTGACTAGACAAGATTTCTGAGATAAGTGATATAAAAGAAAGGAGAATACCAAAATATTTTTATGATCAAATTATATTTGCCCTGTTCTTGGATTTATCATAGAGAAGAAATGAACTTTCTTGTGTTAGCCAAAATGAAATCTGATGAGGCAGAATCCTCTCTTTTCTTTGATGATAGACTAGAGAAAATTAGGATACTACCCACCCAAATCTTCAACTGTTTGAACCAGTAGGAATGTGTTAAAGCAGCCTCCTTCTCCTCACAAAACCTGTATTCTTAGTTCATAATCCAGTATCCCCTTTGGTTTGTAATGCTTTGTTTAAACGTGGAGTCCCATAATTTTCCCAATGGCCTTACTATATTAAAATCATGTTCTTACTAATTTAAGAGGAAAATTCTTAATCTCTTAGGTTGACCTTTTATTTCTGTCACCATTATAGAAGATGTCACCTATTTATATAGATAGAAGTACAGTCTGTTTCTATGCATTTAGCACTCAGCATCATAACTTTTGGATATGCAACCTGGTACTTGGTAGACAGTGTGAAGTCAATTTAGGGATCCAACCTAATGGGGATATAAGCCATCTGGCTCCAGAGGTACCAGCCTCTCTTTCCAGCTATCACAGTTCTTCCTATTCATTGCATATTGAGCTTCCCTAAAAGCGATTTAAAAAAAAAAAAAAAAAGATTCAGCCCTGAACTGAATTAAGTGATGCTGACACTCAGCACCCAGAGATTCATTGTGGTCCCTGGGCCAACAACATTGATATTACCTGGAAACATGTTACAAATGAATGTTCTTAGACCTTAACTTCGACCTGCTTATTCAGAAACTCTGGGACTGGAGGCCAGGAATCTGATTTTACAAGCTGTGCAAGGGATACTAATGCAGGCTAGGTTTAAGAACCACTGTCTAAGGCTTTTGCTACTGGTCATAGCATTTAATATATTTTCTTATTTATGTAAGGTAATTTTATATATTAAATAATTAAACATTATTCTGTATTAGTTTATGTGTATGACGTATCCACCTAACTTTTGATTCGAATATTAATTTTAAAAACAGTATGAGCTGTCTCTGCCATTTTCCCCACCAGATTTTGAGATAAAAATGAAGAAACTCACATAGTAATGTGAGTAGAAGTAGACCAGGTGGGACTCCGTGGTGCTGGAGATTGGCAAACAAGGAGGGGGAAGAGGGGAGGAGAAAGTAATAGGAAGAGGCAGCGAGACCTTGGAATAAAGCTTATGTTGGGGCCCCAGATATTTGAGAGCAGCATCAGGGAAGCTGAGTGGGAACAGAGTGAAAGATGCTGCTCTGATGTGTGGCTTTATTCAGGGTTCCCTCTGAAGAAAAGGGCAAGGTTGCATCTCCATCTTTCCTTAGTTGAACCTTTAGCTAATGCCTTTGCCTTTGGTCCTGTGCACCCCCAATATAAAATAAGGAGACTTTTTTGGTGGTTGCTCACTCTTCACTAGCTTGATTTACATTGTCACAAACCTGATTATAAAACTGTGTTCTACCTATTGTGGCCTCTGGTATGCAATAGTGTTATATAATAAGTAGAAAACTGTTGCGTGACTACTGTTAGATTGAATATGGAGGTGGTGTTCATACAAACAAACTCATTGGTTTCTTTGGCCAGGAACATTATCTCAGTATTTGGACAAGCAAAAGATTTCATTTACATTGTTTCCACTTAACAAAACCCTTTCTCAGTATTTGTCCAGTTGAAAGTCCACACTCCCTCTTTTGCAGTAGCTTTGTAAACAACATGACTTTTGCGTAAGTTAATACTTTCTAATTCATTTCTTTATTGGTTTGAGGATCGGATAACAATTTAATTATTTATAATTTTACATTGTCTTTAAAATATTATCTCCAGTTTTTGTATATGTGCCCATTGTAGATACCTATTAAATATTGGTTAAATGAATGAATATTGGCTTTGTTACTTTAAGATTTTCTGAGACAGCTATTTCTGTATTAGAAAGTGGCTTGGAGAGATAATTTTTGCTACTACTCTGGTTTGATTTTTTTTTTTGTATTATATTTTTGAAGTTGAATATTGATCTCTTTTTTGAAGTTCTTAATTGCATATAGATTTTTTAAGGTTGATCTTTATTTTATGATTCTTTGCTTTTAAGTATTCCACTTAATTTCAAGTGGGAAGGATTTGAAACAAGCTCGAAACTAGAATAGACTGTACATATCTTGAAAAATGACCTGTTATACACCAGTATACTGTGGCATTTTCTTATCACATTCACATGGAAGGAAAAAAAAGTTGTTATTTTGATTTAATGGTGCTGTAAAAATGGCAAGAACTTATTGGACTCTTTTACTAGCCAGCTCATTTGGGCTTCTGGCTTTCTCCTTGCTTCTCCTGTCCATAGCTTCCTGAATGACCATTCAAGTTATTTTCCCCTTACATTTTCTTACCCTTACATTCTGTGCTGCACTTCCTCTTAATTGCTCTTGAGTGTGTCATTCCCGAGATATCACTTGCAAGGTCATCTCTGACCATTCCTGGACTCCTTTCCTTCAGTGCTATTCAGTGGACTTGGACACTTTAGAGGGACAGTGTGGATGAGGAACAGTGAGAAGTCCTCTTGCCTTTCAGTGAGAAGTTATTTTGACCTTTTGGTTTGTCGAAATAGCCACCAAGATTATCTTAACCAAAATCTGATTTCAGAATGTTGGACAGAATCCTAAAATAGGTGATCACAAACCTGGATCCTTACACACAGGTCAGTGAAAAGCTATTAAGAAACTAGATGTGACCCATTTTCTATGTATATGTCTGCTCAGTTCCTTTCTCCTCTCAGTTGATTTGATAGACATGGCTGAAAGAGACAATAGTCTTGTAAAATTCTCTCTTAAGGCTAGACTGAATTAGGCCTTCTTTGTACCAGAAGAGTTAATCAGATTGGCTCACTCTGGCTCATGTCCATCAGACTGTTTGTAGGAGAAGGGTCACCGTAAAACAGTGTGGGCTCTCAGGAACCTTAGTTTTCTACTTTGGATCTAGCTGTGCCAAGGCAAACAAAGAAAATCCCAAAATTATGGTTTTAATTGAAAAAACATTTTGAACTTTACATTGTGTTTTCTTAGTTATTAGCTAGCAATCTAGAACTGAGAGTTCTTTTTTTTTTTTTTTTTTTTTTTTTGTAGGATGGGAGAGACAATGAATGTTTTTAATCCTTGTGGAATGAGAGACTAGGAAGGAAGCAGCCAAAAGGACAGTATGTTAAAAAGAGAGTGAAAAGAGAATGTGAGTTTTATGTTTGATTCAAGGTCCAAGGAAATTTAGGGAGAAAGAGGAACAGGGTGTGAGATGTAGATGTTGGGCTGAGACAGAACAGATGCATTGTTCTCTGAGCCCAGGGAGGAACAGCATGAATCTGTGTCAGCATTTGGAGAGTTGAAAAACTCATTTCCTAAGTGGGAACCAAGACTTCCAGATAAAGAGCAATAGGACTGGGCAGGAAGCTGGTAGAAGACATTGATGTTTGCAGTGAGTGAGGTGTGGAATATGACCATGAGTCAATGCAAGAATTTTCAAGGGCGAGACTAAAGTTTAGGATCTAAGTGCCAGACCAAGAGGTACCAGTGACCTTCCCCGTCTCCCACCCATTGGGAGACATTTGTTTCAGAACTGGGCACATTTCTTTCAGAGATGGGAAAAGCAGGTGACTGACTAGTCCACGGTGGGGGGTTGGCCAATTACATGCAACAGGAGGACTGAGAGAAAACAAGTGGGAGAAAAGATAGATGGCAAGTGAGAGATTAGATGTGCCTGACTGTGGGGTCCAGTTTGAGTAGGGAAGGAAGTAAAGATAGGAAGGGGCAGAAGCCTTGAAGCTTCAAAGGTTTAAGGATCTCGGTATTATAAGCTCACATTTAGGGATGGAGAGGTGGAAGTTTAATGTTAGAATTGCTATGCTGAAGGTGAACTTGTCTGGGTAATGCCTGGGTCTGGGTCGGGGTCACTGCCTTTTACAGTGATGGGCACTTCCTAGGACAAGGTCAAAGAACTTCAGTGTTGGGACATGTAAATGTGCTCTCAACAGGGACATTAATAACAGAGGCTGAGTTTTCATGACCATCTATTCTGTGCCAGGCAGAGTTACCGATTTTTTCATACATTACTTAATATTTAGTACTCTAAGATTATTTAGTTTCAAATCCTCGAAAGGGAATTTAAACTTGAGCATGTCTGACTCCAAAGCCTAGTACTGAGTAGTCACAGGATTCTCTCAGTGGACTGTGACTCCCTTCCACACACGCACTTTCTCAATTTCTGTTTTCTCTCTCCCTCCATTGTTTTGTTTGTGCCTTTCTCTGTTCTTAAAATGGATTTAAAGCAAAGGAACAAGAAATAGTTAAAAATCAGGATTTCTTTTAAAATTGAGAAATAAGGGTCAAAAGTAAAAAAAAAAAATAGAAAAAAATAAGATGTGATCAATGGTAGGTTGGTATAAAAATTTGTGCTGTTTTATCACATTTACTAGGATTAGACTATAAAATCTTTTATTTTAAGAGAAAAACAAAACACAAAGCAAAACAAGTTACCCAATACTTAGGGTTGATAACATAAAAATAAACTAGTTCTGAAAACAATATTATTAACTACAGTTTATTAAATACTAGTTTATAAATACAGTAAACTAGTTTTGAAAACAATATCCCATACTGAAATAGGGGAGATAGTAGGTGCTACATAATACAAAAAAAAAAAAAAAAAAGAAAAAAAGAAAGAAAGAAAGAAAGAAAAAGAAAACAAAAATCACTGTCAAAAACATCATTTAGGAGCTGAGATTGTAGCTCAGTGGTAGTATGCTTGACTAGTATGTATGAGACACTGGGTTCAATTCTCAGCACCACATATAAATAAATGAAAATAAGATCCACTGACAGCTTTTCTCTCTCTCTCTCTCTCTCTCTCTCTCTCTCTCTCTCTCTCTCTCTCTCTCTCTTTTTCTCTCTCTTTCTCTCTCTCTCTCTCTCTCTATATATATATACACACACACATATACATATACTGTGTGTGTGTGTGTGTGTGTGTGTGTGTGTGTGTAGACAGAGAGAGAGAGAGGGGACATCATTTAGAAAAATACAGCAATATATCTGACTGAGTTCTTCTGGTATTATTTGTCGGTATAGACAAAGTAAAATTAGTTCCAAACAACATGGTTGAATACAGTTATTTGACTAAAGAAGGGTTGGAATGTAGGCAAAACTAGCCAGATGCTGAATTATTTAAAGATTTGAAGATCTTTGAATTTGGCAGAACATTAGATGGAAACTGAGGATGGGAGAAATTGTGTGCAGAACTTTGAGAACTTCAGCCGGGAAGCATCTGTAAGATGGCTTGGTGTGGCGTTATCTGTGCTCTGGAATCAACTTAAACCAAGTGTTCAACTCCTCCTGAAGCCTGGATTGGGGCCAAATACAGCCAGTATTCACTAGAATATCTACTGAAACAGGGATATAGGATATGAAGTCAGTGGGTAAGAATGGGTTTTGGAAGTTTCTTTTTCTTTGTGTTTGACACCTTTTAAATGAGGCCTTAGGAAATTATTTCAACTCCTAATCTTTAGTGCAGTGGTTCTCCTAAGTCAGCATGCATTTAAATCACTTGAAATCTTGTTAAAACACAGAATGCTGGACCCTACCCCCAAACAGCCTGATTCTGTAGTTCCAAAGCCTATCCTGAGAACTGCATTTGCAAGTTTCCAAGACATGGTAATGGCTGCTGGTTGGAACCCACAATAAAACTATATAATCATTTAGAAATAAATGCTAACAGTCAGCATGAGAAGAAAGATTGCATACTCAAAAATTTATATTTCATATTTTCCCAACCTCATTAGCAAGCTAACAATTGTAAGTGGGTCCTAAGGTAAATCTGATTTTCCATTTAAAAAAATTTTTTTGGAGTTGTAAATAGACAGAATGCTTTTATTTTATTTGTTTATTTTTATGTGGTGCTGATGATTGAACCCAGTGCCTCATGAATGCTTGGCAAGTGTTCTGCCACTAAGCTACAGCCCCAGCCCTGATTTTCCATTTTGAGAGGGTAATTTGTTTTTAGTAAACTTGATCATTTGCATGCTTATAATTTTGCGTCTTCAGCCAACACCCTTTTACTGATAGTGTTCTAGATAAATTTTATGTAACCAGTGTCAAATGCACAAATTAATTAAAATTATAAGAATTCACATGAAATTTTTTGGGTCCCCCCACAAATAAGATGTGATCTTATTTGCCCGTATAGACAAAGTAATTATCTGAGTTAATTATCTGAGTTGGAAAAAACAGAGATTTTAGCCTCTATTTTTAAAATGGCAATATGACCAAGGGATATTTAAATAATAAATTAATAATTTTTATATTAGTTATGTATCAAAACCGTAGTTTCTAAGGGTATTGAAGTCAAGAGCTCATTTTAATGTCTTCATCTTCCAAGTATCAAAAGATTTTTGTATTTTTTTGTTGTTATTTTTGGCTTAGGACAGTAATTTGTTATATTGTATCAACACTCTTTTTATATATTACTGATCCCTAAGAAGTGTTTATTGAATTTTTTTTTTTTAATTTTTAGGATCTCTCACAAAAAAAGCAAATGTGATCCTTCTCATATAGAAAACTTAAGTGGCAAAATAGTTGGTTAGGTGTAGTGGTTTACGAGTTTTCCTCAATTTGGGATCTCACCAAGTGATCTAATGAAAGCACAAAGTATGTTTAATCTCTTTTTTATTCCAAAAATAAAGGCACTCTAGAAAATTTGTTATAAATGAAAAGATCTTTGTAAGTTTCTTTCTTTAGTATTCTGTAGTTTCATTCTAGAGGTCTTTCACCTCTTTTGTTGATTCCCAAGGGTTTTTTTTTTTTTTTATATACTATTATAAATGGGGTAGTTTTCCTGTTTCCCTTTTAGAGGATTGGTCACTGATATATAGAAATGCCTTTGATTTATGGGTGTTGATTTTGTATCCTGCTACTTTGCTGAATTCATTTACTAGAACTAGAAGTTTTCTGGTGGAACTTTTTGGGTCTTCTAGGTATAGAATCATATCATCAGCAAATAGTGCTAATTTGAGTTCTTCTTTTCCTATGTGTATCCCTTTCATTTCTTTTGTCTAATTGCTCTGGCCAGTGTTTTAAGAACTATGTTAAATAGAAGAGTTGAAAGAGGGCATCCCTGTCTTGTTCCAGTTTTTAGAGGGAATGCTTTCAATTTTTCTCCATTTAAAATGATGTTGACCTGGGGTTTAGCATAGATAGCTTTTATAATGTTGAGATATGTTCCTGTTATACCTAGTTTTTCTAGTGTTTTATATTCTTTATATATTATATAGAATATATAAAGAACTCAAAATTCTTAACACCAAAAAAACCAAATAACCCAATCAATAAATGGGCCAATGAACTGAACAGACATTTCTCAGAAGAGAATATACAATCAATCAATCAACAAATATATGAAATTTTAGAAATTTTAGAAAATTTAGTTAATTTTAGAAAATATAAAGCAATTAGAGAAGTGCAACTCAAACTCCTGTCAGAATGGCAGCTATCAAGACTACAAACAACAATAAGTGTTATCGAGGATGTGGGTGAAAAGGCACACTCATACATTGCTGGTGGGACTTGCAAATTGGTGCAGCCAATATGGAAAGCAGTATGGAGAATCCTTGGAAAACTGGGAATAGAACCACCATTTGACCCAGCTATCCCACTCCTCAGTCTATACCCAAAGGACTTAAAGGCAGCATACTACAGGGACACAGCCATATCAATGTTTGTAGCAGCAAAATTCACAATAGCTAAACTGTGGAACCAACCTAGATGCCCTTCAGTAGATGATTGGATAAAGAACATGCGGTGTATATACACAATTGAAAATTATTCAGCATTAAAAGAGACTAGAATCATGGCATTTGCAGGTAAATGAATGAAGGCTGGAGAATATAATGCTAAGTGAAATTTGAAATTAGCCAGTCCCCCAAAAAACAAATGATGAATGGTTTCTCTGATTTAAGGATGCTGATCCATAATATGCTGTGTGTGTGGTGGGGGACGGATGGGAGGATTAAACAAACTCTAGATAGGGCAATGGGGAAAAGGGAAATGAGGGGACATAGTGGTAGGAAAGACAGTGGAATGCGATGGTCATCTTACCTTAAGTACATGTAAGAAGACACAAAGAATGTGACTCTACTCTGTGTACAACCAGAAACATGAAAAATTGTGCTCTAGATGTGTAATATGAATTGTAATGCATTCTGTTGAGATAAGAAATCAAAATTAAAAATAAATAAATAAAAAGGAGCTAAGAGTTCTCAATTTTACATTCCCTTGATTCTTGATGTTTCATGTTTCAGAAGATAACCCGAACAAGCATAAGAACTTCATGTTCCTACTTAACAAAAGCTTGTAGGTTAATTGTGCTTGAGAAGTCTATTAGAATATTTTTACACACATAGCTAATAGCAATAAAGTTTCTGCAACATAAATATTAATTTGTGACCAGCTGATCATCTTGTATAGAATGCTGATGGCTTCTTTTTTAGACATTGTTTTTAAGCCTAATAAGATGAAATTCTACATGTGGAAAAATATTGAAGTAATTAAAAACATTTGGCTTTTTTGCATATATTTTCTAAAATTAACTATCTTGTTAACACTCATCTGTCTTGTCTCTAATTGGGTTGAAATGTGTGAAAGGAAAAGAGCTTTGATATGAAACTGTTTTCAAAGTTAGGCTCAACTATGATACACATGGAGGAGCTAATAGATGGCACATTGAAAAAGTTTCTGATGTCAACATTTTTACCTGGATAACACAAGATTTAATAAGAATTTGCTATATCTCAATGGCTAAATATTTTAGTATCATTTTAGGTATCTAAAGCATCTTCACTTTAGAGTTTAGAGTAGAAAGATGCTGTTCAACATTTAATCCCAAAGAAATAGTATGTTTCTTTAAAATGTACATGCTGTCATCTAATTTTCTAATAGAGCAGGGACTAGAGTTAGTAGCTAGTAGATTTTCTCATGGCAGATAAATACTATAATTTCCTTATTCCAGGTGTTCTAAAGTAAACAGTTTTGTTTGACGTTAAAATTCATTTTTAATTGGGAAAAATAGTCTTTGCATAATAGCTGAATCAGGTTAAAATAATGTAATTTGGGTGACTTACAAAAGCCTAACATTTTTTTTTTAATCAGTCTATTCTTATTCCACAATTTTACCATAGGCAAACACTTTGTATATTGAGACAGCCCTTACCACTTTTTGAAGGTTGAATTTTACATAAAAACAAGGTTATATTGTATCCCTGTAGAAAAGTTAATATTCATTTCTTCCTATAATCCTGCAAGTTTTATTAAAACTGTTACTACCTGTCAGCAAGAGGTAGAAGAGAATCATAATGAAAGGAACTTATACTGAATCAATGTTCTAAAGGGAAATAGCAGCAGCATCTTTTTTCGAATTGCCATATTTGGCATCTTGGCTAATGACTGTTGTGAAAGTTTGAGATGATTAAACATCTTAAGGAAGGCAAGTGGGGTCACATGGAGCCCAAAGCATATATGATTTTTTTCCTTCAGGAAAAAAAATACAAAATTACTATCCTTTGGAAATTTACAAAACCCCTGAGAGAAAGTGTTGGATTCCCTCCGAGGGCCCTCAAAGTGTCTATAATAGAGGAAGCCTTTGAATGTAATCTGCACTGAAGTCAAGGTAAATACTACCTTTCCAGCAAAAGGGAAGAATTGGAGCATGAAGCAACCTCCTAAGTTCCTTCCGGATCTGGCTAGATTTTTTTTTTTTTTTTTTAGCCCCACCTGTAAATGAGAAGAAGTTTTACTTCTGCAATATAATTTCTATCTTACCAATGTTAGACCTTGTTTCTAAGCATCTAACCTATAACTTGACTCCTTCAGATGAAACTTGCAGAGTACATAATATTCAGTTGGTCAATTAAGAGTGGACTAAAATCTAGCACTTGGCCACAGTTGGTGAAAACTAAAACCACCTCTGTCATTGATAACAGTTAGCAATTCATTAGATTTTTCTGTTTTAATGTAGTATAAACAAAACAGCAAGTGAAGTAATCATTCACGTCATTCCTGAAGAAATGTAATCCCTAACTTAGAATTGACTGTTCTATGGTAAAGACTAAATAGGAGAGCCATTTGTTAGAACACTGCTGTCTATCAGAACTGTGAAGTCAAGGGCTATGTTTACATGTTACTGATCACTGTGTCTGAGTGTGTCTTGCTAGATATTTGCTTAGCAAGAAAGAGATGTGCTGTGTTAAGAAATGAAGACCTTAGAATTAAAATTTTGATAAGTTATAATCATCACACACCAGGTTCACTTTATTTTATATTCATAGAACATTTAGAAAATGTGCTAATTTTCTATATTCAGAAATAAAGGTGTACTTAAAAGTGTGCAGTTTGGAGATAGACCCAATGTCTTTGACTATATAACTTACTAACTTTGTGCCACAGACAACCTTTATGTCTTTGTACTTCCATTTCCTCATCACATGATTAAACAGTATAGTAAGTGTGGGATGTTTGGTAAAGTTTCTGGCACACCATAACCACCTGAACAAATACCTATTTCTGCAGCTGCTGTTTAGTGGTTGATTCAGCCCTGTACATTTCTGATGCATTCCTCCTTTTAGTGAATGAATAAAATATAGGTATCTTTATAAACTCGAATATTCTACTTCTTAGAAAATTAAAATGGTGGAACCAAACCTATTTTTATTTTTGACTTGGATATCAGTATCTCAGAGCTAAATTAATTATTCCAAGGGTGTAATTTGTCCAATTCAAGTCTGGAAACGACTACTATTTTGCTTTCTTCAGTTGAATCCTATTCTCTTTGATCCTTTAATTTCTAATTTTATACTATCTCAATCCATAAATCACTGCCAAGCCTTTTGAAGTGGGTGTAATTTATATAAAATGGTCTATCTCCCATTCCCCCATTAACATCTTTATCATGTTCAGTGCATGCAATTCTCATCTGTGAGGTTTTAGTTATGAATTCTTCCTGGATTTAAATGGAAACATGGTCAATCCTGCAAATGACCTAGAACCTTCTGTAGTGTACTATATGTAGGCTAATTTTATAAAAATAGTGTATTTCATGACATTGGTTTGAAAAGCAAATTGCAAGTTATTGTCTGCTAAGATGTATTTTTGAATTTTAAGGTAATTTAGGTAAAGTCAAAGGTCCTAATCAATACTTTAGTGCCAAAACCTATGTATGCAGAAGGTATAAAACAAAGTTGTATCATTCACTCAGACCATTAGTTTATTTACCTGCTTGTAGTTATATTCAAGGCTGAGATTTTAGGTCTGTTTTAAAGTGAGATATCTCCAATAAAACATGTAGTTGTTCATATTTTTATTGACTGAGATTTTTGAGGTTTGAAATACTTGAAGAGTCTCTGCAACTTTTCTCCAATGTTATAGCTTGGTGGTCCCAAAAGTGTTGCAATTTTACTACTACTCTTTTGTGTTATCAATCATTCATACTTTGAAGTCAAAAAGTTCTATAAAGTTATAGCTGAAAATACCACATGTAATTGCTAGGGGAAAAATAGCATTTATTTAGTTCATCTATTATCTCCACCACTTAGAATTGTGGAAGGGAAGCATCAGCAAACAGAAAACCAAATATGATACTGATATTTGAATATAAGTCTCATGGTCTATTCCCAGCTGTGTCAATCAAGGACTCTGATTTTGAGCAAATCAGTTAACCTCTCTATGCCTTTATCATCTTTACAATGATAAAAGTTGGGATAATAAATTTATAAGACCCCTTTCAGTTTTATTAGCATTTGAATTCTATTGTCACAAAGTGGCATACAAGAAAATGCTTTATATACAAGATCAGCTGGTATAGTAGTACTAAACATTTGTCTCTGGAATATACCCAGTGCTCGAGAATGAAGGTTACAGTTCTTACAATCTGTATACTTTGGACATCAAGTGGAGTGAACAGGATCTACATTCTCATAGAACTACTGCCCCATGCTGTTTGTGAGGGACTTCATGATGACATCAGCTGCTATGTGTGTCCTCAACAAACCTCACCCCCAGTCAGGGCCATGCTGCTGCAGATATCTGTAAAGTAATGGTAGCTCTCTGCTTAACTGCTAAGATTTTGGCAGTGATGATAGCTTCTGGAAAATAGTGCCTTGAGGGGACAACTTCATTTCCCTTAAGGAAAAGAGTGATGAGTTAACTTTAAAATAGAGTCTCTGGGCTCTGCAGTCCACTAGGGCCTAGTCCATACTGACAGGTGGTATGGATGGCAGGGATAAGAATACAGAGGGAACTCTTTTTTCTTTTTTTTTTTTGGCAGGGTAGGGGAGTACCAGGGATTGAACTTAGGGGCACTCAACCACAGAGTCCTAGCCCCAGCCTATTTTGTGTTTTATTTAGAAACAGGGTCTCACTGAGTTGCTTAGCACCTCACTTTTGCTGAGGCAGGCTTGAACTCAGCATCTTCCTGCCTCAGCTTCCTGAGCCACTGAGATTACAAGTGTGCATCACTGCACAAAGCTTAGAGACAACTTTTGACCTGCATTCCACAAATTTTATTTTTTATTCTTTTTAATTATATATAACATTAGGATTTATTTTGACCTAAATATGAAAGCATGGAATATTATTTGCTCTGACTCATTCCCCAGTACTTCTCCTTTTCCACCCTTATTCCCTACCCCTGTTCCCTCTATTTTATTGATCTGATATTTGCGTGTATATATATATATATATATATATATATATATATATATATATATTTAAAGATAGACATAAAGGTGAGATTCACAGTAATATATTCATATATATATACATAGGAATGTTAGGTTAGATTCATTCCACTTTTCTTCCCTTATCCTGTAAACCCCCCCCCCCCCATTCCTGTTCTTTATTTCACTTATCTTTCTTCAATTTGGTGAGTATTCCACAAATTTTAAATGTTAATAATTAATTATGAGTGGCAGTATAGCATATGTAATTATGAATAATTTAAGGACAGTAGAACCCAAAGTAGTTAAGAAAGGGAAATCAAAGACCATGTTTTCTGAGTTCACATCTGTGCAACGCCTCTCCATAGCCAGTTGAATTTGAGCAAGTGCATTCATCTCTTTGTGCCTCAGTTTCCTCATCTATAAATAACTATAATAAAAGTATCTTTATAAGATTTGTTTGAAGGTTAGTGCGTTAGTAAATGTTAATCATTTGCAATAATGTCTGGCAAGTAATCTATGTAAGTATAATCTGTCATCCTAATTGTTATCATTAAATCATTTTTATAGAAAAAAAAATCAATGTTTTTAATATGTCAGTAATATATCTGGGAACAAATAACTGAAAATCCTAAAGTAGCAATGAGTTAAACTAGTAGCTTATTTTGCTCTGGTGTTTTTTTTTTTTTAAAGCCCATGTGTTGCCAGTGTGCTGTGGAGTTAGGGACCTAAGCTGGATTTGCTTTGTTTTTATCAGTCTCCTCAATCTGCTTCCATCTCATGGTCCATCTCATTCAAATTTCAGCCAGGGCAAAAGGAGGATAGAAGGGCATGTCCCACCTCTTTAAGCACAAGTTTTACAATCACATTGACCATTTGGGTTATACTGGTTGACCAGAATTTAAACATGAGGCCAAACTAAGCTTCAAAGGAGCATGTAAAATGTGCTAGTTAACTTGGGGTGAGAAGGGGGTTATATGTTTAGTCAAAGTGATGATGATTTTATTATTAAGGACTAAAAACAGAGTATTGGAAAACAACCGGAATCTATCCAAAAATATCATTACATTTTGAAGACTGGGTTCTTCAGTTTTCTCAATTAAGGTGCCGATTCTTTGCCAAAACATTTTATACTATTTGCATGTGGTTTGCATATTTAAATATTCAATTTCTGTCATTACTATTGTGTTATTTTAATTCCTGTGCACACAAAAATGGATTGATGTCTCCAAAGTGATTAATTAAATGGCAAAAATAGAATTAAAATATTAGCATCAGAACTCCAGTTCAGGTATTGAATTTAAACTGATTCAACTTGGTAACATAGACTCTGCTGGCATTATAATTTAGCAGGAGCTTCTGAAAAAAAAAAATGTGGCTATCAAGAATGGCAATGAGTACCAGCATTCAAATGTCACTGGACTGGTGATCCATTGACCCCTAGTCACCTGTTATGAAACTGTCAGAATAAGCCTTTCCAATGTGAAATTGATGATCCTCTTCTCCCCTAAAAGTATATATTAAAACCCAAGAGACATCATTCAGAATTTCAATCTTTTGTGTGACATAAGTCACGCTATTACTGAGAAGCTTGTCAACTAGTCCAAACATTAATGACAAATGTGTGTAGAGGGGTAGCACATTAATTATTGGCAAAACCCCTTTGTTAAATGACATGCCACATATTAGTGGCCATCAATGTGTAAGAACAGTCACCTTTGTACACTGCAATTTTCTCCCTAGTGAGTCAAAAGAACTTTGGTGAAGAGACTGAGTCATAGTTTTGAAATATATGAAATACATGCATCCATTTATTTATTTAACAAATATTTTTTCAGGGCCTACTCTATGTCAACGACTACTCCAGAGACTAAAAATATTGCTGTTAACAAAAGGCAAAGGCCCTTGTCTTCACAGAACTTATATTCTAAAATAAGAGAAATGTTGGGCAATTTTATTTATCCCTTACGACCCTGGCTACATGGAAGGGATGATTGTTTTGAGAATTATGGTGTAGACTCAAGGTGGTTAGAATCTACTGAGGGTGAAACAATCCTTTGTGGGGACAAGGGTGACTTTGCTTTGTAAATAGACATTTAGTACTTGTCCATCTCCAGCTTTACTCCAAGAGCAGTTGCTGCTTAATCTTGTACCTCTTGGTTATGATTCTGTGGTAAAGGAAGCAATAAAAATAGTGATGAGGATGGAATTGCAGTCACTGAGCGTATCTCTTGGTGTGCTAGGGAAAGAAATGCAAGGTTGAAGTCTCCCTAGTGGAATAAGCCAGTTGGCTGCCCAGTAGCAAGGGGCTCCAACAAGTTTATCTGAAAGGTGGAATAAAAGCATTGCTTCATGGGCAGCAGCTTCCTGTATTTATCTTGATCTAAGTGGCTTACTTAGTTGGCATTTCTCAAAGATGCATAATGTGTTACATAGCTTAGCCCTATCTTTTCATGGCTGAATTATCAGTGTTTAAAATAGATAATAAGTTATAGGAAGTTTTGAAGAAGAGAATAATAATACAAATGGTTGTTATCAAGAATTTTGTTTCTTTCTCCATTACCTGATGATCCTTCATTTGGATAAAGAAATTGAATAGCATATTTAAAAATCAATACAAAAGACTTTAACAGAATATAAAGCTACATTTATTTGTGTTGAAAGAAATGGTCAAGTCTAGATTTAAATATGAAAATCTTTTAAACTGAAAGTAAACATAAATGAGAAATCTCCCCATAATTCCCAGGTCTGCATGTGCTCCAAATATTCATGACTCTGTGAGAAGCCACTGCACACTTTTGCTGTTATTGCCAATGTCCTAAGATGTGAAAGAAGGAGTTTCTAATTTAGATGAAATAGAGTACGAAAATAAACTGGATGTGGACTCTTATCTTTGGCTCTTTTCACGTGAACATACTTTAGAGGAAAGATTGCAAATGGCAAATCATTTCTCACTGACATATAAATAGTATTAATTTTAAAACTTTGAATTTTTATTTCAAATTCTGATGACTTTTATTGTTGTGGTTATTTTGCAAAAGATGGGTGTGTCTGTGTGCTGAGTGTTCAGTAAGTAATCCACAGACCCCTTAAGTTTGAAAACTGTTGCTGTAGCCAAAGGATCAGAAAAGAAAATGCATAAAATGCATAACAAGCAATAGGATGAGACCTGAAAAAAATCAGAGCTGGGCAGGTAAAAACCTCAGGGGATGCTGGTGGGTCTGGATGCTGGTTAAGGACACAGTGTAAAGGTCACAGTTATTTCAGGTTTTACTTCCCCACTGAATGACATATACTTCAAAGTTTTGCTGCTTAAAATGACTACTATGGGTACTTTTTGGTTCCACATAGTTTCTTCGAGGATAACTCCATCTACCTTCCGCCTGGCTTAGCTGGGGCTCTTGGTTTCCCTCCACAAGGTATCTCACCCTGCAGGGCCCCTCCAGGTGGCCTTTCTTTCTAGCTGAACTGACTTTTAAAGCATGGTCAACATGCTTTGGAGACAAGCTCCAAAGCCTAAGTGCTTTCTCATCTCTTGGTCAAAACAAGTCACTGGCCATGCCCAGTCAGAATCAGAGTACACTACCCATAGGCATGAATCCCCAGGGCGGGTTTCATTGGGGTCAATCAGTGAAACTCTCCACCACAGTGTGGAAAGCAAGAAGCCTCTGTTTTCAATGTTTCTGATCATACCTGCAGGACTTGGTATCATATGGACAAGTTTATACCATGATGTTTTGAATTACTCTGTGAATGTGAGAATTAGAATGTTTTTAAAGCAGCACCTCTCAACTTTGCACATTAGAATCACGTGGGGAAACTGAAAATTACAGAGGCTCTAGATGCATCTATTTCAGGCCAACTAAAACAAGATTTGTAGGGGTTTTCCGAGACATGTGTAAATCCTAAGGCTCTTTGGAGGCGTTTCAAAGTACAGTTAAGGTCAAGAATCACTGTTATAGTTGAGATTGACTTGAAGGAAGACAGCTGCATCTTTTCTTGGCATCATTGTTTGAGATAAAATGCTTGCTTACCTGTGCAATGAATGAAAGATTAAGCGTAGCATTCTTTACAATTTTCTTTGGGCTCCCTGCTTATAATTTCTTCCAGTTGTTCCAAGAACATATTTTCCTGAGGTATCATCTCAATCATATTTTTTCCCACTTCAGAACTCTGGTTCAGTATTTTCTCAAGTGGCATTTCAAAATTTCTTGCAGATATCCTATTTGAGTTATTTAGCTCTCCTTCTCTTGTCTCACATGTTCCTGTTGCCTATTCATGTCTCACGTGGACTTGCTATCCTCCTGTGTCAATCTCTGAATGTCATCCAAGACTCCTTGGACTTTTCCCTCTTCCAATTTTTCCTTTATGACAAATGTCTTCCTATTATCTAAGATACAAAGAGGTTTTTCCTGTTTTTTTATCCTTGTAACATTTTCCAAATAATTCTTCATGATGACAGTTATTCAAATGACTTCTGATATTCTATACATTTTCATTTTTTTAGGACACAAAATTGAAATTGAAATGCATAGACTTGCGTATTTGTGGTTGGTCATACCTTTAGTTTTTGTGATGCTAATGTATTTCAAAATATTACACACACACACACTAATATATACACATACATACATACATTATATACCTGGTAAACTAAATCTTTTCAGGTACGTGTAAGATAAAAAGGAAATCATTTCTCTTTCCATGGCCCACCATAGTTTCTTTACATAGAGGAAACATTTTTGTTTTCTTGTCTGTCCCTCAGAAAAAAATTAGGCTATAACAAAATACACCATATTTCAAAATATTTGGCAGTCGAATTAAGCATAATTTTTTGTTTTGAACCTTTTAAATATCTAATATATTTTAGAGATCTTGTCATATCAGTTATTTTAAAATTTTATAATTTTTATCTGTATCATAATTTATTTAGATGATCCATTGTGGTAGCATTTATATTCTTTCTTTTTAAATGTTATCTTGAAGAAGTTTAGATAAATGTATATATTATTAGCAAGGAAATTGCTGAGGAAAGCAGTTTGTGCCCTTAAATTTTTTTGTACCCTTAAATTTTGATAACTATGCTGAAATGTCTTCAAAGAAATGCCATTGGTTTTATATTCCCACAGTACAAAAAAAATCTGTTATTACCCATCATCACTGACACTGGATTTTAACTAATTTCAATTTTTTTGCTTTAGTTTAGGCCCTTTTCATTTCTTATATGTCCTACTGCAGTAATCTGTTTAATCTAATTATCCATATAGACATTAGCAATCTGATGCACATGAAAGATTACCTGTAAATGTTAACATAATGATCTTTGCTGAATAGCAGAATAGATTAGAAAATTTCTACTTCTTTTATTCACTTATAAATATGTAATATAAGTACTCAGTGATGCTACTTTGAAAATGGCCCCCATGTCAAAATAAAAGTAGCCAGATACTCTGTACTAGGTATTAAATATGTTTTTAAAAGGCTAATGAAATGCTAGAAATGTTGGTCATTTGGTACCTTTCACCTTAATGGAGTATATCACATTTGGAGATTACATGTCTTTTCATTGGAAAAGTAATATCCAGTATCTAAATATGTATAATTAATATTTCATTTTTGACTTGTGATAAAAGTGTCTTTGCTTGTTTTGATTGTGTGGAGATTTCCTCTTGTATACAAAGGATGGAATAAATGACTTATGAAAACATCTGGTATGTAGTGGAATATTTAGAAAAGTAAGATGAAATTATGACTTCTATAATGAAAAACTGGTATGGAACAGTATTTTATTATATTGTGATTAAAAAATCATGACTTTTTGAATCACATTTCGTTTCTAGCCTCTATAGTTTTTCTTTTAATATATTGAAACTGTTTTATTAATAAGGAAGTTTCAACTTTTTTAGAACCTTTTACTTTGAGGCAAATACAATTTTCCTGGTTCATTATTAAACTAATCTCTCTCTTAAATATCCTGCTATTTTTTGAAAATGATGGTAGGTGTGGGAAACTCTGTGTTCTTTAGGGCTTAAGGAATATTTATTTCATTGAGGTATGCTAATAAGAGATTATTTACTTTTAATGGGTGAAAGAGAATAGTGTGCTATAAAACATCTCTCCTTTATAGAATTTACATTATCCATCATTGATGCAAATGATGTCATATTTTTAAGATGGGATCATTAAACCAAAGGTGTCCAATCAGTGTCTGTATATATAGAATTACTTTTCTTCTAGGGTGTTTCATTCTGTCTGCTGTAGAAGGCCCTCTGAGTAGCTACCAAATTTATTGATTACCTTTATATAACAGTGTTTGTACTAGAGATTGTAAGACTTTCTTTAATCTTAAGAGCCTCATATTTTATGGCAGATAAGAGAAAGCCCCCAACAGATTAAGTAACTTGACCAATGATGGAACAACTTGTTGGGGCCAGAGCTGGGGTACATACCTGACTGCAAACCAGCAATGATTTTCATGAGATTGAATTTGTGTCAACAGATTCCAAGTCTAAAGAATTCATTTTATTGTTCTGTCATCTTCTGTGGTCATTCCTTCATGATGCTCCAGTAGCTAAAAATGAGAATAAAACTGCATTATGTTACTTATTAGAATACCATCGCCTTATTAGAATTATGATCCTTCTGATCAATCAAAATCACACTATTTAGTCTCCTTGCTGAAATAATAGCCACCAAGGATCAAGGTAAACCTTGAGCAGAGGCATATGTGTGTGTGTGTGTGTGTGTGTGTGTGTGTGTGTATGAATTAGTTGTTCATTCTGTGTCTGTTTTAAGGAAATAGATTCAAGAGAGAGTATTCATTCAGTTGTGTCCCAGTTCTGGGTTGAATATATTCTCATCTTTATTAAACTCATTCATGGTTTTTCTTTAGTAATGGTGTTTTGCATTTTACTTAAGAACTAAGAAAGATGAATTTTTTTCATAGTGCCTTTAAAATGTAATTTCTTCCTGTGATATTTTCAGTGACTTAGTTTAGATATATTACAATTTAAAAAATCCTTGCTTATAAGAGTTAAGCTTATGAATGCTCATCTGGTTTTTATATTCAGTACAAGAAATTTTCCCTTATTTCAACTTTAATGAAAGACCAAGTCAAATATGAATTTATCTGACAAGTAAATAGCCATAACCCATGTTTTAAATTTTATGATGTTTTGAAACATAAAAATAGCATATGGTGCAGTTATAATGTGTATTGCATATGTTGCCCTGGTGTTGTGATATCTTCATGAGTCAGGCCTTCAATTTCAAACAGCTCTTGTTTACTCTCTCATGCTCCTGGATTGCATGTTGTCATTGTCTTTAAGATCTGGGAAAAGTGTGTTGTCTTGCCATTGAGCCCACAATTTATTTTTTTAATCAGACAATGCTTATATACTTATTTTATAAAATTAGACCAAATAAATTTTTATAAACTCTAGAGGCAGGATTTATATTATATTAAGATTGAAATAAATTTAAGTCTTGACTCATCTGTAGGTATATATCTTCATTGAATTAGGAATAAAGTGTACATTGATTTTGTTTGTTTTTTAGATGTCAATCACAGCAATGTGGAAATTGGAGTCAATTTGTTTCTTTTGAAGTCTGTAGTCAAGGAATGACTTTCCCCATTTGTTACTTTTTTTTTTTTTTTTTTTTGATGTTATGTGTTTTCTTTAGTATGCTGATTAGGGTACCTAACTGTCCATGTTCGCCTTTCTTTAGTTGACATCTGTGTTCCCAGCACAGCCCATTACCCCTCATACTGTACAACCCTATGGCATTGCTAATATGATTTTTTTTCTACACGTTTCTCTCGGTTACACCTACCAGGGACATCATTGTAAAATACTTTGAAGTGTTCACAACATGGTTGTTGACAACACTGTTGAGACAGAAGTATCCCCTACCTGAAGCTTCTATACACAGATTAAGTTTACTTTGTATTTTTTTAAATTTAGTTTTACAGATTATAAAGGTTTGGTTCTATCTGAATATTTTGTGTAAGTGCATTTTTCAGTCTGACACAGAGACAACATTGACTGAATAAATTGGTTTCCTGGCTGGATTAGTGAAAGACTCAAAACTCTTCAAAATCCAGGAGCTCCCCCCCACCCCCAATGTTCTAAAGTGATTTCCATTGAACTGGAGAAAATGAATCTTAAAAGAAGGAAAATTGATTTGAAAAAGATTGTAGGACTTTAAGTATTTGTTTTTTAAAAGGAGATAAATAATACATTTTTATTCTCAATAAGAAAAAATTACTGATTGATGCACAGCCTGAGTTTTTTCTTAAGTGATATTTCATGTGCACATAATGCCAGACAGTGAGCCCTGAAGAATATTTGGAGAACTATCAAGGATAATATCCTTGCTTAAATATGAGTCTCTTGAGTCTAATGAACATATGTAATAACATACACCACACTAAGTATTCTTGTTCAATGTATATGTACTTTTATTGTGAAATGATAATGTGTATTGACTATTTGGCCAGTATTGTTTCTATGGTCAGATTGAATTTGGTGTGCAGAGGTGTGTGTGGCCAATCCTTAATTAAAATGGGTAATATTTTGGACAAGACAGGGGTTCTGTAGCTCCACTCTTTCCTTCACCTTTTGTAAGTAACACTGAATTGCTTTACTCATTCTATTACCTGCCTGGCTCTTGGAATCATTTGAGTTCTTGAAAATGTTTTATTTTAATCAGTCCAGGAGGAGCTGATGTATTTTATGTAACTCTACTTAATATTCCTGAGGGACTTTAAGGGAGGAGGGAAGGACTGAATTTAAAGGTCATCCAGACCATTTTCTGAGTTAGAGACAAGTTTTACGGAGATTTACTACCCAACAACTCATTGTTTTTAATGAGCAAACTGAGTTTTGGTTAACTGAAGGAAGAACCCACTCTGCAATATTTAGCTGGGTTGACTGTACAGTAAATTAGTAGTGAGTGGATCTATTCTTCAGAGTGGACAGAAATTGTGCAATGGTTCTCAAAATATGGCTGCCATATTCTCATCAGTGTCACTGGGAATTTGTTAAAGCTCAGATTGTGGGGCTCCCGCCACACAATTTCCAATTCAGAAATTCTTTGATTGGACTCAATACTTACCGTACAAACAAGTTTTGCAGGGCTGTCTTAAAGTCTCTAAAACTAGAGATCTGTTGGTATATTGAATCTTGTTACTACAATAGCCTTAATAGAATAGGATGATGTTCTTTGGTTTGGAGAAATCCGAGTTCTATTCTTAATCTAGCCTTTTATCAGCTGTATGACTATGACCCTCCATCTGCATATTCCCTCGATATACAGTGAAAACACTGTGCTCTTTGTCTTTCTTCCACATGGTCCACAACATTCAATAGCTAAAAAACAACCTTCGAATTGTATTATTTCTTCAAAACAGCTTCTTTTTGGTTTTTCTCCTATTGCAATGCAATAAGAAAATAGCCGGAAAGAAGCACCATTTAATTTTCCTTTGTTTAAAGGGCTGTGGGAAATAGAAGCAGAGCATTTGTCAGGTGCCCTTAGGCTACAAACTAATAATGAAAGAAATGGCCCTGAATCTTCATAACACCTGTAGGCCTTGCCATAGAAAACTCTTGACAAGGACAGTTGAAATATTTAGTGGTACTTGATGTGCTAGAGTATGAATCCAAGTGTAATTTAAGCAATTTAGAACCCATTGAACTTGTCTTGCTAGTGCAATTGGTATAGCCATCAAAGCTTATGAAGGAAGCAGTTAATATTAATGGTTTCCTATATGAGTTGGCATGTTTTGGAAATGAATGAATTACAAAATGGTACTTCCAATGCTAGTTGTTTGTGTTTTTTTCCTCAAAAGCTTGATCTTTGTAAGATGCTTCAACTTATAACAATTTCATGTATTTTATATTGTTTTATTGCCAGAAAATATTATCCAGTAACCATTAATTAAAAGAGTGAAACAGAGGTAACAGTTCTGCTTTATCTGAGCAACACCTGATTTTCTTCTGTATCTCATTAATCATTTTGTCTATTTTATCCATCTGTTTTTAAAATACTTTACATTATGATTATAAAAGGATTCATTATAGAATATTTAAATATCACAGAGGCATACAATATATTAAAAAAAAAAAAAAACAGTTCCTGGAATCTACTTTTGCTTACTGCACAAAGTAACTGCTGTCATTGGCTTGAAATTTGTTAAACATTCCTTCATATTTTTTTTCTAATTTTGACTATTAAAATATTAATGTACTATACTCCTAATATACTATGGTTACTATACTTTGCTATATGTTCATATTATGTTCATGGTTGAAGTTTTACTTTCTTTGACAAATATATGAAAGAATAAGTGGTATATGCATATTGGTAAAATTTTGAATGTATACTCATCTTCATAAAAATGAAGATATCAAAGGCATTACAATAAACATCAAGAAAGATCTTTAAAAATTGAGGAACTAACCCACAAATGAATTTGTTTCTAAAGCTTATAAAATGGAAAGGTGTCCCTTCTAAAAAATCAAATGTACTATATTTTGAGACTCTAATGAGGAACTGATTTCAATAAGATTTTTTTTTTAGATTTGGTTAAAAACTTCATGGTAATATTCTTGTTGGAAGGTTTGGACTGGAGTATTCTCTTGTGTTGTTTCTTGTATAATAATATGGCACTGTCTTTTGAGTGTGTATCAGGTTAAATATCTGAAATGATCATCATTCGTTAAGTCAATCAGCATTTTTTTTTTTTTTTGCAAATCTGCTATGCATTCATGCAGTGTTGTGAGAGACCTGTGTGAATTTTTTATTTCTCTGCCCCTTTGAAGAAACAGATCCACTACTCAAATCTACTTATAGCCTGGAGTTTCCAAGAACCAGCTTGCACCCCACTCAGTCCTTCCACCCTCCACCTGCGTTAACACCTGACAAGCACTTATTTCCCTGTCAGAGGTCTCTCTCACTGTTTTGCCGATGACCAGGGTATGTTTAGAAAATTTTTAATCTATTGTGCAATTTTGGCAAACATCAGCTTGAGCTCTTCTTTTCCTAACAAATAACTTGCAGATTGTCATGTTTCTCTTGGGGAAAGGAAAAACGTCCAATCAGAACAGAATTGAAATGATATAAATTAGGCTCATTGTTTAGCAAATCGCTGGCTTTAGGTAAGAATTGTAGATAAGAATAGCCTGGGCCCTCTTAAGGATCCGAGCAGGCCTTGGTGCATGCATGAAGAAACCAGGCCTTTGTTAGTATCCTTTCTGAAATGGCTATTAAAGTAATTACAGTAATTTATAGATTTTCCCCTTCCATTTCAAAATGTGTTCTATTCTTCGTCTTTTGTCTTGAGTTCCTCAGTCAGAGAGTGTCTGTGTCTAAGTGTGTTGGGTAGTGCTCATATAGTTGATGAAATATCTGTACCCAAGCTGATGAGGTGTGATGCCCATAGCAACCCAGAGATGGTTTTGCTGGCTTTGCTATTAGGAAGTTCTGGCCCTTTGAAAGTAATAAGAAAATTGTGCTGTACAGTACTATGTCTTAATGCTTAGTTATAGTTTGCACTGGAAACTTTTAAAATTGCCATGCTTGATTTAAAGAGGCACTTTTTATGATGTCTTTGAAAATATGTCCCTTCACATCTACGGACTTTATGATTATACTTTGTTGCCTTTTCATGTCACTGATGTTTGTGTATAAGAACTGCAATACTTTGTGTGTATCACTTTTAGAGGGAGACTTCAAAAACTCTGTAAGATAGTATGTACTCATTGTGTAAGACATTTAGTTTTAGTATGCTAGAAAGACAAAGAGAATTTTATGCAGTAGCATTTTTCTGTATTTGATTTTACAAAGTAACTTTAATAGTTTCAAATCCCACAGCTTCCTTTTAACAATTTATGCTTATTTTGCCTCATCTTTGCCTGAATAAATCAAATTAACAAAGGTGGCTTTCTTTCTAACAAGTTCACATTGAATATGGAGATCAGGCAATTTCTGAATTAGCCTTAGAATCATTGCTTACAACATTAGTTAGTATTATTTATGTATAACTTAGTTTTGAATCTTGCCAAAGGAGATATTTACTCATGTAATGACATTTCACAAAGCAAGAAGTCATCACATATGTTATTTACCTTTTGAAATAAGAGTCAGACTTGAAAGAGTTAAGATTTTCTTATTCTGTAGATCAAGCATTGTAACCACAGTAACCAATTTACTGTTATTTGCTTAGTCCTAGCAGAGAAGGAAAGTCAGTGTTTGGAAAAAGTGTAATTCATAGACAAGCATAATCGCAATTGATTCCAATGTGTTAAGATTCTGAGGCATAATTAACTATTCACAGTTTTAAGGCCCATGGTTTTAACAGGATTATATTACATTTCTTTTTCAGGTGGATTGACTCTGCAGCAGCCACTCAAGTTTAATGTAAAGGAGGTAGAATACAGTTTACAGTTTGCGTTTTCATAAGGGAGCAGTTGGCAAGCACATTTTCAGGAAAGCAGAGACACATAGGATTTAGGATAAATAATAGGAAAATTAAATGTACATTGCAAAAACTTCAATGTCTTTATAGTGATATTGAGTTTTGTAAAAAGATATGAACAGTGAATTTATGACTATTCCCGTTGAAATGCAACAAATGGAAAATGGCTGTATTTTCTATGATTTACATAAAACAACATGTGTTAGAGCTATCTCTAAGAAGTGTTGTGAAAAACAAATGGGCGTATTCTAACTAGGGTAGTTTAGGCGATTTGGAAGAAATACATCTTCATATTTATTGTGTTCAAAGCCAACTTCTGTTCCTTCTCAATGTTCTGCCTCACCTTAGATGCTTCATGAAAGAAGGAATTCTATTGTTTGACTTATACATCAATGTTCAGATAAATTTTCTGTTATATCTGGGAGAATTTGGTATAATTGATATAGGTAGATTTATGAATGATATATTAAAAAATGATATATTAAAAATAAAAAAAATAAATTTAAAAATGATATATTTAAAAATTTAGCAAAGAGGTAAAAGATGACTTTGCTTCTTTTTTTAGCAAATTTTCCTTGAGTATTTTGCTTCAGTTTGAGAGGTGTCCAGAAGCCAGGCATTTCTTGTAGTTCCACCTTGCCTCAAACAGTACTCCAGGTCTCTCATGGGCCACTGCCACAGGCTTCTCACTTCCCTCCCTGCTTCTCTCTTGCCTTGGCTTCTTCTTTCCCTCTATGCACCCCTCCCCCATCCTCCCTGGGTTGGCCCTTTAAAAATATAAATCAGATGGTGTCAAATCTTGCTCAGGACCGGTTAGTGGTTTTCCGTCTTGGACTACAATTTAAAGTGCTCCTCATGGTGTAGGTCCAGTCAGTAACCCAGCGGCAGTTTTCACCCCTCACTGGACTCCAGCCACTCTAGCTAGCTTCGGTGCTTTTTCAACCTGCAGTTTCCCCAACTGAAGCTTTTGTATATCTTTTTCTTTGGACTGGGGTGTTCTTCTTTCAGATATTAAAAATTTGGCTGATCTCATTCTGATTTCTACTCTTGAGTTTTGACGTATAGATGTTGATATAATTATTTTAAAAATGATTCAAAGAGTTGTGATTGAGAAGATATAGGAACCCCATTCAAACAGATGTTCAAAGGCGGTATCTACGTACAAGGGGCAGGTGCAGTTTGGGCACAGCAATGCTGTTATGTTAAAGCCTTGTAGGACCTTTACTAACACAAATGCCTATCCCAGTTTTTCTCTCCAGCTTGTGTTTCAACTTCGCTCACCCTACTTTTTTTTTTTTTTTTTGCCTTTCTCTCTATTGGTGCATTATAATTACACATAATAGTGGGGTTCATTGTTACATATCCATACATGCACATAACATCATTTGGCCAATTTTATACCCCAGTACCTTCCCTTTCATTCTCCCTGCCCTGGGTCCCCTTCATCTGGTCTACTACTGCCTTACCCCCACCCCCTCGCTTCCCTCTCTACTTTCCACATATGAAAGAAAACATACCATCCTTGACTTTCTGAGTCTGGCTTATTTCACTCAAAATGATGCTCTCAAGTTCAGTACATTTTTATGAAAATTACATAATTTCACTCTTCTGTGGATGAATCAAACTCCATTGTGTATAAATACTGTAATTTCTTTATCCTTTCATCTGTTGACAGACAGCTAGGCTGGTTCTATAGTTTGGCTATTGTGAATTATGCTACTATAAACATGGGTATGCTTGTATTGCTATATTATGATGACCTTAATTCTTTAGAATAAATACCAGGGAGTCATATTGCTAGGTCATATGGTGGTTCTATTCCTAGTCTTTTGAGGAACCTCCATACTGACTTTCATGGTATTATACTAATTCATAATATCACCAATAGTGTGTAAGGATTCCTCGTCCTTGGCAGGGTATTTTTATTATTTGTACTCTTGATGACTGCCATTCTACTTCAAGTAGTCTGACATCTGGATTTAGTTTTGACTTGCATTTTCCTGATTTTTTAAAGATATGGAACATTTTTTTCATATATTTGTTAGCCCTTTATGTTTCTTCTTTTGAGAAGGATCTGTTTGTTCATTTGCCCACTGATTGATTTTTTTGAGGGGGTGTTGAGTTTTCTATGTATCCTGGATATAATACTCTATGAAGAGTAGTTGGCAAAGATTTTCTCCCATTCAGAAGTCTCTCTCTTTATACTCTTATTTCCTTCACCATGCAGAAGTTTTTATATTTAATGCCATTCCATTTATTACTCTTTGGTATTCTAAGCTTTAGGGTCCTATTGAGGAAGTCATTGCCTGAAACTATATGTCAGGAAGCTGACCCAGTGTTTTCTTTTAGCAGTTATAAAGTTTCTGGTTTAATTCTTATGTCTTTTATCTATTTTTTAGTTGGCTTTTGTTCAGGATGAGAAACAGACATCTTGTTTCATTTTTCTACATATCAACATCCAATTTTCCCAGCAACATTTTTTTTTAAAAAAGGCTGTCTATTCTCCAATGCATTTTTTTAAAAAAAGGCTGTCTATTCTCCAATGTGTTTTCGGTACCTTTATCAAAGATCAGATGACTGTATCTGTGTGGGTTTGTCTCTGTGTCTTCTATTCTGTACCATTGGTCTATATGTCTATTTTAATGCCAGCACCATGCAGTTTTTATTACTGTACCTTTATAGTGTAATTTAAAATGAAATATTGTAATGCTTCCACCATTGTTTTTTTAGCTTAGAATTTTTTCCCCCTCTCTCTCTAGTTTCCACAATATGAGAGAAAACATGCCCTCCTTGCCATTCTGGGTCTTTTGTTCTTCCATATGAACTTCAGGACTTTTTTTCTAGTTCTATAGGGAGCATCACTGGTATTTTGGTGGAGAGTGTACTGAATCTGTAGATCACTTTTGATAATATGGCCATTTTAATAATAATTCTGTCTATCCATGAATACGTTCCCCCCCTATTTTTTTATTGTTCTTTTGGAATTACCTTTTAGAAAAGGATTCTTTGATTTAGAACCTGAATAGTAGTAAGAACACCTTTGCATAAGCCCCACTATGAAAATTTTACCTTTTGTTATGTTGTACATTTCTAAAATCTACACAGAGTCAGAATTTGCCCAACATACCTTCTATTTTGTTTGTTTGTTTGTATTTCAGTAGCATCCTTTAGTTATTTATACTTGGGAGTACTACAAATAGTACCTCATCCTTCAAAAGAAATAATGAACTTCTCTAAAACATTCCAAGATCAGCATTTCTTTCAGTTTACAATAATATTTTAGGTAGAAACAATTCACTGAATGCTCTCTGAAGACTTAAAGATGCCAAAGTAAGTATGTCCTTAGAATGTATAATTTCTCTTCTGGTTGTCCTATTACATGAATTTCTGGATTTTAACAACTCTGAATTAA
The DNA here is from genome assembly GCF_047511675.1 of Marmota flaviventris. Lineage (NCBI taxonomy): Eukaryota > Metazoa > Chordata > Mammalia > Rodentia > Sciuridae > Marmota > Marmota flaviventris. The sequence goes on along the minus strand of NC_092508.1, from coordinate 30,629,489 downwards.
TTAAATATGCAGAATTTGCATTTGTTGAAGATGATTTTGTTGGAGAACTTAAAAATACATTGGTCAAAGTATCTTAGTTGGTAAACATTGATTTAAATAGCCTCATATATGAGCTATTAGCAAATGAGGTATACTGCAAGAAGGTATCCTTGGACTGCTGCTAGTTTGAGTACTAACCTTCTAAAGTTTAATAATTGTTTTTTTCAATGAAATCCATTATTAAATATTGATCAACATGGATATAGCTGGTAACAGTAATAATGATTGAATGTTCATGTGTCAGAAGCTATCCTAGAATTTCACATAATGTTATCTTTTTTAATCCCTGAAATATTTGGTGAAGTGAATCTCCTCACCATTGAGTTGAGGAAATAACCGATTTAAGGTGAATTAACCTATTCTTAGTTATGCAAATGGAATTAGGGTCCTCAGGGTTTGAATCCAGAGAGTCCTAATGTGCCAATCCAGGGTTTTAAGAACTAGGAAACTGACATGAGTTAGTGATGAACTCATTTTCTCTATCATAATATGGCAATGTACTGAAAGTCTACTAAAGCCTGTCAGCCTCTTTGTTTGCCCCTCATTTAAAGCCAAAGATAGTGAGTAAATTCTGCTTACTTGGCTGTCTCTTCTGGTTATTTCTGAGGACTTCAGTTTCTGGCAGGTGCCTTTAATGTGTAGACTCTGTTAACTCCCTGTCATCTGAGGAGAGAAATCAAATAAACAACATGGTTAAATTAGTAAGGCTAATTTGTGCTATTTAATATCTTTCTGGCTAGTACGCTTCTCCACTTCTCTTGGGGGAATTTTTATGACAGTATATTTCTGAAGTCTTGAATGCTGGAGTAAGAAGGATCATTGCCATGTTTAACCCTGTCATTAGAAATTTAATCTTTTTTGCTTGTTTTGTCAGCAGAAACTGGAATTTCTGGAGCTTAGCTAGCTAGCTAAATTTACCAATAACCAAATATATCTTCCAATGATCCCCTAATACACAATTTTGTTCTCATTTGATCTTTTCTGTAAGGAATATTATTGGATAATAAAATCTCTGGAGAAATTTTGCTGAAATAATACTCTTCAGATAGCAATTACAGTTGTTGATATGTTTTCTAGCTTTGGGACTAACATGAGTGAGTTAGAAGGGGAGTCAAAAGCCTTGAGAGTCTGCAACAGTGGCTTTGTAGGATGACAAGCATTAATTGAGTAAGATCTTTAATAAGAAGGTGATTTATTGAAAAATAGATTCTGGGTGAACTTATTGGCCTTGGAGGTGAGGTAATAGAATAGTTTCCTCTTTAAGTTACCTGTGTGAGCACAGAATATATTATCAGTGATGGAATATCTTTATAATTTTGTGGTAGTCTGGCTGCCAGTTGTGATATTTTATTATTCTGGTTGGTTCCTAAGTAGGGAAGTGGCCATTTCTCAGAAGCAGAAATGTGTGCAATATTTATGACTCTCTTTCCAGGTATATTTCTTTTTCCCCTTAGACAGGACATAATTGCAAAACTTTGCCTTTTGTATGATTAAACTTGCTCACCATTCTACAGTTAGGCTTAGTTAAGTGGGTAATTTGCTAACTGTGATCTGGAGCCTGAGCAGGGAAGCCACCGGGCCTCCAATGTAGGAGTTGAAAATGAACAAGATACCACATAGGTATTTGAGAGAATTGGGATGAGCAGACAAAGAAAGCAATGCCTCTTCTCTCGTTCTCCCCTACGGGGGGGGGGGGGGGGGTTCTAAGCATAGGAAAAGGAGAATTCTATTGATGTTTAATTATGCCTGTCCTGTGGTCCAGAGATCCCCCAATGAGTAGGTAAAGTGGGGGTAGGTAAAGTGGGAGTTGGTATGGGATGTGGAAAAGAGAAATAGGCAGATAATGATGCCCCTGTGAGAATAGAAGGAAGCCAAAGAATGACATCTGAACATTACATGACGTTCCCTTGGCAGCAACTTTGCCAAAGGAAGATGACAAATAAACCATGTTCATTCCTGTTGTGGAGGGAGTTGACTTTTGAATTGCTATAGACTAAGAAGAATCCAAGTTCAGAAAGAGAACCATGAACATGATGCACAGAATGTTATCAGTTTTCTTGGTAGTAACCAAGGAACTTTGGTAAGAAAATATCTGAAATATGAACATACAACTCATTTTTGCTTCCCTGGAACTAGAAACCTTCTGAAGAATTAAAGGCGTGGTACCATTTGGCTGGCACCTGGGCATCCTGATTGTAGGCTAATATACTTTCTATTGCGCTACTTTGATGTGTGTGTTGATGTGTATGTTGGGCAGGTGGTGCTTGGGAGAGAGAGGGGAAAGTAATGGAATGAAACTTGAAGGATTAAATGAATTTAAAGGAAGGTGGCTAAAATCATGTCTGGTCATGAGATCATCATCCTATTACAAAATATCTTGCTTTTTGTGTTTTTTTTTTTTTTGAAATACAGATTTATGCAAAATATTTCTTGTTGAGTTGGATGTTATCATGTGCTAATTTATTCTATTGCTAATTGAGGACCACTGAACATTTTGAAGCAGTGTATTAATTTATTTGCTTCTGATTTATCTGTCTAGCCAACTACCTAGTTAATTCTGGCTTCAGTTGTGTTATTGTGTGGTTTGATGAGAGACTTTTCTCCTTCTCTGCTAACTAGTAACCCAGTAACGTGACCCATTGGAGGGTAGTTAGTAAGGACAAATGGAAAACAGCGAGAGCCTCGCTAAATCCTCAGCTGACCAAGGAGTCCGTCTTTTCAGCTGTTACCTTTCAGGCCCGAAGATTCAAGTGAGGTTGGATTTAGGCATGGTTCTCTATAAATGAACTTTCACAAAAAGCCAACAGTGGTTACATTTTAATAAATGAAATAGACCGGAGATCCGGGCTGACTGATCCGCGCTGCCCGCCCCGCGGCTACAGATGGCGGGGCACCACGGAGAAGCGACCAGCAAGCAGGAAGAAACATTGCTGCAGATTCTGTGGAATCCTGCTGGCTGAGCACCCACTGAGCCCCGGGCTGAGTTCGGGATTTCAGACGGGGAAGGAAGCGATACAGTTCTATCCCCCACAATGGAAACTCCACCAAGGAAACCAGCGGCCACCATCTTGGAGAGCTGAAGTAACCATCGCTACGCTCCGAAAGATTGTAACAATAAAACAGGTATGTGTTACTCAGCTCAGCTCCCATACAGCGGGGGATTCGCATAAAATCTCTCCTAGGCTTTCCAGGGGAGGGATTATCAGAGCAAGCCTGCATAAAGACGCGGGGAAAACTAGAGACACCTGACCTTCAACTCCCCCTCCCATTAGCAGCGAAAATGAAACCTGTCTAGCCAGCACTGGGGGAGGGGCAAGCGGAAAAAATAAAAACAATAGAGTGCTGGGGTTCCCAATAGACACCCTCCACACCCAACAAACGGCAGGCCCAGAGTACAGTTTGAACTGCCGAGAGGCATCACTCAGGGGAAGACTGGTCTAGCAGGAGAAACCAGGACTAGCAGGAGAAACCAGGGGACTAGAGACCAGACCCTCACGACTGGGCGGCTGGAGACCGCACGCCCGCCGGCGACAGTCCACCTGCTGCCCGCGTGACTAGGTGGCTGGAGAACGCCCGCCCGCTGGCGACCGACTGCAGGACTGGGCGGCTAGAGATTGCCCGCCCGCCAGCAACAGCCGGCCCACTGCCCACGTGACTGGGCAGCTGGAGACCGCTTGCCCGCTGGCGACCTATCGCCGGCAGGCTGCCCGCGCGATTGGGCGGCTGGAGACCGCCCGCCCGCCAGTGAAAGCCCACCCGCTGCCTGCATGACTGGGCGGCTGGAGACCGCCCTCTTGCCAGCGACCGGGAGCTGAAACCAACCAGAGACAGTCCAGTCCCACCCCCCCATTCGGACACCCCGGCAAGGAGCCTGGGTTCCAGCCATAGCAGAGAGGTGACGTCACTGGAGCTCGGCCGTCAGAATTCCTTCCCAGCGGAATCCACTTTAGCAGGCATAGTCTACCAACACAAAGGAGAGACAACAGAGATATACAAAACCAAAATAAATCTATAGAAGAGAGCAGAAACACAGCAATCAAATAGACCTGGAAAGTAACGTGAATATCATGAAAAAACAAGGGAAAAAAGGAGTACAAACAATGCAGGACAACTTAATTCTACAGGAGGACCTAGAAGCATCAGAAACATGGATAGGGAAAGAACTCAAGGCATACCTAACTCAGATGGAAAGGAATATTAGAGAAGACATGAGGCAGCAAGTCCAAGCAATAAAAGTATATTTTGAAAATGAATTAATTAAACAAACAAATTCAAATGGCAAAGAATGAGCTTTACCAGGAGATAGAGATCTTAAAAAAAAATCAAACAGTAATCCTAATAATGCAGGAAACTATAAACCAAATTAAAAACTCAAGCAAGAATATTACAAATAGACTAGATGAAGTAGAAGTCAGAACATCAGATAATGAAGACAAAGTTTATCAACTTGAAAAGAATATAGTCAACACAGAAAAGATGCTTAAATCCCATGAGCAATCTATCCAAGAGATATGGGATGTCATAAAAAAAACCAAATTTGAGAGTCATCGGGATAGAAGAAGGCATAGAGATTCAAACCAAAGGAATGAACAACATATTAAATGAAATAATTCTAGAAAACTTCCCAGAGATGAAAGATGGAATGGATTGCCAAATCCTAGAAGCCTACAGGACCCCAAACATTCAAAACCGTAATAGACCAACTCCAAGACATATAATTATGAAGATGGCCAACATATAGAACAAGGAGAGAATATTAAAAGCTACGAGAGAAAGGAGGCAGATTACATTCAGGGGTAAACCAATTAGGTTAACGACTGATTTTTCATCACAGACTTTGAAAGCAAGAAGATCCTGGAACAATGTATTTCAAACGCTGAAAAATAATGGATTCCAACCAAGAATACTGTATCCAGCAAAATTAAGCTTCAGATTTGACAATGAAATTAAAATCTTCCATGATAAACAAAAGCTAAAAGAATTTGCAGCCAGAAAACCAGCACTGCAAAGCACTTTGAGCAAAATACTACAAGAATAGGAATTAAAAATAGTGCCCAAAATAACAGTGGGAGGTATCTCAGTAAAGGGGGAGGAAAATAACCAAAAAGTAAAAACTAGCCAAACTATAATAAATAAATAAATAAACATGACTGGAAGTACAAATCATATTTCAATTGTAACCTTAAATGTTAATGGCCTAAACTCACCAATCAAGAGACATAGGCTAGTAACCTGGATCAAAAAAACAATTCCAACAATATGCTGCCTTCAGGAGACTCATATGATAGGAAAAGACATACACAGGCTGAAGGTAAAAGGTTGGGAAAAATCATACCACTCGCATGGCCCTCGGAAGCAAGCAGGAGTGGCCATACTCATATCGAATAAAATCAACTTCAAACCTAAGTTAAACAAAAGGGATAAAGAAGGACACTATATACTGTTAAAAGGAACCATCCACCAACAAGACATAACAATTATCAATTTATATGCACCAAACAATGGAGCTGCAACGTTCATAAAACAAACTCTCCTCAAGTTCAAGAGTCAAATAGACTACAACACAATAATTATGGGTGACTTCAACATACCGCTCTCGCCATTAGACAGATCCTCTAGACAAAAACTGAATAAAGAAACTATAGAACTCAACAGCACAATCAATAACCTAGACTTAACCAACATATATAGAATATATCAACCATCATCAAGTGGATACACGTTCTTCTCAGCAGCACATGGATCCTACTCAAAGATAGACCATATATTATGCCATAGGGCAACTCTTAGTAAATATAAAGGTGTGGAGATAATACCATGCACCATATCTGATCATAATGGAATGAAACTGGAAATCAATGATAAAAGAAGGAAGGGAAAATCCTACATCACATGGAAAATGAACAATATGCTACTGAATAATCAGTGGGCTACAGAAGACATAAAGGAGGAGATAAAAAAATTCTTAGAGACAAATGACAATACAGACACAACATACCGGAATCTATGGGACACAATGAAAGCAGTTTTAAGAGGGAAATTCATTTCTTGGAGTTCTTTCCTCAAAAAAAGAAAAAACCAACAAATAAATGAACTCACACTACACCTCAAAAACCTAGAAAAGGAAGAGCAAAACAGCAGCAAATGTAGCAGAAGACAAGAAATAATTAAAATTAGAGCAGAAATCAATGAAATTGAAACAAAAAAACCATTGAAAAAATTGATAAAACTAAAAGTTGGTTCTTTGAAAAACTAAATAAGATCGACAGGCCCTTAGCCATGCTAACGAAGAGAAGAAGAGAGAGAACTCAAATTACTAACATACGGGATGAAAAAGGCAATATCACAACAGACACTACAGAAATACAGAAGATAATTAGAAAGTATTTTGAAACCCTATATTCCAATAAAATAGAAGATAGTGAAGATATCGATAAATTTCTTAAGTCATACGATCTGCCCAGATTGAGTCAGGAAGACACACACAATTTAAACAGACCAATAACAAAGGAAGAAATAGAAGAAGCCATCAAAAGACTACCAACCAAAAAAAGCCCTGGACCGGATGTGTATACAGTGGAGTTCTACAAAACCTTCAAATAAGAATTAATACCAATACTTTTCAAGTTATTTCAAGAAATAGAAAAAGAAGGAGCTCTTCCAAATTCATTCTATGAGGCCAACATCACCCTGATCCCGAAACCAGACAAAGACACTTCAAAGAAAGAAAACTACAGACCAATATCTCTAATGAACTTGGATGCAAAAATTCTCAATAAAATCCTGGCAAATCGAATACAAAAGCATATCAAACAAAATTGTGCACCATGATCAAGTAGGATTCATCCCTGGGATGCAAGGCTGGTTCAATATATGGAAATCAATAAATGCTATTCACCACATCAATAGACTTAAAGACAAGAACCATATGATCATCTTGATAGATGCAGAAAAAGCATTCGACAAAGTACAGCATCCTTTTATGTTCAAAGCACTAGAAAAATTAGGGATAACAGGAACTTACCTCAACATTGTAAAAGCTATATATGCTAAACCTCAGGCTAGCATCATCCTAAATGGAGAAAAACTGAAGGCATTCCCTCTAAAATCTGGAACAAGACAGGGATGCCCTCTTTCACCACTTCTATTCAATTTAGTTCTTGAAATACTAGCCAGAGCAATTAGACAGACAAAAGAAATTAAAGGCATAAAAATAGGAAAAGAAGAACTTAAATTATCGCTATTTGTGGATGACATGATAATATATTTAACAGACCCAAAAGGGTCTACAAAGAAACTGCTAGAGTTAATAAATGAATTCAGCAAAGTGGCAGGATATAAAATCAACACGCATAAATCAAAGGCATTCCTGTATACCAGCAACAAAACTTCTGAAATGGAAATGAGGAAAACCACTCCATTCACAATATCCTCAAAGAAAATAAGTTACTTGGGAATCAACCTAACAAAAGAGGTGAAAGATTTATATAATGAAAACTACAGAACCCTAAAGAGAGAGATAGAAGAAGATCTTAGAAGATGGAAAAATGTACCCTGTTCATGGATAGGCAGAACTAACATCATCAAAATGGCAATATTACCCAAAGTTCTCTACAGGTTTAATGCGATGCCAATCAAAATCCCAACGGCATTTCTTGTAGAAATAGATAAAGCAATCATGAAATTCATATGGAAAAACAAAAGACCCAGAATAGCAAAAGCTATTCTAAGCAGGAAGTGTGAATCTGGAGGTATAGCGATACCAGAATTCAAACTGTACTACAAAGCAATAGTAACAAAAACAGCATGGTACTGGTACAAAAACAGGCAGGTAGACCAATGGTACAGAATAGAGGACACAGAAACCAATCCACAAAATTACAACTTTCTTATATTTGATAAAGGGGCCAAAAACATGCAATGGAGGAAGGATAGCATCTTCAACAAATGGTGCTGGGAAAATTGGAAATCCATATGCAACAAAATGAAACTGAATCCCTTTCTCTCGCCATGCACAAAAGTTAACTCAAAATGGATCAAGGAGCTAGATATCAAATCAGAGACACTGCGTCTGATAGAAGAAAAAGTTGGCTACGATCTACATACTGTGGGGGTCGGGCTCCAAATTCCTTAATAGGACGCCCATAGCCCAAGAGGTAATAACAAGAATAAACAAATGGGACTTACTTAAACTAAAAAGTTTTTTCTCGGCAAGAGAAACAATAAGAGAGGTAAATAAAGAGCCTACATCCTGGGAACAAATTTTTACCCCTCACACTTCAGATAGAGCCCTAATATCCAGAATATACAAAGAACTCAAAAAATTAAACAATAAGATAACAAATAACCCAATCAATAAATGGGCCAAGGACCTGAACAGACACTTCTCAGAGGAGGACATACAATCAATCAACAAGTACATGAAAAAATGCTCACCATCTCTAGCAGTCAGAGAAATGCAAATCAAAACCACCCTAAGATACCATCTCACTCCAGTAAGATTGGCAGCCATTATGAAGTCAAACAACAATAAGTGCTGGCGAGGATGTGGGGAAAAGGGTACACTTGTACATTGCTGTTGGGACTGCAAATTGGTGAGGCCAATTTGGAAAGCAGTATAGAGATTCCTGGGAAAGCTGGGAATGGATCCACCATTTGACCCAGCTATCGCCCTTCTCGGACTATTCCCTGAGGATCTTAAAAGAGCTCACTATAAGGATACTGCCACATCAAAGATCATAGCGGCACAATTCACAATAGCTAGACTGTGGAACCAACCTAGATGCCCTTCAATAGATGAATGGATAAAAAAAATGTGGCATCTATACACAATGGAGTATTACGCAGCACTAAAAAATGACAAAATCATAGAATTTGCAGGGAAATGGATGGCATTAGAGCAGATTATGCTAAGTGAAGCTAGCCAATGCTTAAAAAACAAATGCCAAATGTCTTCTTTGATATAAAGAGAGCAACTAAGAACAGAACAGGGAGGAAGAGCATGAGGAAAAGATTAACATTAAACAAAGACGAGTGGGGGGAGAGAAAGGGAGAGAGAAGGGAAAGCATATGGAAATGGTAGGAGACCCTCAATGTTACACAAAATTACATATAAGAGGTTGTGAGGGGAAAGGGGGGGGGAACAAGGTAGAGAATTGTACAACAGCAGATGAGGTAGAGAGCGAAGATGGGAGGGGAGGGTAGGGTGGATAGTAGGGTATAGGAAAAGTAGCAGAATACAACAGTCACTAATATGCCATTATGTAAAAATGTGAGTGTGTAACCGACGTGATTCTGCAATTTGTATTTGGGGTAAAAACGGGAGTTCATAACCCAATTGAGTCAAATGTATGAAAGATGATATATCATGAGCTTTGTAATGTTTTGAACAACCAATAAAAATAAATAAATAAATAAAATAAAATAAATGAAATAGTTCTTCTAAAAACACATGGCAACCAAATTTTTAAAATAAATAATGATACTCTAAAATAATAATAATAATTTAGTTGCTTCTGTGCTTTAGAAAGAATAACACCAGCTAAAAGGTGGAGGTCAAGATGGAATTGAAGAGAGGTTGTAGAAGTGTTCAACATTTAGGAAAAGTTCTCATAAAAATCCCAGACCAAGGCAGCAATGGTGAAAGTGGGAGGGGTGGTAAGCCTGGGACAACTGTAGGGAGGATGTGTAGATTTTGCCAGGTGGTTGGACCTGGAAGATGCTAGTGAGGTGCAGTGTTGGATGGGTCTGAAATTCCTAGTGTGGTTGAGTCAATGAGTGACACAAGAAAACAAGTACTCACCATGACATCTCCCCCTTCTCACCACCCACTAGGAGCTCATTGCCATGTCCTGTTGATCCCCATTCTAACATGGAGAGTGGACCTTTCTTGTTGACTTTACTGCAATTGCTGGAGTCTCAGCTGCCGTCTCCTGCCTGAATTGCTACAGGGTCCTCCTAACTGTGGCAGTGGCATCTGCTATTCCCCTTTCCAGCCATTCTCCTTGGACAGCAGCAGTGATCATACATGCACTTCTGGGATGTTACTCTCCCACTTAACATTCTTTCAGGATTTGTTACTGCTTTAAAGAAAAAGACCCATGAGCCCTTCCTGCCTTGTCAGCCTCATCTCAAAGCATTTCACTCTGCATTCCAGAAGCTGCAGCCATTGTATCCTCCTTCCCAGGTGTCCAGCTCTCTTTAGTTGTGTGCCTCTTGCACCTGCATTTTTCCTTCTGGGAGTCAACACCTTCTCCTCATCAAGTCTCTGATTAATTCTATTTTCCCCAGAGATGCCTTCCTTGATGCCCTTGACCAGGCTTGTCCTCTGTCTTTCACCCTTCACCTTTTTTATGTGATTATTTGTCTAGTAAATTATGTTTCAGCAGAGATTTTTAACATTTTTTTTAATTGCTGAGTCCTCAGTGTAGTGACTGGTATGTAACAGCTGTTTAATAAATATATTCTGGGAGAAAGAATAATGGCTTTATCAGAACTGATATGTCATATAGGTCATTAGGAATGCTTAGTAAACTGTCTATCAATAAGACAAAAGATGATATAGTGGCATGTCATGTTTTAGTTGGGACTTTTTTTTTTTTTTTTTGAGGACCAACAGAATACAGTCAAAGGTGGAGCATTCTGATTATCTGATAGGAAAGTATAGTTCAGGAACTCTGGAAAACTGGAGACTTAATATGTCTCGTAATCAAAGGGCAATCCCTTTCTTATTTCCTGCCAATCACTCTATGAAATAACCATATCACATCACAAGAGAAATACTCTACTAAGCAACCCCAGGGTCATGTGGCCAATACCTGGCAGAGCCAGTGGTGTTTGAGGCCAGATGGACATGGCTTGAGAACCTTGGCTCTGCCACTTGCCTATTTGAAAAGTGTTTTCTAAAGTGTGGAATTCTAAACAAGTAAAGTCTAGCACATAGATGACACATCCAGCTTGTTCTCTTGAGTAACTCTAAACTGTATTCCATTGAAAGGGAGAGAAGAAAATGGTGAATTTTATGTAAAAGGCAGCATTGAGCTGTTTTGAGAAAGCTTTCTTGTGACTATATGGCTGTATTTGGCAAGCAGAGAATTCCTAATTTCCTCTGCTGTGAGACTCCCAAGGAGACATTTATATTAGTAATACTGAATTTGCAAACCTGCATTTTAAAATTTAGCTTTATTTATATTCTGTGTCTCTCTGGGAGGTGTTCAGTACATTATGAAATTCTGTGCTTTTACCTCCTGCTAAGGATTTGAGTTCTTAGCCTAATTAATCATTAAGTGTTGTCAGTCTATCATGATGTGGTTAATTATCAGAGAGAGTGTATGTGTTTCAGACAGTCATGACCCTTTCCTGGGTAACTATAGAAACCCAAGCAGTACTGGTTATTATCTAAAATTATAGAATTTGTTTTTAAAGCATTTTGGTCTTTGATAGTTATGGGCAAATAATTGGTTATCATCTAGAAAGAAAGGAAAGCTTGCATGAAACTAAGATGTTTAAATAATTTATACATAGTAGAAAAATGTTCTAAATAATTTATAAATAACAGAAATGTGTTGTATAGAATATTTCTGACTTTTACTTAAAAGACGCTTTTCCCCCTCACCAGTGTTGTATATTTGTTACAGAGCTTACTCACAATCTCTCTTTTTTCTCCCAAGAATGTTGAGAACATTCTAATACAAGTCTACGGTAATTCCTAAGACTGCCATTTGATACAGTGATTTTACAGTGAAAAGAAGCTGCGATCTGGGTGGAAAACAGCTGAATTTGGGGCTCCTACATATCTGTGTACACATACAGACAGTATTGACAATACGCAGTATCATTGGTGGATTCTTGTAGCTGTAGTTCTTCAAAGATGGGAACAGAAGAAAAACATTGTCTTTCTTCTTTCTGGGAAATTCCATCTGAGTCAGAAAGAAACAAGATAATATCACTGCACTTTTTAATACGAAGCTCAGCAAGGATTACGGTCTGAGTGGGGGTGACCTTCAGTGTGGAGAATGGAAATCTGCCCTATTTTGCACTATGCTCTGCATATCACGCCATTCAGAGAACAGATGACGTCCCCTTTTGAGGAGGCAGTGCTTGAAGTGAGTTTTCCGCACTCATTGGCAGAGTGGATTTTAATGGTATGTAATGATAGAGATTTGTTTTTATGTTACAACATGTGAACAGCTTTTTTTGTGGATCATGAGCCTCGTGGTTCTTTCTTAATTTTCCTTGTTTGCTTCCAAGGAGAATGTAGTGACCAAAAGTTGAATCTACTTTTTAGATCAATGCTAGATTCTTGAGAATTTATTGCAGTAGACTAATGACTTTCATGTGCAGTTGCAAATATAAACAGCATCATAAGAATGGTAAATAAAAACTTCAGACCCAATTTAATGCTGTTTTTTAAGACATGTTCTAAAAGTGTAGCTGTCAACATCTATATTTGAGCTGACTTCTTTCATCTTCTCGTTTATACTACACAAGCTTAACTCTTCATTTATTTCCACAATCAACTATCTCACAAAATAAAGCTAGCTTTAATGTTGATATTTACTTACAAAAATGTAAACTAAAGATTTTAGTTGTTAGAATTCATCTGCCTACTTAGTCAGTATAGAGGAATGGTGACAGTTACTTTCTATTGTTAAGCTTCCACTAAAAAATTAAAGTATAATTTGTTTTTGACAGAGATGCAAGTTGCTACAGAAATTAATGATTGATTTATTTGCAAAAGAGATGCTTCTCTAAACGTTTCAAACCTTATGGTGACAAAGTTTAATAGTATAATTCAGTGAGGATAACCTAATGTGGACCTCATCTTTGCTCTTGGCTGATATATTTTGTGATATGAGTTTTGCTGTGGTGAAGCAAAGTGCTTAATGGGCTGTTTTTATTGTTGTTATTGTAACATTATGAATTGTGCCATTTCAGATCTCTTACTACATGCTAAAAGCCTTTTCAGTTTTTATTATCACACTCTACTCTTAATATTTACTCCTTTTTAAAAACCTTGTGAGTTTACTGGTTAATAATGCTGCTGAAAGTTTCCTTGATGAGAAACAATGAAAATTAAATCTCTTATTTAAAGCAACTAAAGTCACAAATTTTGTGAGCGGAAAGGTGTTAGACTGTGGTATGGAGAGTGTAATGTCACTGGTTTCGTTATGCCAGAATGTTGATCAGCCTAATTATCCAAGAATCTTCTGGTTCTCTGGCATGTTACAGCTGTGACTTTCCCTTTGTCTCTGAAATAACTATCTTCCACGCTGCATATGCACGAGAGAATGTTTTCTCATATTAGTAAATCACTTATGAGTTTTAGTCCTTGTTAAAATGATAGTTTGCTAAACATACATTAAGACGCTCCTTGTTGTTTATCTGCTTGGGTAAAGTCAAACCAATCATCAATTTGTAAAATATTTTAAATTAGTCATATGAAAATAAAATCCCATGCAGCTAAAGCTATTTCTGATATTTTCCCAAAGATGTATTTTTCCACTATAACTTGCCCAATTAGGCAGTGCATTATTGAACTCTTTTTATTTTCACCTTCCTTAGTTAAGTGTGTCTATTTCTGATACAGTATATTAGATTCATCTGGCAGGAGTTAAATTTTATCTGACTGGGCTTTTCCAGGTATCTGCTCTCTATCACTTTCCGAAGACAGCACTCATTCTCTTAGAAATTTCTGTGCCATTTACCTATCACAGTATTTTCTTTCAATTTGAACCCAAAGGAGATATCTATGACAGAGCCTCAACTCTTCATGCAGCTGATATCAGTAAAAGAATTCTAACTGATGGGGCAGCTTGATCCATCTCTCAGTTACTTCATATATGAACTTTTAGTGCAAGGGAGCCATTTATGTCTAGAGCATGCTTGTGACATTATAGAATGATCAAAACTGACCTGAATGGAGAAAACTGGTATAATCATCATCAGCATGTATTAGTCAGTGTTGGTTTTGGGGAAGTCCTCTTCCTGGCTTGTAGATGGCCTCCTTCTTTCTGTGTCCTCACATGGCCTCTTGTCTGTGCAGATCAGGAATGGGAACAGTCTTAAGTGACTCTTCCTCTTCCAATAAAAGCAACCAGGACCATAGGACTGGGGGCCCATGTCTATGACCTCATTTAACTTAATTGACTTCCTAAAGGCCCTGTCTTCAAATACTCTCACATTGGTGGTTGGGGCTTTAAAATACAAATTTTGGGGAACCCTGTTCAGTCCATAGCACAGTACTAATATATATGGTGCACACAAAATATGCCAAACACTCATTTCCAATCCATTTCACAAATTGGGAAACTGAAGTCCCAAGAGATTAAGTGTAATGCCCAGGATCACAGAATAAAAAGGGTCAGAGTTGGGACTGAAACTGAGACAGTTTGGCTTCAGAGCCTGTATCCTTCCTTACCTACTAGCTGTTCTGCCTCTAAAATAGTAGTGACATATTCAGAGCTTTCCCTTGCTAAATTTGCTTAGGATCTCAGATGAGTTTTGTTTTTGTTTTTGTGTGTGTTTTGTTGCTTTCTTGGACACAGTATAAGAATTAGCTTCCATCTTTTTTTTTCCTTTTCCCTTGGTGATTCACTTTTACCTATTTTAATAGTTAAAAGCACTGGAGCCTGAGTTTATATGTCCTTTTTCTGAAAAACAGGGACAGTTGAGTCAATTACCTAGCGGAATATTGTAACAATAAAACAAAGGAGTACACATAAAGGGCTTAGATGTGAGCATAGGTGCACCCTCAGTGAAGAAGTGATTGCTGGAGATACTGCTGAGAAGAGCTCAGGAGGAAGTCTTTTCCCCTACCTGTGGTAAGAGAAAGCAAGCCATATGGAAGTGCTTATTTGTAAACCTTACATGCTTCTTAACTAGTGGCAACATGGTACTTCTTCATAGAATTCAAGTGTTCTGGCAAACTTGCAATAGGCAAATCTTTACAAATTTGTTTATTTTTCTGTGTTTCTTTAAATGATTTTGTATATATCAGGGATATTTTTGTTTGCTTTTTTTGTTTTTGTTTATGATTTATAGGTTATCAAATTTCTTAGAAAATTTTTATAAGTTGCAGGCTTAAAGGACAATCCATGCCTTTCTGGATAAGAATAGTATTCAAAATACCTAAAATATGATTGTCCTCAATGTATGCTTTTCTTCATATGGTATCTAACTAGGGGACTCCTTCTGGCCTGGTTGCTTCTCATCTTTCTATTCATTACCAACAATTCTTCTACTGTGTGAACAGAGCCCTGACTACATCTCAGTCCTTTTTCTTCCCATTTCACTCCCAGTTCCATTTCTTACTTTGTCCTGCTGCTATCTGTTTCTGAGGGCCAGCCCTAAAGCAACAAGGTAGAGAATTGGAAGGGGAAGAGAAGGCTGAGAGGATAGGGGCAAGCCAAGGCATTTCCCTTTTACTCCCAGCCTTATTCTTTTAGATCCATAGCATCAGGAAAAGCAAGAAATTCTCCCTGACCACCCATTTGTTCTGCTAGTAGAAACAGAATTATGTGAACATTCATTATTTTCTATGCCAGAATTTGGACTTGGTCCTGGGTTCACAGGGCAGCATGGGGAATGGCGTGCAAACATTCATACAATGTGTAAATAACAAGGTTGAAGGAATTATTTCTACGCTGGGGTTTTGGAAACCATCAATAAGAAAAGAAATCACTTCTTTTGGGTCCTGATATTGAGTTGATTGCCAAGTTCAATATAGCTATAGGCTTAGTTGTCTAATGGAGTAAATAAGGCATTTATTGGCCAGTTAGGGAACCAGACATCTGGAGCAATTGTTTAGAGCATCTGATTTACAAAATGCAAATTTGGTATCCAACTCATTTTTACTTTGATAAAATATTTTTGTAACAACTTACATATTTCCATTATTTATCAACTAAGATGAAATTTCTGGTCAAATTTGCACATGGCTTTTTCAGTAGTGATTTAATTTTTGATTTATACCGTTCCATTAGCATTTATGCTCAATGCCCACTTTGACTGGTAACATGTGTTTTCAGGACTTGGGTTAATGGTTCAGTCCATGACCATGAAAAGATCTAAGCTGTGGATCTTATGTGATAAACCCTTAACCTCACTATAACATAATAAACAAGTACAATCATCATAAAATTCTTAAAAATCAGTAGTGATAGTATATGAAATAAGTCACAAAACAAATACACTGAAAGAATATGTTCTCAAACTCTGATCTTACCAAAATTATATTTTTAAAAGCTTAATCAGTTTTTGTTAATATATTTCCATTAATCCATAATGGAATCCTTTTATATCTGGTAACACTTTATTCACTATTGGAACTTTTCTCTGACATGCTTCTGTTCTCCATGGGATCTGGACCCTCTCTCTCTCTCCAACATACTTTCCTTAGCCTTTCCCTAGAATGCTGGATTTCTACCATAATGAATTAAGTGCTAGCAGTTTCTTGGATGGTCCAGGCTCTTTTACCTCTATTCTTTCCTATCTTTCTTTCCCCATGCCCAGTTTGGCAGCTCTTCTACTTTGAGAACTCAGTTTAGAAGCCAGTTCTCCTTGGCCATCCTTCCTTGACATGAAACTTCAAGAATAGACAGCTGTTTCTGCAGTGCCCTACCAAATCTAAAACAAACAAACAAACAAACAAAAAACAAACTTGCCTTTCTCATAACCCTTATTACAAAGAGTTATACACATTGGTTCCCTCATTTAGATGATCAGACTGCATTTTATCCCAAACACTTTCTTCATCCATTGCCTGACATGCAAGAGGCACTCACTAAATATGGAGATGTTGAACAGATTAGTATCTTCCATTTATTTTACCTTTTCCCTTTCCAAATTTTAATTATTGAACTGATAACCAGAGTCTTCATTAGGTACTATTAATATATTAAAATCCTTAAATGTAAGGAACCCATACATTTCTAGTTTCTTAAATGTAGGCATCACATAAGTCACATGAGGAGGAGGTGATCCATGTGACAATAGGAACTGGTTTATGGAGGGCTTGGGATTGTAGCTCAGTGGTGGAGTGCTTGCCTAGCAGTGTGAAGCACTGGGTTCTTTTTTCATATAAATAAATAAAGGAGGGGAAAAAAAGAAACTAGTATATGAAGACAATTACAGCCTGACGCTATGGGATCTTCTATTCAGGAAATTCAGTGAATATTTTGTATATAGACTTAATTTCCTATCCCTTGAGTTCCTTTACTTTGGATTTTGTAAAATGAATCCCAGTCAAACAAAGCATGACTTTCTTGTGGCAAGATACTTGGAATTTGCCTTCTATTGGTTGCTATGGTTCCTTTCTATGAGTTACTGGAGCCCAGAGCTTTAGTGACCTTCTTGCACTTCAGCCTCCACACAGTGGCCTGAATTTACTGCCATCTCCTCAGATGGCAATAAGCTAAACATTTGAAAAATTCCTGCATTGCAGGGTACTGAAGGAGGTCACTAGAACTTAGTCTGGCAAATCAGTTTTTTGTTCTCTCCATTTTCCCTGTCAGTATTGCTCTGGACTCCTTAGGACTTTATGAAAAATGTAGCTTTTTTAAACTTAAAAAATAATCTACATTGATTTTCTTTAGCAAGCAAATAACAAACCACTACATCTAAAACAAGAGTTATTTCAGAGATGGTACATGACAGTCCCACCAATGTAATGAGAAACTATATTCATCATAATATAGATACTCTGAGAATCAAATACTGTGAAAATTGTAAGCATTTTGCTCCATTCTCAATGTAATAAAGACAAAAATATCAATAAAACTAAAAAAAAAAAACATTTGCCAGCCATGCACTCTGAAATGATTGTGACTTAGAGAACTACTTAGTTCTCTGGGCACATATGATGTCAATATTTTATTTCTTTAGAGTCTAGATCAACTAAACATACTTATGCTTCTGGTTTGTTAACATAGCTTTTTACATCATTTCATCAAAGTTGAAAGAGGAAATTCATTTTTATGGCAGTGGAAGAGTACTCAACGCATATTTTCAAATGCCTATTTTGTGCTATTTAGAAACACTGCTCAACCCAGAGTGCTACTGTTCTTCATCCTTAGGAACTGCTTCACCTGGGGGACTTTTCATTTGCTGCCTCCGGGCTGCCTCTGAGTTCACTTGCAAAAGTACCTGATATTTCACTTTGTATCCTCCCTTCTCCCTTCTTAAGAGACCGCCAACTTTTGTCAGTCTCTTGTGTCTTAGAAAATGTTCTTCATAAATGTCATTAGGTGTTGAGCAGGGATATTAAGAGCAGCTGTAGCTCCTGCCCAGTTGGGAATTTACGTTTGTGACATATACAGTCTCACCACAATGGCCATCAGAGGTGGAAAGACTGGAAGGAAACTGTAACTCCTTACTGAGTTTTCTCTAGATACATGATAATCCTTAGCACATGTGTGCTAGCAAGGTAGGCCTTGTTGCCCCTTGACTACATGAGTGAAGGAGGTTTTCTGTTTTCTTTTTTGTTGTTGAAATAGTCTCACTAAGTTGCTCAGGGCCTTGTGAAGTTGCTGAGGCTGGCTTTGAACTTGTGATCCTCCTGCCTCAGCTTCCTGAGTCACTGAGATAACAGGTGTATGCTACCATGCCTGGCTTCGATTTCTCATTTTTTTTGTAGTCAGTTCATATTCAGGTATTAGGACTTTGGACCATCAGTTTACTTTAGTTGGTAAAAATTATCATATACCATTTTTCAAATTGAAATTACATTTATAAGTCATTATATATATTAATATTATATATATATATATATATATAATATATACATAATTTTTTAGTTGTAGATGGACAAAATACTTTTATTTTATTTTATGTGGTGCTGAGGATTGAACCCAGTGCCTTCCACATGCAAGGCGAGCACTCTGCCACTGAATCACAAACCCAGCTCTCTTCAATTACTTTTAAAGGAAAAGAACTTTGCAGAGGACCCTCAACATGAATGTTTATGGACAGGGTTGGACATATGAATGGTGGTATTCTACTCACTTCCTCTCCTGTTGACCATGGTAGGAGGCCCTTCCCTGCCATTCTCATTGAACTGGATTTATCAAACATCTTCAGATTTAGCTTCTTGGGATATCACAGTTATCATCTTTGTATTTCCCTGTAGTATCTGATCTAGATTAGATGATTAATACATGCTTTATGAATAAACTTGCTCTTATAATAATTTCTGAATGACTTGTGTGTCAAATCAGCTAGCAGCCATTTTTCACTTATAAAGGTCATACTACAGGAATCTCTTGTATCCAGCCGAGTATCCACTTGCATATTACTGGGTATACTTGGGCAACAACACACATATATTAATGGACCCTGTTTCATAAGAAAGGTGAGCATCCTGACCAGGGAAGGTGCCTGAGACTGGCTGACACTTGGCAAGAAAATAGCTACCACCCTCCAGGCTGACCTTCCCTTGAGCAGAATCTGTAGGAGAGAATTTTCCTCAGCAGCCTTACATCATTACCTCAGAGAGACTGTAGACAGAGGATATGCTATAGACAGGGACTAGAGTTCATATTGTATACAGGTAATGACAAGGTGCCTGTTTCTTTGAGGATCATTTTGTCATAGAATTCTCAAAATCCGAATAAAGTTCGTTTAAAGGTATTGTAAGCTACTCGGTTATATAGGATTTCTTCTGTTGTAACAGATATTAGATATTTTAAATTATATTTTAACAGATATTAGATATTAGAACAGATATTTTTATTTTAAATATATATTTTAAGTAATATGAATAACAATAAAAAGTATGCCAATTTATGGAGTGCTATCTGATGTTTCAAACATACATACCTTGTAAAATGATTTTATCAAGGCAAACTATTTCCTCAAACATTAGATCAAGTACACTTAATAACTTTTAGATGCCCCTTCATTTTTGTTAGTAAGATTTCTTTAAGATAAAAAGGTGTATGAACATCCAGCAAGGAATCCTGGGTTTAGTCCCAGATCTTCTATTAATTTAAACATGATCCAGGACAAAACACTTAAAGGTTCTATGCACTGTTTTTTTTCTTTTCTTTTCTTTTCTATTCTAATTTGTTATATATGACAGCAGAACGCAATCCAATTCATATTACACATATAGAGCACAATTTTTCATGATTTTGGTTGTACACAATATAGAGTCACACCATTTGTGTGTTCATACGTGTACTTTGGGTATTGATGTCCATCTCATTCCACAGTCTTTCCTTGCCCACTCCCTTACCCTCCCTCCCCTTTGCCCTATCTAAAGTTCGTCTATTCCTCCCATGCTCCCTCTCACCCCCAATATTAATCAGCATCCTGATATCAGAGTAAACATTCAATATTTGTTTTTTTGGGGATTGGCTTACTTCACTTAGCATTACATTCTCTAACTCCATCCATTTACCTGCAAATGTCTAGGCACTAAGTTTATCACATAAGAATTTTGAGGTAAGATGGAGATAAAATTAGGAGAGCTCAGGATGAATAAATTATGATACAAATTGAAGGAATAGCAAAATGATTATAGACATATTTTTTAAATGTGGAGAACATATTTAAAATAATTTTGCATTTTTGTAGTATTTTTGCATATTTGAAGCATTTTTTATGGTGCTGTATGCATTACATGTAATTGACATGGAGCTCATGTCACCTGTTTGCAAAGTGTTATCCAATGTATCTCATGGATAAAATATTAATTTTAGAATTTAAGAGAAAGTTGTCATGCTTTTTATCATTTGACTATTTTTATTATTTTCTGCAATTAAGATTTGTAACATTCTATTGTTAAATATATGTATATTTTTTTAATTTGTTCCTTTTGGTTTACATGAGAGCATATTCTGATATATTTACACAAACATGGATTACAGCTAATTCTAATTAGGATCCCAGTCTTGTGGATGTACATGATTTTGAGATTCACAGTGGTGTATCCATACATGTACACAGGAAAGTCAGGTCAAATTCGTTCCACTGTCTTTCCTATTCCTCTCTCTACTCCCTTTCCTTCATTCCCCTTTGTCTAATCCACTGAATTTCTATTCTTCCCCTCCCCAACCTTATTTTGTGTTTGTGTTCACATACAGAGAAACCATTGTGACCTTTGGTTTGGGGGGATTGGCTTATTTCACTTAACATGATCGTCTCCAAATCCATCTATTTATGGGCAATTGTCATAAAGTTATTCTTTGTGGCTGAGAAATATTCCCTTGTGCATATATACCACATTTTCTTTATTCATCTGTTGAAAGGCATCTAAGTTGGTTCCATAGCTTAGAAATTGTGAAGTGAGTTCCTAAAACATTGGTGTGGTCACATCACTATAGTATGATGATTTTAAACCCTTTGGATATATACCGAGGAGTGAGGTAACTGGGTCAAATGGTGGTTTCATTCCTAGTTTTTTGAGGAATCTTAATACTGCTTTACATAGGGGTTGCACCAATTTACAGTCCCGCCAGCAATGTATGAGTGTACCCTTTACCCCACGTCTTTGCCAACATTTATTGTTACTTATATTCTTGACTGTTGCCTTTCTGACTGAAGTGAGATGAAAATTCAGTGTGGTTTTAATTTGCATTACTCTAATTGCTAGAGATGTTGAACATTATATATATATATTTGTTGAGCATTTGTATTTCTTCCATTCTGTGATGTGCCTGTTCAGTTCCTTTGCCAATTTATCAAACTAAAAATTTTCACAGCCAAGGAAACAATCAAGAGCTAGAAGAGAGAGCCTATTGAATGGGAGGAAATCTTTGCCACCTATACCTCAGATAAAGCCTTAGTCTCCAGAATTTATAAATGTAGTATATTTTTAAAATAGGTTAAATGATTTTTATTTTGATACAAAGTATTAATATTAGAAGTAAAAGTTGAAGATAGAATGATTATAATAGCAATTTTAGTGTTGCAAAAATTAAATTTTATTTTATGGTAAATTTCTTAGAAGTAGCAAAAAATTGACAAGTAACATAAAACAACCAAATAACTTAGGAAAGTGATGTAATGAAAGTTTGGTTTTAATTTGTAATGAAGTAATAACTACCAGGTGATTCATCAAACAGAATTCTTGAGTTTTTAGCATGTAAATTATATGTTTAAACTTTAGATAAAAATACTTTCATAAAGAGAATCTAATTATTCTTGAAAATAGTTCGTTGCAGCCAGGAAAAAGTTTGAGGGTAGTGCTGTTATAAAACTTTCCACTCTGTCTTGGAAGCCTTGGGTCTCAGAAGTCTTGAGTTTTACCTTACACATATCATCAGAAAGGTTCATAGTTACTTAACCTGTTATGTCCTATTGTCCTATGTATATAACACTTATTGAAACTTAAATAGAGCAATTTTATGAGTGTCCTATCCTTAGAATGATAAGATTTAATAAGATTGCTTTAGATCGCTTTTTTTTTTTGGCAAATCAACCAAAAAAATTAAATAAAAACAAGCACTTGGGATTATTTCATTTGCAGCCAATGTTTAGAGAAGAGATAAGGACATGTTGGGTTGAGAAGTCCTCTGCATACTAAGGTTTGCATACCCGTACAGTGGTTGAATAGGTTTTCCAACATGGAGCCCATGTCACCTGTTTGCAAAGTTATCCAAGAATCTGCCAGTTTTTAGTCTCTGTGGGGCCTCAGGTTGTTGTTTTTATTTCTTAGTATTGGTTAGTGTCTGGAAGTGTTTAGAAAATGGAAAAAATTGTCCTTAGCTTTCAAGATAGATATATATATATATATATATATATATATATATATATATATATATATATACATATATATATATATATATATATATATATATATTAAAAGAAAATGTCCATCCAAAAGAAAATAGGAAGTAAAATGCTCTTTATATAAAGGCTTTTCTGTGGTCATTTTATATGGCTGCTGAGTTGAGTTGTCCTAGACACTGAGTACTTCAACAATAAAACTTCATATTTGCCTTTTGATTAGAGTAAACATCACAGCAGTTAAGTTTAAATCTTGTTTTCTATAGTATTGGTTTGTAATATAATTTTATATAGCACCATTTCTGGCTGACACTGTCCTACCCATATTTTATTATTCTCTTCTATTTATACTCATGAGTAAACTGCCATTCATAGCAATCATTCTACACAATGGTAAGAAAATATTAAGTATTTCATGAAAGAAACTGTGTTTCAACTTTTCTTCTTCTTCTTCTTCTTCTTTTTCTTTGACATGGGCTCTCCTTATGATGTCCAGACTACTCTATTTGACATGGGCTCCCTTTATGATGCCCAGACTACTCTAAAAATCTTGAACTCAATAGACCCTCCTGACTTAACCTCCCAAGAAGCTGGCACCACAGTGCACACACCACAAACGGCCATTTCTCACTTTTTACTTTGCTATTCAGAGGATGAGTTTTGGAGAATCAGAAGAGTTTGGGGGAATTAAAATTAACTGTAACTTGGTATTGGTTAGCTACTTTTTAAGTATTTTAGATGTTTTGAACACAAGTTGCTTGATTACCTCCTACATCTCTTCATCTCAGTTATCAAACATACTAATAAGGCTTAGAGGTTGTTTTTTTTTTTTTTAATCCATTTATCACCCAAATCTTTTAGCACTTTACAAATTGTATCACTGACATTCTTTAGAGTTCTTTGGGCTGCTTTTTAATCCCCCCTATGATGGACACATGCATGAAACGAGAGGAAAAAAAGGAAGACAAGTTTAAAAGTGGAATGAATCTTTGCCATCTTGGATATTGAGGTTTACTTTGCAACTGAAGAAGGTTCAACTGGGTTTCAGTGTCTCACATGTAGTTGGTGAGTTCATGCAGTGGTCATTATAGATCCCAGTTTTCTGATTACTAACCCTTGAATTGTTCTTTTAGAGTTGCTTCACTCTTTGTAAAATAAAGGTTGTACCAGTAAATCAGATTTTGCAAGTTTCATCACTCTTATTTCATAATCTTGTCTACATACCTATTATTGCACCCAGATTATTGCAGTATAGAAAATGAAAGTGCTTAATTATGATCCTAACTTATTTTTCCCTATTTATGCACTTGCTTAGTTATTAATCCGCAGCATTACTGCCCTTTAAGGAGCTCAAAACTAGGAGCTTTGAACTTGGATGCTGTTAAAATTCTTTAACATTAATAATCATTGGTAGTACCTTATAATACCTGAATTTTATTTTTTATTACATTTACTAAAATGTGTACAGGGATATGGGTTCAGAAAGAATAATAGACTATATCTTTTACATTTAACAAAAAGTGCTGTGGAGCTCATGCCCTTGGGAAACCTGATAATGAAAGTCAGAAGGGTGTTAAAAATCTAATTTAGAAAGACTTCTCCAATTTTGTAAATAGAAAAATTCTGAATAGTGAATCTGGTAGCAAATATACATTTATTAGACTTTTGATTGGTTATGGATATGTGTTGAACTTTATGGGTAAAAGCACAAATATCAGAACATATTGTATTTCTCCTATCTTACATTTTTTTCTTAAAGTACTTAAAATATTATTCCTTTGAACCTACTTCACTGTTTTTGCTTGTTAAAGAATATAGGAATAATGGCTTTAAACTTGAGATCTTAAAACAAATCATTGGGTCTAGAGCTTTTGTATTTTTTATCAAGTTCTGTATTAACCAAGGAACTATAATATGCACCCTTTCTTTTCATAGTGCAATATTGTAAAGAAAATGAGACAAAGTCCTGTATTTTCTTTTGAAATAAGGCTTATTTTTTTTAAAAAAAAATGTCTAGAGAAGCTAAAGGAAAAATAACCTTAGAAATCAGTACTTTCCAACATATAATCATATAGTGTGTGTCCACCACCATCCATTTTTCTGTTCTTAGCACCACTGAATAAATGCATCTCCAATTTTGTACCTAAAATAAAAACTAAGTCCTATGATGAATTCCTAGATTTTCTTAAGTATCAATTAGAAGGGTCTATGGTTTCTCATGCAGAGAGTTTATAACCTGGTGTGTTTCCGCTAATTTTAATTCTTTTAGATGTCTTGTACACAAATTGCTTGATTACCTCCTACATCTTTCTTAATCTGGGTTAGTGAACATAATAATAAGGTTTTGAAGGTTGTTTTTTTATTTTTATTTTTAATTTTTTTTTTTATATAGAGCCGTTGTTCATCATCTGAATCTTTAAGCACTTCACAAACAGCTAGTGGCAAGCAGAATCACTGTCATTCTTATAGAGTTCCTTTGGTTGCTTTTTATCCCCCTGATTGTCATGTGCATGAATAAGGAAGGAAAAAGGAAGACCAATTTTTGTTTAATCCGAGGTGATCAAAAGAATTCTCCAATAATAGTAGAGACTGATTTTGACAGTGACTGGTATTTGCAAAATATATGAGGCTTTTTCTACTCCACTTTATCTTTCTCTCTTTTCCCTTTGATGAAAACAGATTTATCCACAATATTTCATTCATATGTCATAATACTATTCCCTAGTTCCTTGGTCATGGGAATGACCTATCCATTTTATGTTACCTAATTTGATTTTTGAAAGATTCCTAACTTTTCCTAAAAACAAACAGACTCTTTAATTAGTCATACATGTGTTTTGGTTTTCAATGCTGGAACAAATATATATACTTGTAGGATTATAAATCTGAAATGTAGTCCTTTAAATGAGAGTATAGTTCAGATGTTCTCGATATGTTGTTGTCTTTTTAATATTCTTACTTATCATTGAACTCTTTTAGTAAAATTTCCCTCCTTTTTCCTTTTTATCATTGTATATGTCAAAATAAATTTTTGATACTGCATTTGACTGTCACTGAATATACTCATATTCAGACATACTTGCATGCAATGTTATGAATTATAGTATTTTCCTGAAAATTTAGTATTAAGAACTTTGGAGAACCCCTGGAATTTTGTAATATCAATATAGGTATGTTCCAAAGTGATAGGACATATTTGAAGCTGGAGGAGATTGAAAGAAGCTCAAATTATTGTAGTTATATGTGATTAGTAGAGATGAATTAAAACACTGGGTTTTCATAAATGTTGTTGTTAATACTCAAAGCGTCAAGGCTCTATTTTTCTGAAGGGTGTAGCTATCTTATGCAAGATTTTGTCAGTCTTTGATATGAAAACTTAAATCTGTATAAATTTCATGATGAAGATGAATTGTTACTATTGTTCATTTTTCTTTGAAGTATCATACAATTACTTCTTTACATTGATATTTGCAATGCTTTAATAAAATTAACACCTGTCCTCTATGCCATTGCGCACACAGTGGTGCTTAGTTCATTTTGCTCAAGTGTCTGCAGCAGTGTGCTGGTGCTGGTTTATCAGCAGGCTTTTAGTGCCAAATGGAGATGCAGTGGGATTGACATTTTGCATTTTCTGATTACCATGGTGAAAATACTCTTGATATTGACAATTTCAACCTGGCAGTGTGATGTTACTGAGCTGAAGATTGGTTAAAGATGCATAGTAGCATGCCACTATATGGTCATATAGATAACAATGGATGTAAATAATCGTAAGCATAGATAATGATAAAAATGTGGTCATATAATTAGGAAGTGATGAGTTTCAGTTCTTATGGTGTTTGCTTTTAACAATAAATTTAATAGTAATTTTAAACAATTAAATATTTAATAACAGCTACTTTTTATCAACTGGTTCACAAAATGCCTAAAAACTAAGTCTGCTGGTCTGGAACATGCCAGTTTTAGTACATAATGGGAATGTATCATGACACTGAGTCCCACCATACCTGTCACTTTTTAAAATTTTATTTATTTTTGATTATTATTTTCTTTGAACATGCTGCAGTTTATTCCCACTAGATGATTTACTGTTCTTATCATTAATATAAAATATTTTAATAAGCTACTTAAGTTTGACAACATGCCTGGTTCTGCATAAAAGGGAGTTAAACATGATTGATTATTATCCCCTGGAAACTTAAAATCCAAGATAGATAGTACTAGTCATGGAAAGGAGATAGAAATATTCAAAAATGTAAACATTAAACATTGACTGAGTTACCTGTTCATATTTGAGTAAACTTAGGTTAGAAGAAGATGTTCCTTTTCATTCTGATTAGTTCAGTAACAGCTCTGGTAGATTAAAGTATTTTGGTAAGCCCTGCCCAGTTTTCACTCAATTTTTGAATAAACAGATTGATTTTGGTGACTTGAAGGCATTCCTTCACTACTGCACACAGGAAGAACATGTTGGGTGCTAGCTTCAAAGAGCAAGGGGCACTCGCTGGTTTGGAGTTGAGACAACAGGTCAGGTATGAGGAACATCTAGCGCTGTTTGCCTCTTATTGAGGACAGGCATTCAACAGGTTGGCCAAGGTTGTCAAGGAGACACCAGTTGCCATTGAACAGCTTTATTTATGAATTTATGCTCTGTTATGAAAAAAGAATATTTGGTGAAAACCCACACTTTCTCCCAAGAGAAGCACTCTATAAAAGTTTTTAACCTTTTATATGATTAGGTCATTTTTGAACTTAATAACTGAGCCTGCCTACAAATGCATTTCCTGAACTCCATTTTAATATTTTAGCTCTCACTGAGAACAATTATAAGCACCAGTTAAGAATGCTTTTCTTACTTTACATTTAATAGTTCTTATAAACAATAGGAAGGTTACATTTAGGGTTTATTGATAAGAAGTCAGTTCTTTCAAAGCACATTTTTTCCCTCCCGTAAGATAAATATCCTATATAACAGATTCATTCTACCATTTTTGCCTTGATGATCAGGAATTGAAAGTTAAATATAACAGGTCTTTCTTAACAAGTGTGACTATTATTATCTCCTTATCACTCTACAGGTTTGATTTTCTTTCTTTAGCATATGTCATTATTTATAAGAAAATTCAAATCTTTGAACAGAAAATAGAGCCTGAGTAATCAACCACGTTAGTCCAGAGAAGTGTTAATGGAAAAGTAATAACAATACTTTCCATGTAATACATGCCATGTCGATAGTGCTGTTGGTTGTCTATAATCCCAGTTGCTGGTCACAGTCACTGTTCTCTTCTTTGCCCCTTTCTCTCTCAGTGTGATATCCTGACATATCTGAAGGAGTATTCAGAACTATTGTTACCTGGTATCTCACCAGGAGCAGTACAGCACTGTGCACACAAGACAAGTGTCATAGATGAGAACAGATACTGTGTGGCAAAAGGTGATAGTCCTCTGATCACCACTGTGGTGAGAACACTGGTCCATCTTGGAGAAAGTCCCAGCCAGAAAGGTCATTGCCTTCCAGCACATGGGCCACAGAAAGGTAAATGACCATCCCTAAAACTAAGGGACTAAGAAGTAGTAGTTTCAAAGCTTAACGAGCTTAGCGACTGCTTCCTCCTCTGAGCATTTCAACCTAGACCATTCAGATGGAACTGGAGTGCCTGGTAAAAACTGAGCTGTTGTGATTTCTTTATCCCAGTTGCCAAAATTCAGACATGTAGGCAGCATGAGCCTAACTAGGCAAACAGCACCCCAACAAAATTAAGATTCATTGCATGACATGTCACACAGTCCTTATGAAGGTTAGGATGTCCTAACTGTCCCATTCTTGAATGATGTGTGTGGGGGGGGGTGGGGAGGGTATGTATGCTAATGTAGTTGATATGGTGGTTTCCAGTGACTCCTTAGAATGTACTCAAATCCTGGTACAAGGATCTGCATATCTATGTGCCTCTGACAGCTATATTTACATATATTTGCATTGTTCTTTTAATACTCAGATTTAAGTTCTCATTAGATTAAAAACTTTATACTATAGAATTCGAAGCTGTCACAGGAAAATAAAATAGCATGTATGTCATTAGCAAGTAACAACTTACAAAGAGTTACAGCATATAAGATATGAGACAACTTTTTTTTCAATTTAAATGCTTTTGTTACTAGAGTCCAGATGTAATATTCCATTCTGTTTTGTATTTTAATGGATTACTGAACTAAATTCTCGTACTTCATTGATGAACAAGCCTATTACTTGAAAGAAAATGTAATCAATTCAAAAACCATTTCATACCATGAGGAGCTAAATGTCTGTCTTATTTTCCTTGCTTGTTTTTGGCTCTATCATGCTAGTCTCATAAAGGAAAATGATTAAGATAAATATTTTATCAGAAAAGTACACCTGTGAATAATAGTGTCTTACTGAAAAATTATATCAAAAGTGGTACAAAGAAGAAAGCTTTGGACAAGCTAAGTACATTAAAAATGGT